>NC_135878.1:3710000-4910000 GCF_031162955.1 Sander vitreus | reverse complement strand
TATTGCGTTTTTGAAAATCGATACAGTATTGCTAAATAAAATATCGCGATACTGAAGTGTATCAATTTTTTCTTACACCCCTAGTGGGAAATTAATCCAGAATATACGTGAAACAGACTTATATAACCAACTTGTGTATACATTCAGTGTTCACCCAAATGCATTGTGTGTATCCTTAAGGCCTTACACACCTCTTTATTATGCATCTAAGCTAGCCATGTTTCATCGTCGTTTTTTTCCCATCAAATTCTGCCACATTTCCAGCATAATTTTGACCAGTTCTGGCCTCCTGTGACATTATTTATAGACACCAACTACTCCTATCTTCTCATATCTGTGATCAAGACCAGGCATAAAACAACATTACAGAGGATGCCATTTCATCTTTTTGTTTAGAAATACATCATTAACTTCAACATGTAATCAATAGCCGTGGTCATTTTATATGTATTTATATGTCCAACAGTTTACTTTATTGCATTATTTGTTCACCCCAAAACCATCGAAACTGCCATCTGTTGTTCTGATTATTACAAGAAAATGCTATCTGTGAATTTCATTTAGCCGAAGGACTAAAAGCAGTAAATCATCATTCATGCAGCTCAAAGCTTCTGTCTGGAAAGCGTCCAAATCAGTGGTGGAGATAACTGATGAGTTTTGGCTCAGGGGTCACATTCAGTCCAGTAGGTTAATTTACTTTCTGTATGTGTTTGACTCTCTTGCTAATAACTCTTACAGTCCAAATATGACACTTTTAGCTATGCTAAACATGCTAACATGCTTTAAAATGATTAAAATACATCTGACAGCCACCTGCTGTTTTATTGGGCCTAGACAATATTATGAAGCACTTGTAAACATCAAAATTCAAAACAGCAGTCAATGAATGATTGTCTGGCCTTTTTTGTGTTGTTACTCTGAGCAGCAGCAGTTCGTCCGCTGGCTGTGGCTGCGTGGCCTCAATAAAAAACTTTTTTTATTGGTTGAAAATGAACATAGATCTTGAAACCTCACATATGGAGGTCCACAGTTCAAAATATTGCATGATGTTGTGAGCCTTTAATTAGCACATCTAATCTTAGACTGCCCTCTCATTTGAGGACATGAAGAAGGAGATTAGCCCATACGTTTCTCTTTAAAGACATCTTAAAGGATGTGACTTCTACCATCTTAGACCACAATATCCTTCCAAAAATAACTCATGACTCTAAAAGTAGATAAGACGTACTATAGCATCAGTTCTATGTACAGTTTGTAGGAATAGTATGCTTTGGAATATTTTAGCTCATTGCCAGAGGATAATTACTAGTTTGGACCTTTCTGTTAACCCTTAAGGCAAATGAGCGAGTTAAAAAAACATTCTTTTCCTACTCACCAGTTGACCAACATGGCAGCATTGTTCCCTGAGATAAAAGGAAGTTCCCCTTGGACGTTGCGAAATACAAATCCTTGGGAGAAAAGCAATAAGATCCACCAGAGGAACATGTTCCTCCTCATTCCTCCGCCCCCAGTCCTGTCGGGATCCATGCATCAAGGGCAAAGGTGACCCTGGGGTGTCCCAGGTTGGCAGCGCCTGGATGTGCCTCGATGTTTCCGACAGCAGTAGAAGTTGACGGGGTAGCTGTGAGCCAGACGGCCTGGAGTCATGAGGGCGTGCGAGGGCCCAGGTGATGGGGTGGCAGTAAGAACTAACGGTGTTGTGGATCTCCTAAACGAGGCATGGCCGTGGTGGTGATGTTGATAACTGTTGTATACAGCTGCCGTCAGCACTGAGCGCCTGCGAAATAAACAAGTTTACTTCACTTTCAGGCTGCTGTCAATTGATGATGGAATCTCCACAGTGCATTTTCTGGACTGCTTCCTCTTCCCCTTTCGCACGTCAGCCAGTCCCATCAAGAACATTTGATCATTATTCCACAAGCAGCTGTAAAATAAGAAAAAAACAACAACATAAAAGATAGAAAATTTCCACACGGTTAGCCCCCCTCCATCCCACCAGTGATTAGCAGCAGTGAGTGTCCCTCTCCGTGGAGTGTGTGCTGAGGTGTGTGTCTGTGTGTTTGTGTGGTGGCTGTCTGTCAGCAGTTTAAAATCATGCTTCATGTGTGTTTCAGAGTGTATATGTGTGCGTGTCGGTGCCTGAATTGGCAGGGCGGACTGGGCGGGGCTTAGAGCTCTGTGAGGATCCCAGGACAGGAAGCCTCTCTTCCCCCCCCCTCCTCCTCCACACTCCCTCTCTTTCTCTCACTGATGGCAGGGTGCAGATTGTAACCAGGGATTAGGGAGGTTCAAAAATCCGATTTTGCCTGGAGAAAGCCTCATGTATTACTGTGTGTGTGTGTGTGTGTGTGTGTGTGTGTGTGTGTGTGTGTGTGTGTGTGTGTGTGTGTGTGTGTGTGTGTGTGGGAGAGAAAGGGAGTCTGTCTACATGTGCCCTCGTGTGTGGAATATGGTCATTGGGTTTTTCATAGTTTACCAGCGCCTGCAGTCACAAACTGCTGCAGAGGATTTTTTAAAGCCTCAAATGCAATCTTCTCTTGTTTAACTGAATATTGTGTCCCCTCTCTTTTTATCTCTCCACCCTCGATACACTTTCTCTGGATTTACCTCCAACTGCCATCACCCCTTTGTTGAATCCCAGACTTTAACCGCATAATAATCTATTGTCATGTCCTCACAATAATTAATGCCGCTTGCTCCCATTTTTCAGTTTAATAATGGTATTAAAGTCAGGTTCATTTTGCCATTAGGTTCAACTGCATATGAAATGTTCTCTTTATCCCAGATTCATTTTTTTAACTGTTCCACCTCCACAGCTTTCCATTCTGCAGTTTGCATGAAATTGCACTGGAAGGAGGAGAGATACATTAGTTGGGGGGAGATGAAGAGAATAGTTTATGACCCCTTTTCAAGCTGTCAAGTTTGTGGTCATATAAAGTAATTCAGCCAATAATGATTATGATGTCCTATATGGTAACCCAACATGTTGTGCTGTAAGGAGGTCAAATCACATATTAATAATTTAACTATGTGCAAACAATACTTACCCTGCCGTGGTTCAGCTTAAAGCAGATATCTCTATCATTAAGAGACATCTACTGTACTGTAACCACTCGCCTTGTTTATTGTCCCTATCTAACTTTGTATCCTTTTTTTCTCCCCTCAGGACAGTATACAGTGATGATGGCCCACTTCTACTTGAAGAGGAAGATTGGATATTTTGTCATCCAGACGTATATGCCGTGTTTCATGACTGTAATCCTGTCCCAGGTGTCATTTTGGCTAAACAGAGAATCAGTTCCTGCAAGGACTGTCTTTGGTGAGTGAAGCCGCTTATTTACTCATTAACTTCGTAACGTTTTGTTTGTCTGGGTAATATTCCTGTCATGCACATTCACACAAGGGAGAATAACAGAAGCCCACTGAGCAGCAGCACTGCAGTAGCTGGCAGTTAAGAGTTATTAAAGCGCCCACATTTGTTGAGTGAGGGGAGACTGTTACTCGTTTCCAGACGGCCTGTAAAAACTCAATTTAAACTTGTCATGGCCTTTGTTTGCATCCAGGGGTGACCACTGTGCTGACCATGACCACCCTCAGCATCAGTGCAAGGAACTCACTCCCTAAAGTGGCCTACGCTACAGCTATGGATTGGTTCATTGCCGTCTGCTACGCTTTCGTCTTTTCTGCCCTCATCGAGTTTGCCACGGTGAACTACTTCACCAAGAGGAGCTGGGCCTGGGATGGCAAGAAGGCTCTGGAAGCACAGCCCCCTAAGGTACAGCATGTGGACACTACAATACATATTTAGGTGCAAAACACCTTTAAGAACAACACATTGATCACACCATAAATTCAACTTGGGGGTGTCTGTGCCGTGCTAAATCTACTTTAAAGGTCCCATATTATGCTTATTTTTAGGCTCATTAGATGAGAAGATCAATACCACTCTCATGTCTGTATGCTAGATATGTAGCAAGAGCCAGGAGACTGTTAGCCTAGCTTAGCATAAAGGCAGAGGGAACCGGTAGATGCTAGATCGTACCCACAGAACACCAACACTGGTATACTGCGCAGGCGTTAACACACAGACGGTTATTTAAACATTTTAAAGTGTAAACCCTTCATGGCTAACGTTAGCTAGCTGCTAAGTTAAATGTTGACACTGACGTAGTATGCCAGATTCGTTCGGTGACTCGTTCAGTGGGTGTGATCTAGCATCTACCAAGGGAAACAGCCAGTCTGGCTCAGTGCCAAGGTAAAAGAAAAGGAAAAACACCTACTAGCACCTGGGGGGACAATTAGCTTAGCTTAGCATAAAGACTGGAGGCAGTGGGAAAACAGCTAGCCAGGCTCTGTCCATAGATTTTATTTTTAAATATGCCCACTCTTCTAAAGCTTATTAATTAACAGTAGGGAGGCAGATTTTGTTACCTTTGGACAGAGCTAGGCTAGCTGTTTCCCCCTCTTTCCAGTCTTTATGCTGAGCTAAGACAGCTGTCATCTGGCTCTAGCTACGTAGTAAGTGCACAGATATGAGACTGGTATGAATCTTTTAGTCTTTACAGGAGTGCAATACACGTGTTTCCCATTTTCTGTATGGGACCACTTTTTCCAGGTATAACTTTTATCTAAAGTTATCCCAAATGACAAGTAAGTTAAAGTAAGTTTTGTGTGAATTGCACTAAAAAAACTATGAAAATGATTTATATAATGTACTAGACCACATAAATTGAATCATGAGTCATCAGGATATAGATATCACTTCACAACATTGATTTTGATACAAGTTGCCTTATTATTACCATGCCCAGGGAAACTGCCATATATCTGTTAGCAGCATCACTCAAAAATATACATGCATATTGCAGCACCCCCGCGTTTTACCAGAGCAGGGCTTCAAACTAATTCACTGCTTAATGTAATCTGTCCCGCTGTAGAAACGAGACCCCATGGTGCTGTCCAAAAAGCCTAACAACGTTTGCTCGGCGGGCGTCAACTACACCCCCAACCTCACCAAGGACGTGTCCATCTCCACAATCTCCAACACAACGTCGGTGCAGCTCCGAGCCTCTGAGACAAAGATGGTGGACCCCAAGAAAACCTACAACAGCGTCAGCAAGATCGACAAGATGTCTCGGATAGTGTTTCCTGTCCTCTTTGGAACCTTCAACCTCGTCTACTGGGCCACGTACCTTAACAGAGTACCGCTGGTGGAAGGAGTGGTGGAAGGAGTGGTGACGTCAACGTAATCTTACTCTTTTTTCCCCCCCCTTTTTTCTGAGTCAGACAGTTTGTGTAAAGGATTAAGTTTGAGAGTGGGTGGACTAAAAGGAAAAGGGGTTGTTGTAAGGTCAGTGCTCTAGACGAAAAAAATAAAAATAATAATATCCGGGCTTGAAGAACAAAAACAAACTATATTCCACTATCTAATTCAAGCACTTTGAATGGATGCAAGGCTGCAACAGAATCCCTTTCCTGTTTTTCATGGCCTAAAAAACTGCTCGATCACAAAGAAACTGCTTCTAAGACCATGTCGACGTGAGACCGGGTGCTTTGCTTCTCTCTCATCTATTCTGCTGCAGTTTGCATGACGCTCTTCTCAAAAAGAAACCATGGACTCCTCTTTGTCTTGAATACCGACCATGTATATGTCAATCACTGCTTAAAGTATGGGTGCACACTCCATTGCTACTACTTGAGGTTTTAGATCAAAGTAACGTAGGCATTTTGAGCAATTACGCCTAAATTTAAACACATTCTTATCATGGAGGCTTGAAATGCACTGAGCTTATGCTATGGAAAAGAAACTGCTATATAACATGCATTTGAATTTGGAATATTTATTTAAAAAAATGTACTTAATTCAACACTGTGGAAGAAACATCTCTTAAGATTGATGCTGCAAGTGCATTAATAATTTAGTTTTATGTCTCTTTTAAAAAAAAAAATGTTCCTATTGCAGTGGGTGTTTTGTGTGTCTCTTTGTACATTTTTACTTGAAGGTTCAAAGGCTTCTGCTGTAGGCCTGGTTTCCCAAAAGCATTGTCAGCCCGAGTCTCAGTGGAAAACGATGGGGAAAAAAACGAATGCTACCTGCAGGTGAAAAAAAAATGTATTCGGAAGATTATTCAGAGTTTTTAAATGAAGAGATGCTTCTTCCTTCATAAGAAATTTTAAAAAAAGTCGTCTTCTAGAGCAGCTTGCCAACAAGAGTATTAGAAAAACTTCTTTGGCCCACTTACACTGGGTGACTAGACAGCTGTGGATGGTGTGTTCAGGACAAATTTAGGATTGGATATATGTGCTTTAACTGAATTTTGAGCCTGGGTCACTCAGCTATGAAACTAATATTCACAGTTGAAAGACCAGTGCTCAAAACGTAGAGTGTGTCACATCCAGATCAGCAGAGTTTGGAGACATTTAGGCATGCATCCATCTTATTGATGTGTGCATGTGCAAAACCCTGCAACTCTACCAGCTCCAGGGGCCGGTGTGACAAAGATTAACTTTGAATATGGCTTAGATCAAACTAACAGTCAGACTTCAGATAGGCGTGTAAACCAGGCTAAGTCTTTACAACTTAAGTAGGACTAATTTGCCGTGGATTCTGTGTTAATTAGGAGTCTTTTCAAACTGGGGAAAACACGACTGACCAATCTCCGTTCCCTAGAGCG
This sequence comes from Sander vitreus, assembly GCF_031162955.1. Taxonomy (NCBI): domain Eukaryota; kingdom Metazoa; phylum Chordata; class Actinopteri; order Perciformes; family Percidae; genus Sander; species Sander vitreus. The sequence continues at coordinate 4,903,326 of NC_135878.1, read as the reverse complement.
GAAAATGTTTGCCTTCTGGAAGAATGCAACAGTAGCAGGGACATTTTACTGGCGAAATTCTGATCTCTGACCTCCCTATGGGGGAAAAAGAAAGAAAAGGTACAGCAATCAACGGAGTATCATTATCGTAATATTTTTCTGCATTCTGGTACTATAACTATCAGATGAATTGCTCATTTATACATCTGCATAACTACACAACAATTCCTCACGGGAGAGGTGAACAGCAAACTTACTGTAAAGGCCTGTGGCTCAGTGGAATATGCTGGAGAACTAACTGCTGACATGCTAGCCAGCTGGGACATACAAGCGCTTGTCAGTAACAATGGCTGTTCTTTTATTTTGTCTTTCCTGAATGAATTTGAAATTATGGTGTGATCAGGCCTTTTAAGCTACAAAGATTTGGGGAAATTAGGCCGAGTCTTATGAGGGAATCATGTAAATAAACTTTAAATTTTCAACTTTGCTTTGACACAAAAGAGACAATGTTGAGATTCTCACATTTGAGTTTCAAACGTCAGCAGTGCCAACGTCTAATGTCTTTCAATTTCTGAAGATGTTTTCATCTGATATCTTTCTTAATGTTTATGTGCACACGTGTAAGATTTTCTTTGTTATTGTTGCTTGTAGAAGAGCTTACATCTGATCAAACTTGGCTTTTGACCTTTAAGTTTTTGTTGATCTATTTCTACATTGACTTATTCAAACTGGAAGCAATGAGCACACGTTGTGGCATTTAGACTGGATCCCACCATAGCACAGCATGCGTGACTTGTTGGACTATGGTGGGACATACTCAGGAACAAAAGGACCCATGCTCCCAGCAGAAGAGTCACTGTTTCTTTAATCTCATGGATTTAAAACAGTGCAGTTGGGAGCATTGTCAGTGATACGATGGCTTGGTGAAACCCATATAAATGAAGACGACATTAGCTAATGTACCTGCTTTGCTTTGTGAAATTTGGACCTACAGCACAAATCGTCACAATATCAGCTTAAAATTCATCTTAAAGCGCTTTTATTTCGAATTTTTGTGCCATAATTTCCTGTAGCGTTTTTGTGCTGGTTTGAGTTGATGTTGAATCTGCATTTTATGTAAATCTAAGGTGTTGCAATCTGTCAAATGCTCAGTGGGTGTCTATTGGCAAAGCTACATTTCAGTGCTTGTCAAAGCGCAGCAGCAGTGTAAAAGGAAGTCAAATGAAATGCAGTTGAAAGGTGATCTATACATCTGTCTGTCTGGGGTCGCCATGGCAGCAAGACCTCATCTACAGATCAGACATCCTTTCCCCGGTAACAATCTCCAAACTCTGTATATGTTCCTCCACTCCCCAATTGTTTCTGACTCTGCTGCTTATACACATTATCAAGAAGCTAATTGGCCCTATTCTTTCTGATTACGCCTGCAGTAGTTGAGTCTATCACAAAGTTTGGAGCTGAACTGCTCCAGTGCTGCTTTATTTCAGCTGACAAAGCCTTATTTTGAGTTATATTACCAATGGAAATTAAACAGTAATACGCATTTTGGTACCTTATCATGAAAGTGTGTTTGGCCTCCATTTTTTTCTCTATGGATGGCAATGTCGTAAAACATTCCCATCAGCCTTAGCTGTAGTTTCTGTGCCGACGTAGTGCTAAGCAGCGAATGTTAGCCTGCTAGCACGCTATGGTGACCATCATACCTGCTCACCATCAGCATGTTAGCATTATCATGCTGACATTAGCATTTAGCTCAAAGCACTGCTATGCCTAAGTACAGTCTCGGAAATTGTGGCCCATGTGCCAAATCTGGCCCCTCAAGCAAAACATTTTGGCCCACTGACAAAAGCTGAAGTTTGCCCTTTTATAGTTTACAAAACTTGAACATGATTTTCATAAATAGACCACTGGTTGACTTCTGTCCATCCATGCATCTTTCTTGCCATTCAGGAAATGAGTGCCCCTATCTATCCATTCATCCATCCACCCATCCATTTAACCACCACTCTCTTCTCTATTGCCAGCCAAGAAATGATTGCACACCCCTCCTTCCTTCCTTCAGCTACTGTGACAGACTCATCTGCCATACATCTGTTAGAAAAGGGATTTAGTTCTGCTTAAGTTACTTTCACCCATTCAGGGGGGCCCCTTACAGCAAAGCGCTTCGCTCCAATTTAAGCCCCGACTGGCCGTGCCGATGACAAATACTTGTTTTTCTTTCTGTCTGGACAGCTGTGGCTGGTGCGTGTTCAGGACACATTTAGGATTGATTATGTACTTTATCCAAAGCTAGCTCATGGGCAGTGAAGCAGACTAAAGTTATGAACTTGGGTCTCTCAACTGGTGAATGTAATGCACATGCAGCGCTCATCTTAAACAGACTTTTGCAGGGCTGCGATCGCAACAGTTGTTTATCCCTGGAAGGCTACAGACGGCCATTACACATGCATGAAGTTTATCTTGCTTTTGAGCATCAATTAAAAAAATGTTTTTTTCTGGAGTGAACATTAAACTGAGACCTTTGCTTAAATTTTGCAAAAATGCAGCAGTCATCGTAGCTATAGCTGGGCTTAAAGTATTTGTGTTATACATTTTTGTTTTATGTAATGTATTTGTTTTATGTATTATACTTAAAATATCAAATAAAAAGGATTAACACATATGGCATTCATTATTAAACATAGGGCACAGCTGCTATATATTTTAGAATCCATTTTATAGCTTATATGTGGCTTTGTTAAATAAAGATTGTAGCTGGAATCTGACCGCAGTTCTTTGGTGGATCCATCTTAGCTGATTCCCTGTTGATGTTTAACTGCTTTATAAAAATAGTTTGAAGCATATAATGTCTGTGCACTCCATTTCCATTTATCACACATCTGGGAATAATCTGTTTATATATCTACTCACCTGTCATTACTTTATCCAGAAAAAGACACACAAAAACAAATCTGCTTCAGTTATAGTGCTGTTGATCCCTCATGTCATTATCTAAAGCTATGGTTATTTTCATCACTGTATTTGATGAGCAACGAGTGACCAGCTTTTTATAGATGAAATACTACAACTTGTTCAATCAATTTGTAGTATTACTAATACTTCCTGCAGAACAAATACTTTTAATTTTAAGTATTTAAGCAGTAAAGTACATTTTGCTGATTATAATTCTGTACCTTTAAGGAAAATGCTTGAATGCTTGACTTTTACTTGTAATGGAGTATCTTTACATCGTTGTACAGCTGTTTTTACTTAAGTTTTGTATCAGTATTGTATCAGTTTAAATAATCAGAAAGTCTCAGTTATTTATGGTGGTCAGTGCTGGTTAAGAGGTTTACTAGTTGCAGCACTGCAGTGGAAATCTAGTACTCCTGCCAGTTTTGCATATTCAGCCACTAGGGGGCAGCGTAACCTCTCAGTGTGTTTGTGGGCTAAACACAGGGCTGCCCTACTGAGTTGTGCGCCTATTCAGAAATGACTTACTCTGAGTGTGGACGAGAGCTTGCTGTTACTCTGTGGAACATAAACGGGTGTGTACAGCCTAAATATAACTTCCAGTGGCGATCATCATCAGGAAAGCAGCAAACATCAATATACACAGAAATCGTTCACTGAAACTGATACCCTACTGTTTTTTTTCTGACTTTATGCTCATATTTTTATGATCTGCGTAGTGCATCACACTGTACAATTGTGGATAAAGTATTCAAAATACTGGATTGAGTTTTATATGGTAAAAAGCCAATAATCTACCTTCTGTTTCAGCACCATTTACCTTTAACGAACTGCATAATTATTTGGAATAATTCCAGAAACGTATCCTCATTGATACAGATGTTTAAATATAAAAAAGGTAATGAAATAAATAAATTTGGATCATGACGCAGCCTGAAAAAAAAAAATGTTTTTAATCTGGATAATGCAATTGTGGTTCAGGTACTGTATACAGCCTGTGCCTGGTTTATGAGTCACAGAAGATGCTCATCTCCTAAGGTTCACCACCAGCACCAGCAGCAGTAGCAGTAGCAGCGTCACCAAACCACTGTTGCCCACACAGGCGTTAGAGAGGAAGGAGGGCGCTGCTGGATCCCGTCCATTCGAGTCCCCTCCGCTGGACTGATCACATTGATTGATCGTCGGGTGCGTCCCGGAGGAACCCCTGCGTGGAGCTTGGAGGGGGGGTGGGGGGGGGAGACCGCGGTGTGGTCGCAGATGACACGCAGAAGAAAGTGTGTGGGCGGATGAGGAAGTTCAGAGCACGGATTGATGGTCACACACCTACTGTACTCACTTTATCACAGCAGCAGCAGCACAACGCCGGGATCTCCATCCACCAATTTATGTGATCGGAGGTGATCCGCGCATGGGAAAATGATAATCAAGTTTGTGCTCATCCTCTTCATACTTCTCGATCAAGGTGCTCGGTAAGTCGGATCTGCACCTTTGTTTTATTTGCATGATCAACAGCTGAGAGGTGTTTCTTTGAAGCTTTACAAGTTCCTATGTGACTATTGTGGAATATAATAGCAATTACGCATCTGATGTGAAGGGGTCTTGCTTATAATGCATGTGTTTTTTTTTTCTAAGGGCTTTCCCCGCACACACACACACACACACACACACACACACACACACACACACACACACACACACACACACACTCACACAGACAACAATGAATGCTGTGCCCAAACACAGAGTCTAGGGTCTGACAACCATTCAGTATTATCTCATAGCATCTAAATATAAGCAGCATACATCATTGCTGCTGCGACAAAGTTTTTTATTTTATTTTTTATTTTATGACAGTGGTGTTTGTTAAAGGGTAGCTAGGGATAGCACATCAACATGATTAACGACTCACACTTCTTGTTTTTCACCCCCCTCCCCCCTTTTTCCCCAGTTCGGATCTACTGGAATATGGCGACGACGATGAAGATCCCAACGATACCACTGTCAATCAAATGCTGGTTCCCAGGTCGCACCAGGAGGATGCCACACTTATACTGAACAATTTGCTCAAGGAATACGATAAGACTCTGCGGCCGGACATTGGAGGTAAGGTTGGATCATATTGAGAAGTTTAAAGCTTGCGGAATAGGCTAACAACTAAGTGGAGTTCAGGTGTAGTGGCGCTGTCCAAGGTTCTGATTGTTATTAGTTGGGAGTGGAGCAGTTCATAGTGCTGAAACCAGTGACGCTGCAACAACACTGGATGGGGGTTGCTTTCCTAGTAGCGGTTTAAAGTAGGCTATCTTATGTCTACAGATATTCTGAATATATTGTCCATTTTATACACATTTCCTTAAACTGAGGGTGGACATAGTTGGTATCTTTGGACACTTTGGGATGTCTACTAGAATTTAGAATACAGTTCTGTATGTTTGGACAATGTTTGGCTAGACAGCATGAGCTTGTATGCATGATCCCAGGCCCACAGCTTGTTAATAACATTGTCTGGTAACTGAAGAATACAAAAACATGTTTGGATGGGGTTTCAGATTTGATCATGCATAAACTACTGGCTGCAACAACAATTATTTTCATTATCGATTCATCTGCCGATTATTTTCTTGATTAATAATTATTTGTTGTCTCTATAGAATGTCAGAAAATATAATAATTTATAATTTTCTAGAATCCAAAGTGCCATCTTCAGATGTCTTCACAATGTTTTAATCATCATGTTAACAGGCCCAAACCCAAATATACAGTATGTGCTTTACTATCATAACTGACAAAGAAAAGCCAGCAAATCCTCACATTGAAAATGTGATTGGTAAGTAATTAGAACTTTATTTATTTAGCACTTCACGGTTCAAAAAGCATTGGAATAAGCAACAACTTCAGGCAACAATTGTCAGGCAAATAAAAACAAATCAGGGCAAGAAAGCGTCAAGTAAATGCTTTTGTGAGTAAGTAGGTTTTGATATTTAAAACACTCAGCAGAGTTTGCTGAACTGACTAATCCATAGTCTAGGAGCCAGGACAGGAAAATCTCTGTCACCAAAAGTCTTAAACTGTGAGCAACCTTTGTGAAACTGTAAGGGATCAGCATCTCACTGATACATGTGGACCCAATTGTATAGTGCCTTAAAATTAGGTGACTTTTTGAACTTGTTTGGAAACACTGAAGGTGTTTTTGTAGGTGAAATTATCTATTATTACCATGTCTTCTTAAACTAAATAAACCCATTAGATTATCTGACATACATTGGCATAAGGGCTCTTGTAATATTCTGAGATAATGGTCATTGTGTTTCATAATCATTAACACCAGACCGCATAGAAAAATATAGTATATATAGGCCTGGTATAATATATAGAGTGATGGCCCGGGTATCTTTTCCTATCTTACCCCTGCAGGAAATTGTAGGGCTGACATACTGTACTAAACATATAAGAAGGTCTGTGTGTGAGAGGTTTGGGGTGGTAGCTTGAGTCCAAATCATTTTCTGATTGCGCCCACATTATTCCTGCTATGCTTATGGTGCAATCAAATCTCCAAGCTTTTTGGAGGGGGAATGCTCTTCTTCAGAGAGGCAGGGAGGCTGGCTGCTAATCAAATAGTTACTGGTTTGATATCCCCACTGGACTGACTGGGAAAGTTCCCTGTGTTGGGTGTAGTCACTACTACCAACATGTCATTAACTGTTACTGCTGGAGAAATCAAGTCAGTTCGTCTTTTCTATCTGAGCATTCTGTATATATATTTATATACATATAGTACCAGTCAAAAGTTTGGACACGCTTTCCCATTCACTTGAATGAGAAAGTGTGTCCAAACTTTTGACTGCAGTATATGTATATATGTCGACATATACGTATATATGACAGAATAAAAGCAGACATATGTGCTCTTGAATAAAGCTCTGAATGTTGCAGCCTTGGCATAAAGACACCTTCAGTAGCTTTAATGGTGTCATGCTGTGTCCCGAAAGGATCTGTTTATTTTTTATTCATCCAATTTACTTCTGCTTTGTTATGATTTTTTTCTGTATTTCTGTTCCTTGCATTTGTGATTTTGCATTTACAATCAGCAATGTGCTGACAAAATCAGAGGAATAGTTCACTGAACTGTGGAACCATTTGCACGTTGCTCTACTCAGCATTTTTGGAATAAACACTGTGTTTCTTAACTTTTAAGATGCTCTAGTTGTTTTGTTTTCCTGCAGCTCACTGTGAAAAATGTAGCTTGTGCGTCAGAGAGAGAGAGAGAGAGAGAGAGAGAGAGAGAGAGAGAGAGAGAGAGAGAGAGAGAGAGAGAGAGAGAGAGAGTGTAGTTTGGCTGGCTGCGCCAGAGATGCTTTACAGAAAATCTTTGGCTGTACTAGCAAGTTTGGTAGCTTAAACTGGTGGAAGTACGAGGAACTGGAGCAAGAAAGAAATGGAACTGATCAAAAAAAAGTTTTTTTTTGGCATGGCATTTGTCCAGTTGGGGGCGGTAATGCATGATGTCAGGCGAAAAGAAAGCAATAATTAACAGTTAGCTAAACTAAACAATAAAGTGTTCGCACTGTGGCTGTGTGTGATGTTGAATATCGATCTGTCGTTCTGTTAAAACGAGCGAGTGTGGAAGTTCACTGAGATGTAGAAAAACACGATACTGGGACGATAATCTGTCTAATGAATTTCACCTGGCAAAGCGCCATATTGGAAGACAACTTCTTCCTCTTCTGTAAGTTTTTTTTACAGCCACTAACTGGACTGGAGTTTGGTAGAAAACAGAATGGGCTCCCTGTAACTCGTGTTATTTAGGACATATCAGGATGTTGTTTTCGGACTTATTCAACCTGTTGTAGTGGTTACGCTGTCATCTCTTTGACAATAACCGGTCGCACGAATTTTACCCGAGCTTCACGTCTGCTAAAGACAAACGTGAGGAACACGAGGGTTCTTCTGTGACCCGGTGAGTACACTTTCCGTTCAATTGCCAATTAGCTGTCAATTAAGGACCTTAGTTTGGACAACGCGTGTGTGCCATATGTTTTCTAGGCTATATGTTGACCATTGGTGGTGGTGATAAGGCATGGGGGGCGGCTGGTTAGTGCAGTTCGGTGCCATTCCGTTGATAGTGATACGTTGTTCAATGGTGCGTTCACGCCACCTGGGAATATCAGGGACCGCCCCCGTGATTACGTTGTTTTTCCGACAACCAGCTTCCTTCTTTTTCTGTTATATTGGCGTTTGGCATAACAACTTGTTGCATGACTGCCACCAACTGTTGGCAAAACATGGAGGCCACAATAACAAAGATTTGCTGCTGTTTTCTTATGCGAGCATACAAACAGCACATCGACAGGTGTTTGATTTATCTGCAGGACAACGAACGGGAAAGTGGTGATGGTTGTTCAAGTTAATGTGATAGTGGTTGTTAGGTGCTGGCTAAAACTAGTTGATGATGCTGGTGGTAGTGATGTTGTGAGCCTTACTTATCGTAGAAATTAAGATTTTACACATTTAACACATTTTAGTAGTTATAAAATACAGTGTTTTTATTATAAATTAAATAACCCAACAATATACAGGCCTACACGTCCAGCTGAAATGATTAGGCCATTAAACACTTAGCTGATTGGCAGAACTGTTTTGATTGTTTTCACTTTCTAAAATGTGATGATTTTTCTGCATCAAGTACTTTTTGCTTAATACTTTACGTACATGATGATACTTACATACTTTTAAGTAGGCTTAACATTTTTAATGCAGGACTTTTACTTGTACCAGAGTATTTTTACATTGTGGTATTAGTACTTTTACTTAAGTAAAGGATCTGAATATTTCTGTCATAATGAAGATTTCCCATCATTCATTCAACTTCAAAGCTACAGCATGAAAGAGAAAAGCATACAGTAAATACAATTTGTTGACAGTGCAAATACATTTCTGTTACACACATTTGATTCCATTTTTTTGGGACTTTTTTTTTCAAATATTTGCTTTTGTTGTGTGACACATTGGATTATTTCATCTCTTTGGGCCTCAAACACACATCTTATTTACAAACTGACATTATCAAACACCACTTCTACTCTTCTAATTAAAAGTGTGCTTATTAGTCGAAACATCTGTCTCAGCCGCAGGACTCATGGGTTTGAAGTCATTTTAAGGTTTAGTCTGAGACTACAACCCGTAGCTTTTTAAAGTTGCCACCTTCAAGCCTGACAGACTTTCATTTGTAACGGCTTCAGTTGGAAGTTTTAGTAGTGCTACGCCCGAGGTGAAGTTTCAGAAGACTTTGTGGAAAGACTCTTGTGGGAAAACTTATCTCCAGATCATTAAGAGTGTTTATTTGTGGTCTTACGTTATTTAAAATGACCAAGCACAGAGCTTTCACAGGCAATAACCTGCTGGTGGGAATGGATTTTCTCCACCTCCGCCGGTGGCTTGCTTGGCTCGGTTCAGTCGGGTAGCAGAGGGGGAATCTCCCTCCAGCTCTGCTTCCATAATTAAGGATGACATTTTGATGAGATCCAGTTGACAAACCTCAGTGTCATCCATGATGTCTGAGCAGGGTAATGTGAGGCAGCGGAAACCCACACACGTAGAGATGCACACACTCGGAAGATGATGCTGAGTCAAAGACAGATCTGGGCCATTTAAGTCATTGTAATAAAAGATTGAGTTCAGTTGAGAACTGCTGCAATGAATCTGTCATACACACACACACACGCACACACACAAACGCACACATGCACAGTATCAAACAATGCTTTTTCGTTTGCCTCTTTTTAATGTGAGCTTTTCTACTCTGTATTTCTGTGTGTTTGACTGCGGCTGGCTGTGGAACCAGAGCACATGCTGTTGTTTTAAGCATATTTGAGATTTCTGTATTAATTGGCCATTAATTCAATATTAGAAGCGTATTTGTATCTCACAGTGAAGCTTACTTCTTTGCTAAAAACAACCTCTTCAAGCTAAAATACAATAGGGAAGGCCAGGGATGGTTGTATTCCCTTGTTTGTGTTGGACCTTTTTAAAATCTTGTGTAAAATAATTAGACATGTATGTGTTAAAATCCTTTTTTTTTTTTTTTAACTTGTTTTATTATAAAGACTGGACGCAAGAGGAAAATAGCAAATTGTGGTTTTCTGTAGTTCTGTGCTGGACTATTTCTTGGCCAGGAGCAGTAACTCCCTGCAGGTTGCCTGGCAACCTAATGATGAGGAAAGAGACTCCAGGAAGTCACTGCACTTGGCCGAGAAATAGTCCAGTAATAATCTCTAATAACTTTCCGTTTGCACTTAGTTTTTTGTATGGATTAAACATACCAGGTATAACTCACTTAGTAAGCGTTGGAGGCGTGGGTAGGCAGATATTTGTTTTACATTGAGACTGAGCCTGGCTAGCTGTAGAAATAAAATGGATTTTATCCATTACCCCCTTGCTTTCAGTCTTTATGCAATGCTAAGCTAATTCTGTGTCTGTTTCCTCTAGCTTCATATTTAGTGTATGGATTAGTGCTGTCAGTTAAATGCGTTTATTAACGGCGTTAACGCAAACCCATTTTAACGGCGTACATTTTTTTATCGCAAGATTAACGTTCTTTTTGGCCTAGCAAACTTTGTAGTTTTTTTTTCACATGCTTTTGCAACAACTAGTAACGTTAGAAAAACTACAACACCACACCGGATCTGGCTAGACCGGAAAACAAAACAACAGGCACACACTTGTTTGGGCTTGCGAGCCGGCCAAAGAGTAGTAGGCTAACGTTACGTTTTGAGTGGATGGCGAGCGCGAGACGCCGAAATGGATGCCAATAAGATTCTGAATGGAATATTTTTGTCAAGTTGTCAAATGGTCAAAGTTGTCAAATGGTTCCATTGACAAGACCAAAGTGATCTGTGTGTTTTGTCGTTTGTCGTGAACTGAGCTATCATCGCAGCACGTCCAGTCTGAAATACCACTTGATGGCCAAGCACACAGCTGATGTGAAAAAAATAATTGGACAAAAAGAAATCTAGGGACATTTAGAATAGATAAAAATGTGTGATTAATTGCGAGTTAACTATGACATTAATGCGATTAATCGCGATTAAATATTTTAGTCGTTTGACAGCACTAGTATGGATATGAGATTGATATTGACCTTCTCATCAAGAATGCAAACCAAGAGTATTTCCCAAAATGTGGAGCTATTCCTTTGAAGATTTGTATTAGCCATAAATGAATGTAGGATTATGAATGCTGTATCACAAATTTCCCTCCCGCATTAACTTGGTGCCCCACTTAGGTGACCACAGTTTTGAATACGATGGATAATTTGATACTACGATGGATAATTTGATACTACGATGGATAATTTGATACTACGATGAATAATTTGTAATGTACATTGTGTAATCATTACTATTACTTCTGTTTGTCAAAGTTATCTTTTAAAACCAGTAGCTAAAGAGCGAGATTTAGTGTTTTCAAAATGTCATACTAGCATAAGCTAACCATGTTATTTACCGTTTGAAACATGCTGATTTCTCCAATCTAATTCACATATGAAAATTCAATAAGTGACAAAGGTTATATGCTTTTCAAAACAATACATTTAATAACAAACGGCATTGCTTAAAAAAAGCACATTTAGCTGTTAGCACTTCCACTTTTTTCAGGCTTCTAATCGTCTATCCATTCACTCTTCGCTTTATCGTTAAGTTTTTTTTATCCTTATCTTACAAATTATTAATTTATGTTACTTAGGAATCTTTAAAACAGTCAAAAGTACATTTCAGTTCAACAGAGATGAAGCGGCCGGCACTAAGAGAAAATAAGAGTAGAAATCCAAGATTCAACATAACAGGGTTATTATCTTAGTTCCCGTGTGTGTGTTGTCCCTCTGTCTCTTCTAGTCTTGTGAAGTGAGCTGCGAGCCTAATCTTCATATAAAGTGGGTGACTGGTCCACTTGTGAAAAAGCATCCCACATTTCCCCCGAGCAGAACAAGTGTTGAGCCTCACCTTAACCGATAAGAAGCAGTTCGCTTAGATGAAGATGAGATGCTTTTGTGTCCCTATTGTGTCACTTTCCTTTTGGATTCAAGAGTGTGATCACTTTGTGCGATGTGTGTGCGATCGTCGTGTACTGTGCAAAGACGTTCATGTGCTTGACTGCGTTGGAGCATTCGTGCGTGCGTGTGTGTGTGTGTGTGCCCGTGCCCCAGGGATTCAAAGAAAAGCGGGTTGGAGTAGATGGCTTTGTATGCTGTGAGAGCTCTGGAGCCACACACATGTTGAGTTTGGGAGCCAGGGATGATTCAAGGGGTTTAAGTAAATTCTGAGCCTCACTCTTAAAATACACCAGTCCTCCAATTAAAAAAAAAATGGATTTAAGCAAGGTTAAAGCATCTCTTAAAAACGCATCAGGATACAGATGCACTGAGCCTTCTCTTTTCAAAATGAAACTATATATCTGTGAGTTGTTTTTAAAAAATTCTGTCTTTAGTAGGAAACAGTGGGCCTGGGCAAAGAGCCAGAGTCAGAAAGTCAAGTTGATTATGAGACGGACTAACGTGTTATTGGGTTTTGGTCGTTATTAGATTTTGTCACTCCTTTTATTTATTCTTTGGAACTGCAGTTTTCATGATATTTTGTGGGATGTACACAGAAAGTACAAGTTTGCTGGATGGATTCTGTGCATTACGCTGTGGGCTTGAGCCACGTTTTCTTTTTAGCCTATATTTGTTATAACAAATTGGCACCATTTAAATGATGGCTATTAGCAGATCCTGTTTGCAGTTTAATCATGTGTGTACAGACAACTATCTCTGGATTACTTTGACACTAGAGAAAACGTTGCAGTCATACGTAGCATCTTTTTTCTATGACTTCTAAGTGGATTTATGGACATTTATTTGCGACGCACATCTGAAATAACATACCTTGGAAGGTGTAAGTCACATTAAATCTAAAAGTCTCATCATTTGTCTCAAGTCTGTGAGTTCAGATTTGACTGAGTTATGACTCAGAGAAAGAATACCATTTTTGATGCCAATTGTGGCAATTGGGCGCTAAGAGTTTTAAAGTAAAGTTCCTTAGAGCCGCTGCTGCTCCACTTGCTGACTGTGTTCATGAGCAAACCAAATCAGCAGGCCTGTTTTTAGAACACCGACATGCACCTGTCACTTTTACCTCATACAGTATCATTGCCTCATGTCTCTCCTTACTTCTGCTACTTACCCTACAGTCACATTAGCTACAAAGGACAGCAACACGTACTCGCTTGATGGGCGTTCCTGGGCGTGCCTAGCCAACTCCTGGTTGTCACGGTGACGCTTCTGTATCGATAGTAGCATGCTATTGCCTAGTATCTGCAAGAGGTCTTACAAGTCACGTCAGAGGTGTTGTCGAGTATTCTCGATCGGGGTAATAAAATATATGAGATAAAATGCCAAACATATATAGCTATATACAGAAATACGATGTCCTGGCGCGTTTCCGCATTCTTGAATGATTTTCTTCAACCCGAGCAACCAACGTACATACGTCACACTGCCTTCACTCCGATTGGCAGTCGCTTTGTCGCATCGCTCAGTATTTGCATAAAATAGACTTCTTGTCTATTTTGGCCCCGCCTTGCTCGTGGCCACTCCCATTGAAAATGAATGGCAGCCTGTCGCCTTTTCTCTGTCTCTTGTAGCTAATGTGACTGAGGGGTTATAGCTAGTTCATTCAATGAGAGCTTGTAGCTATATTGCCACATACTCGTAGTTATTTGCAGGAAAATAAAAGCTGTTGTTACACTGCAAATGGTGCATTTAACAGCAGCAGCTGTTTGATTCGCAATAAACGAAAGACGAACTGGCAAATAAAAAGCAGCAAAAGACATTATGGCTGAAAAGACAAGCAATTAGCCATGGACAATTTCAAAAAGTCAACCCTGAAAAAAGATGCTGTTTTTCACCCTGATCAGGTGTACGGTTTAGTGTCAGCCGCTGACAGCTCTTCAATATAGCCAGATAGCTAATCCAGCTGCAGCTTGTGTGTGATCGCAGCCGGCGACTGAGACTGAAGGCTGTAACTGTCCATTAATAACAGCTGTTGATCTACACTGACTGACCAGGTTGCTGCACTCATATCCGCCGTCATTGCCTCCCTGAATATGTCAGGCGCTTACAATTAAGTCTGTGTGTGGGGGTGACAAGGGAAAGACTGTGTAACTGTGATCTGCAAGCAGCTACTGTTTGTTGTTGTACTGTACTTTTTATCCATTTATATTTATTCCTTTAACGCACAAAGTGTGTGTGTGTGTGTGTGTGTGTGTGTGTGTGTGTGTGTGTGTGTGTCTAAAGAAAAGGACTTTGATTCAGATAAAAGCCAGGTGTGTGTCAGAAATAGAAACCAAAGCTGCTCAGACATCATCGGTTTGCAGCTGTTTCCTGTCTCTCTTTCATCTGTTTCTCTACCTCTCTTTTGTCCCTTCCCTTTCTCCCTACTTTCCTTCATGACCCCCTCCCCCCTTTGAAACCTCCCCCTAATGTATTGTTTTAAACAATGTTTTTCTAAATTTTTCATTGCAGTTACAATTTTCAACATGCAAGTTCTATATTGCTGACATCAAACCCCTCTCATTGCATTCAAAGTTCCTCACTTGCAGATATTTAAAAAAATATGTTTCCTTGGAATGTCATACATACATTTCTTCAAAGGTCATTAGAATCCCTTCTTATAGATGTAACCTCCCCCTACTTAGTATCAATTACTGTATGTTGCTGTATGTCAGTATTTGCGGTCCAGATTTGAGGCTTTTTGGAACCCAAGTGAAAGTTTGACCCACTTTGCATCCTTCATCAAAACCTCATATATCTGATTCAGAAGTCATGTCAGATTCAATCCCTCTAAGCACGTAATGAGGAGAATGGGACATCATTTAGGCACTGCAACGTTTGGTCTTGAATTCTACTCATATCCTTGTAAATTATACGTCAGCAGCCCTACATTTTCCCCTTGTTTGATAAAAGATTTAGATATACCCTTTGTTTTATTAAAACATAAAACCAGTGAAAATTAGATCTGAACATTCTTTACTTAGAAAGATCAGACTGGGTTTGTATTCTTTTCTGTATCCCTATGCCAGAAACAACAAGGATGTGTTTGTCTTGCACTCAAATGCTGTGATTTTACTCTGACAAATAGCTTTTACTGAAAATGAATGGGTGTGGACGGTGCAGAGTGGTGGAGGACTTTTCAGATCCTTTACTTAAGTAAAAGCACTAAAAGCAAAATGCAAAAATACTAGTGCATCGCAGTATGCAAGCCAGCATGCTTTTCTGGCTTTTTGCAGCATATATACGCAAGAGGTCAAAGTTCAAGGCGCAATGTTATAAAGAAGTAGTAAGTAAGTAAGTAGTATGTCCCAATTGAATACATACATACTGTATGCAGCAGTACATACTAAAAGTAAAATAACAAGTGTGTGATTTGGAACTGGATTTGGTGATGTTTTCTTATGCTGTTTATTCTATAGGAAGTATAAGGCTATTGAATTGATGTGGCTTGTTTGCGCCTGCTGCAGTGTCCATAGACATTTTATTATTGAGAGTCTGAGTTTTTTTTCTTTTTTGCTCTTTCCTGGTTCATTCTGGTAAATATATACAGAGGAATATATAATTGAATTAGAATTGATAATCTGTTGTATGCGCAGGCTGCAAAGTGCCGTATAGAGATGGAATTTATTATTGGTTTGGACATCGGGGCTCTGTGGTGTGATGTTGTTCCACAAGTGTAATTGTTGACTTTTAATGCAATTTATTTTGTAGCCTGAAGATGTTATTTTCTCGCTCCCACCCCCTTTTAAACATTTAACACAGTATCGCTTACAGAGTAGATTTCAACTGACCTACTTTTATCTAAGTACATCTTTACACAAGTACTTTTACTTGAGTAAAATGTTTGAGATCTATCTATCTATCTATCTATCTATCTATCTATCTATATACATACACACACACACACACACACACACACACACACACACACACACACACCTTTTATACAATAATCTAATCAGGACTAGACACAGATGGTCAGCCTCTAAAGGATGCCATATCTCCAATACAGACAATTAATAATACAAGTACTTTCTTATAAGCAGCAAAAACTACAATGCAAACAAGCACAGAGTACAGTCACATAAGGACTGTTTGAGGAAGTAAATATGAAAACCCAAGTATAAAAACTAATAAGCTAGCTTTTATGAAAAACAGCAATGCTAAAATCCTCATTCGTCCCTCTCAGCTGTTAAGTTAATAATATCACCCTTTGCCAGTCCAAATGATCGACTCTATCAGTACCAATAAAAGAGCTCATGCGTTCTCTGATCATATCTTTCAGTGAACACTCCAGACGCCAGTCATACAAATCACACTTATACAACATACTTTATTCATGGCTGAGTGAGTATAGGTTTTTGGTATTTGTTGTCAACTCTGTGTTGGAGGTTGGACATCCTGACTCCTGATTTGATAATTACTAAGCTGTGCTTTATTCTCTTGTGGAAAACACACTGATGAAGGCCATGTGCGGAATCATGCGGTTTAATTAAGTGTTCTCTGTAATTTCCTGTAAGCCAGTCAGTGCAAATTATTATTTTTCACATTCAGCTCAGAAGTAAATGAAACCTGTGATATGAGACACATTTCAGGGACTTTCAGTCTTTAATAATGGTCTTTCTCCAAGCTTTGGGTCAGTGTGGGATCCCTTTAATCTTGGCACGATTAAGACAAGGCTGCTTTTATTTGTATCGTACATTTCAGCAACAAGGCAACTCAAAGTGCTTTACGTTAAACATTAAAGAGCTAAAAACAGTTAAAAATACGGCTTCAATAGAATAAGACAGATATAAAAATACAAGAATAAAAGTACAGTGCACTGTAAGAAATGAACAATTACTTTTATAGGCAGCATTAAAAAGAAAAGTCTTCAGCCTTAAATTAAAAGAACTCATTTGGAGCGGACCTGCAGTTTTCTGGGAGTTTGTTCCAGATGTGTGGTGCATAAAAACTGAACGCTCCATCTACATGTTTAGTTCTGCACTTCTGAAAGCACAACCATTATTGTAAGCTAAAGTAAGCTTATACTTTCACATGAAAGACATACATCATATTCAAATGTATTCATTTATATATATATATATATATATATATATATTGTGTTAAATGCTGAGCTATAGTCGACATAAGTCTAACATAATTTCTGCATTTGCATCTAAGTGGGCTAGCGCTGTGTGGAGCGTGTAGGCTATGGCATCGTCTGTGGATCTGTTGAGACTATATGCAAATTGCAAGGGGTCTAGGGTGGCAGGTAAGGAGGATGTGATGAAGCTTTTGATCATCTCCTCAAAACACTTCATCACCACAGATGTAGGGGCTATGGGGCGGTAGTCATTTAACCAGCTAGGCTGAACTTTCTTTGGAACAGGGACTATGATCGACTGTTTAAAGCAGGTGGGAATAATAGTATTCACATATCTTTTGCATTTTCATTTTTTGAAATGGTAACATGATCAACAACTTAGAAAAAACTAATTCAGATAATCCCATGCGGGCTCATTCGTGCGTGGACCTCTTTGGTAATAGTCAATTTTCCAATTGAAATGCCTTTCAGCTGCATTAATCAAATCATTAGATAAAGTTAATGAATTGGCTTAATATTTACTTAACGGGATCAGTTTCTACCATTTTTTTTCAGAAAATTTTGATCCCAGCTGGATCAAAATTTGGTTAATAAGGGTAATTAAATAAACTACATTATTTAGTAATTTAAATTAAATACATCTTTCGACAAAAGGATTTTAATTGACTGGTTGGAAAGGCTGGAGAGTGTGGGAATTGAACTAGTAATACACTCAATGCATATCAAGTATATGTTTATAACTTTAGTGACATGACTGTTTCATATAAACACAAAAGATCCTGTGAATAATGTGTTGAATTCCACGTCCTCCCTAACTCTGCTTAGCCTAGCATCTGTTAGCATAATCAGTACAGGAAATGCAAAGTGAGGATGAGCCAACATGAGCCAATATCACATCTTTCTCAAAAGTACCATGAGTTACAAGGGCGAAAACATAAGAGGCAGCAAGGGTCCCACCGACCATGCTGCATCAATTTTGACTATACTTTTTGATCTGTCTCGTTCGCCTTCCTCCATCTTTGTGCAACACAAATTGGCTAGAGCATACCTTTTAACGCTTGTGGTGTCATAGCCAGCTTAGGAGTTAAATTTCAAAGCGTTAAAAGTCATTATAGTAGCGTGTGTCCTAACACTACTGTTGTGTTGACAGACTGTGAAATCAAGAAAGTTAGGGAAATGTTTCAGTTAGCGAGGGCTGCTACCAATTATTTTCTCGATGAAACGATTAACTGTTTTGTCTATAATATGTCGGAAAATAATGTTTTCAAATTGCTTGTTTTATTCCGCCAATGATTTTGAAACCCATAAACATGAATTCTTACATAAAATGTTGTCTGGTGCTGCTTAAAGGAAGCACCACCCAAAGTTGAAGCATCTCCGCTGTAGTAAAATAGTTGCTCTCTCCACCTCTGGCTCAGATCTGGGTAGCTTTTGAAGCTGACTCGGTCCTGGCAGGTCTTTTCTCCTTTATCCTCACATAGCTGACATTTGGCACAGCGGTGACACCTCACCAGCTGAAAGGACAATTCTCAGTCAAGCATCCTCAATATTTCAAGTCCAGTGACATTTCATTAGATGAAGAGGAGTTCAGATCCCGGCAAATGCTTCTCTTCGCGTCTTAGGTAGCCAGGTTAGCTGAGCTGACAATCTCCTGCGGGAGGGAGGTGCAGGAGCTTCTTGCACAAAAGGTGCACACACATGGTAGCCTGGTCCTACCAGACTCTGGTACATTTCATTTGTACAGAGAGTCTGGCCTCTCTCCATTGACAAGTGTTAACTTCCTTGAAGGCGGGTACTCTGTTGAAGTTTAAAACTATTGGATCTGCCCAGAGCCACTCTGGATCTGCCATAACCAATCGCTAACGTTTGGTCGTGACGTATGTCATGCGCGTGTGCAACAAGAGGGGAGACCGACAACAACTATCGGCTTATATTTAGGATTAGCATCGCTAGCGTTAACCTTAGTCACTTCTTCACCACTAACGGAGTGAGCTGGGGCAGGACGGCCACAACATCATGGCCACCAACAAAACTCAGCAAAGATTGTTCTTGCTCAGGCTTTAACTTCTGGATATTCGGCAGCATTGCTGCCACAACGGACCGAATGGCTTCGCTCGCATCTTTCTAGCGCACGTCCTCAACGTCATCGTTCTCAGCCACTCCCTCTGTTTGCTGATTGGACTACAAATATTTGACCGGAGAAAACCCAAGAATATACCGCAAACCCAGACGGAGTACTGAAGGGAAATGAAAATTGAGCGGAAGTAAGTAGGAGGGCGGAGCCAGGCTACACACATGGAGGCAGCAGACATGAATAGATACACACTTGCAGATGCACACACAAACTGGCGGATGGAGTACCCTTTTATGATCTCTATGATGCAATGTGTGTGTGTGTGTGTGTGTAGATGATGTTTCTTGAGTTTAACATTTAAACTTAAATACTGTACTAATTTCCGTCCTATAATAGCTGATATCAGCCAATGACTGAGCTTCATTTTTCAAAATAAGCTGCAAATTAAATGGTTGAGTGTATCATGTTGATAGCCAAATCATGTCATGCATTGTCATCTGCCACAATGGTACACTGCTTGTGGGACAGGCATTGTGATCATAATAACTTACAGATGAGATTATCTTATCATATTAATGGAAAACCTTACTGCATAAATAATAATCTTTTTTTCAAACTTCTATACCTCCTGAATGCTTAAAATGGAGCTACCTGCCAAGTCAGTGAATATGCAGACCGAAATATTTGCAAATAAATGCAGTTTCCTGTGCCTTTTTTTTTTTAAATAAACACACACTGTCTGAGTAGCCAAACAGCAGGCCTTGACCTGAAATTTAGCTTCTCAAAATGTTAAATTCCTCTCCAAAGAGAGTTTGTGGAGCGCTATAAACCCTCGCCTTTTATTCCTTCAGCATTCCCGAGTTAATGAAAAACCACAAAGGAATGGCCAAGCAATCGTGTAGCGCTTTAAAGTGGGTGGCTGATACCAAAGTGATGTGCATTAGGTGGTAATAAGACCAAGCTGGGTCTGGATCATAGCTGACACATTCCCCATCCCAGTGAGCTCTAACCATTTAATCGATTTCCATCTGTGTCTCCCATATCCACTCCACTGCAGCCATAGCACCGGTGGTTATCCAGGAATTTGGGAGGGGTGGATAGACTTTGAAAATGTAGAAAGGGAAAGGTCTGCTTGCACCTGTGCAGTTTGAATCTCCAGTTAAAGGAACACGGCGACTTATTGGGACCTTAGCTTATTCACCGTAACCCCCAGAGTTAGACAAGTCCATACATACCCTTCTCATCTCCTTGTGTGTTGTAACTCTGTCTGACGCCCCTAGCGCTAGCTAAGCCTAGCACAGCTCCTGGAGGTAACCCGTTCCTACTAGCCTACTGCTCCGACTACAGTCAGGTCCATAAATATTGGGACATTGACACAATTCTAATCTTTTTGGCTCTATACACCACCACAATAGAGTTCAAATGAAACGAACAAGATGTGCTTTAACTGCAGACTTTCAGCTTTAATTTGAGGGTATTTACATCCAAATCAGGTGAACGGTGTAGGAATTACAACAGTTTGTATATGTGCCTCCCACTTTTTAAGGGACCAAAAGTAATGGGACAATTGACTGCTCAGCTGTTCCATGGCCAGGTGTGTGTTATTCCCTCATTATCCCATTTACAAGGAGCAGATAAAAGGTCCAGAGTTCATTTCAAGTGTGCTATTTGCATTTGGAATCTGTTGCTGTCAACTCTCAATATGAGATCCAAAGAGCTGTCACTATCAGTGAAGCAAGCCATCATTAGGCTGAAAAATCTAAACAAACCCATCAGAGAGATAGCAAAAACATTAGGTGTGGCGAAATCAACTGTTTGGAACATTCTTAAAAAGAAAGAACGCACCGGTGAGCTCAGCAACACCAAAAGACCCGGAAGACCACGGAAAACAACTGTGGTGGATGACCGAAGAATACTTTCCCTGGTGAAGAAACCCTTCACAACAGTTGGCCAGATCAAGAACACTCTCCAGGAAGTAGGTGTATGTGTGTCAAAGTCAACAATCAAGAGAAGACTTCACCAGAGTGAATACAGAGGGTTCACTACAAGATGTAAACCATTGGTGAGCCTCAAAAACAGGAAGGCCAGATTAGAGTTTGCCAAACAACATCTAAAAAAGCCTTCACATTTCTGGAACAACATCCTATGGACAGATGAGACAAAGATCAACTTGTACCAGAGTGATGGGAAGAGAAGAGAAGAGTATGGAGAAGGAAAGGAACTGCTCATGATCCAAAGCATACCACCTCATCAGTGAAGTATGGTGGTGGTAGTGTCATGGCGTGGGCATGTATGGCTGCCAATGGAACTGGTTCTCTTGTATTTATTGATGATGTGACTGCTGACAAAAGCAGCAGGATGAATTCTGAAGTGTTTCGGGCAATATTATCTGCTCATATTCAGCCAAATGCTTCAGAACTCATTGGACGGCGCTTCACAGTGCAGATGGACAATGACCCGAAGCATACTGCGAAAGCAACCAAAGAGTTTTTTAAGGGAAAGAAGTGGAATGTTATGCAATGGCCAAGTCAATCACCTGACCTGAATCCAATTGAGAATGAATTTCACTTGCTGAAGACAAAACTGAAGGGAAAATGCCCCAAGAACAAGCAGGAACTGAAGACAGTTGCAGTAGAGGCCTGGCAGAGCATCACCAGGGATGAAACCCAGCGTCTGGTGATGTCTATGCGTTCCAGACTTCAGGCTGTAATTGATTGCAAAGGATTTGCAACCAAGTATTAAAAAGTGAAAGTTTGATTTATGATTGTTAATCTGTCCCATTACTTTTGGTCCCTTAAAAAGTGGGAGGCACATATACAAACTGTTGTAATTCCTACACCGTTCACCTGATTTGGATGTAAATACCCTCAAATTAAAGCTGAAAGTCTGCAGTTAAAGCACATCTTGTTCATTTCATTTCACCTCCATTGTGGTGGTGTATAGAGGCAAAAAGATTAGAATTGTGTCGATGTCCCAATATTTATGGACCTAACTGTAAGTGACAAAATAACGCCAACATGTTCCTATTTACATGTTGTGATTTGTATAGTCACAGGGTGTACATATAACAAGGTCACTATGCTTTTACTATCTAGTAATTGTTGACTCCATTACTCCAACTCTGAGCGAACTCCAGGCGAACTCTCTGCTCCTCACCACAGGGCTTCAGGTGCTGCTAGCAAATCACTCCGCCCAAGTAGCAGAAGTAGCAGTGCTTTGCCTTTCTGAGAATATAGTTCCCAGTTTGTATACGGTTAGAAGACGGCTGTGTCTCATATGACCTAGTTATTTGTACACCCTGTGACTATACAAATCACAACATGTAAATAGGAACATGTTGGCGTTATTTCGTCACTAATTCGTAGCACTAGGCTAGTTGGAACCGGTTACCTCCAGGATCTGTGCTAGGCCAATAACAAATGTAACTAAATGTCCCTGCCAAAAGCTACCCTACAGTTAAACATTAAGCCCCGCCCATGGCCATGCCCCTAAGATATGATTGGACAGTTGATTGTTTTTAATTTTGACATAGATAATACATCTTCTCAAAAATGAAACCTCATGAAAACGGAGGGCTTTGCATTTAGAATGCATTTAGTTATTAAAGACAAGTAACTTCCCTATTTAGCAAATGTTTTTTATTTAACTGACAAAATAAATGCACACATAAAAAGGAAATGCATACAATAATATGTTGTAATTTTACTTTATTTCTTTATTAGAATTTTTTATGTTGGCATTTTAAATCATCCATAAGATTTGGCATAACCTAATGCAATCAGAAAAATGGGGCTATTACCTGCATGTTTTTGCCGTTCTGGGGACACACCGAACTTCACTGGAAACAGACAAGTCATCTTTTCTGAAAGTCTGAAACTGCTAAAATCTCATCCTCCAGATCATCTTGTTTGGTATTAGACAGTTTCAATTTGTTGTGGTTGCACCAGGGGAGCAAAATAATGCATAATTCATTGTTTACCTGATGGACACACAGTCTAATTAAATCTCCAAAATGTCCCCAGCTGTGACGGATGTCTCTGATATTTGTGTAAAAGTGACAAAGTTGCTTGTGGAAAGAGTTGCAATGCCAGTCACCAAGCACTGAACTCTCCGATAAATCTAATGCCAGTCTAACTGTGTGTGTGTGTGTGTGTGTGTGTGTAAGCCAACAAATATATTGCCTCTTCCCCTATTAGAGAGGTTAAAGCATTAACCTCTGTCATGGCAGACGCCCAAGGCCTATTTGCATTATTATAAATATACTGTATATTCCATCAATATCCTGGGAAAAGCCTGAGTTGAACCAAAAAGCTTTCCATTTAGTACATAATCTTCAGTGTGTGAACAAAGTCTTGAAGTCAATTTAAATGTCCATGTAGAAGCTTATGAGTCACACTCTTTCAACTCAGTCAATCCACAAAGTAATTAATACAATAAATAGATGATATACTGCTCAAAGCAGATATTAGAGCTGATTATTTCATCATTCTTTAACAGAAATTGAACTGCGAGATCATTTCTAAAACATCCTCCTCATTGCGGCATAAATGTGTGTGTTTGTGAGTAACAAGCATCCTCTGTCCCTATTTTGCAGAGTTATTGCTTGTGTAAAACTGTGTGATTGTCTGGTGGCGATTCATAAGCAGTGAGACCTTTCCCTTTGCCTGGTTCTCATTAAACCTCTGAGGGAAGAGAAATGCCTTTCCTTCCCAGATCTATTATATTTAATTCAGGGAGCTGAATACAATCGGGTACAGTACGGTATGTGCTCAGCCGTAAACATGACTCGCGTATAAAGGACTACAGTTTCCCAGTTGTTTGGTGATTGCAGCTGATGTCCCTCTCAGCGGTGCAGATGGCTTGCCGCAGCCTGTCCTTGGCGTGAGTAGCTGCTGAAATGTACAGATGTGGGTCAAATAGCATTTGCATATAATTTTTTAGCCTTTTCCCTTACTGTTTTGGAGAACCAGATGTATTCTGTCTGCCACACGCGGAATGCATTTTTAGTTATTTAAACATTTCTTGGAGGCAGAAATAGTTTTATTGGTGGAGTTAAACCCCAGTTTTCACAATTAGTTGTGCAGTACATGATAACACTTGAATGCTCCACTGGTGTTATTTTTACCACATCATCTGATATTTAGGCCTGGCACCTTCCTTGTGTGACGTCAGAGTAGACTAGAAACTGACGAGCTGAAGTTAGGGGCCGTCTCAAAAGTGTATGCAAAATAGCCAAGAGAGCTATAGTTTTTTCTTTCATAAATCAAATTTATGTTCATCTTGAACCTCCTCCCATGGCATGCACAACCTCCTTTACCATCTATGAATTATGAATATGGTCCAATGATCCATTATGGCCTTTTTGGGGGGTTGTCAAGTCAATTATCTTCATTTAACTGATAGTGTGGTCCAAATACATTTAGTGGCCACTTTAGTAATTAATCAATTCTACCTACAAAATTGATAGTGCTCAGTTTTTATGGACATTGAAATGTGTAATTTGTTATGTGTTTATTGCTGAGAACATATTTAAAAGTGGTGAAGTACTTGGCTACATTAATGTATATACAGAGGTGTTTCTAATGTCTTGCCCTTCCCATTTACATACATGAAGGGGGCAGAAGATAACTAACATATTTGAATACAGTGCAGTCCAGTACAGCACTATCACTAACCATGACCTCAATGCTTAAATATATAATTTAATTAACACACATAAGTGCATATCTACAGATGCATTGCTTGAATGGAAATATAAAATTTAGGAAATCGTCTATACCTCTTTTTTTTCTTTTGTTTTTGTACCTCTTTATTTAATTGTTCAGTGGTTTTTAGCTAGTGTGAGCTGGTAAAGAATTGCTCAAATGTTGAGTAAATAAATCCATTATCTAACGAGAGTTTAGAGCGCTTCTTATGTAAATAAGTCCTTTAGCTCGGTTTGTGTTTCCTGGCGCTCCTCAGCAGTTTTGACATTTTTCAGTAATCAACAATTCTTGTGTGTGTGTGCCGCTTTGCTGCTTTGCCAATGTGTGGTGCAGCGCCATGCAGGCTGAGAACTGCTGGAAAAGACAGCAGAGAGAGGTTTCTTCCCAAGTGGAGCTGGTGCAGTCGCATACATAAAGATTAGGTGCCACTGTGCAACCCCCCCCTCACAGCATCGAGACCTATGACATTTATAATACGTGCTTTGGTACTGCATGCTGATTGCCTGTTGTTTAATGCCACATTCATATTAGAAGAAATGCATTGAAACATTGTTGCTATTTGGAAAAGTCCATATGTTTAACATGATTTCCCACATCAAACAGAATGATTTATGAATGATGAATAAGGTCACTTGTTGGACTCTGTCTTTGAGACTTTAGGGAGAAAAGGAAACCACCATCAGTGCATTTGTGTTGACACATTTCAATCACTCTGTAATGTCACACAGGAGTTTTGAGCCTACAAAAAAGGGCTGCATGGCCTACTTGTGATTACCACAAGAGGTTTGACACAGAGGGCTGACACAAATATTGCTGTTGTCAGCTCATATTTACATGACTTCTGTTATGGCTGTAAATTACACCACTAACTGATGACTACAGCCCCGCAGCAGCTACACAATCAAAAACAGAAGTATAGGAGCAGTGCAGTTTTGTTCTGAAAAGTACAGCCACAAAATGGCCTCCAATATGTGTACTTTTTGATATGCCATGAAGGCACTAAGTTGTTGACAATAGTTTAAGCTACACATGTTTACCATGGGAGCTAAAGGTACAGTTACTGATGCCTCGGTGCTCCAACAGCTCTTGGTCGCATCCCTGGCAGAGCTGCATCCAGCATGGCCCAATCAAACAGACTCCAGGAAGTCGTTGCACCCAGCCAATAAATAGTCCTGTATATAACCCCTGTAAAACCACAACTTGTCATTTTCATATTTTGTTTTTTGTACGGATTTAACAGACACAACGGACAGACATTAGAGCAATAGAGGTTTTCTCATCACTTTTCCAAAATGTCGAACTATTAAGTATTTCTGACCATCTATGAACTTGAACCTTCGGGTACATAATTGTATTATTGAAGGACTAATGTTAAGCATACAGACACTGACTTGCAACTGCTTTGTACATACGGCCCTAGCAACAAGCATTTTTTATACCGAGAGGTACATTTCTGCCTTAATATTTTTTATTCCCCCAAAAGTATACAACACATTTTGTTTGCAATACTAGCTCCATATTTGTTTTACTAAATTGTAGAAGAAAATATTCCTGCATGCCTTGCAGTTCTATAAGGAATGTAATGTTTTCACATATGAAGGAAAGTATAACTTGATCTTGTTTACATCTTTTCAGTTACATAAAACTATAGCAAAAGAGACTGTATGCTGGCCACTGGAGGACTGTAGCGGCAGCAGTAACAGCTTCTCCATTTAAACCCAAACCAAAGGCAATGTGGGCTGCAGGGCTGTTACACATACTAACAGGAGCTGAGAGGTCATGCATGAGATGATGTGTGATTACCATGGATAATGTGGATGGCCTGTACCAGTGCAGCAGAATATGAAGTGATGGATTACAGTGTGTGTGCAGACACTCGAATGGATCCATAACTGCCATGAACTATATGACCTATAACTGTGACTTAAAAGGATAACTGAACCGAGGCTGTAGTTAAGTGCAGACTGTATTTGTTCCACTGGAATAATCCAAATGAACTATTTTAAGGAAAGTGATCTGATTG
This sequence comes from Sander vitreus, assembly GCF_031162955.1. Taxonomy (NCBI): domain Eukaryota; kingdom Metazoa; phylum Chordata; class Actinopteri; order Perciformes; family Percidae; genus Sander; species Sander vitreus. The sequence continues at coordinate 4,876,425 of NC_135878.1, read as the reverse complement.
CTGGATTCAATTCACTTTTTAAAATGTTGTGTCAATTTTGAATATATTCAGCAACTACTGCACCATGTTTTGTTCACAAATTCAACGATGGAGCATTTTGAATTCGCTAATGCTCTGATTCACGCTTCAGGCTGGCTTCTTCTCCATAGCAACAGCAGCCGAGCCTCTTAATATTATAGTGTTTAGAGGTGTACACCATGCCTAAAGCTACGTAAAACTGGTACACCTATACGATTTTAAAATGATCCGGGAGAGTCCCATATTTCTATGTTAAGTTACATTGAGGATATTCTTTAAAGTGAAATAACCTGGCAGTTAAGGCAGCTAGTTTTTTATTTCTATTTTACTGCAAATTTGACATGCTGTGCTCACAGAAACTAAACAGTTCTATGGTATTGTATTTCATATGGTAAAACTGATTGTGGAGTCCCCTGAGGCAAATAGCTTGAGGGATATAAATACTATAGATGACTTTTGGTAAACAGGACGTGATTAATTATTCTACAGCATACATTTATTTTCAAAGTGAGACTGAAGATGTGAGGCTAACCCTCTGGAAAGATCTGACAGTCCACTGAGGCCTGCAGTACTCCCAGTGCAGTGTCCCTCGGACACTGAACATATTGGAGTTAAACGGTCAGCTGGGTCTGCTTACATGTGTGTGTGCCGGGGCTGACGATGCGTAATGCATTCGTCATGCCAGCCAGGCCAAGCAGACATAAAAGCCCATTCTTCTTAATCAAGGCTCACTGGGAAATGTGGTAATACAGATGGGGACTGTCATGCTTTTCTGAAAAGCAAAATGAGGAGGAGGAAGATAAGCAGCATGAAGAGGAGGAGAAAGGATGCATCTGGCCTCTGTGGATCATAGTTTCTCCATTAGAAGTGGAAAATTGGATAGATACGATGATAGGTATGTAGATGTTTTAGTTTTCTTTCCATATTGATTAGAAGTTCCTTTCAACTTTATTTTTCTCGTTTGAGAGATGAAAGTGAGCAAAACAAGCTCTCATGCAGAATATAAAAAAAGGACTTAAACAGTACAGAGGAAGGGGAAATCGGTCCTGAATATTCTCTTTCACAGCAGCGTCATTACCTATGCACCATCCCACATGAGTCTGCCATGCGTTATTTGGACATATGTCAGGTCGGCTCAGCTTTTGTGATGGTTGTGTTTGCTGAAAGACTCACTTGCGGGGGGGGGGGTATAAGATTGAAGGGAGGCTGCAAACACTTGACTGTAGTCATTTCCTCCTGCGTTGCACTGGAAAATCAATCTTAGGGAAAAAGTAGTGATTACTGTAACTCAGTAGAGCTGACTGAAACATGTCTAATGCAGATTCAGAGTGTCATCCTCTACCTTGATTATCCACTGGGGTGTAAATTAAGGACGATTCCCTTCAGGTTGTCCCAGTTTCCAAATGCTGCAAAGCTGTAACAGATCAGCTTTTCCACCCCATGCTTCCACTTCTGTGGTCTTTACATTTTCTGCATTTCCGCTGGAAATGGGTCCCACAGTAGGGACGCTGTCACCTAGGTTCCCTCCAGGTATTTCGGCCCAATAATCCAAAGACATGCAGATGAGTTGGACGAGGCTACATTGTGACTGAGACCAGTGTGTCCTGGGGTTTCCCACTGCTTGTTTCAATACCAGCCCCTATGGTATGGACAATGGGTATGAACAATGAATGCATCTGTATTCCTCTATAATTTGTACATTGTGATTATGTATTGTCCTGTACGTCTTCCAGATTTCCCCAAATGGAAAAAATTAAGATTTTATTCTGAGCTTGAATCTCAGGCAAGATGCCCAGTGATGGTGCCAGACAGTTCTCAAATAAAGGTTAGAGACGCTAGCCGGTGACCAGAAGGATGCCAAGAGGAAACCCTGTTTTGACATGAAAATGAAAAGCTAAAATCAGCAGAAATACTCCCCTTCTGGCTGCAAGGGTTTTGTTGGGTCAAAAAACGTGTCCTCCGCTACAGAGACATGGGTTCAATCCCAGGTAACTGTGCGCTTCAGTGAACCCAGCAAGCAGTGTTTATGGATGGCAAGCCTGTTGCTGTATTATTGACTCCCACTGATAAATCAGAGGCTGGCTGAAGTGCTCTAATTAGCCCTACTTGGCAGGTGAAAGGAAGTGACTGGCAACAACCATGTGAGTAGGCACATGGCTGTCTATGCCCTCCCTAGGAACATGACAAAGTAGGAGAAAACCAGACCAAGAGTCTACAGCAGGGGTCTTCAACGTTTTTTAGGCTAAGGACCCTTTAGCTGAAAGAGAGACGGAGCAGGGACCCCCTACTTACTGTTGCATATTAAACTGGGCCTGCAATAACGTGTAGGGCGGCCTAAGGCCTTTATACATAGCTTTTTATGGTGCATACAATACTAAGCTATTAAAATAATTGCGACATATTCATATATTCATACATCATGTTTTAATGTTAAACATGCATGTGGCACAGTGAATCCTTAAGCTTAACTGCATTAGTGGCCATCTTACCTATAGGCCAGTAAGCCTATCATCATCATTGTTGTTGTTTTTTACAAATTGGCTGATTTATCTTTGCTAATTACATGTTGGATTCACGTTAATGTATATTTTAAGACATTTAAATAAAAAAAAAAAATAATAAAAAAAACCTTCCTGAAAAATTATTAAACAATAATTTGGCATCCTGCTGCAGTAACTCTGAGGACCTGCTCTGTGAGGCTATACTTAGTTGCGGTGGTGCTTTGAGCTAAATGCTAAAGTCACAATGCTAACATGCTCACAATGACAATACCTGTATCAACATGCTGATGTTGAGCAGCTATAATGTTTGCCATGTTCACCCTCTTAGTTTGCATGTTAGCATGCTAACATTTGCTAATTAGTGCTAAATAGGCATCCCTATTTAATGTAGATTATTATTTTTTTTTTCTGACCGATAGCCAACCCTTGTTAACCGATCATTAATCGTTAACCGACAAGCAGGCAACAGCATCCCAGTTCACCCATCCGGGAGGCTCGGACATATGCTTTCAGCGTTGTGGACTTGTACGCGCTCGCTACCTACACAAGTCCACAACTGTGCATACAGTATGTCCGAGCCTGTCTCCACCACATCCACCTGCGGGGTGGACGTAACGTAGAAACCAGCGCAGATATGAGCGCAGAAATCATCTTACGACAGGCTTCACGTGTGATTCATGAAACGTTCGTATCACACCAATCAGAGCGTAAGACTGGTCGTACATTGATAAATGCAGCGGCTGGAAACGATCATAATTTAAATATCACGCCCCAATATATTCTCGGTTTTGAGGCCTCGCCCCTACAATTTACGACATGACAAGACGTAATCCGACTGAGAAGCGGCACTTTTCAGAGGTGGAGACTGAAACCCTGATATCTCAGGTTCATTTGCACTAACGTGTGTACTATTTGGCAGCCTGAAAACTGGGATTAAAGGCTGTAGAAAGAATGTGGAATGGAAAGAGATCACTGATGCGGTCAACAGTGTTGCCGTAGTAAATCGGACTCCAGCTGAAGTTTATTTAATTTATACATCCTTGACATATGTACGCTATCGTCCTAATAGTAATATACAGGCTTATATTGCAATCTCTTAGGCCTACACCTACCTATATTTAAATAAACACACAGTAGCGGAGTTTATGCAGTTTCTTTTATTTTACTCGTGTTTTTTTTCATGAGTCAGAGCCAGGCAACAGCTTTGAGGGAGAGCACGTGTCCTCCGCCCCCCCCGTGCAGGACCACCACCCCGACCCGTCTCCTGACAGCAGAGGGGCTGGAAAAACAAGCCGAAATATGTCAGTGGCAGAAATAAATCGCTGTGGCCATCAACACTTTAAAAGAGAAACGAACACCTGAAGAGTAAATAAAAATGTTATGCATCCTCATTGCCAAACATAACACCTTTTCAAAGCGAGGAATTATATCCTGTTTCATTCATATAGCCCCCAGTTGGGGCTGTGCTGGACACTGCTCTCTGGGCATCGGGTCATCTGGCTCCATCTCTACATTTATGGCACCCTGTTTTTCTGCTCGATGTTGTGCAGAACCCCACAGGCTAAAACAATGTTGCTGACTGATGGAGCGCTCCACCGTGGCCGACGCATACGTGTGCACTGTTGTCCTGGCGCATAGAGGTCCTCTAAAAGAGCCAGATCTGCCATTGCTGATAAGTGATCTAGGGCTGCAACTAACGATTATTTTCATAGTCGATTAATCTGTCGATTATTTTCTCGATTAATCGATTAGTTGTTTGATCTATAAAAATGTCAAAACATGGTGAAAAATGTGGATCAGTGTTTCCCAAAGCCTAAGAGGACGTCCTCAAATGTCTTGTTTTGTCCAAAACTCAAAGATATTCAGTTTACTGTCACAAAGGAGAGAAGAAACTAGAAGATATTCACATTTAACAAGCTGGAATCAGAGAAATCTTATTTTTTTTTAATAAAAAAATGACTCAAACGATTAGTCGATTATCAAAATAGTTGGCGATTAATATAATAGTTGACAACTAATTGATTTAATCGATTCATCGTTGCACCTCTAAAGTGATCAACTGATGACTTCTCCTTCTCCTGTTGAACTGATTATATGCTGCACCGCAAGTCCACACTGACTCAAACTTGCGTACACAAGTTCAGACCAGACGTGAGATTTTATCGTAGCCTACGCTCACGTTCAAATTGATAAATGCCTTGCTTTGTGTAGGAATCGGCGTACGCCCGTCCTACGCCCGTTTTAGGTCGTACGCACGTTTCATAAATGAGGGCCTCTGTGTCTAGGACGGCTGATTTAACCCGCCAGTCCTCATCAGTATAGTGCCATGTGTCACGTAGCTCTCCGCTGTGGCCGCCGTCCAGCAGAGAGCCAGGAACTTAGCAGGAAAAAAAAAGAGCGGCTTAAAACGCAAAGTTAGGAGTAGCAAGTTAACTAGCAGTTAAGAAATAGATTGTATAGCCTATCTTTTACCATGCAACAACCTTTTTTAATTAGCCTAGTTTTTATTTTATTTATTTTTTTAATATTGTTTTTAACTGATGGTATGAATTGTTCAAAATTCTTATTGTAGGTTAATGGTTAAACAGTTAATCATTAACATCTCTAGTGCTAAACACAAAGTACAGCTGAAGCTGATGAGGATCTCCTTTTGTTTTTGCAGGTATTTATTCAGAAACCATATACAAATGTTGATCTGATGATGTCATTAGAGGAAAGGTTAAGTGATTACAATTCATCCTGAGAGTACTCAACCAAATGTCATGGCAATCGTCCAATAGTTTTTAAGATATTTTAATCGGGGGGGCTATATTGTCTGATATTATAAGCATTGCCCTCTTAAAACTGGATGCTGTATTTATGAATGAATACACATATCAACCTAAAGATCACAGAGGACATATCTGTAGGCATAGTATGAGCTGAATTATGGACAGATGATAATAATTTCAAAAGTGCATCTGCATTGTTGTCCCTCATTGTCCAGCTGGTGGAGCAGAACATGCTGTTGGAATTGAATCAAAGCCTCCCAGCAGGCCTTTACTAACCAAAACTGTTTGCATCAGTGGCCCAGCACAGCAGGTCCCTGGGGACACAACACTCAGATGTGCACACATGGACACACCCGCTTACACTTCAATTTGGCTATTCATATCAACATCACAGAAATATGACTGTGAAGGCAATTTAACAATATAGAAAGTCTTTAGTGTCAATGAACCATAACAAACCATTTAAATGAATGTAACATGGGTCATGAATTCATTGTTTCAGTGGCTCTTTCCCCATACGTGACAACTAACATTATTAGATAACATGCAGAGTGCTATTGTTTGGTCCCCTAATTGATAGTGCTGCTGTCTGTTAACTAGTCTATATCGACGACATTTCATTTCATTTCATTGGCCGGATGTCTGTCACCTTCCGCTTTCTTTGTGTTTGCATTTTAAACTCCAGTGGATTTATGGACTATGGTTAACTGCTCCTCAGATCTCTGCAGGGTAAATCCAGACAGCTGTTTAGACTATCTGTCCAAACTGAGTTTTCTGTTGCATGAGTTTATCTGTGTTTTAAGCCTGTCTCCAGCCCTGCCTGGAAGGCACTAGGATTAGGCAATGGTTATGGTTATGGTTAGGGTTAGGTGCCTTGAAGTCGATTAGGCAATGGCAATGGTTATGGTTAGGGTTAGGTGCCTTGAAGTCAACAGTCGCAGCGCTGCCTGGAAGGAGACGTTGGGTCTTAAAACACCATTGAGCGTTGCATGACTAAAACAACCTTTAAATGTACACATGTTCCACCAAAACAAGTTTCTTCCCGAGGCTATTTTGCAGAGGCACCGTCATTGAGTCTGGCGCCTAGCGTCGCCCAAAATGATTGTGATTGGTTTTAAGAAATGCCAATAAGCCAGAGAACTTTTTTCTCCCATCCCGGATTGTTGTGTGGACTAGCCAGACCCTCCTGTGCAGCAATGTGGAGGTAGGTCTGGCAATGCGAGACAAGTAGATAACCAAATAGATTCCAATTAAAGTCAGTGTTCTTTTGTCTCTTTTTCACCTTTTCATCAACCTGTATTTGTGCGGTGAAGATTTACTTGAGTATCATTGTTCTTTCTCAGCATCAACCTGCTTCATATTCATTCCGCTGTTAACACCTGGAAGCTACTCTATAAAATAACAGACTCTTGTTGGACAGCGAGCAGCTTGACTGATCAAGGTCAGGGGTTAAGCACACTGCTCGAAGACACCTTTTCTTCAGGGAAGGAGTATGAACATGCAAAAATGAACATCATCTTGTGGTTTTTTTCGCAATCTAGTGCAATTTTAAGGCTGTTCTGTCGTCTTTTAAGGACAAGGCAGCAACAACGCTTAGTGTAAGACTACGGAAACTTTAAAAATGTAATTGTACAGTGCAGATAAAAGAGGCAAAGGAAGATATTCTCGATTTTTAAAAGTTTACATAAGTGCTGCGAGTTGGTCTGTAAAATACCTTGTGTGCATAAAACACAGCACACTTAACTTATTTATTAATTTTTTTTTTTTTTTTCAACAAGACTCCCCACTTTCAAAAAGACTTCCCACATATATTTTGACAACACAGCACTTTGCAGAATGTCTAACCCTTGGCTCACAACATGACAGGAAATGGCGACCTGCCCTCCTTACTTCACCCACTTTCCCAGCCAGGCCACAGATTCCAGACATGTCTGATTCTGCAAAAATAATACAACTGTACCACTCTCTCACAGGGCTAGATGTACAAGAGCTCTCACACATGCACTGTGCTTAACCTCATTCTGTGGGTTGTAACCAAAACAACTCAACCTGCATTTACACTATTGTCTGAAAGAGGCTCTGCAGTTGTTTTTTGTTTTTTTATAGCACTCCAAAGGGAGAAAATTGTGTTTGTGTGTCCAGTCTATGTGCCATCACAGAAGTCAAGTGTGTGTGTGTGTGTGTGTGTGTGTGTGTGTGTCTTTGAGATTTAGAAGAGGCAGTGAGAAGAAATCCTCCATCTTGCTGTGCACTATTCAAGGACATGGAGCATTAAAATGAAAGATAATTTGTGTAGATTTAATTTAGTAAAAACTCAAAACAGATATTGTTTAACATATAGTAGGGTTAAACAATAACGCATTAAAAACATGCAGCTAGCCATGCAGTGTCAGATGCAATATTTGTCAGTTTTACAGTAATTAAAACGAGCACAATTCTTAGCTGCAGCATTTAGGTCCGGTACCAATTCACATTTCTGATGCTCCAATTTTCTCTTCCTCGAACCAAATGTTGTTGCCAAGCTAAATTTGCCAAGATCCTACATACTCACTGGGAATGCTATTAATTGCCATGGTAACACAGTATCTGCTCCAGGAAGCATGGCACAGCTTTTCTGATTTCAAAAGTATGTCTTCCCTCTCTGGGTGGTTGGGGGAAATGAAACTGACTCGTTTTATTTGTCGAGGTGACATTGAATGAGGATAACCATTGTTTTCCACTTGATTATTGATTAGATTTTTTTGGCTATGGACACACATAACGGCAAAAAACAGACATATGACAAACAAAATAGAATGATTGCATGTATAAATGTCACGTCTCCCACCTACAATATGTGCAGCTACCTTTACTCACTTGTCTTCTTTCTGGCTCTTGCAGTGAAACCTACAGTCGTCAATGTGGGCATATATGTCAACAGCATCGGGCCTGTGTCATCTATCGATATGGTGAGTTAAAGCCTTCTCTCTCTCCCCCAGTCACACACACAAATTTGTCCATTGTCTGACATCAGCGTCTTCATACATGAATGCTGTCATTACTCACACTGTATTTGGAGGTCATGTGGACCACCACAGCGGTTTCTGTGCTGATAGAAGCCAGGAAAGATAGGTGTGGACGCTTTGTTCAAGTCCCGTGGATCAGCTCGGATTAAGCAAATGAGTGAAAAATCCTTAAAAGTGATAGCAATTTTGCTATTAAAGCTCTCCGCTATAGAATCAGACAGCAGTTGGTGTTCTCTGCAGAGCGGTTACCTCCTTTCAGGCTTGAGCATAACGTTTTTCTCCTTTTTAGCTTTTATTTTTTAAGTGGATCTTTTCCACCAGCATGGACATTTTCAGAATTAAGTTTGACTAGAAGGAAAAAAATTTTTGGAAGAAGACCAGGAAGTGGATCGATGCATATTTCATTATAGAAGGCCTGATCAATGCCATAAAACATGAAACGCTGAAACTGAAAGCTTGATGTGCGGTAATGAGAAAATAGCTACTATTCAGACAGCTTAAAGCATAAGCAGTCTGTTGTTTGGCCTTCAGTGAGGTGTGGTAGACTAAATGGATGCAGCCTTTTATTATGTATAATGCAAATGATCTATTCAATAACTGTCAATGCTGTAGACTCATTGGAGTATTATTCTGCTTAATATTCTCTTAAAACATCATATGTGTGTTTCTTTGCAAATATTAACTGAGCTAGACAAGATAATGAAATCGTTTTATCTCTTAATTATCAAGATCACCAGATGTTGAATTGTGACTGTTGCCTAGCAACATAACGTATTCCTAGATATAAAAGCAATTTAGCCTCTTTTCACTGTCAGCACTAGCCTGCAACTTATATTATTTAAAGCTACATCTGCTCACTCAGAATTAAATTACAAAAAAATAACATGATTGCATGAATATCATTCCTGTACATTATGTGCAATGTCTTTGCCATTTAATGTTATTATCGTTATTGTTATTTTCCCAGAAATTAATTAATTTGATCTGTGAAAATTATGCAAGTTAATATCTATTGGCAAGCCTGTTTATCATGTTTTTCAGATTCAGGTTTGGCACAGTGAAATACATTTTAAATGAGTTGTTCCAAATGAACCCTATTCATTTATGCCAGAGAATTACTATGCAGTCATTTAACAGAAAACATTTAGGAGTCCTTCCAAAGTGCAATTCGGGTAAAATCAATTTGGGATGCAACATGGTGTAGTTGTACTTATTGATCATTAAGTTTTTTTGTACTCTGGACTCTGAGGAGCCACAGGAGATGGAGGAGTCACTTTGGAAAAAGATTTGAACTTTGTAGTCGCCGCAGACGGTGTGATTGGTTTTATTTTCCTAACCTATTAATAATCAATTCACATGAGGTAATGTCAGGATGTCTGTTCATACTGGCAGACATCCTGCTCTGTTGCTCTTCCTGAGGCTTTTTCTAAAAGAGGTATTTGGGGAGTTTTCTTATCCAAAATTTGATTCGCGATATTGGGCTATATGAATAAAATGGACTACACTTGACCGAACTGAATACCAAACATGGTCACTGTTTGACACTAGACGTTGTTGTCTTTAATATTTCATTCCTGGTGGATTAACTTAAATTGCAGTGCCCAGGTTGCTAAGTTCAGAGGTGGGGCAGATAGATGGAGCAGTCAGTTACACCAACAGAGCTCTTGGTTGTGGCATCCAAGATCATGACGCCACAACCAAGAGCTCTGTTTCAGTAGTTTCAGCATAGGCAATTGAAAATGAAATACTACATATTCCATACCTGTCTAGGAGGAAGAGGGGAATTTCAGGGTCGGTTTTTAATCCTTTACCATCCCGTAGTTGTCTCCATCTGTTGAAAGCCCGATCGATGTTGACTCAGGTTTTTGCCCGTCGTCTGTCTTTCCCTTTTAGCTATTAGTTGTTCTTTTAGCTATTAGTTGTTCTTTGTTTACTTTCTTTTTTTCTGTGATGGCCCTGCCCCAGTATCAGCCATAACTACAAAATATAACTTTTAAAATAAAATTAAAATACAATTAGGCCTATACAAAGAAATTTCCTGCTACCTTTTACCTGGCTGGATACTCAAACAGGCTTTTCTGATGTTACACTGAAATCTGTGAACCATCAGAATGTGTGACTGCAGAGCCGGTCTGCCTGCCGTAAATCATTTTTCTGACTTTGCGGGAATCTGACCCGGGCAAAGGCATTAATAAAAGCTATGTAAAAATAGCGTTCTTTTCACTGTTAGTCTCGTTTGCTGTCTCAAGTCATTTATGATCATCAAATGGAAAATGAATAGCTACTTTAAGCCATACACTACACTGAATTAAGACAAGGCCCAACAAATACTGCATCAGTTACAAAAACAGAAAAGAATGAGTACTTATGGAGCCCAACTCTTGGAATTACATGCATTAGGATGAAATGCATCCTTAATTTTAAAGAAGTCCCCATTTCTAAATTCCAACTTACGTAGACAGAGTGGAGCTGTTTCAGGATGCCCTTGTTTCTATTTATAATTGCAAACAGCTATGCAAATCATGTTTATTCTTGCATTCCTTTTAAGTGAGAAAATCTTATAATATTACACTGTACTTCTGTACTGCAAATGTCCATCTTTTTTGGGAGAGTCCGATAACACAGCCGGTAAATTAACGGATGAAGATCAGACAATGACATTATGTCATTGTCGTCTTTGCTCGAGCCAGTGAGTGGGTGGTGTCTTAAATTTACCTCTCTACTATTGAGAACGTCGGCGTGTATCAACCAGGCGTAGAAATTATTAGGACCACCTGCTCTGTCCGTGAAATAGACTGATTATGTGAAACCAAGTGGGAGCCATGATTCCCTATTGATACCATCAATACTAAACCCACCGGAGAAATGAAAATGGAGGCGGGTTCGTGAAGATGTTCAAGCCTTGAGACAAGTCTGACACGGAAAAGCATGTGTGCCTCACGAGACAGGAGGTTTTATCTCCATAAATGATTAACTAAATGCTGAAAGAAATATAACTCTGGTATATTGAATAAAGCCCTAACTTGATGATTATTTTGATTAATCCATCCATTACCGTTTTGATCAGTCAATCAATTGTTTAGTTTATAATATTTTATATACAGTCATGTGAACAAATTAGGACACCCATGCTAAAGTTGACTAAAACGAGGAATACAAAAATCATCTTTTGCAAATTGATCTTAATGCCTTAATTAAAAAAAATGAGGAAAAATCCAACCTTTAAGGACACCAATTTTCTTTGTGAATGAATAATGTATCGTAAATAAATAAATAAATGTTAAAAAAAAACCTCCATTCTAGCCTCTGTAACTCTGTGTCAGTAAGGCCTAGAATCGCCCTGACACTTCTAACAGAAGTTCTAACGTTTCCTTTCCTTTCACACCCGGGAGTGTCAAATTATATGGGAGCTGTACCACTTTTAATTTGGGTATGACGTTAAGACCAAAAAGCATGGAATTTCAAGCGTTTCTTCATTGGAGAACCCTTTTGCAAATATGTAAGCACATAATGTAATCTGAAAACTGCTGCCCTGGTTAAAAAAACAATGCAACTGATATCAGCTGGTATTCTGTCTGGAATGGACATTTCTAAGTGACTCCAAACTTTTGACTGGTAGCATGCATGTATGTATGTATGTATGTGTGTGTATATATATATATATATATATATATATATATATATAAGTGTTTAGTATAATATGAAAGTTATGTCACAGCTCAGCTTTTTATCACACTCACAGTGAAAACGCACTATATCTCTTTATAAATATACACTTTTTTCATTTTTTACTAGAAACCACTCAAGGCTTGATTGGACGTTATCTTTCGATGTAGATCCAATGTCTTTATTTAGTGCTTCACTTCAGCAGCAAATTAAGGGTGTCATGGCGTACATATGAGCCCTGGCCCTCTTCTCAGAGGTGAAATGGCTGAATACAGGGCTTAAAGTATTCCGGCACCGTGCCGGATCTCCGGCTTGCGGCGGTGAGGAAAAAAAAACATTGGGAACTTGCATGCGGTTTATTATTTTCGAGTCAATTGATTTCACCTACCAATCATATGAGAGGAACACAGCTCTAATTAACGCAGGGCTGTACTCGGGCCTGGTGCCCAATTTCTAGCATATGACTATTTTAGAAAAATAAATTAATTAAAAAGTCCCTCCAGGATTTCACGGCCTTTTTTTGAGATTGTTGTGGCCCAAAATGCCTGATTTGGCGAGAGCTTTTGTAAAAAATTGTGATTAAAAGTTGCGATGTCTCCTGCATCCACCGTGTGTGTTGTTTGTGTGTGTGTGTGTGTGTGTGTGTGTGCAAGCGTCAGTCGTGGGGGGCACAGAGCAGTAGCCCCACCCGCTGCAGAGAGCTGACAGCCAGACTGGAAACGGCAGCAACTTCAGCGACTTTTAAATCGTTAAAGTCTACATTGATGTTAAAATGTATCGGACGGTCTGAAATGTTTTGCACGGTCTTTAGCTGTATGTTTTGTTGGTAAATGAGTCACACACGTCTCGTCTTCATATCAAAAACAAGGAAATGATCAACCTGTTCTCACTCCCGATTTGGTCATTGGCTCTCAGAGTGCGCGTGGGACTGCTGTGATTGGTTGAAGTCGTGGGAAACTTCAGGTTATTGGTCAAATGTGCGGAAAAGTTGCGGTGATTGGTTGAATTCGCGTGAATTGGCGCGATCGCGAAATCCTGGAGGGACTGATTAACGATGGCCACTGTGTAAAAGCTATCTGAAGCCCAAACTGCCTTGACAAAGCTGTCTGTTTGGAATCAGCATGGCAGTTATTTAAACATAACGGCCTTGTCCCAGAGTTTAGACGTCTAGCTATATGAAAAGCTAAACAATGCGACGTTTTTTATAAATGTACATAAAGCAGCTAATATCAACATGGACAAAATCATGAATGTACTAATTCGCTGTTTTGATGATGACCTGGCCAAAGAAAACACAACATCTAGAAAGTTTTGTTTTCACAATGATTCATTGTAGGATTATGATATTATTGCAATATGTAAATCTACATTGACTCTTAATTTAACATATGGTTGGAAGAAGTAAAAATTCTTCCAACCTAAGCAGTATATATTGTCAATGTCATGTAGTGTGTTCACAACGTTAGGTGTTTTAAATGCATCCTATAGTTTTGGGAATATTTTGAATTTACAATCTAGTATATAAAGTAATCAATTAATAATAATAATATAATTTTAAATAATCAGCTTGTTACAGAAAGCTTATAGAAGGATTCTTATTCACCCAAACGCATGATATCTCCTGAACCTTATTTCTGAATCTATCAACAAAAGCACTTTTTTGACTTTCAACTAACATGTCAGTCGGAACTCGTCTCTGGTGAGTGGAAAGGGATTGATACATCCAGCATTGACAGCCATCTGCATTAGTCCAGATAAATGTGTTTACATGTATAATCTCTGAAGAGATGTCAACCCCAGACACAATGTCCTGTGATGTTTGACAGATGCAATATTTCAAAGCGTGCTGTGTGTGTACAGTGTGTGTGTGTGTGTGATTCTACAGTCTGTGTTTTTGTCTTTCTGTACACTAATTATGAGACGAAGAACCAGTCTGCTCTGTGCGTTTGTGTGAACAGCATGTTTTTTTTTTTGTTTTTTTTTACTGTTTAGACTGATAAATCCACTCAAGTACTAGAACGATTCCAGACTATTTCCTGCTTCTATTCCCTCGTTTATGATCACTTCTGCTAATTCTGATCTCTTCTGCTTATTGAAATCCTTTATTTTTTTGTGTGTTCCACTTTATTTTGTGCTGCTGCTGGAGGCTCAGCTGATGAAGACAAACACTCCACACACTTTCATTTAGTCTTTTTTCTTTTTCAAATCCATACTCATCCAGGTTTGAGATCAAGGTCGTCCTCTTGCAAAGACAAGCAAACCAAATTGGCAGACATATCGCCAGTGAACGCATTTATCATTCCATAATTGCATGTAAAAGGGAGACCAAGAGAGGGACAGTGAGTCAGAGATGTAGAGGATAGATTATTATTGTCATTGGCGCGCCATCAATCTAGCACAGCCCTCCGTCTTCTTGGCACAGAGATCCTGCATCTATTCTTCAGCATGAACATTTTATGTTATTACTGACCCAAAACACAGTGGGTCACGGCAATACAGCCGTACTTTTAATGTGCTTCGATCAAGTGCTGTCAATTCACAGTGCATTTTTGCATTTCACAGTGGCATGTGATCGAGCAATTGACACTATCATTATCTCTTTTGTGTTTGGGACAATAGCAGCATGGGGACTGGTTTATTTTGAAATCATGTTTTAAGTTGTTATTTCACTTTATTTTTAATAATTATCTAAATTAAGCATTTTTACTGGGTTAGGGTGCCACTTCAACTGGCCCGTTTCGACGCAAAGGAGCAGCGGCTCTACTCCAAGTTCCCCCCAGATGTCTGAGCTCCCCCTATCTCTCAGGCTGAGCCCAGCCACCCAACAGAGGCAACTCATTTTGGCTGCTTGTTTGCGCGATCTCGTTCTCGTTCTTTCGGTCACTACCCAAAGTAGGGCTTCACAATATATATATATATAGTATCAACTGGCACAATTAACACATCGCGAAAAGGCTGCAACACATCTCGAAAGAAAATATCAGTAGAAAACTGAACTTTAAAATGTAACTGTTAGTCTTTTGTTCGTGGTGCCTTTTTATATTCATTTCAATGTTCAATTTGTTCAATGAAATAATGTTGGACATGATTTCCTTTCTATTTGTTTTGTATTCAACAAGCAATGTGTTGTATTTAAACCAGAAACTGAGTACACTTTAACATCTGTTTACTTATCTCAAGTAATACCGTTATTGCGATATCCAACAACGTTATCTATTACCTCATATGGTGCAGCCCTAACCCAAAGCTCATGACCATAGGTGAGAGTCGGAACATAGATGGACACAGCGGTCCGGTTCAACGCCCGTGTCACGGCTGGCGCCGCAACAAACCGCCTGTCCATCTCTTGCTCCATTTTACCCTCACTCGTAAACAACACCCGAGATACTAGAACTTTATTTGTGTCTTAATAGCATTTAGTGATTTAAAAAAAAAAAACTACAGAGAAGTGTCTCTTTGAACTTACACAAGCTGTTTCTTTGTTTTGGATTGGATGGAAAAGAGACAACTGTGAAATGGAAGTGAAATAATTAGTTTTACCATGCTTCAACTCTTCACCTCCTCTAAATGGAGACGTTTATTGAATTTATTTTATTTTGGTGGACAGGTGCAATTGCTGGCGTCTCAATCAGTGGTGATGGGTTGCTTTATATCCTGCAGCCTACTGAAGTGATTTGGTAGATAAAACAGGTGTGCTTGTGCATAAAAGCTTGCCTAATACTGCTTTAAAGTACATTTCATGAACATTCACCGCATGCAAATACGTACATGCACGCGTCTGAGAACAGGAAGGAAAACAAATTGTACATACTGGTCCCTCAACTCAGAGATTCTCATGTTTATTAGTGCTTTGTAATTTTGGTTCCCCATCAAATTGATTCAACCTGGACATACACTTGTCAGAACGAAAAAGTGTGCACCCTCGGTACAACAGCAGCAGGGGACGGACTCACTGAATAACTGAGTCCATAGAGATTGAGGGACATCTTGAACTTCCACTATGAAAAGAGAGATTAAGTTATTTTTGTGGAGGGGACACTTACTTACACTTACAAGGAACACAAACAAGATTCACTACACATAAACTTGCTTTACTCTATCCATCCATCTATCTACTAGATACACTCACAACTGCAGGCTAAATACATCAAAGGCTCCAACCCTCTTCATAAGAGACTCTTAGGCTTAAAAAGGAACATTGCGTTTCCCTCCCCTTGCTGCTCTTTTCATTTCGGTTCAATATTCGCCACTCATTTCTGCTTTATGCGCTGTTGATAATGTTTGTGAATCTATTATGGATTACTTGGTAGTATCGTAGTGTTAAATAGTCAGTTTGAGTCAAAGGTACTGGGCTTTATCTTATTTAACCTTCATTTATCAAAAAATTTGTGTAGCTATGACATTGTACGTACGTAAAACTACAGTTCAAGGGTAAAATATTCTATATTTTATAGTGAATTTGTTATAAAAATAGTTCTTTGACTTTGTTCACCAGATTGTCCCCATTCCTCTTCTATTGGAATGAGAAGCTCAAAAAAAGTATTGAACATACAGTTAATATCACTTTTATATATTGTTTTTCTTTATATTAATGTTGCACATACTACAATTGGCAGGTGAGGTACTTTTTAAATCCACTTCACTCCTTGAACTTTATGAGGCTGAGGTGTTGCTATATAATATTAATGTAAACACAGATACAGCATGTTCTGCCTATGGGTATCGTTCAAAAAATTATAGATACCAATACCGTGTACCAATACCACTTCCTAATTCCAAACAACAAGAAATTACAACATTACACATTACGGGGAAAATATTTCAGTTCATTTTTCAGCCCCGTCTCTGTGCGTAACGTAGAATATTTCCTGCCTGCTCTGCGACATGTAAAGTTAGACAGCTAATCGCAACCATTATTAGATCTTGGTAGAAGCATGCTGCATGCTTACTGGCTCACTGACGCTGATAAGATTTACTCCTTATACCCAGCCCTAATGTTTATGCAGTGTGTTCTGGTTACAGAGGATTACATTGTGTTTCTTTATACTTATATAATAAAAGGTACATGGAAAATAAACATTAGTAGAAGTAGGGCAAGCGCTGAACAAGCTAAACAAGGCACAGACTGTTTCTTTATCAGTCCTCCTCATGATCATTTTAACATCACTGAGAGGGTGAATCCATTCAGGACATGAAACACCTCTATGGTTTCGTGATGGGTACGATTTGTTTAATGATAAGTGAACACTTTTAGCTCACTTATTTTTAGAATACAGTGCCTGCGAGGGTCCTTCAATCATTTTGCTCTGTAGTATTTTAGGATATGACTTAGGAAAATACAGAACTTGAATCTTGCAGTATACATTTTGCTTTTACACATCAGTCACACCAGCAAAGACAATGGCTGCCATGCCGTGTCCATTCAGTTTTGACTGGATTTGTCTGAGCAGTGCTCAGCAGGCCGTTGACAGGATTGGAGAGAAAAAAAACTGCTAAGGCTATGACATCTTCACTCTGGTACAGCAAAGAATTTGTGCTTTTTCCAGATGTCAAATGTCCCTTAAAGTGCCTTTTAATGTGGCCTTGGCGCGTGGGTGTGCATGACAAAGTGTGTGTGTTGGGGCCAGTTTGTGTTTTTTGTGGCTTGTCCATGCTTGACCTTCAAGGATGTGACTCATTTAGGTGCGGGGAGAGAACCTTCATAAGAAAAGGTTATCTGTTTGCAGTGTAGAAGGTCGCTGTTCTTCGCCTCTTGCACCAAGACAGCATTCAGACGGCCTCATGAGTTTATTCCGAAAAATGAAATAGCATTCATTCTGTTTAAATGCGTTCTCTGAGGTTGATGAGAAACCTATGTGGCCTGGGAATGTTTTTTTTTTTTTTCTTGCATAACTGTCATATGTGATCTTTTTAAAACTGGTCACACCTGTTGAAACTTGAGGCCACTCAGACAGGGCTGTCAACAAACATACACTTAGGATTTGAAATGCATCTCTATGCTTGATTCATATAGTTTTCACAAGAACATAGTGTCTATCTAATAGTGAAAACTTACAAATTAAAATCTAAAATATACGCACTCCAGTCTATGATAGGCATGCTTTACATATGTTTACATAAGTTAAGGCCTTTGCAGACAAAGAAAATGTTACATTGCTGGCTTAATCTATCTTGTTAAAGGGACAACTTTTTGTCATTGATTTTGTCATCTTTTTATGTCATTCAGACGGTTTATGTTCCTCACCGCTTAACTTAGACATGACAGAGGATGTGTGTGTAGCTAGTCCGACCATTGTGTAGGAAACCCGAGTTTGCATCCGTCACAAACCTGACATTTACCTCTTTAATTAACCCTAAACACCCTTTCTCTAACCTTAGCCAAATGTTTTAGGGTGCTTTCACAACCTAACGTGGCTCGTTTGTGATGTGAAAGCAAAACAGGCACAGGATTCTAAGTAGTAGTACCATAATGATGGTGGTGTTTTGTACCATGAATTCAAAAGCTAAACTACTATTAAATCCATCTGCTGATCATTCACTGTTATGGAAGCAAATACAGAATGATAATGCAAGACTATTTGGTAACCATGGTGACCTGTATGCACATTATCAGAAAGTGAAAAGAAGTAAGAACCGCAGTGTGTTTGTTTTAGTAGTTCCCCGTTTAACCCCATCGGTACGAGACTTTTCTAAATATTCGTTATTCAGACGTTATATTTTCTTCCAATTTGAACTAGAAGACCATACAACACCGTAACTAGACTGAAGCTTAAAGGCAATAATGTATCATTTTTTCTTTGGTATTTTCTTATAACCTGGATCTTTCTGTAATCTTAACCATAGTGTAGTTGCCATGCACGGATGTTTTAAAAGCGAGAATCCAAGATTTTGCAGAACAGGTGTGTAGTAGCTGTTTGTGATGATTAGGGTTGGGTACCGAAACCCGGTTCCACTATGGATCTGGTTCCTATGCAAACGGTAGTATTCGGACCGGATTACAACGCAAATTTCAGTTCCTCATTTCGGTTCCGATTGAAATATTTTCCCTCTGCTTTTAAAATAACATATTTTCCCTGTGGGCTCACCAAAACGGAAGTAAAGGCATATTAACCATTCACTGCACGTGATCGCTACAAGGGCGTAAATCCCAGAAATATCATTAAAACAATGCTGTGTATTGTAAATAACATAATGATGTATACTTAAAATATCTGTGTAATACAAACCCCAAAAAATGCTTTTTAAGGGTTTTAGAATTATAATATGACCGCGTGGTGAACCTATGAAACTAACTCATATTTAGACATCTGACGTTAAAGATTTTTGTGGCTTGATTGTTAACTTAAAAATAAATACATGGTTTTAAAGAAGAATATTTTGGTCAATTTAGTCAGCTTTTTCATTGAATCGAGAGAAACACTGAAAAGAAAGATAATGGTACAGTCTCCATGCTACACTAATGATAGTATTAAGGCTTTCATCTGTGTACACATGTCCTCTACGAGTATAATTGTGGCTGTATTATTTGTGTTCCCTTCAAAAATGGCTCTTCAGAAATGTTATGTTTATTGTCCCCCCCCCTACTGTTAGATCAGATTTACACCCATGGATCACTAGTAAACATATTACACTTGCTCTGCTAGTCTATCGTTCAAGATCCTGTAGCCTGGTGGTGGGGGAGGCGGGACAGCCTCCCCAAATTGTCTGCCCTTTCAAATTCCTCCCTGTGTGTCCAGGCCTCTTGTACACCATCTGAGAGAGTTTTCTCCTGTGCAGGACATGCCATACGTCAGGAGAGGTGTTGTATCTTGCCAGAGAAGGCAAATATGGTCATTTATCTGCAAAAGAACTGCTAAAGTTTGAAACTGGTTGGCATACCAACTCAGTAACAACATGTATTTTGTTGTTACTTGTTAATAGTGTAACTGTTATTTGTTAAATTATTGAAGTTGTGTGTTAGGTGACTTAGGTTTACTTATTATATATTTAAGTACTTTAAAACATTAATACATTGTTAAATTTAAATAATTTTCAATTTAAAAAAAAAAACTCCATAAAAGAGCCTTTCTTTGATGTCATTTTTCAGTTTTTCAAGAACCGGTTTAGGAATCGGTTAGGAATCGGAATCGTTTTAAAAGTACCGGTTTGGCATCAGAATCGTAATAATTAAAACGGTACCCAACCCTAGTGATGATGCTCTCCAATGAATCCAAGCAGGAGTGAGCTGTGAAAGCAATAAAACCCTCCAGGGCTATACAGAAATAGATAAAGACACAAAATGCAACAAGGCAAGAGATGATATTACGTAATAAGTATGGAAACAGGTGGAGCTGGGTGTTGGAGGTAGATTATCAATCATCAGCAGGTGGAACAACGCACAACCAACAGCTGCAGCGTTATGTAAGCGTGACATTACCTCGCCGGCTCCATTAGATGTGACTTATTTGATAGGATTTTAAATGTCAGCTGATATTGATTAGCTGACATAGCGATAACTACAGGATCAGTCATCTTATTTTGTTTGTACTTTTTCTTCTTCCCCTCTCCAGCATCTTTCTCATTATTGCCCCTCATCTCTTTCCTTGCCCTTATTACTTTCCATTACCTTCTACTGTTTCCTCCCTTATCTAATTCCTGTACTTCTCCTCCTCCGCTTGTTTTCCCCCTCAGAATCAATGTATACAGACATTCAGTGTTTGAAGTCAACCTCGCCGTATAAATTAGTTATGAGCACTTTGTTTTTGATGGGCTATTCCGAAAGCCTGGAGAAAAGATCAGCTGTTCAAAGACGCTGGAAAAGAGCTTGACGTATCAAAAAATGTTTAAGGAGATAAACAAGAAAAGGTGCATGTTGTGCGTTAAAGCAAAGGACTTTAAAATCCTGCTGCTGACACTAGTATACCGTAGTGTAGGTTTCAATACCGTATTTTATTTCAATAAGTAAATCTTAGACAAAGATGATTTTCAAACTTTAAATGGCATAGATTTTCTAAATAAATGTAACAAGAAAATAACCTTTTTGGCCGTCTTCCGGCGTGTGAGGTGTCCTTTCCCCGTAGGGTATTTCGTGCTGGCCACCACGAGAAAAACGTTCCCGTGAACACGTATCAATAGATTAAAAATAACGTGACATTTACACGAACTGCCGTGAGACCGGGTTGAAATACGGAGAGAGACCGGAGAGACCCGTAACGTTATTCTGAAACACACGGCGGAGGCAGAGAAATCAGTACGACCAAAGTCATCCAAGGTGTGGGAGCATTTCACACTAAATAAATCGAAAACGTGTTAATTGCAAGATAAGCACGAGCAACATGGCACGGCACGGGCGCACCACGGTGATGATTCAGCACCTAAAACGTAAACATGTTGGAGTCCTTGATGAGGAGGAAGGGAGTTCAACAGCAGGATGAAGTCACTACAGAATCCTACTTTTGTTCCTTTTTGAAGTGAGGAACGTAACGTCCCTCCAGTAGCTCTTCTGGTGCTGGTGTGGTGTTTACTCGTTATCCAGCTTGACTAGCTATCGTTAGCTCGTTATTAACAGTAGTAAAGCAGGGGTGGTATAATTTGCAAGACTAAAGACACGTTTTTATTCAC
The DNA here is from genome assembly GCF_031162955.1 of Sander vitreus. Classification (NCBI taxonomy): domain Eukaryota; kingdom Metazoa; phylum Chordata; class Actinopteri; order Perciformes; family Percidae; genus Sander; species Sander vitreus. The sequence goes on along the minus strand of NC_135878.1, from coordinate 4,854,864 downwards.
TCGCCTTTTTTGGCGTATATATATGTATATATTCTGTGCTTTGTCCCATATCAGTTATTGTTGACAAATATATTTGTGTGTGTTGTACTTTTTAATTTCATTTTAAAGTTCTTTTATAGCACTTGGTCATCTTAAGCTGTGTTTAAATGTGGTGTACACTGTGAAACATTACAGACCCATTTAGTTATGTCCACTTATTTCTTATTTTTAACTGAACGAAAAATATGAATATATATGAACTCAACTTTGAGTTTTTGAAAGTTAAACTTGCATTTATTGCAACAAAAAAGAGTTGCCTTTCGAGTCTTCTTTCACGGCAAAGATAAAGCATGGACACAATAAATTAATTATACACCGCAGATAAGTGATGTAGCCTATTCAAATTTCAACTAAAATATAACACGTGTTGTGGCAAACAAGAAAGTACTAGAGCCACCGGCGGAGGGAGTACCTGTCAACGGCTTGTGAATTGTGAATTTGGCATTTCACTCTTCTCAAATTGAAATGGAAAGTACTTTTCAAAAGTCAAACGTTTAGCCCCGCCCACATTTAGCCCAACCCCGATCTGCGTACTGCAGTCAGGTGCAATTGGTTCATTGGCTGGTCAATTCCCATGATGGTAAATAGAGTTGTGTTAAAATTTGCTGAAAAGTTTGCAGTTTGTTTGAAATACAAATGTAACTTTATTAATTCCGTTTATTAAACATGTCTGCTTAGAATGTAGTGTTTTGTTGCCTGGTAATTGTCATTGTTGTGCTGGTTTACATTTGTAACCATGAGTTAAGTGACTGTTACATTTGGCCGCACCCACGCTATCTCCGCTATAAATGTGGTTATGTTGTTTTAACTTGAAACTGTGAGTTGTAATGAAGCAGAAAAGAATGTCTGTTATTCTAGGCAAGGAAGGTTTCTTGCATTATTAAAGAAAGTAAGTTATTTGTTTTAACTTAAAGTATGAAGTTAAACCAAGTAATAAAAAGTTAAATCAACTAAAAGAACAACTCATTAACTTTAATTTCTAAGTTGAAACAAAGGCAGTCTTCAAGTTGAGTGAACTTCGATTTTCAAGGCAGCAGGTGAACTTGCATTTCCAAGTTAAACTACCATGAAATTTCTTAGTGTACAAATGAACTTAACTTGCACTTACTGCAATGATGGTAATAATTTAATGAATAAGCTTCGTGTGTGTGTGTGGGTGGGTGGGTGGGTGGGTGGTCTGTATCTGCTCTTTGGGTTACTTACCTAATTTCTAGCCTAATAGATCTATTAATTTTGGCTGTTTTTTTAGCTTTTATTGTCTACTTGCCTGAGCCACCCCTGTATGGTATTTTGTGTTGGTATGTTCCAATCCCAGGGGCGCGCTTTAGGTCTATATAGACTGGGAGTTCCAGTTGCTCGGGGAGCTAGAAGAGTGAGGACATGAGTCTGTGGAAGGCTCTTGTGACTTGTTAAAAAAAAAAGTCAACTTGTATACAGCTGTAGCTTTGTATCATTTAACAATTTTTGACTCTCGCGTCAATTTATTTTATTTTTTGTGAAAGTATTTTATTTTTTTTCCTTTTTTTTCTCTAATTTTGGTTTTGTGAATTGTTTGTTTTGACTACGAGCCTTAATTGGGAAAGTATTAATAAAATCCCATCTTTTCATTATCATGTTTGACTCATTCTGAGTGTCAACACCTGCTCACGACTACTTCTCTACATCTACCCTCAACATTCCCCTATAGGCTATGTCACTTGTTAACTCAGTTTGACCATACTGAACTTTATGTCTATGCTTCTTTCGCATCTACTACTAGTACTTCATCTCTTGCCACTCCTGCTGCGTCACTAGTATCAGCACTACTAGTACTAGTATATGGACACTACCGCTGCATCCAGGCCTGCTACCTCTGTTACCAGTACAAACAATCCTTTGTCTTAGAGTTAGACAAAGAAACGCAGATGTTGATTATGCCTCAGGCCATATGCTCAGTGAAGCACAGCCGACATTTTGCGTCATTTCCCATTTTGTGTTTCTTCCTTTCCTTACAGACTTCAAGTAAACAGGTATGCAAATCATTTCCTTTTGTTTCTTTCAAAGGTCTTTCTATTTGATTCTTAGGGATGAAAAAAACAAAAGCATGTTTATGAAATTAGATCCACACACACACACACACACACACACACACAAAGCATTCTTCAAAATGCCACTCATATCCGCAGGTAACGCACAGTTTTGTTTATTACACATGTGACAGAAGTTCATCACCACCCCTAAGCAGTGGTTGAATGGTCGTGTTTACAGTTATTTTTGCCTGTCACACACAAGGGGCATCACTGTTAGGCTGCCTGCGGGACACAGCAATGCATTCTGGGTGAATGTGTTTATTTGGGGATTGGATATGAGGGCTTTGAGAATAAAATTGCATATTCAAATATTGTTCACGGTGATGAAGTAGTACGGGAATGAGCACAGAAATGGTCAAATGACTCCGAAAAATCAAATACTCATAATTATCTTTCTTCTTCTTGAGGGATGAAAATGTAGTCCAGCGACCAATTTACCAAGGTCTGGGAGATAACTATTTCACTTATAAATATGTATACAGAGTATGCGGCATCGGTTTTGCCTGAAGAAATACATTAGTCAGTGATCTGTGCTTAAGTTCGAGATTTCCTTCACTGCAAAGCATAATATAACAAAGAGCAAGACAGTATTTTAGAGCTCATCGGATTCTTCCTGATCATTAATGAGGCAGAGAGTGCGTTAAGAGGGAGATGTAATTGTGAAATATTGATGGGAGGCTAAACTGACTTTATGGTAAGTTGATTAAGAAAACCAGCATAAGAGAAGAGATCATAACACCAGTGGTGGAAAAAGAACTCTGATCCTTTATTTAGGTAACAGTGTAAGAAGCATCTTAAATCCAAAGTAAAAGTACTCCTTTTATTTTATTATTAGATAATGATTGTATTCTTGTCTGCTGGGTTTACTTTTGAACTGGAAAATATGTATTTTTGATTTTCGGGTGAACTGTCCCTTTTTAATGGAACTGAGCCATTGTTAATGTTATCAGTTTATAAAAGTGTTCGGCTTTTGTTTTTCTTTAATTTGAATTTACATTAGGTAATGAATTTAGGAAGTAGCAGTAAACAATGGATGACTTGGCTTAATTATTGATTTAAAATGTTAATACCAGGAAAGCCTTTCATCACCAACCTTAACACTTTTTTATTGAAAGTTTGCAATCCAAAACATTCAGGCAAGAATGTTTCTGGCTTAGTAAATGTGAAGATTACAATCAAGCTAACTAAAAACAAAGTTATAAAGATATAAATTATTAAGTGTATCTTCCCTCTTGGGAAACGTGTTGGTACATGGATGTGGAAAAGTGGCTGAGTGACATCTGTAATTGGTGACGAGCGGTCCGCCTGAAATGATGCAAAAATGATGAGGCTGGATAAGGAGGCAGCTCTTTGTTCCGACACTGTTGAAGTCAAGCTAATTAATTTCACTCAGACTTGCTTTGCTGTCAACATCCTTTGGCTTTAAAAATGGATTTCATTTTATCAGATTCTGAGTGATATTTGCATTCCCAAAGAGAGTACGGCCAGATTTGTTGATTATTACACACCTTTGTAACAGCAAGTTAATTTTCAGATAATAAAATGTTTGCTGAATGAAAACGACGATCTTTCAGAGTGTGTTGCTCTCATTTGATATGGCAAGAGGATTTTTTTTATGTCAAATGATAACATTCTGCAAAAGTTCATAGTTCAAAATATAAAAGAGAAATGATCATGTGGGAGTTTCCCAGCCCTTCCTGTACCTACAGTATCGCTAGTTGTGCAACACTTAGTCAGGGACAGGAAGGAAATAGTTTATCCAATTCTGAATATTTTAAGAGCTAAAATAAAATATTTATACCCTAAATAATTTGCAACTCTCTGTCTCTGACTTTATATGTTGGACTTTCCCAGCAGAGAATATACCATACAAGTCACCCTTGATTATCTCACCTACAGGTTTGTGCTTCATTGTTTTTTACCAACAGCAATGTACTTTTGTAATGGATCCCCAGTGAAGTAATGCAAGCCTCGTAGTTAATTCAGTCAGATATTTCACTCGGCTTCATTGTTTTGCATTTTGTCCGTGAATAATGGACCTGCTTCAGTGCCTTGTCTTGTAAGTGTAGTTCCCAAAAGGACCCAGTGGAAGCAGAAAATCCCATTTTCTGAGTGTTCATCTGTGCCAGTCGTAACATGTCTTCGTCATGTTATTGGTGCGCATGTCTCCCTATCATTATCCTCCAAAGGTCACGCAGGCCGACCGTAACAATGGGGATTCTGGCGACAGATGTATAGGAAGGTCGGTTCTCCTCTGTCTGTTTTTGGAAAAGGTCGGGAAAGTCAGAAAGTGAGTGACACTTTGATGTTTGGGGTGCTCCATGTGTACCTCACTCACTCTAAACATGAACACACTGCAATGTATCTTTTGTTGGCTCACTTTAGAAACTTTTGATGGGGATAAATATAACAAAAGTTTACAAATGAAACTCTGTCCTCCAGAGAAAGTCCTCCTACAGTATAATTGCACATTCTCCCTCTTGAACCCAGATCATTTTTCTCTCCGAACAGGATCATTCCCAGTCTCACATAATAGTCTCTGGAATGCCAATATTTTCTTTTCCTACATTTGACATCATCTTGCTTACAAAGGGTTCTCACTGTCTGACCTTATCATTGAAGTATCAGTCGGCCTGGTTTACATTCTATAGAGGGCTTCCAGCTGATGCACTGACCGCCCACGTTGGAGGTCCTAAGCAGCTTAGCACTTTCATATTTCCCAACTGACTCAAGGGGTATGGAAATGTGTTTAATATCTGGGCTGTTTCAGATTGATCATACAGCACCATTTATCTTCAAATATTAATATAATCTTTTATAGTATTATTATTATTTTCAAATAACAAATGGTACCCTCTAGTATTCTTCAAAATGATTCCATAACATTTCTGATGGGCTCGAAAATGAGATTTTAATTTCAGCAATGAAATGTGGCGTCTCACATGCTATAAAAAACAATATTAGAGAGAGAGAGTGACAGTGATAAACAAGGTTGGGGAAACCATGTACAGTAGCTCACTGCAACCACTTAGGTTTTAATAAAGTTTCTGTTTGGCAAGGTTGTCTTGAGGTCCCAAACGTGAAAAGTGTGGCTTCAGAGTTTCTGGCAAATTGAAATGATCTTTTCAGAAACTAGAAAGTGTTTTAGCATTCAATTGTCAGTTGAATGTGTTTTTGTGGGTTTGGAGTGGTGTCGGATGTAGGGTTGTTTCCACTTTCACAAAGAAAAATAATGGTCTAATAGAGTTGTGGTTAATATTTACAGTCTTTAAAATAAAAGTAATGTTTGAAACGTAGGAAGGGCATGCACCAGCTTTTGAAGGCGTTCTGACCAAATGTTCATATATTTACAGTAGCCATTATGTGACTGCAACCACAATACTTTCATGTACAGCACAATATTTAATTTTACTGATACAGTACAGCAACAGTAGTGTGCTATTTGGAGTGTATCCTAAGGTGTGGGTGAGTGAAGACAGCTGTGTTGCCAGCTGTCAGCTGAACCCAGGTCTCTCCAAATGTAATATAAAGATCAATGAATGACACTCTCTGTCAGCTATATTTTGCCAGGTTATATTTAGCCATTATTTGGATGCATGTTTTCTTGAGGAATGAGAGAGTCTCTGAGATGGGTGGTTACATTAGTAACTGCACTATACCCAAAACTTTACTCTCCACAATATATTTAATAAAAAGTTGATGGCCTTTTGCTTTAGATATGTATATTTGCGACATCTTCCAAGGTTGGCGGATTAGGAAACATGTATTCAGCTTTGTGGAAATGAAGTGAATTCAAATCCACTTTTTCAAGGATTTAACATATTGTGTGATTAAAAAGAAGGAAACACAATGCCAACCAGACAAATACTTTAACTTATTTTACCTGGTATGTAAGGAAATTCTGATGCATCGTTCTTATGCTAAAACTTCTCACAATTAGAAGAAGGGTCATTGCTGAGGTGAAAAAAAGTGCTGAAGTAAACAATTTGTGAGATGGTGTAATTTTAATTTCCATATCAAAAGCATAATGTGTATTTGAGTGCTTTCCAGTTAGTGCTGCCGCTGCTTTAGTATTTCCTTTGAAGTGGACACATTTGCGTTCAAACAAACACATTATCAGCTCCTCCAGAAGGACTGGGCCGAGGCTGCTCAGCACACACACTTCATCCATCTCTGTCTCAATGCTGCTTTAAAAAGGGTTGTCAGATCAGTATATTGAGTCTACTTTTCTTTCCCCAGGAGTACCAGATCGATATTATCTTCGCCCAGACCTGGGTGGACACACGTCTGCGGTATAACAGCAGCAGCAGCATGCGGCTAACCCTCAACAGGTATGCAGGTTCAACTGCAGATATACAGCTTAATTTCAAATTCCCGTATCCTGTATATCAGCTTCGTGGCTGCCGCATTGATACCTATTGATAATTACAGCATTTTATATTTGCCAATGCTTTTTAAAGGAACTCCAAGACACTGCTGTCACGCTTCCATATCCACTGTAGCAACTATTGTGTTTCGACATTTTCATACTGTGAATATCTCATTTGAGAACAATATTCTTCTCTCTCGGGCAGAGGCCTGTAATTAATGGAACAAATTGATTGATGTACTTTGTTTTCCCTGTGTCGCACGGGTATTTTGTTATCCTCTTTTTGGGAAGTGGAGCTGCGTTATCCATTTCAGAGAAATCTGAAGGAATTTAACAGCAGTCATTTCTCACCTTCTACGCCTTGCTTTTTTTCTCCTCCGTATGTCTCTTTGTCTGCCTCTTATTCAACCAGCAATATGGTCGGCTTGATCTGGCTGCCCGACACCATCTTTAGAAATTCCAAGAATGCCGACTCTCACTGGATAACAACGCCCAATCAGCTGCTCCGGATCTGGAACAATGGAAAAGTACTCTACACACTGAGGTAAAAGACATGAAAACACAAAGTACAGTATGATGCAAGAAACAAAGGACTGTGTAGAGATCCAAGAACGAAAGGTACACAGTGAATCAAATAGCAACTAAACACAGTAGAGAAACGTAAATTAATTGTAAACTTTAACTGCAAACCGTTGATAGTGATTAAATCCACTTATTCACTGAAATCAATATAAAAAAAAGGCTTTAGAAAGACATCTGTTACATTACCTCAGAATTAAAACTGTAAAGCATGGATTCTTCTTGTCTTTTTTCAAAGTTTGTGAAAGCATAACATAATTTGGGCCAAAGGAAGGAAGCAAGCAGCAACGTACAAACTTGTCCTACTCATTAATAGGCAATTATGGGTGCATTTTGCAAATTAATTCAAGCTGCAGTCATCTTAAATTAATGTATGTTGCAGTGGTTTCCAATAGTGACTCATCTCAACAGTGAAAAAAAATGCTCAAAAAAACAGTAAATGCTCTGTGTTCCCATCAAGCTTGTTAGTAGGAGCACATGTAGGTGCATGTCAGAGCACCCACATGCTGTCCTTGAAGCCACTGGTTTCAAATCCCAAAGAGGAAAACTTGGACTAGAAAGTTCAGTTCAGCTGACTCACCCCTCCCTAACCGTGATATAGTCAAGACCCCAAAAGATATTATCATAGGGGTACGAGATTAGAAAAAGCTGATATGCATCTTTTATTATTATTTTGTTTTTAGAAATGTAACCCTAGACAGTAGAGATACAGACAGGAAATGCGCAGAAAGAGGGGTATGACATGGGTCCCAGCTGAAATCAAAGCAGGGACACCACGGTTAGGTGTTACTGTATGCATGTTAACCACTCCGCCACCTGCGCATACACAGCACACACTTCAGTAGAATTTGAACTACTCGTGTTCTGGTGGCTTGGCTTATTTTAGCTTCTACTTCAATCAGCACAATTAACTATATATTTATTCCCTGCATTTTGTTTTCACTATTGAAATTATAACATCTTAGCATTTGCTACAAAGCATGCTGTAACTCAGCACAGAAGAATAGAAACTTCTCCTACAACATGTCAACATGTCGTGTGTTACTGCTCATTTTCTTCTGCTCCCTCTGACAGCTTCTCAGTGGTAGAGAAATGACACACAGGGGAGGGTTGTGCGTGTGAGTGTGCATGGCCTTATGACAAAATAACCCTCACCGTGTCAGTGTCTACAGACAAAACACAAATCACAATTTGAGTGGCATCTGGGTTTATGAACCCTCAAGCTCTGACATGGGCCTTTTCCGTCTTGACGATCCAATTCCACCTGCGTATCCAGGATTTCAAACAACACCTTGGTCAAACAGCAAATACCACCATGAGTGTTTGTTTTCATGCCCTTGGAGGAACAGATGCTCAGCTCCTGCTGCATCATGTATCATCGTCAATCATCGATCCAAAATGTGTACCAAAATGACTGTAAGGAGAAAAACACTTATTATAGTATAGACCTATAATCTAACTCATAATTGTAGGGGAATAATTAGCTGTGTTTAAGGGGTTAATAATACTGTCATTGTGAGCTTCCAGCAAGTGTAAAGCTGCACTGAATGTTTTTTCATTAACAATAGCTCATGTGCAATATGAAAGTGATCACTTACAGTAACTAACACACAGAGAACCTTCTCCCGACTCTGATAAACTCCCGATACACTTCCTGCCCAGCACTTAACGGCAGACACAGTTAGCAGCTAGCTGGTAAACATAGTAAATACCAGCTAAAGAGACCAATATTTGTCTCAGAAGTTAGTGAAAACTAACTAAAAGGAAAGATAATATTGCAATTAACAAGCATCAGGTGACGAGAACAAATGACTCCAAATGAATGCTGTGATAATGTGTAGATGGGCAACTGTGGCTAAAATGTTCACCACAACTGCTTTATAAGGTGATTAATATGTCAGTGTTGTGTTTTCAGCCTCCCAACTAGCTAACAAATCAATTCATGCAGCTTTAATTACACTAAAGTCTACAGATGGGATTCTTTCCACAGGGTATTTTCATCAAACAGATTTCCTGCTTCTTGAGTTTGATGGTCACATATACGTAGAATTGTTAATATACGCTTACCATTCACCTTAATTGTTCTTTATATTCTGACAAAGATGTGTAACAATACATAAATGTATTTTATGTATGGCATAGGTTTGATTTCGCAAAGCATAAGCCTCTACACGTTGACTCCTAAAAATACACAAATGGAAAAACATATTCTCTCTCAAAATTCCTCCTCACAACCACAAACCTCCCACAAAATGTTTGGCTTTTATTAGCTAATTTCACTTCTGCTAATGTGTGCCTCTGTGATAAATTTGAAAATTATTGGTTCATAAAAGGATATGAAGTCTGTTTGGGGGTGTATTTGTATTGGGTGATACATCTCTCACACTCGCATCTTCGCAGTGTCACGTCAGCTCCACTCTCTTACCCAAATTTGGACTTGTATGCAAATTGGGACCGTGCAGTACATCATCTACACTTTGTCAAGTATTGAGAAGCTGTACCAGGGACAAGGACACAACAACACAACAATCGAAAGAAAACTCCCATTTTCATGATGGTCTCATTATTATCGCATACAGTGAGAATGTATTTTAGGATAATGTATTGAAGGACAGTAACGCACAGAGAATATGAATAGAGTCAGATTTATATTTGCATGTGAAACTAATTCCCTGTGTCTTTGTGATCAGCGTTGCTTTCTCAAAACATCTGGTGTCTTGACTTGTCCAGTGATCATAGCTAAGTACTCCTGTTTTTAGCCGCTTACATGCCTCCGGGCCCTGACCTATAAGTTAATGCTGTCTTCACCAAAAACATGTCTGAAGCTGATGATAAAACAGTTCTGTCATTTTGAGTGATGTTACATGTCAACCAAGCAACCGAGTGTGATCCTGCACCATCTGGCTCGAAGCCAGTGCTAGATATGCAAAAAGTGTGTTATTTGATATAAGTAATGATAATTACTGTGCATTCACATCATATGCTTCATGGTCTGATAAATTAGCGATCCGAAGCGCTTTTAGTGCCTCAAATGTCTTTGTCTAAGTATTCCTCACCCCCCTTGTGTTTCTCTCCCACTTCAGGATGACCATCAACGCAGAATGCCAGCTGCAGCTCCATAATTTCCCAATGGACGAACACTCCTGTCCTCTCGTCTTCTCCAGCTGTGAGTATTGGCAATAGCATAACACACACACACACAAATATGCACATATTCATGCATAGCGATGCTTATACATATAACGTATCCTAAAGTAGCAGAGGGTTAGGGTAAGGCTTTGTAAAAACGTAAAAAAAATCCAAATAGCAACAACAAAATGATCACTATCGACAGAAATAAAGCTCCAAAGATTTCTCTACGCTACTGTAATACGAAATGGGCCGAGCAGGTGGAAATGAAGGCACAATTTGATGCCAGAACGTTTACCGAAACTGAACTGTGCTACCTGATGAGCACAAACATAACCTCAGCTGCTAACCCATCTCGACACAAGCAGGTTGATTTTTGTGAAAGGCCCTAAATGGATGTGTCCCAGTTTTGATTGTGGATTAACTGCATCCATAGGGGGATGTTTATGAAGCCTGTCTCAAATTACTGTCAGGGTCACAAAAGTTTGCGCCGCCACAATATTATAATTTAGTAAAACTACATAGCTAAATCATACCAGCTGCAATTCACGGGATTTGTTCCATAGCTAATGTACAGAACAACAGGAAGTAAAAACGTGAAACATTAACCACATTTTTAAAAACAACACATTGAATGTTGCATAGTAAGACAGGATCAGGATATGTAGCTTTTGTTTTCAATAGTTTTTTTTGTTTTGTTTGATTGATTTGATCAAAGTGTGTATGGTGAACACCGGGGCGGAAAGTTGAAATATTCCCATTTATCATTAAGATAACAATTAAAATGGACATTCAGTTCTTGAGTTTGCTGGGTATTCTTGTTTTGCTTCCTCACTGATATTTTGTTGTATGTGTTTTAAAAAGGAAATAAATCTAGTGCTGCTTTACAAGACCTGATGCTGGAGCTTTAAATATAAGTTGAAGCAAAGCCATTTTTGGAACTGCAAGCCTGTATTCATCTCACAAGAGGAAGGGTATATGTGAGGGAAAATGAGTTAAACAGCCTGAAGTTGTCAGTTCAACAATGACGTTTGAAAAAAATCACAGGGAGATTTTTGATAAAACTTTTGAAACTACTTTGACTATTATTTCTGTAAACAAAAACAAAAACTTTTACTGGCTTCTTCAATCATGTTGCACTGGACTGGAGCTGCTATGGGGCATTAAAAGTCAGGGAAAATGGGTAAGAGGGACCTGTGGGAAGAATTGTGTGACTGTTGCATTAATGCTTTTTTGTCTTGTGCTGTGGTGCTGAACTGAGAACTACTATTGAGTAACTTGAGTCTTTTAATTTGCATTTCTCTCTCTTTCTTTCTTTCTTTCTTTCTTTCTCTCTCGCTCCCTCGCTCGCTAAAGTCTATAGTCTCTTAGCCTCTGTGTGTGCCCCATAAAACAGTGCCACAGATTTACACCTGCATTTCGCACACATTGACTTCCAGATACAATTTAGTCCGCAGTGGTCAGTCTGCAGCGATAAATCAGTTGCAGCAGCTATTTTGTATACATTTCCTTTCCTTCCTCCCATATTTTACTCCAAATACAATTTGATTATAGTTCTGCCTCTCATTGGCTCATCAGATTTAGCTGGGAAGGATTGAGAGGATGAACCGAATGCATTTAACCACAGTGATGACTGCAGCAGCAGAGATACTATTGACTCAAATAAGGAGGCTTAGCTTAAGAGTGTTTCTCTGATTTATAGCAAGACACTGTTTAGCTATAATGGTTTTTAGGCATGTAAGTGAAAAAAAGATCAGACGTCACAAAGTGCTTCATAATAAAGACAAAATACATAAAATAGAGCCATTATAAAAATAAATTTTTCAGAATTTGACAGGGAGCCAGTGTAAGACCAGGATTGGTGTCACATGAGACCTCTTTGAGACATTTTGACCCCTTGTAAACAATACAGAGATGTCTTACTGCACGTGAAGAGGGAGTTACAGTAGTCTAGACGGAATGAAGTAAACAATGTGAATAATCATCTCTATCTCAGCTTGAGACACAATAGGCTTACACTTTGCAATATTTCTCAGCTGGAAAAACTAATCATTTTCATATATATATATATATATATATATATATATATATATATATATATATATATATATATATATATATATATATATATATATATATATATATATATATTTATATATATAAAGACAACGCACATTAATCAACATTTCTGTAAATGTGCCAGTGTTAGCCAGTTGGCTAATCTTTGACTCCAGTCGTCCCATTAACCAGTGCATATATTACGTTACCCATCACCAAAATCACATTTGATTTTGTATGATGGGACAATCTGTTTGACCAGACATCTTCCAGTGCTAGATATAATTTAATTTAGGTACTAATCCTCACGTGATGTGCCTACAGATGGCAGTATTTGACTCAGGCCGTTATTAAACCTTCTCTCAGCATTGAGTTTGGATAATCAATTGACTATTTTCCAGCATATACACAATTTGTTCACTGTGTGATGAGACCCGATGTCACAGTATGGTAGGCAGTGAAAAAGCCGTTGACTGCAAATGGGCTTCCATTATGTCTCTGCTCTCAGTGAAAGGATTACAAATAAAATAAACCTTTTTTTTGTGTGACGATATAATAGTCGTTAGCAATGAATACAAATGCAAGCTCTTATATGGCACTAAGATAATGAAGGAACCACGGAAAATTACATTTGTGGGTGTTCCTAAAAGCAAGTTCAAAATGGCCAGTGTGAGTTTAAGATGTTTAATTACCTCTCAGAGCAGAACAGAGGCTTCTTGGAAAAGAAAAAAAACTTTCGTAACATCTGGTCTATGTTTATAGAAAACGTCCACATCTTTTACTTTGTTTATATGCACATGTTACATTTTTGGAGACAGCAGCAGAGACATCCCTATCTGCATATAGAAGTTAAGTCTTTTGGAAGAGCCGCTCTCCAGATGTCCATACGACTCTGATAAGATATTCATGCATTTAAAAGTTCTAAAGAAACAATGTCTGTCAGTAATGAAGTGCTTTTAGATGAAGAAGCAAATTAGCAGGTGTTTCGACAGGTTATCTCAGCCTGTTTTTCCTGTTCTATGTTGCCAGCCTAAGAATGACACGTTCCACAGCAGATGGAGATGACGGAGACGTGGTGACTTATAGTCTTTCTCAGTCTTTGTACATCCCACTCTGCCACTCTGTTTTTGTGCCCTTACACGCTGTAACATCAAGCTCTCTAACCACTCAAGGCGGGTGGCTGTTAACATATTACGATACAGCTGCACAACAATATTCTGTTTCTTCATCATGAAGCAAATCAGAAGCCGTTTTGACTATGTCGAAAAGACTATCATTTTAGCAGACCCATCACAACTCTTTGCTGCTTATTATTTAAATACAGAATGGCTCAGTTACACCGGTTGCAAAGTCCCCGTACAAAATGCAGAAGTAACTTCATCTCAGTGCTGTTAAACCAGGCGAGTCATTTTCAGTTTAATTTTTTTTATCAGCAGTCACTGCTGCCCAAATAAGCCGAGGACCTCCATCATGCCTGCCACAGGGTTTGTTACATTATTTGAAACTAGGGTGGGAATCGCCAGCGGCCTCACGATATGATATAATCACAATACTTATGTCACAATACGATATTATTGCGGTTTTAAACATATTGCAATATTCTGCGATATATTGCAATTTACCTTTTTTCTAACTTATGTCCCCAAAAGGAAACTTTGTCAACATCTGTTTCATCTAAAAAGATACATTTCTCTGTTTGTCCATCTCACTTCAATTGTATTACTGCATTATGGGATCGTCAAGCATACATAATAATAGATCGATACTTGGCGTCTGTGTATCGATTCAGTATTGCCACGGAAAATATTGCAATACTATGCTGTATCGATTTTCCCCCACCCCTATTTGAAACCCCATCACAGGGGTTTTGGAATGAAAGTTGTCACTCAGTTTTTGTGCTCTTACACGCTGTAACATCTACTGCTATCAACCGCGTGGCTGTTAATGTATTACGATACTGCTGCACAACAATATTCTGTCTCTTCATCATGAAGCAAATCAGAAGCCCCACCCTCCCCGTTATGACTATCAATTTTATTTATTGAGATATGACGTATAAAAATGATAAATGCCTCAGTGGCCTCACTAGTCTTTCTTATTAATTCTAAGTACTGTTTGATAGCCGATGTATTCCTGACACCTTGCAAACATGTTTTGAATTCATTTTTTTTTTGTTTATTCCCTGTATAATACCTTTTTATTTCTGACAACTAGTGAGCTCAGTATAAAAGCCATGAAAAGCCTAACTGTGATTACAAGGAACCATGCAGTTATCCACACCACAGGCATAGCTGCAATCACTTCCTAGAACACCCTCTGTGGTGCTATATTAGTAGGATATTTACATTTGTACTGCACTTACCATTATATTTGAGTAATGGTACGTCTGTCAAAAAATACTGGCCATGATTGAGCTCTAGAGGGTACTTGGCTGTGTGCAAGAAATGGTAAAGTATGTGACATTTATTTTTGCTTCTTGTCAATCAGCTGAACGCTACAGGGAGTCGCTCATTTGTCAGAACTGCATTGCTAAGAACTCCATGTTTTTAGCATGACTTCAACAGACATACAGTATAGATATTGCAAAGATCTATGCTGTATATTTAAACCAGAATATACTACAGCTATGGAATTAGTGCTTTGAGCTAAATGCAAATATGTGCCTACCTAGAACATAACATAAAGTGCAGCTGAGGCTGATGGGAAGGTCTTCAGTTTTGCAGGTATTTGCTCATAAACCAAAGTATTGGACAAATCAAGTTTTTCACCTGACGATGACTTTCTCGCTAGATTTCGTGACTTTTAACACCCCTTTAGCAACATTTGACAAATTGAGAATGTGCTGACAACCAGTCACTGATCCCTATTGTTTGTCCGGGGAACACTTTGTCTTTCCTTTTTGTTCTGTATTATTTAACTTGACTTGACGCTTTCTTTTTAAATACACCAGGTTTACAAAACACTTCAGACACTTCAGTTCCAGGTCTGGACAACAGGCTACAGAACATGCATTGAAATTAAAATGAAGATTAGGCATAAGCAGCTTGAGAAATAATAATAGCTAATGATTAAGCTAGTTAGAATCCGTAACCATATGTACCAATGTACCATTGTACATGGTATATGGGCTAACACCAATCACGTATGTTGAAAAAAACTATCATTTTAGTTGTCCTCTCACTATTATTTGCTTCCTATTATTTAAATACAGAATGGCTGTTACACCAGTTGCAAAGTCCCTGTATAAAATGCATAAGTAACTTCACCTCAGTGCTGTTAAACCAGGCAAGGCATTTTCAGTTTAAAAATGTTATCAGCAGTCACTGCTGCCCAAAAAAGCGTAGGACCTCCATCATGACTGCCACAGGGTTTGTTACATTATTTGAAAGCC
This sequence comes from Sander vitreus, assembly GCF_031162955.1. Lineage (NCBI taxonomy): Eukaryota > Metazoa > Chordata > Actinopteri > Perciformes > Percidae > Sander > Sander vitreus. Next base: position 4,839,230 of record NC_135878.1, on the reverse strand, counting down.
CTTCACAGGGGTTTTGGAATGGTTAATCATGAGAAGTTGTCGCTCTGTTTTTGTGCTCTCCCAAAGCAGCTGACGCTGGAAATAAAACTGTTAATGACCTTCTGTACAGGTACGGCTGTCGAAAAGAGTCGCTGCTCTGCAATAGGTGGGAAAAATTGTGCTCAGAGTCGGCTGTTTTCTTTCCCCTCACTACATGATGATAAGTTATCTTTACTAAGCACACTGTAGTGTACTTCAGACAAAATCCTGAACTGTAGGTAGATAAACATGGTTTCCACCTTTTGAGACAATGAAATGAGCTTTTGAGTTTGGAAAATGTAATAAAACTTCAAATCAGGATCATCCTGAAGAGGATCATTCTATTCTAGACAGCCCTGAGATGCACTTTTTTTTTTAAATGTTGAACTAAGTGAATTATAGGTCCTGCTAAATGTTAATGTTTTAAATAGGTACATAACCATAGCTCTGGAAGCTTGTTGAAAAAGGGGGTAGACATTGTATTAATGTTCATAATATGAAAAGGATGTCCAATAGCTGCAAGGCAAGTTTATTTGTATAGCACAATTTATACATAGGGCAACTCAAAGTGCTTTACAGAGGCAAAGAAGCACATTGCAAACAAAAACAATAAAAGTACATTGAAGGGACAAAAGGACAATTACAACAAGCTGCAGTATCACTGTGACTTATATTTCTTCATACAAGAGACGAGCAGAATCCAAATTTCAATTTGACTTTAAATTCCTCCTATCTCTACTGGCATATTGTTTTCACTGGTAGATAAACCTGGACTTTGTTTACAGTTTTATGGCAGATGTGGACGTCCCTTGTCTTATTTGCTGGCAGGATAGACGGGGGGGGGGATGTCGGATCCAAAGCAACAGAAGAGCGTAGTTTATAACATTGTGGAAGAACATGTTGCTTCAGGGGGCTTTTAAAGGCATGAAATATGACTAACATTTTGTAGCTATGAGAATACACTGGTAACACAATGGTAATACTGTTAGCAGTAAAGATAATTGTACAAACACACCAAGAGAAATATGATGGCAACGTTTGCCATCTATATTAGTGTTTGAAAAAAACCTCTTGCATGATGGTGATTGCTCTTCTTGGTTATAGATGGCTGTCCTCTCAATGAGACTATTTACATAATTAGTCTGGGTCCTAATACAGGGGACAACAAGGCTAGCTCATTATTGCTGTCACTCATTTTTCTATGTAAAATTGCTTGTCAAATGAGCCCAGCTTCTTTTTTACACTGTTAGCTTTCATAGACATTTTTGTGTGCTGTTTTGCGCTTGATTTTAACTGCTTCACCCAGCAAGGATCTGCATGTAAAATCCTGCAGTTTTAACACTGATCACTGGCTCCAGCTTTAAAGCAGTTTCAAGCAGGTCATTGTAACGGTGAGCACCACTTCTTCTCCACGGAAAAGTACTTTCACACGTCACTGAAGTGTAACAATAGGTTTCTCACAGAAGTATGTAAGAGATGCATAGCCTATAATCTTACACTACAGAAGTGACCCTTTTATAGTTTAAAGTAGCCTTTTACATTAGAGTAGCCTTGCCTTTTCCCAACCAAGATAACAGTATAGTGCAATAAAGGCTACCCAAGTTTTACCATTAAAATATTATTTTAATAAACGGCATCCCTAAGACTTAATTGACTTGAAACGGGTGCAATTATTGCAATTATGCAATTATTAATCCGCCAAAATTAGGACTCCAACACTGAGTAATACATTTAATTAATTACATGGAAGGGTGGATATTTGTTGACTGTGGGTGCACCACAGCAGAGTCCAAGCAAACAAGTTTACCAGCAATGGCTCAGTTGGTCTGCAGTCCACTGAATTACCAATGAAAACTGTGTACATTTGTATAAATCAGGTATAAATCATGCATCCAATACAATCTGCATTGTTGCAATAATCTAACCTGTAATCTTTGATTTAAACTTTTATCTCTGTTGTTTTTCTTTCACACTTTTAACTTACACTCTGTGTGGTTTTCAGACGGCTACCCACGGGACGAGATTGTGTACAAGTGGAACCGGAACTCGGTGGAGACCTCGGACCAGAAATACTGGAGGCTTTACCAGTTTGATTTCATGGGTCTCAGAAACACCACAGATGTGCTCACGACGACAGCAGGTAAGAAGGCAACGGAAACATAAGGTCAACAACTCTTGAGTTGAGATACAAAACAATTGCATTTCACGGCACTATGACTGATACAAATAATATAAAACTTTATAAATCCTTGCAGGGAAGCTCTTTTTTTCACTTCCACCCTACTTTTCGTGGAGGTCAGAGGTCAGCTTCTGCTATAGACTAACAGCTGGAACTGGCTTGCTGTTCTTCAAAATAAGAAACTCTTGAGCCCCTTGCCTACCTCAGGCAGGTAATCATATAACTACAAGCTCATAAGAATTCCCCTCGGGTATAAGGGTAAATAGGTTTTTCCACTGACATTAATCACCAAGATTAAAGATTAAAAAGGAAGTTTAATTATTCACTCCTCCTTCTCTCTTCCCATGCTTTCAGTGCGGTTATTAGGCCTTGTGTTCTTTAGATGATTTAATTTAAGTGTGTTTAGAAGGCAGAGAGACATATTGTTGCTCCAACAAGTGCCTGTAATTTCACCTACAACTAGAACGGGGTGGACAAGTTCCTAATCCATTTTTAATGCTTTCGCGTGACAGATTTTAACAGCTTAATAAGTGAAGCATTATGAATGTGGGAGGTAGAGAAAGAGCATGATGCAGCGATTGTTAACCCCTCTTAACCTTGTTTACGAGTTGCATGTATTCGTTCTAGTTTGTGCTATACGGTCTTTTGTCTTTGGTGCTCGGGTCTGCATAATGTGACCTAATTCAGCTTTCAAAGAGACGTTCATGAATATTCGAGGAACAGGAGTGCTCAGCGTGATTAGGAGAGAGATAACAAGGAGTGGCATCAAATTATTAAGGAGCTCAGTGGAAATTAGTTGTACAGCTTCAGAATGCAGAATGTTAAAGTACTGTAGTGTTTGTCCCGGTACACAAACATGACATGACAAATACAGTATATCCTTTTTAACTGAGCACGTTAACAAATCTGTTTAACTATATCACCCGTGCTCATCAAGTATCCTGTTTGTATCTAATGAGGAATTGTATCTTTGTGTTTCTGATCACACAAAAAAAAGTGACTAATGAGCATCCAGAGACACATTGATGGCCTTCTAGATTATATGTATTCCTGGACTCCCACTGCATCGTCAAAACACTGCCAAACTCATTTTCTGCTGAGATGCTCAAAAGCAACAGCAAACCTACACATCTACCTCATGCTGTTCAAGAAAATTAGCCGTTTTCTCATTTATTACCTCGTTTCTTTTCCCTGTTTCACTTGCCGGAGCTCCATCTCCACGCGCATGATGATTAGATCCCCGGCTAAAAATACCTATCATTAATTTACATGACAAACTTCGAAAGTGCTGCGTTTCTCTTCCTCTCCCTCTTATTTCCCTCTCTCTTTGTCTCCTAACTCTCTCTCTCTCTAAAGCTTTATCCTTCATCCTACATAAACACATGAGGTTTGAGGCGGTTTTAATGAGGACAGAGTGGACAGATCCCTGGCCACAGCGCCACTGGGGACCCCCGCCACAAATCCACCGTCGTTATCAATTCAGAGGCATCCTCTTCAAAAGGCCCTAATGCGGAATCCCCAACACTTTAGTGCTTTGTTCTACTATACCATCGCAAATTCCCCAAAAGCTCCCATTATTCCTTTTTCTGCCGTTACATTGCAGCAATTCTCGCAATTGTTCTTTTCTTTCTATTCATGTCCACCTTGGAAATTCTTCAAATGCCCTTTGTAAAGAATCTGTTGTGAAATTGCTGACAGAGCTGTGCCTTGTTCTCTGAATGCGTCATTGATCGCAATACTGATATTCCAATTGATGTTCCTTCTCTGCTTGATGTATGAGATCCTTCCTTATACATCCTTTGACTCTGTGCTCACTTACCTTCCGCTGACCTCATAATAAAATCACAGGTGGAAAACAATTGTACTGGAAACATCAAAAGCGTCAGCCATTTTCAACAAATAGTGATTGGTGATAACATTACCTTAATAAGCCAGCTAGATACAGCTGATAAAATCATTGAAAACATTCTCTTATTAATAAGCTAGCTACAGCTGATAACAATCGGTCTTGTCATTTCAGTCGACAAATCAAGAGCCACCTGCTTTTGTCTGAAATCAAGTAACCATTTTTTCCAAAACAATTACCAATAATGTCTGTAAAATCTCACACCGTTATCATTGTAAACTGCAACAAATGATAATGGATAGATACATAAGGTAAAACCATTCACATAGCCTTCATCACTACACATTCAGTTAGCAAAAAAACGAAGCATGAGTTACCCAAACTCAAGCTAAAGAATCACTAATATTGTTTAAACAAGCCTTTTACATAATAAACACTTGAAAATAGTACAGCTGATTTTGCTTCTGTCACATAATATGGTTGTTATTAACTAAATTAAATGAAATTAATAACATCCCACAGTGATGAATTAGTTTCCAAAACATGTAGCCATGTAAAGGTGTGGAAAGATTTCCGAACTAGTATAGGAAAAGAAATGCACTCTTACGCAATAATTTTTTTATTTGTTTATTTAAAAGGGACAATGCACATCAATTGACATTTTTTGTTTACACTCAAAATGTAAATGTGCCAGAGTTAGCAAAAAAGCTAATTTTCATCTGTAGTCCCTTTTCACTGCAATTGTGGGTCAGTGTAGTGAAGAAGGAAGCAGCCACAATAACATTTCAGCTGAGTTGTCTTGAGGTCATTAATGAAACGTGTTTTTCCAAGAATTTTCCTCGCAGCTTCCAAACAGAAAGTAGACCGGACCGTATGGCATGTAGACAAGTGTAGAGCAGGCTAATACTTATTATTCTGCAGGAGTGTGTAAACCGGGGGGTTGTTACTGTCCTAACAGAATGGAAACAGAGGGGTTGTTTGCTGCAGTGCACAGTCGGATCACAGAAGTCGCCACACTGCTGAGTGTGTGCACACAGCTGTCGATAGTCCATCTGGGAAGGTACATTTTCGTTTAATTTGGCAAAATGACGCTTCTCTTCCGTGCATAACGCTCTGTGAACTGTGTCCAGCTTGGTCTTGCAGTGTTATACTAAGAGGACGGAAGTGGAGAAAAATTCATGACAGTTGTTTTAATTTACCCCTGTTGGTATCTATTAATTTATGTATTTATCTAACCAGCAATATCTTCCAATCCTAACCCGTTTTGGATTGCTTTAGAAGAACACACACTGTACCTCAGACATAAACATAACGTAACATAACGTAAAACTAGACTAGACTAGTTTTATTTTTGTGAAATAGTGGTGTTGTTAAGCTTGCCACTGGACTGGAAACATGAAAACAAAATATAAAAATGTGTTGATTGCAGGAGAGAAATTGTGTCAAAGTCTGTCAACTAGTACCTTTACGTGCACACTAGTTTCTATTATTAGGTCCTGGTTTTATTAATGTTCAGGATATGATATGGAACATAAGAAACCTGGTCATTTCTGTACATATAGCTATATATATATATATATAATATTATGGTGACCCTCAGCTGTGATTGCACTGCCCTGTCTCCGGGCTTATTGTCTGAAGCCTAATGATAACACTGAAACGCACTAAATGCAAGTGCAACATCAGATTAGCTGTTTCCCACTTGTACACAAGCTATGGCTATGTGGCGCTCCTCTTCAGTTAAGGCTTGTCGTCTCTCCATCCCTGACCAGAGAGTTCTGTGTAGGCCATATCCACTATTTATAACCTCTAACCAGACAACAGTGCACCGTATTGAGTTGTATTATGCAAGCTCAAAACAAGTCAAGTCTGTTACCTAGCTAGAGCTGACTAGCCATGATCAAAACCACTGAGACGGAAAATAATCCCTTCTCTGAAAAAGTATATATCCTACCAAAATATCCCTAACTTATTGTGTTTTTATCATCTTATAGAATTTATTATTCTGTAATGGGCCATTCTGCTGTATGCTTACTTTGGTTCTTTGTACTGTTACTTAAGTGACAATTTCATTGCATGACTTTTACTTGTATGCTGTGGTATTGGTACTTTTACTTAAGTTAAAGACCTGAGTACTTCTTTTACTTAATGTCTATAGTATTTCAGAGAGGATGTCGGTGTGGATTTGTTGGGTAAGTAAGGTTTTGGGATGATTTAGACAGACTCTTCAACTTCAGCAGCACTGTAGAGGCTTTTCATTCCTGGAGCAAACATCTGGCTTTATAGTTGATAACTGTTCATCAAATATTGCCTAGATTAGTCCCAGTCTCGATCCTGTAGACTGGCTTGGGATATTTAAATGTATATTTTATATTCGGTGTGTAGATCATTATTTCTCAAAGTATGTTTTTGTTTACCTAATGCTTGATGATGAGTGAGTGAACCGTCGGGTCAAAAAATAAGCCGTAGCCGAATGTCCGCTTCTATTAGTGTCCTTCTACAGAGCCTACCTGCACAAACCTGTGAGCATCAGGTGTTTAGAATAGTGCATTTATTTAACATTACATGCTGCATTGGGCATTAGGATGACAGACTTTAAAAGTAAAAAGGCTCTCTGAAGTTAATTGAAATAACTAAACATTTATATTAAAATGATCAAAAACTGGACATCATCAAACGGAATCAACTGAGGTAGTGTGCATATAACTGTTACATGCTCACATCTGCAAGTAATAAACATTTTTATGCAACATTGTCACCGTTACACAGCACTCTTTTCATTCCACCTTGCGATTAAAATTATTATTTCAATTCTATGTAAAAGGTGAGCATGAGGTGAGATTCGTCTGAGAGCTGAGGACAAAAGGTCTTTTTCTACTGATGTTTTATTTAATCTGAGATCCTTTTATATGGAAGCGCCTGAGTGGCAGCAGATTGTCAAATGACATTCTTCAGTAATATTTAAAGTAATGTTTGTCTGAACATTGCCAAGGTTACAGAACAATGGCTTTTGTTCGCCAAGTGTTGTAGCTCAGTGTCTCCCTGTTGCTGTCAATTAACGCTAGCAGTAACAAGCATCCTACTGTAGTCGGAACCCTAAAGAGGCAGCAACATGTGTATTTTGTATTTATTATAAGGATCCCCATTAGCTGACGCCTAGACGACCAGCTAGTCTTCCTGGGGTCCAAAATAACATTTAATCAGACAATATTAAAACATTTCATGACATATACAGAAAAGAAATAAAATAAAATAAATACAACAATGTCTGCTTACAGAACTAAATAACAAAAAAAGACTCAAAAAAAAGAAAATATCTTTCAAGAATATCTTGAAAACAAGACACATATATTACATTATATTACATGGCTAACATTAAGGTAGCTCACATAGACAAAGAAGAAAATCAAATATTTTTAACCACACAATAAGATAAAAAAAAAAAAAAAAAGAAAATCTAATAAATAATTTAAGTGAAGGTAAGATTTGACTTTCTTTTTCAAATGTACCTGTCCTGTGATAAAACAAATGTTACTTGGGATATTATTCCACAAAGAACTTGCTCTGTAAATGAAAGTTTTTTTTTCAGGTTATTGGATTTTGGTAAAGGTACAATCATCTGCCCCCTACTGGTTCCTCTTGTTAAATAAGTGTGGATATTTGAACTGTAAGTTATGTTATCAAAAATAAATGCTGGTGTCTGAGTTTGAATAACAGAGTGCAACAAAGTAAGCACATTGGCTAATAGTCTTTTTTCAACACTCAACCATTTAAGACGTTCATGCATTTTAACAACATTGGACCTAGAACTGCACATCAGAACAAGTCTAACTGCTTTGTTTTGTGCTACTTGAAGTTTTCTAAGTAGGGTTTTTGAAGCGGATGACTATATTACTGAGCAATAATCCAAGTGGCAGAGAACTAAAGAGCAAACGATTTGCCTTAGAAAAGGGTAGAAATGGTGAGCATTTCCTTGTGGTGGCAACTGCTCTGCCCATCTTAGCAGTCAATGTGATCGGACCACGACAATGCACTATCAAGCCGTAGTCCTAGAAGCTTAACTTTATTTACTTGTTTTATAGATTGACCTGCAACTTCAAGATTCAGTTCAGGCCCATGTGCTAATTTATGTTTAGAGCCAAATATCATGCAGACTGTTTTTGATGCATTAAGCACAAGTTTGTTTGTTTTCATCCAATTAAGTATGATGTTGAGCTCGCTAGATAGAACCAGACAGTACCAGACAATGTGGGAATTGGGTGTTTGTGATTTTGACTGGCTGGTCAGAGTAAATGGGAATGGGTCTGTGGCTTCCACTGCTGCTGTACAGTCTGATAGCAGCGGTCACAAGTAAGCGCCTAAAGCGCTCAATTTCAACAAAATGACATGTCAATCCATCCAATAGTAATTGAGATATTTCAGTGTGGACAAAAGTGATGTACCGACCGACTGACATTGCCATCCCCAGAGTCACACTGGTAGCGTGGTTAAAAATATTTTCAATATTTTTGCCTTTTTAGACTGTTTATATCCTCCCATTTTCTCTTTCAACAGGTGAATATGTGGTGATGAGCGTGTACTTTGACCTCAGCCGAAGGATGGGCTACTTCACCATCCAGACCTACATCCCCTGTATCCTAACTGTGGTCCTCTCCTGGGTCTCCTTCTGGATCAAGAGCGATGCCACGCCTGCAAGGACGGCCCTAGGTAACGACAACTGCATCACCCATGTAGCTGTGAGGGGAACTTTACTTCATTTCAAAATGACGAGTATAACTTAATCCTCCGTGGGAGCAGCAATTTGTGGCAATACATTTTCTGTTACACCCACCAAATTGGCAAATATCTCCTTTCTCTCCTGTGGTTTATCAGCACGGAAGTGATACTTTCACAAGATAATATAAAACTCCCTGCCATTGCTCATTCAGTCTGTCGCTGAGTCTAATATGAGGAAAATGAATCGGAAGTTGATGGCAGGATTTAAAGCTTTTTTGATAATTCCTATTCAATCTGAGATTTGGACAGCTTCATAGCAAAAAGCAATAATCTCTTTTTTGATTGGGAACTGCAATATTAAAACTCAGCTTTTGTTGCAGTAGTTATTACCGGCAAAAGCAATCATATTAGTGGAATACTTGCACATCACTCAACATTGTTGTGGAGTGAGAGAACAAATGGAAAAAAAACCTGTGATATCTGTGTTTGTGCATGTGTGTCATACTGTATATAAGCCATTCACAAATGAATCTGCATGTTTCCCTTTTAGCTGTCTATTAAGCCATCTTTGAAATGTATGTCCCATCAGTCTTTCTTTTTTGTGTTTCATCCTTAATTGTAGAGTTAATGTTATTTTTCTTTGCATGAGTTGACAATTATTTTTGAATTATTTTCCTCCCCCGCTGCATGCCTACCATTAGCTTATTTGCTTTCCTGTGGATGATGATGTTGTGCTGGTGGTCCCTATTTAAGGTGGAATTCAAGGTAAGTGTTTGGCGAGTTCATGTCTATGTCTATATACTGTATGTGAGTGATTATATAGACTGTATATCCAATTTGCAAAAATATCAACTTAGGCAGAGGTTCCATCAGTTGTTAGTGGAGATAGCAAATTTAAAAAACGGAATATACCAAACTTGGATGTCTGAATTCAGGAATTATGTGCAAAAACATGACATCTACAATATTCCCACTTTAGAATGGTGCAGGCATGGAGTTTGAATATTTATTTCACTCTAAACATCATAAGACAAACCTTTATTGATCCCAAGTGCCAGGAATTCGGTTGTTGCAGCAGCATAAGGACACCAATACAGATGAATAGAGAAATTAAAATACATAAATACTATATAACGAAAATATTAATCAAATAAAAAAATAGAACTATACATGAGCATTTGGAGACTGCTGAATTACAAGGTGAAGTGACAGTAGTGTGATTTATAGCGGCAGATTCAGCAAGTCTATGTTAAGAGTGTACACCAGACTAATATACGATATGATTAAGTACTTAGTGTTTGGCTGTCTTAATATAGAGATGTTATATATGATGCTAAATCAATAACCTATTAACATAATATAGTGAAATATGGTGAATTATGATATAGTATTTGATAGGAAGTATAGAGTACAACATGAAAGGTGGTAATGTAGTATAACATAATACAGTACAGCAATATAACATAGAATATCAAATATAATATATTTATATATTTTATAAAAATATAAATTTTATAAACACTTATAGTATGGGTATAATGTAGCAAAGTGTTACTACACTTTGCCACATTATACATACATACATACATTATATATAAAAAATTATCTTTAAAAAAAAAAAATGAAGCAACATCAACCTAGCGGCCTCTGGGTTGAGGACTAAACCTCTATATATGGGCGCGCGCTCTACCTACTGAGCTATCTGGGTCATAACGTTGTTGAATATCGCGATAACGACACAACTTGTGATCAAGCAGCGTAACTTTGTGTTCAACATTATTTTTTTGAAGGAAACCAAACTGTTTAATAACACAGAGAGTAGTCTGAGGTGTAAATAGTGAAGAGGAATGGTTGCTAGTAGCTTGAGGTGCGCCAATGTTGCTAATCCCAACCACAGAGGCACAACCGTCCACTCTGACATACTTTGGCCGGACAGTAAGGTAGTCCATGATCCAGGATGTAGTGTCAGAGTGCAGTTGCATCGCCGGAAGCTTTCCCTCAAGGGGACAGGGCTGGATGGTGTCGAAAGTACTGGAGAAGTCAAAGAACATGACTCTCCTTGCTTTTCCAGGTATAATAGGGCCTTGTGGGATGGGAAGAAGATGGCATCCTCTTCTCTGATGTTTGGTTGGTATGCAAACTGCAGCAGGTCCATGAACAAAGTTAGCAGCGTCCTCAGGTGGCGCGGCACCAGCCTCTCAAAGGTCTCTTATGACATGTGACGCTAGTGGCAGAGGTCTGTAGTCATCAAGAACGCTGAGTGGAACATGTTTTCTTCGGCAATGGATTGATGCGGGACGTCTTCCCTAGAACAGGCACCTTCCTCAACCTCAAGGAAAGGTTAGCGAGGTGCTGGAAGGCTGCCACAAGCTTCATGTTGTCTGGACCATTGGCTTTGTTTGTTCGGAGTCTGGAGAGCTCCCTTTCCGCCTGGCTGGGGGAGGGTGTGGGATGCAGTAGCAGTGGTTGATATATCACACAGGGGTCAGGGCAAATTGCATGTTGTGAGGTTAAACTATGAAGGTGCATTTAAACTGTAAAATTTACTTTCAGCCCGGAGTTAATGCGCAGTGCCCCAACAGTCACAACACAAAACACCAAGTACCGAAGAGGCTGATGGGAATGTCTTTAGTTTTGGACTAAATAGAATTTTGACCTGATGACACTAGATGAGAAATGACATGAATATCTGTACGAAGTTTAATGGCACTCCATCCAATAGAAGTTACAAGTTACAGTGCAGTGTAAGAATTGTAAGAAAAGTAAAACAAAATCTTGCAGCAGATTATAAAAGCACACAGCTTGTCACAAAAGCAGCCTCACCTAATTGTATTTTCTGCCACAAAAGTGTTCCGTGGCTCACCCCCCCTCTACGCCATTTCATCATTTGATATAATCCTAATTAAATTTACTGGTTGATTATTCCATAGCTGGTTTCATTTAATTGAATCTACTTAATATATGTGAGTCAGTGTAATGGCTAAGAGGGGCAGCTAATGATAAAATTAAAATTTGAGAAAGTCTAGCCTACTCAAAATGTAACGACTGAATTATGTCCATTAATTATACTACTACTACTACTATTACTACTATTGATTCCTGCTCTCATTGACTTCATATCACTATTTGTCCTCTAAATTCAGCAGTTTCAACAGGTCAGGTCAATGTAGGACTAGCAATTGGGGATTTGTGAGGGGTTGCTCATTTACTCCCCTGGTGTAGACTTGATTGTGACTAGGCCTATAACAATTATTACATAATTGTCTAATAGCAATTTGTTTACGTATTCGCTTTTTTTTTAGTTTAATCGCAGTTAATTGCTTACATTAACTAAGGTCCTAAAGGGTATGACTGTTGATGGCAATTGTTGATTCTGTTTGGATTTGCCAAACTGTAATTATATCAGTGATTATTGGTCGGACCGTTGAGCTATGCTAGCGGAAGCTGTCACTTGATGCCATACTCCAAACATCCTGGGCCGTAGCTGACTCAAGCCAGAGAAACCTTTTTTTTTTTTTTTTTTTGCCCACCATTACCACCTCCAACTTCCTTTCTTTTTTTCCAGAGGACTATATGTTATTATTATTTACTTGTTCTATTGTCAATTTTATGTTAATTTAACAAAAAAAATACAATGTTTTATGATAATAATGAGGCATGGTTTACTTCATAGGCTGTGTTATTACATTATCTGGGTCACATAACAGTGACCAAAAGATGCAGCCTGGAATTTATTCAAAACTTCAATTTGTTTAAAAAAAGTAAAAATAAATATTTTAAAATTTGATGGAAAGAGACAGTTATATTGCACAGCAAAATCTGGAATTGTTCCAGCTCTAATTGTGACATTGACGATGTAAATTGGAGTATAAATTAGAACAACAACTTAAAACAAACCACTAGGTTTGACAAACAGACCTTTTCCTTGCTCTCTGGCACTTTGGTAATACTTGTTGAAGGAGGTTAGACTCTATCTAATTAACTCACTTGACCAAAGAACTCAACCCAATCCAACCTCTCCACCCTCCAATCAGCTTCACCCCCCCCCCCATGTCACTTGCACAGAAGCAGCACACACAACTGTAAAGTACTTTAATTCCACTCAGTCCCACCTGCCCTTCATCAGCCTGCCAGTCAGCCAATATCACAGAAGGTCATCTGGAACGCCTCAGCGGTAATAAAGAAGTTATATTGGCGTTCTGTCCATTCCTTTTTGTTATCAACCCCAAAGAAAAAAAGTTCACTGATATGGAACAATAAAATCCTCTCATGTTGTATCAAATTCAATAATAAGCTAGCATTTTTACTCATGTAAGAGCTGGGCCAAATGGAGCATTTTGTCTTGTGCTGTTAATGAAAGCTTATCATAATAAGAGATTGTGTTGTGCGTTCTGCTCAGCTTCCTTTTTGCTGTAAGGTTGATAAAAGTTGACATTGTGACAGTGTGAAGACAGAGAGAGACAACACCAACACAAGGGTTTATTTTCAGAGTATGTTTAGAACTGTTTCTACAGACACTACAGATATGTGCTGAAATACTACTGATTTCTTGCTCTTTACCAAAAGCTGATTAGATTAGAGTTTTTATTCACCAAAAGTCTCATAACTAAGATACACTGGAAAGGTTGTACTTCATATTATTTGGCTAGGCTGTGGAGGAAAAATCCGGAGTCATTGCATCACAGTTATAGCAGCTTGCTACTGCGGCTGTTATTTAATGTGTATCACTCTGCTCACAATGTGTGTGTGCCCGTCTGTCTCTCCGTCACTCTGTCAACCTGTCTGTGTGCCTGCCTAGACAACAGCCAAAAGCAGTAAAGGCTTACAGTACGTGGGTGGCGGTGTGATACATGACCAAAGGCAGAGAAAGGCTTGTGATCTCCCTTAAACAACAGGTAGCGCAGAGCCGCAAGCTGCCACAGTCATGATAAACATCCACATCCAGCTCAACAACAAAAAGTAATTTAGCCTTTCTTCTCTAGTACATCGCCCCCGTTTGTCAGGTTGGCCTAAGACCTGATCCCAAGGCTGAAAGGAGAGATAAGAGGAAGAGAAGATGGGCACACAAGAGGGACAAAACAGTGGTGTAACGTAAAGTGAAGGCCTCTGGCATGTAGCAGCAGGGAGAAATGTCAGGAGGAGGGAGGAGGATTGGTCAGATCGCAGAGAGGTTGAAGTCCAAGAAAAAGGCAGGTGATGGTGCTTCCCCCGCCCCTTAAGGCAGTGTGGCAAGCTGCCAACATGTTCCAGGTGGTATTTCCAAAGGGCTGTAACTTACCTGCTACTCCTTCAGCAGCAGGATGTGTGGATATAGCGAGGTGGAAGTAGGAGAGCTCCAGAGATTCCCATTAGACCTCAATCTCTGCAGCTCAGATAGATCTTGACAGAGATACAGGGAGGGGTCATTGGTGGGAGAGAAAAAAACCACCTTAAGGCACAAGAGCTTGTTTGCTTCGTAATTTAGCATCACAGAGGTCTTTAGATTGTGCTGACCAAAATCTGAAGTGGATCTGGTTAATTCTCTAGGAGTTTGTTAAAGTACAGCAATGACAATGGGTTTAAGGTATGGCCTTTTTAAAAGTCTGATACATCAGCCTACCAAATCTTGTACATCTACTGTAGGTGAAATATGGGGGGGGGGGGGGGTTGTTTTGAATGTAGAAACTTGAGAGGGTAAAAGACAACTGTAGTTAATTAAAATGGGTGGAAACATCTATCATCATGCTACACAGGGTATTAATAAATATGACATAGTGTCAGACCCCTGTAGCCTGCTCTTCATCTCTGCTTAAGGCTAGCAGCTACAGTTGAATTGTTGGTAATGTAGGCGGCGCCAGCTATTGACATGGAAGAAAGCAAAGAATAAAAAGAGTTCCGCTGCGATCAATTTGATATTTTTCAAATCATCCTTTACTTCCGACTGACACTACAGCATAGGGCTGCTTGAGTGTTAATACATATTGTTTGGGGCATTTGCTGAAACGAGTGAATGTAGTTTTTCTAGGGAGGATAGTCTCAGTTATCCACAGTTTTTACTGGAAATATTTTAAACCAAAGAAAGTGCTCCAATACCCAAACGACTCTCTATTGGTTTAGCATTTATTCATCTCAAATAATGGGCCCTGGCTAGCAGAAAGCACTGACAACAAAAGAAGCTCATTTCTCATGATATGGGTGTGGTGGGGAAAACACATTTTAAAACCCAAGGTTTCCCTGTGAGAGCCGTCATTCACACAAATGCCTGTCAATGGTGATATGTCAGCTTGGGTATAAGAGCTGACTGTGTTCCTTATGGGAACTCTACCAAAAAGACAGTGCGTTAAAGAGAGGCTATAGTATAGAGACACCAGTCGGCTACGGCCGCTGTACAGGCTACACGTTGTAAACAGCCGTGGCCCGCTTGCCTGCTCATCCGGTATAGTTAGCATTAATTGCACTTTATTATGTTCTATGCTCTATTGCACATGTTTTATATGTCTTATGACATTTTAAGGTTTTTCAAATATTTTAATAAAGAAGTTCATGTTTCAAGTTAATGTACATGGAATCTTAGAACATCCTTTTTTTTTTTACCGCGGTATCGAAATCGGCATCGATAATCATGTTATTTTACTGGTATTGGCACCGACTACTGAATTTTTGGTATCGTGACACCCCTAGGTCTAATGGTAGAAGTCACTACAGCCAACAAAATAAAATGAACTTCATATATTGTAATTAAAGTTATCTGCCTCTAAAGTTGCCTCATATGACACGTCATATAGCATGTGTCATACTCAAGGCCAGCGGGCCAAATCCGGCCCCTGGCTGATTTAGATCTGGCCCTCATAACAATTTAGGTTCATAAAATATTTTGGCCCACCTAGTTTTTGTCGCTTTTTATGAAGTTTTTGTCGATGCTTTTGGCACTTTTTTTCCAACGTTTTTGCAACTGTTGCCGACGTTTTTTGGCGAGTTTTCCAACTTTTTTCCCTCGCTTTTTTCGACCTTTTTTCTTTGATGGCTAAGTTACTTTTTTGGGGCTTTATGTCGACCAAGCTGTAAGTGAGAAGAGCATATGAGACATGCAATAATACAGTCAAAGATGTTTGACTTTTTTGATTAAATCAAAACATGTCAATAAACTAAACGTGTCTGGCCCTTGATGTGATTCTTATTTTCCAGTGTGGCCCGTAGTGAATGACTGAGTTTGACACCGCTGGATATCAAGCAGACCGTCTAAAAATACATGGCTGGGTAAATAAATAATAGTGGAGAGTGGACACGCTGCAGGCTGTTTAGTCCCAAGTGTCTCCGTGTAGGGCCATCTAACTGATTACATGCATCGGAGATGCGGCTTTAAGTCAAGGCCTCAACAGTGTGCGTGAAACACCTTTAATCAGTTTAGATGGAAGTTGCCATGTGTAGCATTTTAACCTCAATCACTAGCACATTAATTTGAAAACATCAGCATAATTACCACCAACAAACAAGCTCCCGCCGAGGAGACTGTCAGCCCCGATGTACACTGCGTTTTACTTTGTGTTGATGTGTTGGAAAATGTGCTGGAGTGCTTCACAGCTCAAAACAGAAACACCTTAACTTTTTCAAATATTACGCATTTTTATTCCACTTCAACTGTTCTTACTGCATAATTTCAATTTAACATAGCCTACTTTGTCAGAACACATATAGTCACTGTTATTTGGGGCTTCTGTGATCTCTAATCTTTGTTCTTGCTATTTGAAACAAACCGATACAAGTACAAAATATTGATACAAACAATAGTAAAACCCACCCTGTGGTCTGGCAATTTGGAGAAATGAAACTGGCCAGTCTTAGCTTGATGTTATAGTACAAACATGAGGAAAGTTGCAAATTGCAGTTTTAATATTGACAAACCCAAATAGGGGTGCATTTAACGACTATTTTCATTGTCGATAAATCTGATTATTTTCACGATTAATCGATTAGTTATTTGATCTATAAAATGTCTTGTTTTTTACACAACTCAAAATGATTCAGTCTACTGTCACAGAGAAGTGAGGAAATTAAAAAGTGCTCATATTTAAGAAGCTGAAATCATAGAATTCTGACTTTTTTCATTAAAAATAACTCAAGCCAATTGATCGGTTATCAAAATAGTTAGGCGATTCATTTAATAGTTGACAAATAATCAATTAATCTTTGCTACTCTAAACCCAAGCTTAAACGTCACAGCTTTTTAGTAAAAATCGAAAATACAAGTTTAAGGACAGATGAGTCTATAATAATTGTCATAATAAAATGTATGCAGTATTGTGACCCAGCCAATGATCCCTGACTGGTGCTCCTCAGTACTATTTATAGACACTCCATGAACACAAGCTGTGGTCGGTTCCACCTGGTTTACCCCTGGACACATAACAAAGGTCAACATCTGATATTTGTTAGCATATTGTGGCACTAGACATCTATGACACTGTTTTATGCAAAATACCATGTCTTTGATATCTTAGTTTGTAAATTAATGTAAAAACTAATTGTTCTTTTTTGTTTTTGCTGTGATCACACTGTCATTATTCTGCACTCTGTAGCATATTTGCTTTGCACTGGAGCTTTTCTCCCTTCTATTCGACAGCCCTTGTTTTCTGATGTTTTAGATGTGAGACTTTGTGTTGTTCAGATCACCTGCACAGATAGGAATCGCCCAGTAGCTATGGCATCATGCAGCGACAATTCCCAGGGAATGAATTAAACTGTACAAAGAAAACTTGTGACCTTGATTTGAAATAGCAACCCAAACTGTGAGCAGCTGGTGGGTAGCTTGTGATAGGGGAAAAAAAAAGACAAAACTGTGTTGTCAATGCACTTGCTGTTTTCTTGAGATCACACTACAATGGGATTTGAACAGGTAGTAAGGTGTAAGGTATTAGAAGCAGAGAGTTGTTGTTCATTTACCTAGTTTGGCACTAAAATCTAATGAACAGGTGAAAAAGAGAGTCTAGATGAGCCCAAGACCAGAGGAGGTAGCTTGAAATAGATGGGAGCAACTTGTCTCTATGGAAACCACAGGCAAAAACAGTGGCACACTCTGCCATGAAAGACATGTGGGAGATGAGGATGAAAGAGACAGGGAGAGAGAGAAAAGAGAGGAGGGGTGAGACGCGCCATGGAGAGAAAGAGGAGAGGATGAGAGGGAGAGACCGCCGTCTTACAAGAATGATGTGCGTGTCACAGCAGTAGATATCGATGCCCCCAGTGGGCATTAATGTCACTGAGTTCATCTCCCTTTTAAAGAATTGATTTCATTTCGCCAAGCGAGCAAAATATTCTCCTTCAGGACACCATGAGGAGTTATTTCTTAAATAATGGCAATGATGACACAATGAGACACGAGTTATCTCCAATTAGAATAATTATTTACCAGTCTGGCAGGTAATTAATAATACCTATAATAGCCACTTTGGTTCCCAAAAGCTATGGAGGCATTCACATCAAGGACCCGTCTGGATCTGACTACCCTTGACCCCAAAGTCAAGTTTGTTTGATTAGTCTGTTTAACACTGTATCATACGGATTGACAAACTGAGGCCTGTACTACGAATCAAGATCAACATTCCCTCAATGGCAAAACACTGCTACAACACACACAAATTCACCCTAATCTACAAAATAAATTGTATAAAACTACTTGCATGTCCCTGTTCTGCAGGTATTCCACGCAAAGTTGGAAGTGCGCCCTCGTTTAGAAGAAGTCTCCCAGCTAATCCTGCCTTGTACAGGCCGAAGTTGGAGAAACGGCTAGCTAGCTCATGTAATCCTTACCTAGCTACTGCGCATGTGCGACTGACACTGATCTCTAATCTCCAACTTAACCTGCTCCCGACCAGGTTAGGTGTTCAGCATAAATTACCACAGCAATTTAACCCGGTAACGAGTGATCCACCGTTGTGATACAAAACCCTGGGTTGAACCTGAAGTTACCTCGGTAACCCCAAATCTTGCTTCGTAGTACAGGCCTCGGGTCTCAAGTACGCTTCATGTGTACTCGGGTACGGTTTGCAGCTGGTCTAACAAAACACTGAAGTACACTGCTATTTGGAATGTGACTTCATAACTATTCCATTATCAGTCAGTGTAGTTTTGAAAGACATTGCTCAATGCTGCCGGTCTCCCCCGAAATCTGCTGTAGGGCCGCCATTTAGAGAAGTTAAACCAAGGCTTAAAGGGGTTTGGAGGATGCAACATATAAGAAGGATGCCAGACACAAGATCAAGAAACAATTAACCCACAAGTTTTATTAAATTATTCAAAAATATTCTCAAAAGTAATAACAAAAAGAAACAAAAGGGACCGGAGATCCCGGCCAAAAGGAAAAAAGATGGGGAAGACGCTGGACCAACCTCACAGTGGGCCGTCGCTCCGTGCGTCTTCCCCTAAGTACCTAACACTACCTTTACCTAAAACTAATGCCATGAAGAAAACTGTAATGTATAGGGCGATGTCAAATTAGAACATATTGCCACTGCATTTAACACAGATTACAAGTGAGATCAGTTTTAAAAAAAGAGTAAAATTGGCAATTAGTCAAAAAGAAATCATCTACATATGATAGTCGGGATGTGAATGTGGATTACTGTTCTGTTGTTCTAGTACACACTAAAAAGTGATAAAAAAAAAACTCATAGTATGTCAAAAAAAAGTGATTAAAAAGTCATAGTTTAGTATGTCTAAAAAAATCATAGTATAGTATGTTGAAAAAAGGGATAAAAGTCATAGTATAGAATGTCGAAAAAAGTCTTAGTATGGTATTTCGAAAAATAGGATGAAAAAGTCATAGTATATTATGTTGAAAAAAGTGAAAAATGTCATAGTATAGCATGTCGAAAAAAAGTCATAGTACAGTATGTTGAAGAAAGGGATAAAAGTCATAGTATAGTATGTCGAAAAAAGTGATAAAAAGTCATAGTATAGCATGTCAAAAAAAGTGATTAAAAAGTCAAGTATAGTATGTTGAAAAGTCATAGTATAAAAAGAGCATTATTACTTATATATTTAAGTAATAATTTTACTTATTATGAAAACAGAGGGGGCCTGTCCATAGCGCTGAAAAGAGCTGTCCATGGTGCTGAAACGGAGCATTGTTGTTAAAACAGAGGGGTGCTGTCTGTGCTGCTGAAAAAAGCTGTTATGGTGCTGAAACGGATTATTGTTGTTACTAGAATAGAGGGGCGCCGTCTGTGGTGCTGAAAAAAAGCTGTCCATGGTTCTGAAAGGAGCTGTCCATGGTTCTGAAGAGAGCTATCCGTGGTGCTGAAAAGAGCTGTCCATGGTGGACTTCTTATGACTTTTTTCAACATACTATATTATTACTTTTTAAACTTTTTTCGACATACTATATTATTACTTTTTTCGACATACTATACTATTGACTTTTTATGACTTTTTTCGACATACTGTACTATGACATCTTTTGACATTCTATACTATGAAGTTTTTTGACATATTATACTATGACTTTTTTCGACATACTATACTATTGACTTTTTATGGCTTTTTGCGACGTCCTATACAATGACGTCTTTTGACATACTATATTATGACTTTTTTCAACACATACTATGACTTTTTGGCATTCTATACTATGAAGTTTTTTAACATACTCTAACTAAATTTAAATGAAAATGAAGATGTCAAAAACGCAGAAGTAGAAGTCATAGTATGAAGTACATACTATGACTTCTTATGACTTTTTTTCAACATACTAAACTATGACTTCTTATGACTTTTTTCGACATACTATATTACCTTTTTTTTACTTTTTTCGACATACTATGACTTCTTATGACTTTTTTCAACATACTATACTATGGCTTCTTATGACTTTTTGTGACATACTATGACTTTTTCGACATACTATACTATGACATCTTATGACTTTTTGACATACTATACTATGACTTTTTGACTTTTTTCGACATACTATACTATGACATCTTATGACTTTTTTTCGGCATACTATACTATGACTTTTTTCGACATACTATACTATGACTTTTTTATGAGTTTTTAGACTTTTTCCGACATTATATATACTAAGACTTTTTTCGACATACTATGACTTTCTGACTTTTTTTCGACATACTATGACTTTTTCGACATACTATACTATGACATCTTATGACTTTTTTTTGGCATTCTATACTATGAAGTTTTTCAACATACTATACTATGACTTCTTATGTCTTTTTCCGACATACTATACTATGACTTCTTATGACTTTTTTTTGGCATTCTATACTATGAAGTTTTTCAACATACTATACTATGACTTCTTATGTCTTTTTCCGACATACTATACTATGACTTTTTTGACATACTATATTATTACTTTTTTTTTAACTTTTTCCGACATACTGTACTATGACTTTTTTTGACATACTATATTATGCTTCTTATGACTTTTTTCGACATATACTATGACTTTTATCGACATTCTATACTGTGACTTTTTACGACATACGATACTATGACTTTTCATGACTTTTTTCAACATACTATACTATGACTTTTTTGGCGTTCTATACTATTAAGTTTTTTGACATACTACTATGACTATTTGACATACTATGACTATTTTATGACTTTTTAGAATTTTATACATACTATACTATGACTTCTTATGACTTTTTTCGACATTCTACACTGACTTTTTTCAACATATTCTATGGCTTATTTAGACATCCTATACTATGACTTTTTTTGGCATTCTATACTATGAAGTTTTTCAGCATACTATACTGACTTTTTCATGATTTTTCTTGACATACTATGACTGACTTTTTTCGACATACTATACTATGACTTTTATCGACATTCTGTACTAATGAATCTCAGCGCAAATTCTTTCAGGAAGACTTCTAATTACTGTAATCACCACTATCTCTCCCTAAATCTATTCAGCTGTTAAGAGGCGTTCACTCTTCAGTAAACCAATCATAATTGGCCACGAAATTCATGATCCAATCACAGCATGACATCCTGCTTTTAAATGTCTTTGCTATCAGCTGTCTTCTCAGGCAAACGTGCAACCCTCCTCCCTCCCCTTCCACCTCTGGGCGTCGTCAACCACTGAAACCTGAGTCCCTTTCCGGCAGATAGGTCCTTTGTTCGGCCTTTGGGTTCCCTCTCCGCCATCACCAGTGTCTAGGCTCCATCGGGGGGGAATATGTTCTGTTTCTCTACCCCTTTAAATTTTTTTAATGTTGTCCCCAAAGACTCTGTACATTTCATGTACATTTAATATTATGCTTATCTACAATAAATATTTGCATATCTGCAATGAAGTCTCTCCTAATTGAATTGACTTTTTTCAACATAATATACTATGACTTCTTATGACTTTTTCGACATACTATACTATGATTTTTTTTCAACGTACTATACTATGACTTTTTCATTACATTTTTCAACATACTGTACTGTGACTTTTTCAGCATACTATACTAAGAGTTTTTATGGCTTTTTTTGACATACTATACTATGACTTTTTTAAACATACTATTTTATTACTGTTTTCGAAATATTATATTGACTTTTCAACATACTATACTATGACTTTTTTCGACATACTATTTTATTACTTTTTTCGACATACTATACTATGACTTTTTTTCGACATATAGTAGTACATAGTATAGTCTGTCGAAAAAGTGATAAGAGTATTGACTCTTTTATTACTTTTTTACACAAAAAAGTCATAGTATAGTATGCCAAAAAAATGATTAAAAGGTAGTTAGTCATAGTATGTCGAAAAAAGTAATAGAAATGTCTTTTGCCAAAAAAGTGATGAAAAAGTCATAGTATAGTATGTCAAAAAGTGATTAAAAAAAAAAGTCATACTAAGTAATAAATGTAATTAAAAAAATCATATTTGGGAATGACGAAAAAAGTAATAGTATAGTATGTTGAAAAGTGATAAAGTTATTGTATAGTATGTCGAAAGAAGTCATAGTATAGTATGTCGAAATTAATTGATTAATTAGGAATAGCTCACTGAAATAAGTTACTGACTCAACAATCTGAGATTGAAAGATTGAATCCCACTTATGTCTTGACAGTTTTTAAGTTCTCTCCCCTGTAGTTTGAACAATAAATACATTTCAACCAGAGCCTTTACAAGTTTTGCATATAGCTCAGCAAGGTAAGGTTAAACTCTCATGAAGACTGGAGGTTGAGGGTTCAGTCCTTCTGACGTGCCGCTTGTTTCGCAAGTCTAAAAATGGAAGTGAAAAGTCAATTACTCAAAATTGTAGTATATTGTGTCAGATCAGATAGCTCAGGCTTCCACATTGGTCACCCCAGTGCTGACCAGCTATTCATCAAGCAGTCACAGTAAATTGCTGAAGTATTGCTACTGCATTCCTCATATATGCATTATGTTTTTTTCTAGGTATCACTACAGTGCTGACAATGACCACCCTGAGCACAGTGGCCAGGAACTCGCTACCTAGAGTGTCCTACGTGACGGCCATGGACCTGTTCGTCACCGTCTGTTTCCTGTTTGTCTTCGCTGCCATGATTGAGTACGCCATGCTCAACTACTACTCCTACAGTATACGCAGACCTCCTGCCAAGACGCAGAGAATGGTAAGCCTTTGGTGAAAGTGTGAGGCTGTGTATTAGCTCTGCGTCTTGCATGCCGTCATCCACCTCCACTACCGGCAATGTTCCGAAAAGTTATTGATCCAAGTAATGCTGCGCTACTAGAATGTGATTTGTTTTTCTGTAGACTTTGTGGTTATAGGAATCTGCATCGCGAGGTCCTTTTCATGATGTAAGCCTGTGTGAATGCAGAATGTTTGCAGTTATGCAGTTTGGCTGATTGTACCTGTAAGGTAAATCTTTTTTTTTTTTAGGGGGTGTTTTTCGTTATTTTCGTGTTCTGACAGCCCTAGTAATATAAGAATAAAACGTAAGGTATTACACTTCCTGAGTAACTTGCTCAACACTGCTGTGCTAGCATTGAGAGTGGAAAGTCAAATGACTACAAAGAAACACAGAACAACAGACACAAAACAACCAGAAAAAGACTGTCCACAAAATACTCAAAACAACTACAAAGACGCACAAAGAGACTGAAAGCGACCACAAAGAGACTTAAAACTAGTAGCCTGTCTGTCTGGGTGTCTTGATCCTATGCATCAAGGGTGGGGGGCCATTTTCATGTCTGTGCCCTGGTGCCCATTATTTCGTAATCTATCCATGTGTATCATGACTGTATTAATAATGATCTCATTAGTTAAGGGCAGTAGATTAATGCGTGTCAAAGCAACCTTGGAGGCTGTGAAGACCTCAGGGCACCCATGGGATCAGTGCCAATGATTGGGATGTAGCTGTCTGGACAAAGTATGCATACATATACATATATATGTATGTGTATGTATAAATGTATGTGTATGTATGTACATATATGTGTATATATACAGTATATAAGACACACACACACACACACACACACAGTATACACGTTTGCCAAGGCATCTGACATGTGTCTATATGAGCATGTGTGTTCTCTTTTCAAGCAATTGCTCCTGTGTGGGAGCCTAATACTTTGTGTAGCTGTTCTCAAGGCTGCACCTGCCACAAACGCTTTAATGGCAGCAGCACACATCTACTCAGACTGAGTCAGCCACCGTTTCTGTCATTTCTCTCTCTCTCCAGATCCCCTCCCTCTTCATTATTTTCCTCCCAGTGTAGAAGAGTTCTGTTGAATGTGTCTCCGGGCTAAAAAGACTGCCAGCTCGGGATGAACAATTAAGTTGTGTTACATACAGTCCCCTCCTCTGCATTTCTGGCTCTGTGCTCTATTTTGGCCAAGTCCGTCTGTGGGGAAACCTCATATTTCCCTCCCCCAACTATCCGCGTGGCCCCTTTGTGCCGCCCACTCAGTCAATTTTGTTACTCCACAAGACACATCTAACTCTCTTCTCTCTCCCGCCTCCTCCTCTTCCTAAAAGAGCGGAGTAGAGGACTGGAAATCTGTGTGAAGATTTTACCCCAATTAGGTCAGGATTTTATACACATCAGGGAGGAAGTCACATAATGAATTTTCCTCAGCAGGTACTTATTCAGCATTCCGGTCTAAAATTCAGGCTATAGCTGACTATAAAAATAATAAAACATATCGTATTACAATGATTCATGTTATATTGTATTATACTGTATGTGGATTTTTTTTTTTTAAATCAGTAAACATATTAATTTCAATTGCTTTGAGTTCTGGAATAAAACAACATCAATAATATCTGATGTGATAGGATGTCGAATTCCTACTGACCCGATTGTTTTGTTACTTAATGACGACTCTAAATTACACCTGCTTGGGAGACGGGAGAATTTGACTAGCCAGCCAAGAAAAAATTATAGCTCAACGCTGGCTCCCCCCCCCCCCCCCCAAACACACTCGCTTTGTATAAAACAGTGGTTGGTGTATTTTCTAGACATAGTTATGCTTGAGCTCTCTACAGCAAGGATTAACAAAGCCAAATCATCGACTATCAACCTTTGGAAAAGCGCAGCAGCACAAATATATATAAATATAATAGACCTAATGACCTCAAGAACCATGGCCACAAGAACTAGAGGAGAGTGACTAGGCAAGGTGTGATTTGTTTGTTTGTTTGTTTTGTTTTTCTCAAGACCGCAGAGGGTGGGGGGTGGGAGAGGGTTTTTGTTCTTGTTCAATTTGTGTTTCTCTGTTCTGTATGTTTGAAATATAAAAAGCAATAAAAAATTGATCTAAAAAAAAAAGTATTGTATTGTTTAATATATATATATCTATATATATTCAAAAATGTATATCCAAGAGTGAATTTGAACTTTTTAAAAGCCACTATACTGTTAGAAGAGCATATTGATTCACCAATGCTTTTTGCTGAGCTCATTTTGTTGTTTGCTATTGTTTTTTTTATTCCAATGACTGGACAAATGAAGAGACTGGTACATTTCTATCCAGTGCATCAATACTGGCATTTGATGGAGTTTTTCTGCAATCTAAAATATTGACAAGTGCTTGTCAGGGCTTTGTGTCTTTATAGGCTATAGTCATTTGGCACTTATGCTCGATCACAGAGTGTGTGCCACTAGAAGTGCCACCATTTCTTCACAGTTTTTTTTTTTTTTTTAAAGGCACCCCGACTTTTCATAAACTAGTCTTTCTTAGTTTTACTTTACTTTTTCAGAAGCAATTGTACTTATGCTTGAGAACAATCCACACCTGAACAGAAGTAAGTTCTGCACGGCAGTCATCATGATTGAACGGCATTAACCTCTGCCCTCCCTCTTAGTTAGTGTTGCTACGCCTGTCAAGCTTTCCATTCTGGCACTGCACATATGTAGATTTACACTCAAAATTCTTTGAAATGTTTCTGTCAATTTACCAGCTGAAATGACAACTGTCACTGGCAGATGTGATCAGCTGTAGCTAGCTAATTAATCCAGTGTTAGCTCCATGGGTTGGCACCGACTTGTTTAAAAAAAAACAAGAATCCTGTAAAAGTGCTTAGGTATGCACTTGTTGGCTACATACATGATATCATTCTAAAATACTAAGGCTAAAGCAAACATGTCCCAGGCAAAAAGTCAGCAACTCTACTAGTCGATACAAGGCCTGCAAAGAGGAAGCATCGTTCTTGTATTGCAGTGTAGCGCTAGTTAGTCCTACAGAAAGTCAACGATCAATTCCTCCACCATAACTCTCTCCCTCTTTGTCATCGCGTACAGGCCTACTCATCCTTCACCATGGGTCACACACCTCGGTCCATGATGCCCATGGGCAACTCCCTGTTCTGGCAGGACTACGACGACAACTGCCTGTACGAGTGCCTGGACGGGAAAGACTGCAAGAGCTTCTTCTGCTGCTACGAGGAGTGTAAAGAAGGCGGCTGGAGGAAAGGACGCATCCACGTCAACATCGGCGAGCTGGATGCCTACTCTCGGGTTTTTTTCCCCACCTCCTTCTTGCTCTTCAACATAGTCTACTGGGTCAGCTACCTCTACCTCTAGGCGGTCTTGGGCTGTGATCCGCGGGCCCCGCTGAAACAGCCACAGTCCCCGCCATTTTACCACCGTGGCCCGTGATTTAAGGTCAAAACTAAACATGGAGGAGAAAATAAAAGGTGGATGCACTCTTTGGGAATTGTGAAAGACATGCAGCCTCTGGAGTGGTAAAAAGTGCATTTGTGCTGGAGTGCACAGTTTAACAGCCATGACACTTTGAGCAGTGGCACTCCGAGGAGAATAAAACGCTCAGCAGTAGAACAACAAGCCGCCAGCATTAACTTGAATGGACAGGTCCCGTTTATGACTCTCTCAGAAATCAAACAGACAGCTGTTACTGCAGAGACGTTCGGGGACGGGGTTGCATTGCTAAATCTTGGTCATAGAGATGGGGAAGCACCCATAGTGCCTTCTTTAGAAAGGGTGCGGCACCGAGAGACACAGCTTCAGAGTTCCCTCCATTATCTTCATTACCTCATCCACCACACCGCTGCATGCTGAGCTGTCTATTCTTTAATAAAACAAACCTGGAACACTAACACTGGAAATGTTTAAAACTAACACTCACCATTTATTTTGTAGCACATTGGTTTTAGTTGTACTCTAGAATTAGTTCTACTTTCTAATAATAGCAACATTTTCTTATCATTAATATTAGAATTAGTTGTATTTTCATAGCAAGTCAACTAGCTTGCCCATCAGTTGTTAATTGTTGAATATGAGTTAGTGTCAGGGGCAGTGGTTGTCTGGTAAAATCTTGTTTTTTAAGTCAGTGAGCTTTTGTTCATGACGCTTTATAACCAAGCGATGCAGTTTACAGTAGATGCCAAGAAGATTTAGGTGTTTTATAATAGATGCTGGGTTACATTCTTAGACACAAAATGTAGAAGAACTGCATAAATACATACCAATCTAATACTAAACATGCTAATCTCATCCACGGGCATATTGTGTACCAGTATGTCACAGTATATGAACAAACAGATTAGGGTTGGGGCAGTGTTGGCTCCTTTCTGACAACAGCTTTTTAAAAGACAGTTTCACATTTTATTTTACACACTTTCATCCTTATTTATACAGAATTCTTGTATCTAATAAGGCTTGTGGATTACCTTGGTTTAAAGGAAAAGTTCAACATCTTGTAAACTATACTATGTTACCCAGTTCATGCAAACTCAAAAGTTCCTTCAACCTTATGCCTTGATACATTTAATTTGCACAGCACTAACTCCATCAGTACAGCAAGAGTCATGTCAGGCCCTATTCCTAAGTGAAACTTTCTCAAAATGTTGAACTATTCCAAAACTTTACTATCCCCAAAGAAAGAAATGTCATCAGCATTGGTTTCAATGGAGCGTTCCAGATGTGCATGATGCACACAAAATCATTGTTGGGCAAAATGAGCTGCAGAGATATTAGTTTTGGCCACTTGAACCGTAAAGCACATGAAACATATACTGTAAATGGCCTATTGAATTTGCATTTGAGTCGTTATATCCAGTTTCAGAAGTAGAGTAACGTGAGTGCATACATTTTGAGTCTTGATGAAAGCTTAATTTTTTTTAATGTCCTGCCATATGCAGCCACTTTCTAAAGCCAAGTGGTGTGTGTTATCTGTACGCATTATGAGCTATCTGCAGAAGAATGGGACGTTGCATTTGGAGCAATCGGCGTGTATGTCTACGCCAGAACGGGACGTTGCATTTGGAGCTATCCGCGTGTATGTCTACGCCAGAGCGGGACGTTGCATTTGGAGCTTGGGTTGGGTTTAGGAAAAGACGAACAGGGTTGGGTTTAGGAAAAGAAGAAAGCAACGGTTGGGTTTAGGAAACGTGACACGCGGGACAAGATCCCCGATCTCCTGGGTGAAAGTCCTGTGTTTGACCCATCAACCCCGATCAACCTCCCTACGCAGATTTTCGGCCTTTATACTACTCGCTACGGCATAAATTGACACGCAATCGCAAGGTAATGTAAGTCAATGGAGGCCATACAGCGTTGATAAACATGCTAAAAAGCGATTATGCGTTTGACAACACGCCAAAATGGCATACGAATTGGCATGTCATACATACGCCACTTCATGAGATCAGTCTGCCTGAAGGCATATCTCCCTGTGCCCTGCTGGCAATGATCACAAGTGCTGTAAAATAGGTTCTATATATTGTGAGGCTCCCTACACTCATAAGTCTGTACACAGAGTGGTGTTGTAAAATGGATGATTAAGGATGGTTGTTGATGACTCTTGATGGAGTCCCACATTCTACTCTTAAATAAAATCTATGCTACATATGGAGGCATACAGACACAAGAACACAGGGACGGACGCTACATGTGAAATATCTTGGTTTTGTTTACTGTTCTATGGTGTTTTTTGCAGTCGTTTGGCTTTGTAGAACAATCAACCCCCTTTTCCCTCCTCCTCTTCAACCCAACACACACACACTTTTCCCCCTGGTATTTGTATGTTCAGAAAAAAAGCTTTTATGTAAGATGTATCTAATTAATGTTTCTATTTTCATACAGTTATATATGGAATGTAAGTTAGGCCAGTAGCGAGGCCTGAGTCAACCTGGTTCCAGTTCAGTCAGTTCAAGCAGCCTGAAATAAATTAATATTTAGGGGCCAGAATATATTCAACAATAGGCCTCCAAACATATTTGTGGCCTGTCCAGAGGTTTGCAATTACAATTCAAATCGCCTAAAGTGATGCTAGAGAAACAGCTGAGGGGCTGTTACCCGGTGGGCAATTACTTACTCTGCTGATGAAATACATTAGCTCATAAGAGAGTGAAATTTCATTACCATTTTAGATCTATCCTATCTATGAAATGACTGAATTGAACACAGCTTGGCCCACACTGCAGTAAACCCTCCTCACCTCTGATATCTATACTACACTTTATAAGTGTCTTAGTCCGTTGAGATAATTCAATAAAACAAAAATCACTGTTTTCTACGTCTTAATGAAAATCACCTGTGTGTTTCAGCTGACTGGGGCCTGTATTTATAAAGCCTCTTTGCAATTAGAGTACTAACCCTGGAGCATAATGAACTCGCTCAAGAGCCTCTTCCGGAGACCTCATCACCCCCATTAAAGCTTCCCAGCTTCCCTGAAAAGCGGTGCATTAGTCGCACCCGAGGTGTCACAAAATCATGTATTACTCCTGCTTTATCCTGCGAACCAATTTTGTTTTGATTGTCAGTGAGGTCTCTGGGGGGCGGGGCTGTACAATAAACAAAAAAACACTGACTTTGGATCATCACTCCTGTGGGGAAATATTTTATGAAAACAGGATCTAGAGTGAAAATAGGTATCTTTTTTCTAGTGTGTGGTACATTGCTTATATTAATAAAAAACGTTTTGGTCAAGAGCTACTGTGAAGTCTTTTTGTGCGAGAATGAAAGTCTTCGACATAGAACTGAAAGTATCTGGGACGCCTGAAGGAAAGGCAACACTATCATCCCACTGGAAATTCCATCATTTGGGGTTTCACAGTTCTGTGTATCTGGTAAATATCCTTCATAATATCCTTCTTTTGGACTTATCCCGGCAAATCATCGAACAGGATTTGACACTGAGACTCCTGCTAAAAGGGACCTGACAAACAGTACAGTACATTTAATGTTAGCTACTTATATCTCTTTGATATCTCAGTGAAGTTTATTTGTATTTATAGAGACTGATCTGGATTATTTGCAAAAGGAAAAAAGCCGCCATTACTGCGGTGTCATCTCACTTGCAATAACACTGTAACGCATGGGAAGGATTTAATATTTGAACCACTTTGACCAGCCAGGTCAAGTCCAGTTGATTTGGAGAGCCCCAAATCACAAATTTGCCTCCAAAGGGCTTAACAATCTTTACAACACACAACACGCTGTGTCCTAAGACCCTCAAAGATCCTTTGCTACACACAACAAATAAATGGGCTGGTGGATTATAGCTCAAAATCACAAATGTGTCCCAAGGTGCTATACAATCTGTACACCATACAACACCACAAAAATAACTTCACAAAAAAAGGCTCAGGAGGGGCAACAGAGTAGGGATATCTGTTCTGGGACCCACAAGAAATTCTCAGATATTTTAGGAAAAAGTATTAATACCAAAGTATAGACATAGCCTGTTACAAGTAAAAGTTCTGCATTCAAAGTTTGACTAAAATAAAAGTACAAAAATATTGCATTAATTAAATAATTTTAATGATGCAGCTGGTAAAGGTTGGGCATTAGCCCAACCTTTACCAGCTGCAAGAATGCAAGAATATCGTTGAATTAATTTATATACTGCTTGGCAACTTGTAAATTTACATTGACAAATCAATAAAGTCTGTTCTTAACCTTTTTTTGACATGTATTTTGTATTAATAATCTGAATTTGCAAAGTAACTAAAGTTATCAAATACATGTAGTGTAGAGTAAATAGCAAAATATTTATTATAGAAAAAAAAAAAAAAGCTCTAATTCAATGTTCTGATGGGCAAGTTGACAAAGATGAGTTCAAGTTGTCCCCAGGCAGTCTGCCTGCCTAATAACAATGATATGACTAATATCCAGTGACAGATGCATGAGCACATCATTGCTTTACCCTGAGTTTGTTGACCTATTTCGAAGCAAGCGCCATGAACAGAGTACGAGTGAGAGACAGACAAATAAGTGGAGTCAAAGGGTTGATGTTACAGCGTGGAGCTAGTCTGGCTATCACCAGACCAAGCTCAATCTTTTAAGATTGAACATTAGTCTGGGGAGTCTGCTCTGTATTTTCTCTGCACAAAAGGCTTGATCAACGGGCATAGTTCAAATGACTCTGTACACAATTGGATAGTCCTTCAACCAATCAGACTAACGATCCGGGTGACATAGCAGCAACAGCAACATCAACGGGTTGCTGCGCTTCGGTGGCCGGCTTGTTGAATGTAAACAAAAAGCTGCTTTGTCGCTTCTCTATCGTCATCGTGTTAAACCGCCAATAGCGTGCCAGGTGGATAAGCCAGTTTGTGATTGGTTCCTGCAAATTTGTAACGGAAGCAGGATAGATAAACCAAGGGGGTAAGCGAGCGTCCACAAACCGTAGCTCCTATGGAGCCATTTTGTTGCTAACAATCACCCCCCGTTAGCGTCCCATTGACTGCCATTCATTTTGGCGCCACTTTGACAGCGAATAACTTTACATCTGAAGCGTTTAAAGACTCTATTTGTCCATTGTTTATTTCTAAAGAAACACGACAATGTATAAAAGGCTCCATTACCTTGTATCTCACGTTATGGCTCCGTAGCAGACATTTTTATAAAAATAGGCTAACGATTGTGTCATAACCACGGGACTTACTGTCGCATAGTAGAGGAATTACCGTATAGTACAGGAGAAGCTCGCAGGTAGTTTCGTCTCTCGTTTAATTACTAATGTTAACTAGCATTTTAGTTAGCAATAATTAGCCTGTGCCTATGTTATCTCCTTACATATACCTATACGCTCTCCGTCTCTGCAAGATTCGGAATGATTGAGATTTCTCTTGGCACAGCTACCAGAAGACTTACAACTTTCAGACAGGTTGCTCACGTCACATCTACGGCTTCAAGCTCAGTTGGAGGCTGCGCAGCAACACTCAGCCATCACCGGAAAAGTGCTTCTAATATACTTCACTGGTCTCCGTCCAGAGCAATGAGATCTGTTGGTCCATTTCTTTAACTGTCTATGAGATAAACGTACAGGTTTCCAGCCTGAGCTGCAGGGCGAAATCAAATCGCCGGCAGATCGGGCTGGGTTTACCAAGTCTAGCGTGGAGCTGTACCGCTGCCA
The DNA here is from genome assembly GCF_031162955.1 of Sander vitreus. Taxonomy (NCBI): domain Eukaryota; kingdom Metazoa; phylum Chordata; class Actinopteri; order Perciformes; family Percidae; genus Sander; species Sander vitreus. The sequence goes on along the minus strand of NC_135878.1, from coordinate 4,806,647 downwards.
AAACTGGAAGAAGCGCCTGACACCTACGCGAGGCAAAACCAGGCTAACACAGGGGATCTGGAGAAGAGAGAAAGAAAATTGAGCTACCCCAGTGTGTGTGTAGCTTTAAATGACAGATTTGCTCAATAGAGCACTTGCGTAGGAAATCAATGCATTTGTGTGTGTACGTGTGTGTGTGTGTGTGTGTGTGTGTGTATACATTGATACAGTACATGTTCATGTATGACTGTGTGTTAGGCACAGCGAGAAGCTTTTTGTGTGGGTACATGTATACACTCATGTGTGCTCACGGTTGTGTGTGTGTGTGTGTGTGTGTGTGTGTGTGTGTGTGTGTGTGTATGTGTGTCTACTCAAACTACTATTTCTAACATTAACAATGAACCTTTAAAACGCAATAAATAATGCATTTCCATCTTTATAACAAAAAGCAAAAAGTGCAGGAGTGTCCTGCAGTGATGATCAGTTCTAGCGTCTTTTTGGGAGAATTATCTGTAGATAAGAATAAATGACTATTTGTTTTAACCTGAAAATGTACAGTACAGGAGCTTGCAGCATTGTTTCCAGCCCTGAGTTGTGTTGTATGTTTACAGTCTTCTCACAGGCGGCATACAACATCCACCAGTAGGATAGGGCAGCTTGGTTCCCTTAGAGGTAAAAAGGTTAAGCTTTTTATTACCTACTATAACAGTGAATTGTCTTGTTGAAAGCATACACTTTGGGGAATTTTTTATGTGTTTTCTGGCATTTCAGTCCCTGTTTCAGCTGAGGTGTTACAGCCACTTTGATAATAGAGGGCAGGCTTTTAGGTTTTATAATATTCCTCTGAAAATTGTGTCTGTGAAAAGCTGCTAGCACTCCCAAATATTCTCATGTCTCAAACGGGCATGGTAAATTTCTTTGGTGTTTTTTGAGTCATGTGATCGATACTGAATTTAAATAATGTGGGAGGGTATTCTATCACATACAGCAGATACAGAGCAAAACGAGAGTCGTGTTTCTGGCCACCTGATGAATGTTAGTCTAATATTTACTCTAGCTTTGTTTTAGTCTCTAACAACTCCTTAAGAAAATAACTGGTATCCTCTCTGTTCACAAGCACTTTGTCTGATTTCCGTTTGGTGCTGGGCAGGTAGCGTACAGTGGGGTTTTTACAGCCTTTTCTTGATTTATTTTCTTAATCTGGAGAATAAAGCATTTCTTTCAAAACATATTTGCTCTTGCAAATTAGTTTGTACATAACATAACTTCTAGGAGACAGGGTTGAGATAAGATACCTCTAAGCCAATCACCTGCTAATACATGGATCCTATCGGGAGCTATTAAGTCAATCTAAGATAGTGGAGAGTATGTAAGCAAAGGCAGAAGGCATTCAACTCGTCTTCATTCACATAAACAGATATTCTGTGTCGATAATGTTATTATTATATCGAAAAGTAAAAATCTAAATTAAACTACTGCACTTGTATCATCACTTATAACACAACACATATTGGCTCAAATTGCAGCCTATGTTTGATATATACAATGCACTCAATTCAAAAAGATCTGATTTTCATGGATCTCAAGCTTAGAGATCTGAGGTTTCATTTAATTAATTTACTAAAGTATTATCTATCCATTTCTGCTAGCAGCTTGATGTTGACTTTTTTAAATCGTAGACAAGAGTAAAGTTCTCGCATTAACCGGTTTATTAAAGACACTCAAAACAGTGCCGAGAAAACGTACAGATGTGTCGCAATGTCTCGCGGAAAACAGCGCTCTCACCCAACAGCCCACCGGTAACTAAAACAATAGAGAATCCGGTATTGAAAAAACCCTCCGTAAAACCGCAAAATGTCATCTTTCCACTTTGTTCTGTGTACGAATTAAACTAACAAAATACAACATGTTAATTAGTAAACTTTAGAGTTGCTCCTGGGTGGATTTTGTCACTGTTGGCATTGGACAGAGCCAGTCTTTATGCTAAGCTAAGCCTGCTGGCTGTGGCTTCAAATTTAACATAGCATCCTAAGAGTGGTATCAATCGTCTCATCTAATTCTCAGCAAAAAAAGCAAATACATTCGACGTTGTGTGTATGATGTTGTATATTCATACATCATCATTTTTAAATAAATATATACAGGAACAAGTACTAAGGTCAATGGATATTTTAGGGGGTTTAGCAAATGGAAAGGAGTTACATTCTACAAAATAATAGATAAATACATGCTTCAGTCATTCCAAACCAGAATTGTATTCCTGATTAGTACAGAGAAGGCTTTGAAACCACGTTTTGGGAAATAAAACGTAATTGAACATTTAACTGAATAAAGACAATATGACGAATCAAAATGAATAGAACATTTTATAAATTTTATTTTTGATGTCTGATCAAACTTCTTTGATGGGGGAATTGGAGGGGACTTGGACTCATGACCTCAGTATTTATAAACTCCTAGCTACTGTCCTGAATACATACTGCTTTAAAAAAAAAAAAATCACTGGAGTTAGTCCTTTAACTGGCACTGCATACATCTGCAGCTTTAATTATTTATTGATAACACGTTTCCTTAGACATAAATGTGTGCAATGGCAATCTGTCGCTTTATTTCTACTGTGGCATGCAGGGCAGGAATCAAGTTGCTGTATGTGCTTCAGTAGACAAAGCAAAAAGAATAAGAAAGCACAGCTATTCAAACAAATAATTTCAGCTTTTTATGTTACTGAAAAGCATCTGCTCTTCAATATTCTCCTCTATATCCATAATTGATGCCACAAATTGCTGCGTGTCTGCTTAGTTTGTCGCATGAATGGTTGTTGTCGCACTCTTATGTCTGCCAGTGTTAATGGACACTTCAATGCTCTAACAATATGAGGCCTGACATTATTCAAATAGCTTTTCAAGAATGAATCTCTGTGTTTTGAAACAACTTGAAGCACAAGACGGTTGAGTAGGGTTAAAATCATTAAAAATGATTCAGGTGACAGCATCAGGAATATTGTCATTGTTATTAAACTGACTTATCTGCATGGGCCATGGGCACAGCACAGGTACCTGGCCTACTTATTGAGAATCATCTGTGCTGTCTGGTTTTGAAAAAACAACAATCAAAGCTGGGTGGATGGGTGGCAACAGCCCGAGGGCTACAGACGCAGAAAATTGTAGCTTCAAAGAATCAGACTAGTGTGAACTGGGCAGAGAATATGTAATTGTTAATAGAGGGTAAATGTGAAAGTCAAAATAAAAGACACCACTTTAAAAAGTTACCATTAATGTAGTCTATATCCTTGACGTACCACTTCCGGGATTGCTCTGGTGCCGCAGGAAATTCCGCCGGATGCATGCATTTTCGCTGATGTCCGTTACCTTCTGCTTTCTTTGTGTTGGAATTTAAAACTCCGGTGGATTTCTGAGGACTATGGTTAACTGCTCCTCAGATCTCTTCAGGGTAAATCCAGACAGCTAGCTAGACTATCTGTCCAATCTGAGTTTTCTCTCGCCCGACTATTTTGCAGCGGCTCCGTGCGGCGCGTACAGCCACTGACAATTGTGATTGGTTTAAAGAAATGCCAATAAACCAGAGCATGTTTTTCTGCCATCCCGGAATGCTGTGTGGACTATCCAGACCCTCCTCCGCTCCGCAGCATGTGGATGGTCTGGCAAATCGAGAATACCATTAATGTGATGAAGGCTGTTAACCTTTAGCTGCTCAGTGGTGGTGTAAAACTATCATCGTGTTGAATACTGTAGGTCTTGTGTTTGTGATTCCCCACCTGTCTAAATAAAGCAATCTGATATTCCAAGGAGTTTAAAAATGAAAACTGAGTATATCAGTTTCATTATAGCTGCAAATTGCATAGTGGATGAAGACATGTGCCGCATGCACAAACATATCTCTGACAACTCGCAACCCGCAAAACATTTGGGCCTCATCTGAGGGCTTTCATTAATGGAAACTCCAGGGAAATCGGATCGTTGGCAAGGTTTGTCTGACTCTCAGCCTCATGCAGAAATGTTTACAACGCAGCAGAGAGAGAGAGAGAGAGAGAGAGAGAGAGAGAGAGAGAGAGAGAGAGAGAGAGGGAGAGAGAGAGGGAGAGAGAGAGAGAGGGAGAGAGAGAGAGAGAGAGAGAGAGAGAGAGAGAGAGAGGGGCGGGGGGGTGCAGAATTTTGGGCTCCATCTCACAATGCCCACCACTGACGACCTCAATTGGAGATGCATCCTGTTTCGGTCTGGGTGCCTTAAGTAACAAATAGCTCAGGGGAAATCTAACCAAAATAGTTTCACAGATATATATCTCCATCTTTCCGAGGGGAAATCTTGCGATTAAAACAAAAAACTGACAGGATCATCCGCTAACCCAATTTATATATCTGTCCATTCGATCAAATCCAACAGCATTTTCTGGTCAAATAAAAATAAAAAATGTTCATGGAATACAAACAAAACAATTTTGAATTTATTATTTGTTTATTTTCCACATGACACAGGTGGCTTTTGGTTCCCCAGTTTATACTTGTACTATTGTGCATTCTCTTCCATTTTGGGGAATGCCTACTTCAAATTAGGCAATTCCAAGCCTGGATTTAAAAATGGGAGGAAAAGGGAATTAGTAAGAGATATGGATCCTATCGTTTGAGGAATTGAGGAACGAAACATAACATAAATATCCCAATACTAACTTTAGAATTTTAAAGCCCAAACTGTCATTTGTGTCATTTCCTCAGTTAGATCTCCTGTTTCATTGCGCACACAAAACCGTGGCTCCGGGAAAATCCTTTGACCATCACAGTTATTACAGGGGAGTGATTAAGAGAAATGAGCAGCCGTTGTCCAAACATCTGTGGCAACTCTATTAGCCATTTTTGGTCCTGTGAGGGGGGAACCTGAGTCAAAGTCATCACGTCCACCAGCTGTCACCACCGGGCGCTCACGCTCCTGAGATAGGCTTTTGTGATATTTTTGATACCACTATTGGTGTAAATACATTAGGTTTATGATATAACTTTTCACTTTTAAAGCACTGATGCCTTTGGCTCTAGGTGTAAGCCTGAATTGGCCGGATTGCCAAAGTCAGGATTTAAAACAAGACGTTCAAATTGTCTTTAAAGGCCAAAAAAAAATATCAGCCAAGCCAAAAACCAATATACGATTAAGGTCCTACTTAGGATTGACCTCCTATCCATCCACCCATCCCATGTTTTTCATGGCACTGGAATAAAAGGATTTTAAGTGCACATGTTGATTTGCTTTTATCTGAAGCATACAACAGACCTTGAAGAAACACTATACAAGCTAGTCCAGTGGGTGTCTTAATGGATAAGCAACGCGGGGCAAAGAACAAAATGTTTTCTTTACACCCAACTTCTGTTACATGGCATCCCCTGTGTCTGCCAACTTCCACATAAATGCCTTTAGAAATTTGGCGTACTTCAGGTGGAATGCCGATCTACGCTGTGATGTTTCTCGCTCTGCTGAGGTTTTTATTTGCATTTGAAATAGCAAACTGCGAAACACAAACCCGAGGCAGAATCAACACCAATCTTCTTGCAGCTGCTACCTTGCAGAGTGCTCTCTCTGGATTCAGGAGAGGACAAGACCAGATGCCAGAAGAGAAGCCTGAGACAAAAATATTGTCAGAGTACAGGGGTACAATGTTCAGAGGAGCAGCAATTGGACCATGGGGTTGAAATTATTTTCCAAAACGCACCTGGATTCCCCCCTTTTGACATGATATCACAATGCTTTTTAAATTCTGTGCACAGTTTTTAATCTTGTGTGAAAAGGTTTTCATCTAATAGCAATCAAGATTTCAGGAATTTAGGAGAAAGTTATTTTCACTTTATTACTTTCAGGGTCTTGGGGGGGGCTGATAGCTTTTCCAGCATGCACTTGGACAAGATAATACAGTGGAAAATGGTAAATAAAGGCAGACAAGTGTAACTTAGATCACACTTCCAGTGGGACTCATAAAATGGAGACAATAGAAAACCAAAGTGACATCATGACTTTGCGTGAACATACACGCCACTTTCTAAAGCCAAGTGGTGCGTTATCTGTATGCATTTTGAGCTATCCACATGTATGTCTACGCCCGCCATATACAGCACATTGCATTTTGAGCTATCCGCGTGTATGTCTACGCTGTATTGAGAATGAGGACATACGTCATGGTAGCTTGCTGTCACGTGACGATTTGGTGTCTGAGCCGGCCCACCATTTTGGGATCCTATGCTATCGGTTGCCAGGGGCAACAGTGTAAGAGCGACACAGAGACGGAGCAGGAAAGACGGCTCGAGGAATTAGTATCACGGCGAACTGGTTGGGTTTAGGAAAAGATGAACGGGACGGTTGGGTTTAAGAAAACAATAATGGGACGCGGGACAACAACGGCATGGTTGGGTTTAGGAAAAGAAGAAAGCGACGGTTGGGTTTAGGAAACGTGACACGCGGGACACGATCCCCGGTCTCCTGGATGAAAGTCCTGTGTTGTTTGACCCATGCACCACCCAAACCAACCTCCCTAGGCAGATTTTTGGCCTTTCATACTACTCGCTACGGCGTAAATTGACACTTAATTGCAAGGTAATGTAAGTCAATTGAGGCCAAGCGGTGTTGATAAACACGCTAAAAAGCGATTATGCGTCTTGATAACATGCCAAAATGGCATACGAATTGGCGTGTCATACATACGCCACTTCTTGAGATCAGTCTGGGCAAACAGACAAAACAGACAAATTGCACCAGTGAAAAGGGTAGCTAGCTAGCCTACTGTAACCTGGTCTACTTGACCTGAAAATGTGTTCACGCTCTCAATAAACAATAAACATGTGAATTGCGAGTATTTTGTCCTTCCTTTTTTACTTCAATGCTCTTAATACACTAGCATGTCCCTCACTACAGCCCTCTTATGGAGAAATACAAAGCTTGACAGGCTGTTCCTAACCCTAACCCTAACTAGTTACAGTATGGTTGCTAAGCTATGATTGAACAATTGCTATTCAGGGAAGGGGTTTAGCAAACACAATCACAGACATTGTATGGGCAGGGGGTCAGGTCAAAATGGGTCAGGAGACACTGATCCACCACATCATGAGATTTGTCATTTGCACCAGTTGGTATGTTGGGCAGTATATATCGGTGCAAGCGATGCAACACATTACTCCTGCATAGGTATCTGGGCTGAAATGCCCACCGTATTGATTGGAGTGCTCTTAAAGCCTCCATTCCAGGCACATGATTGCATAATTGGACTGACGCCACAAAACACATATATAAGATGTGTGAAGGGTGCAATCATGTGAAGTGGAGAACCTCTAGACACACCGACTCGTTTAGAAGCTGGAGCCTCTTCTTCTTTTTTTGTGTGCGTGTCTTTTTTTGATCTCGCTCAAGTCAAATAAAATATTCAGGCTTCATCCCTGCAAGCTGAACACACTCCGGAAGGAATTTTTCTGAATGCACACTCTGCCTTTCTCTTTCTCTGTCTCTCTATATCTCTGTCACTTCCACACACACACACACACACACACACACACACACACACACCAATGCCACAAACATGCACTGTTTGTCTCTGTGCTCTGTGTGCTACAGATAATCTTTATGAGACAGAGACCCCATTGAGAGTATTTATAACCCAATCAGACGGGTATTCAGCCTTTTCTTCTCTTTCTACTGTTTCTGCCCTTGCTCCTGTATGAATGTTAAAGCTACTAAATCAACACATCAACGTCAGCTCCACGTTAGCCGAGCATACGTATGTATGTATGTGTATCCTGTATGTGGGAGCAGGTGGTAATCCTCAAAAGAAAGTTTAATCAAAAGCCATTAACCAAAACTAACTTGTCACTTGGTTAACTGCAAAGACACAAATGTGCATGCACAAAAGGTGAAAAAGCTGAGTGCACACATATGTGCCTTCCTACAGCTCTTTCAGCCAATAATCACAGTTGTTAATTCAACATGTGCAACTCCAGATGGCAGACTTTGAGGTGAAATCTTGTTAGTTGCATGTCATTTCCCAGGGAGCAGTGCTGCCTTTCTGCTATTTATTTTGTCAGTGCTAGGTGAGTCGAACAAGCAGGTGTGTGTCAGTGATGTTAGAATCACACCTTTAGTGAAACCTTGCAAGAAATGACAAGTTGTATCCCTGAGCTGCTGCAGGATCTTAGTAGTGGAAATAAATATACAAGCACGGCAGCGTAGGAATATTCTTAGATCGTGTTTGTGTTCATGAAATTGGCTGGTGACACAGTCATGTCTCACTTGCTTTCATCTGAAGAAGTGGGTGGATATATCCCAGGGATATCTATATATACAGTATATTGGTGGTTTTGATTTCAATTGACAAAACTAAACGACGTTAACTGGATAAAAGAATCCTTGAAAGAATTAATGTGAAATGACAGATGATTGATTCAGGAAATAGTGCCCCAAAAAATATGGGCATTTTGAGTGCACAAAAATAAAAGGTCATTACAGAGCTGTGTCAAAGTAGTCGGTATGTGCAGGGGTCAAAAACTGTTCCAATAACCCAGTGTTTCTCAAAAGGGGGTACGTGAGATATTTAACAAACTGTTTAATAGTTACAAGGCTGTTGTCCAGAACATTGTTCCTCTTTATGTAGACTTTTTTCCTACCAAAAATGTGACACTTGTGTTGCCTTCCTTCCTTCTACTGTCCTTCTACTTTTTACAAGTTTCTTTTTCGAAGTTATGTCACTGTTTTTGAAGGTTTTTTTCCGACTATTTTCAACCTATTCTTGCCTTTGGCTACTGCCTTCCTTCTTTCTACCATCTTTTTTCAAAGGTTTTGTCTTCTCTTTTTTTTTTTACAGTTTTTGTCCCCTTTTCTCATTAGCATTTAAATGTTTTTTCAGTTACAAGGCTGTTGTTTAGTAAATCTATCGCTGACAGCGCTGTACTGTTCCTCTTTATATAGACCTTTTTCTACCAAAAATGATTAACGCTGGTCAGGGGGTACTTGGCTTAAAGAAACAATTCAAAAGGGGCACATTATTGAAAAAAGTTTGAGAGCCACTGCAATAACCCTATTAAAGTAACATACACACAGTGGTTATATACTGGATATACTTGTCTATACACCACCGGTTTCTCCATACCTTAAACGAACACGACGACTTATTGGGACTTTAGCTTATTCACCGTATCCCCCAGAGTTAGACAAGTCCATACATAGCCTACCCTTCTCATCTCCATGCATGTTTTAACTCTGTCTGACACCCCCACCGCTAGCCTCGCTTAGCCCAGATCCTGGAGGTAACTGGCTCCATCTAGTCTACTGCTCCCAATAAGTTACAAAATAATGCCAACATTTTCCTGTTTACATGTTGTGATTTGTATAGTCACAGCGTGTACAAATAACAAGGTCACATGAGACACAGCCATCTTCTAACAGTATACAAACTGGGAACTATATTCTCAGAAAGGTTGTATACAATTAGAAGATGGCTGTGTCTCATGTGACCTTGTTATTTGTACACGCTGTGACTATACAAATCACTACATGTAAATAGGAAAAGGGTAATCTAGTATTTTTAACACTATTTTCCAATGCATTGGTAACTAAGTGTCTAATGTGAACACATTTTTTTTTAATTGGTCCAGTATTGAGTGAGAACGCTGCAACCGGCAGCATTATGGAAAGGATACCTACAGAGATAGATCTTATTATTAAAAGGGACAATTTTGGTTAATCAGAAACAGCCCCGAATTCACCAAACTCCATTTAAATAAACAATACTTTTAGCATGTATAAAGCCAGCATATTTTGGCATGTAAATGGGTGAATTAAGGGTTTATTTCAACCAAACCAGAGTGGAGATTGTTAGAACAGGGGAAAGACGAATCAAGACGGCTTTTGGCAGTTTTATTTTGTTTCTTTAGACTTAAAATAAAGTGTGTTTTACGATGATAAAATTACTGTTTATTTAGACAGAGTCTGGTGGGTTTGGTGATAGCAATTCCCGGGCTGTTTCATGTTACAGCCTCAGGCTGTTGGCAAAAACCATCATATGGATATAAGGGTTCTGAGTCAAGTTTATCTTTTTGAGATTCAAAATATTTTTAGTAGAGAACATTAGGAAAGGCGGAACTGTAAGAACGAAGATTTTAAAGAGCGCTCTTTAGAAATGAGCACACTGATCAAATCAAAAACTTCCTTTCATGTACATCATATGACTCAGCCATGTAAATGAGCTTCCGGGTCACAAGAGCCTGCTGTTGGTCAACGGTGCACCTGCATCAGAAGAAACAACCCTCTTGAATGGAGAGTTGTTCAGCACAGACCCATGATCAGCTGTAATTTAGCCTCTACTCGGATCTGCTGCATCCCGATTAAATACATCGATAACAGGAGGAAAGAAAAGTGTGTGCATGAGAAAGGGAGCTGTAAAAAGTGGGTTTTACATTGTGCAAACCATGCATCAAGGTTGACCACTGTCATCAGCATTGGCTAATGGCCCTATCATTACAGTACATGTTAATAAGGCTGTCACAGACAAATTACAGGGACGAAAAAATATAAGGAAACAGTTTGTTTTTTAAGAGATGCAAATTTCAAAGTTGAGGTACCAAACTAAAAAGAAAAGATGGAGTCTCACTCGTGCCTGAGATGCCGAACCACACTTTCTATTTTATGACAACAAAATTCAATGTTGTAGACACACCTCATCAACACCCTGCTATTTTCTCTTTGGTGTGCTACATCAATCAAGCGCTTTAGTTCCTGCACAGCCACACCACACATCAATCACACACTGATTTGTGAGTTTCACATAACCCGGTTATGTGCTGGAACAATGCATGGAGAATGGGACAGTGTACACATGTATCTAAGAGGTGAGAGGTGTGTGTAATCCTGTGATTGACTACACACACACACACACACACACACACACACACACACACAGACCTTGTTGTGCGTGAGAGAGAGTTCTCATTTTCTGCTGTTGAATCACTTAAGTTACATGACAGAATGTTGTTTATGAAAGGCCTTGTAATTTCAATAGCCTTTAGTGCAACATCTACAAATGTGGTCGTAAACCACATTTGCAAACAGCAATCTATGAAAAAGTGCATCAGTGAGTGTAAAAAGTGAATCATGAAAATTTAAATTTAAAAACAGCGAGGAATGCCTTTTCACCTACTTGATATTCAAAAGCAATTGAATGATTTCTTGCAGGAGACATATTGCTTGTTTGAATGTTGAATATTTCAATACTGCATTTCTAATGGCGCAAGACAACATGGGGAATGAAATAGATGACATATGGCAAAGGTCAAGACTTTCTGCTGGGACTAGAGAGCTGTTTTATTCAATTATCAGTGCTAAACTGCTACAAGGCTGCCATAGTTTGTGCTGAGCACCATAAGGAACTGCAAAATATCAGAGGATAGTTGATCCTTTAAGTTACTGATTCTCAGACTATTTAGTCAGCAACATATTTTACTGTTTAAATTAGCTTCGGTAAAGTTCTTTTTAACAGAATCAATTCACATTTTAACTTAAATAACTTAAAGCAGAAATATGCAACTTTTATAAGAAATAACACATTCTTAATCTTACAAATGAAAAGTTGGATTCATAAGCAATAAAGAGTGTTTGTGTGCAGGTAAGAGAACTCCATAATAAAACAAAGTTTTTTGTCTGATATAAGGCAGGTGAAGGGACACAATTTATGTTTGGGTAAGGGCTATGCCTATATATATTATATATTGCCTATGAAGCCAGCCAGGGCAGCCAATGTTATTTAGACTACACAGATTCAATGTAGATATAAGAAATGGTTAAGCAGCCCAGTGTTTGCTTTTTGCTTGTGCAAGGGTAGGATTCAAAGTCAGTTTAAAGGTACATTAGGCCAGACTTAGTTAGAGAATGGTGTCACCTGTCCAAGGGCCCATTACCCACTACAGTACAGGACTCCACCCTCACATCAAATCCATCACCAAATCCGCCTTTTTTCACCTTAAAAAAATCTCCAGACTCCGGCCATCACTCTGACTCTGCGGCAGAAACCTTAGGTACCTCCCGTTTGTGACTACTGCAATGGAGTCCTGTCTGGGGTCCCCAGCAAAACCCTAGACAGGCTCCAGTATGTCCAAAACTCTGCCGCCAGGGTCCTCACCCACACCAAGACCTGGCAGCACATCACCCCAATCCTCATCCACCTTCACTGGCTCCCAATTAAGTCCTGCATCACATATAACATCCTCTTTCTCACCTACAAATCCCTCCATGCCCTGGCCACACTGTACCTCTCCGACTTCCTCCATCCATACACCCTCAGACTCTGGCCTGCTCTCCATTCCCCACACCAGACTCTGTACCTTCGGAGACAGAGTGTTGCAGCCCCATCGCTCTGGAACACCCTCCCTGCCAATATCCAAAATGCTACATCCCTGGACATTTTTAAAAAAACTCCTGAAACACCACCTGTTTACCACAGCCTACAACCTCCCTTAGCTTAGCCACTGTAATTATGTAAAGTGTCCTTGGGTTTCATGAAAGGCGCTATAGAAATAAAAGTAATTATTATCAATTATTATCAATTATTACAGGGCCTAATGGTCAAAACGCCATATAACATCATTCTATAGGAATGCTTGACGAACTTTTGGCACATTTGGTGTGTACTGATTTAGTGTATACAATATCCAGGCTAAGTGTAGCCTGTATAGCCCCATTTTCTTTTGCGTTAAGGCCTCGACAACTTTAGAGCTTTTCTGAAGACTAATTACCCTCACAGGATAAGCAGTTTAATCTTCAATGCTACTCCATCTCTTTACTATCATCGCATTTTTCTTGATCAATAGTATAATTGACTACTGCTCATGAATGGAGCTGGGGTAAGAGAACAAGAAAAGCTGGCTTTTAGTAAAAAACAAAACAACTTCATGGTTAGATGGGATCCTTGGAGGGATACAGGTTTTTTTCACTCAAGGTCGACGTCAAAATGTAGCCAATATAAAAAGACATGAGCTTCTGTCCCCAACGTAGCTTAACAGAAAATCCAAACTCAGTTACTCTTGATCAATTTATTATGGTTTGGGATTTCCCAGAATGCCAAATAACAACATCGGAGAGGAGAGTGGGTTTTTAACCAGTTGAAAAAAAGTGACATTACATAAAAAATTTAACACAGACTGGCTGTATGATCTATCTTGGAAGCTGCACTGTAGATATGAGCAACACTGGACCAGAGGTGAAATAAGGTGAAAGGGTTCCTTACACTCAATAAGGTGAACCAGTGTTCATCGACAAGGTGTTACTGGTTCATCTGGTGCTTAGCTCAGTAGAGCTGTGTTTAAAGTTTGGATTAATTCATTTCCAGGCAGTCCTTGTTGGAAGAAAAAAAAAACAGGGGTTTCTCAACCAGACAAGAGAAAGAGTGTGCAGTTATTCCATTTACGTTTTCTTTTCTTTTTTTAAATCGCATACAGCCCCTTTCTGTGGCCATTCATCCTGCCTTGAAATGTGGCTGTTCGGAACTCGTATAGAAACTTCTGCCTTCCAACAAAATGCTAGATGGATTAGTTTCTACAAAGGTAGGATGTATAATATTAAGATTTCTTAAAACTATCCTGAAAAAAATAGTATGCCCTTTTTTTTCTTTTCTGTGAAGGAATAGTTTGACATTTTGGGAAATACACTAATTTGCTTTCGTGCCGAGACTTAGAACATCAATACCACTCTCATATATGTTAAATGTAAGGCTAAAGCGAGCAGCCAGTTAGCGTAGCTTAGCATAGAAAGACTGGAAATGGGAAAAACAAGAATAGACTTAACTTGTTATATCTTGTTTGTTTAATCCGCACAATAAACTAATTAATGTCTTAATTAGTGAGCTTTAGGGCATTTAGTATAGAGGTCTGTTGTCCTATACAGCTGAAGGGGTGAAATACTGCTGGCCCTTGCAGGGTTTTGGTAAAGTGTACCTTGGTTTGCAATGTGCAGTTGTTTCAAACATCACAAGTTCACTGGCTTGATAAAGAAATGCAGTATGCAGTAAGTTAACATGACAAGCCGATTTGACTGACAGCTCAAAGAATGCTTTCTTTTGATGCAATCAATAAGTCAGGCCTGATAGTCTATTTCAAACTCCAAAAACACAATCAAAGCTGTTTTTCCCTGTGACTGAAGGAAACAGCATGACGTTTCAGTAATTAATTACGTACAGTACCGAGTCATTTGCATGAAAAATTAGGATCTCTTATTACATTTATCAAGAATTGGAGGATTCCTACCCTATCAATGCAAGTTGGATGTCAGAAAGTTTTGGTGTGAATTGTGACGATCAAACATTTCATGCTGTGGGAGAAATGAGTGACAGACGGCACAATGGAGATACATGTGTGTATGTCTGTGTGTGCACGGGGGATGTAGAGGAAGTGGTGGGGGTTAAATGGGAGTAAATGAGGAGATTGGGGTGAAAATGAGAAGGGGGAAACGGGAGCGAGACGAGAGAGTAAACCAAAATAGAGCTGAAGAGAGTAGCGAGGGCGATGGCAGCGAGGGAAAAGTCTTAGTGGGAGATAAGGAGGGAGAGAAAGCGCTAGGGAGGGGGGTAAAGATGGACAGAGAAGGAAGGACAGAAAGAGAGAGAGATAAGGGCTGGCAGTAAACAGGGGCAGCCTGCTGATTGGATAGCTTAGGGAAAGCACGTCTGAACACAGAAACTCCCCTGCTTGGAAGAATTAGTCCTGAAAAAACTCATCTATCCTATTAAGGTAGCCATAGCAAAAAAAAAGTACAAAAAATGTTGGTGCAAAAAATGTGCCATTACAGGCATTACTTTCTCTTTTCAAAACAGATTCTAGCCTTACATTGCTTTTCAGCAAGCAATGAAAGCCTTTCAGAGCCAGCTATTTCCTCCATGCGATTTCAAATCCAGCCACTAAAAGATAAAAAGATGTTACCCCCTCTCAGCTGTTCATCAAAGAAGTTGACAGATTAATGTGCTTCAGCTATCTCGATCACCCTGTCAACCCAGCAGGGGCCAATTTGTGAAGCCTTGATGCCAAAAAGGTTTCCTTCTATTTTCATGCTTGTTTGTTGAATTTGTCCAATGAAATAGCCTAAATTGAAACAAGTTTGAAATAGTGTACAGAAACCTGAGTCAATTTCAGAAATTCAAAAAACTTGCTAATTCATGGAAATTA
The DNA here is from genome assembly GCF_031162955.1 of Sander vitreus. Classification (NCBI taxonomy): domain Eukaryota; kingdom Metazoa; phylum Chordata; class Actinopteri; order Perciformes; family Percidae; genus Sander; species Sander vitreus. The sequence goes on along the minus strand of NC_135878.1, from coordinate 4,791,483 downwards.
AATGAATTTTACGCTTGGCTGAGGGGGGAAAGTTGGCGGAAAAAAAGTAAGAGAAAAACAATAGGGAATAAATAACAGCATATGGACGAATCACTCTGAAGGTAAAGAGGTGCTTTTCCTGTAGATGTTTTATAATTGCTTTTTAAATTCAATTTGAGTCATTGCCTGTGGGACCTGCAATGGTTGAACCGTTACTGTGTCTTGAGCTCAAACGTTTTTGTGACGAAAGGCTGATTAGTTGACTTCTGAAACCAGCAAACAGGTCTCTTTGGTGCTTTTTTAAAGTTAATGTTGCGGGCAAAATAAAGAACTGAATTCATAAATGTTCTTAAAACATTAACATGTATGCTCTATCTATCTATCTATCAATCAACCACCCACCCACAGTAATATAATGGTTTCTGGGAGTTGGAGGAAATAGGATGTGCGTGACCAAAAGATTAGAAGTGATGGAAATAGCCTGCCACAACTGCTTTAGTTTCCACACACACACACACACACACACACACACACACACACACACACACACACACACACACAGCAGCAGAAGTGAGAAGATGGATTGTTTCGAACTGAACGTAAGTCGGATAACACTATCGACACACTGAATCAAGATTGCCATCCTTTAACAATTAATTGTGGAGCCTTTGTTTGTTTTTCTCATTACACATTAGTCATTTGATCCATTTTTAATACGTTTAATAGCCTTAAAATTAAGCCACTAACCATTCGGTTGCCAGTAGAGGGTAAATAACCAAATTCTTTGTTCAAGCCAGTTAATAGAGAAAGTTGAGGCGGTAGGAGCAGTTAAGAGAAGAGCAGTTTAGACAGAAGCGCATTCATCATGCAGAGGTGCAATCAGGCTTAGCTCCTAAGTGGCACCGATGCAAAAAAAAGAGGATAATTAGTGGGAAAGCCTGTTTTGTGTGTCTATGTGTGTGCCTGTAAGCTGTTTGTGGGCATGTCAGGAGGACAGGGTTTCTCAACAATGCAGCACACTGAATATCACCACTTTGTCATGTTTGTCACATTCCTGGAAGTGTTTACCTCTACCTACTTTTTTTACACTTCTCTAACTCATTTGTTGTATGAATCTGAATTTTTCGGATTTTACATGAGCATGGAGAGAGGAATTACATAGCAACTGCATTAGTAATGTCAAGAGAAGAGAGCTTTTGGTATGGAAAAGTGATACTCATGGCCCTTTTGGAAACCACCACACTTCTTGTTGCTGTGCAGTTCGGTGCATTCTGGTCAATTGAAGCTGACAGTAGAGAAATTGGTACTTCTGCTTGCTGACACCCAAACCTGGCACTTCCACTGCAGATGTCTTTAGCTGGGTTGGAAAGAACTTACAAAATGACACCACAAAATGGACCATCAGAACAAGGTAAATCCACAGCAGCTAATAGTTTTACAAGATGCATTAAATAGATTTGCACTACTGTAAAGTTAGGGGACTTAAGAGACAGATTTAAATAGAAAACAATGGTCAAAATTGGTGCAGCAGAGGCTGAAAAATTCTAATCTTAAGTCCCTAATAATAAGTATGTAATGAAGGTTTTTATGTCAAACATTTGAACTCTCAGACCTAACTCAAGATGGCCCTGATCATCCCAGTTATTTGCTCAGACTTTAGAAAGCTCCCTTCTGAGCACACACAACAGCTGTTTTCACAAGCTTCACAGGAGTCGTACTATCAATAACAAGTAAACTGGCCTGTATTTGTATTTGTAGTGCCCCTTTCAAGTTCTTCATAAAGATGTATTTTTCCTTCAATCTCCACAAAAAGGGATACTGGAGTGCAATTATAATGTAAAGAAGTAAACCTCGTGAGCAGATGGATATACATTTGCCAAGTCTGAGGCTGACATCTGCCACTGAGCATGACAGTTTTGTAATTTGGAAGAAAAAAAAATCTAATGAGGTATTTGAAGATTTTACTTTGGGAGGCACCCACAACTGACCTGCATCTGTCTGCAACTTGATTCTTGGATACATGTTTTCATTTTCTCTTGTACGTTTTTCGGTTCATCTGCTATGTTTTTGTGTGTTCTCTATTCATTCTGGATATTTCGCTGCCTTTTGTTTATATTGTCTTCCCCCGGTTGGCCAGTTTCATTCAACAATGCAAAACAACTGAAGCATGACTAATTTTCTGGGGAACAGAATGACGCCACAGCAGCAGCACAGGACAGATATAAAAAGTAGGGCTTGTCCGTCTTTATTTTGAGCTTGGGTTTTAGAAGAGGTACCCCTACTTTAGGAAGAAGAATTAGAAGAGTGGCGAACTGCGTGATGTTGTTCCCTCATGTAAACTGGTTTAAATAAATCATGTCTCCTCTGAAAGGCTCGGTGCTATTACCCAACCTTCAACTGGGCAGAGAACCGAAGGCCCCTCGCTTCTTCTCTTTCTCTCTCTGTTTGTCTATCTATGTCCATATATCTATCATCTGTATTTATTTGTATCCACATCAAATCATCATTGTGGTTCAAAGACAAACAAAAGTGTAAGACAATTTGCCCCGTGCCCAAAACATAACAGAAAAAACTTGAATAGAGCGGGCAGCTTACTGAAGTCAAAGGCAACTTAATAGCCAAGGCGACTGGAGGACAGTTTTCATGTTCCTTTTCAAAGTTTTATAACCGACACTTACATCTGCTGTGTTAAAGGATGTTGTTTAACCAACTGTAACACACCAGCTTTCAGGCCAGTAATCCACAAAAGACGTTGATTTGTTTGAACTGCTGATGCTTTAAGTATGTAGAACTGGAGGGTATCCAAAAGTTAAAGTAATTAATGGTTATGGAATAGTTTGACGTTTTGGGAAATACGCTTATCGGCTTTCTTTAAGATGAAAAGATCATTCATTAAATATGAAGCTACAGCCAGCAGCCAGTTAGCTTTGCTTAGCATAAAGTCTGGAAGTGGGGGAACAGCTAGCCTGGCCTGGTGTCTAAAGGTAACAGAATCGGCCTACCAGCCATTTTAAAGTTGTATCTTGTTTGTTTAATCAGTACAACAACTGGAGTGCGAAGGCCTGGTCAAACCAGAAATGTAGGCACAACATTAAGCCTTAATATAAATTATATGGGGTTATAAAAAAAAATTAAAAAAGTAACTCCCCGTACAGTTGTCATGAAGCTATAGAGACCAAAACCGTTTTTGTACCAGGCTGTAAACTGTATTTCTGCTGTCAAGACAGCTTGCTATTGGTCAAGGGCGAAACTTTTTTGGATCAAAGTTCAAGTTGAACTGAACACAAAAAAATATGTGCAGATTTACTTTTCCATCTGTCAACAAAAAGCTGACAGATGGAAAAGTAGGAGGACTTTACAGTGTTTTGGCTGACTCGGCTATTCAGCCGTATTTATCGAGCCAGAGTATACTACCGAAGAAATGCAGCAGAGAGAGGCTGCGGCAGGGAGGATATGGGCAGTGGCAACCATCCAGAACCTGAGCTGCCGAGAGCAAACACATACTGGTGATGCCTTTGCTCAAATTGCCCTCCGATGCCAACAGAAACAGAACACAGCTTTCTTGGTCAATATAGAGTAGCATGTACTGAATTAATTGCTTTAATTGACTACATTTACCATCAACACTGATTTGACATCCACAGAAAAGGTGGTGACTTTTCTTTGATTTATTCCCAGCAGTCCTACTGTAAGTCTACTGAAGTGTTGTCTTTAATGCAGAAGTTCTAAAGTTTAAAGCAATTACGATAAATGTCTTCCTACAAAAAAGAATAGGAAAATGCAAAAGAGGGGCTAAATTTTGACAGCATGAGTGCGGTAGAGTACATTACTTTCTGAGCTACCTTGGTTCCTGTGAAATTTCTGATTGTAATTCACTTTCTGCATTTCCATCCCAAGACAGCAACATCAGACACAGACAGTCCAGACACTCCATATGGTCTATTCGTGAACTTTGAATCTACCTCTTTAGCCAAACTTCTTCCCGACTGAAAGCGAGCAAAAACCTTTCTGCCGCTAAGTGTAGTGCATCAGCAAATGCACCATGTTGCTGCTTTGTAATGGAAGCAGCAGGAATAGCTAAGAGTCCTTCCTGCACTGTGTGTGTGTGTGTGTGTGTGTGTGTGTGTGTGTGTGTGTGTGTGTGTGTGTGTGTGTGTGTGTGTGTGTGTGTAAGAGAGAGAGAGAGACTGGAGGAGAGCTGGAGGATTGTTAGAGTCTAACTACATAGTCAGGATAGAACATGCAGCTGTAACATGTTCTGTGTTGTTGGCCTGTTAGACTGTCAGAACATCGGCTAAAAAAGGGTTCTCTTTTTTAAAATTGTTCTTGTGTGTTTATGTGCTGAAAAATGAATGAGTCATAGAGAAAAAACACATACATGCACACATGCTTGTATTTTTTGGATTTAATGGGGTAGTGAGAGCTTTGAAATTAATTATTGGGAGCCAGGAGGGGTGAATGAGGGTAGGAAAGCAGGTGTTAATTGCTTCTTCTTTTTTAAGGTTGAGCCATAGTGTGATTTTTGCCAAGCGCCGCCTGTCTTCCTTGAGTGCAGCATGCCTTAATTGCTCATTCTAGTTGGCAGGAGGAAACACTGCATATCAGAATGTCATTGGAAACCTTTGGAATACGGTGCTATGACTGGGTGCACTCCATGTTTCTGTCATATGCTGCTTTGGTGCTTGGGGAAAAGTAAATGCCAATTAATCTAGTTTCCAGTGAAAGTCTGCTTGCTTTGCCAAAGCTTGGTTTGTATTTCTGCAGGACTGATCCAGAATATTTTAACAGAACACCACCACATTCAAAGTGTTACACTCTGAGGTCTGATTTGAAAACATTAATTTATCCATTATGAGGTAAAAACATACTTAAGATAATAAAACAGATTCCTGTTGATAGCTGTGTGGACTGAAACAAAACAGAAAAGTTGCAGGCTGGAAAACCAAAACAAGGAGCTGAAAGACGCTAAAACGCTCCGTAAAGCTGAGGTGAACTGCAGCATGGAGTGATGACTTTCTGAGGGTTTGTTACTACGAGTGACCACGTGCACATTACTTGGAGTCATTTGACCCATTGTTACTGTCCAGATGTTGATAATTGCAGCTTTAATTCTTAAGAAAACCTTTTCGTTTTGCCACACTGTGCCTAATTATATAGTCTACATCCAGGTTATTAAAGCTTTTGCAGTGTTTGTTAAAAAAAACAAAAAACTGCAGTTTGTTTAGAATTTCTTTTTAAATTAATAAAATGAAGAGACAGCAACAGCTGCCACAGAATATAAGTAAACAGACAAAGAAAAATGTCCATCTGTTTTAGGTTTACATTTATAGCGGCAATTGTTTTTAAAAGGAAAAAAAATCACTTGTTTTTTTAAAGCTGTTTAGAAAGTTTATTCCTCCACTGGAGATGACCGGTTACGCCTGTGCAGGATCCCATATGTACAGCATTCCCCACCTGTGCTGTGGAGTCATGAACATGCGCCCACAGGCTGAACTGCTGAGTAAATAACTAAATAAAAAAGTCTGTTGAGCTACTGATGATGTGCTTACCCACTTTATGCTGGGATTGCATCATGATCATGAAAAAACATCAGCTGTTGTGTTTCATTCGCCCACCCGCTCTCACCAGCCACCATGAGCTGCTGATGTGTAGCCAGCAAACAAGACTGAACAGATTGCAGTCATCACTTACATGCAGAGCCTTGCTTCTGCAGGAACAATTCTCTTTAAAACTCGATGTTGTGCAGACAGAGCTGAAACTATTTCACCCTGAAAGCAAGCCAAAGCATAAATAACAAGTGGCAAAATGTCTAAAATGAAAACAAGTGGATGTGGAAAAAAGAAAAATAATCTCGGTTGACATTCAGGAAACAATTATTTTGGTATAGACGCCAGGTTACACACAGAACGTGACCAGTTTATTCAATCCCACTGTCCACTCCAGGAAAGTGTTAAATGGATATGGGCAGCTGTTATAATATATATGTATAATAATATACCCTCTCTTCATAGGCAATTATGGTACACACAGTACAATGTACCTACCATACTGTATATACTGTATTGAGGCACGCTGTCAAGTTCACTTGAAGATAATTGACTGGTGCTGCTAAACCCTCCAAACAATAATGCCTTATTGAACATACAAGACAGTTAACAGTGGGCGACTGTATTTGTTATGCCTGGAACATCTGCGTGGAAATAAATCAAATGTTCACAGGGAATGTTGTCTGAGAAAACACTTGCCCGAGCCATGAGCTTGTCAGCTTCACCAGTGCCAGAGCACACAGTGCGACCATACTCTGTTGTCCTCTCCCTTCCTGGCTGAGCAGAACGGACATGTATTTTCAGTGCTCGGTCAAAAAATAGCATGAGCGCTGTTACACTCCAGCCACCTGAGAACCAGAGAGTGGGATGCAGTTTCTCAGCTCATTACAGAGCCAGAATCTGCCTTATTGGTGTTACAAAGCAACACCCTGGAGAGTGTACACCCCAAACAGAATCTTCCACTTGAAGTGAGTAAAGCATACATTGATTTAAACTTCATATTTATCCAGGGGAAGGGTTTATTTTGACCGCTGGTAATTGAGCAGGGTTTATGTGCTCTGATCGAGGGCTTTTGATCTTGGTTGTTGAGGTAAAGGGGAGGGCTACTCACTTGATTAAGTGTCCTCGCCAGATACAGGGCAGCAATTGTTTTATGTTCAAACAGCTCAAAATGGTCAGTTTGGTATCAAAGCATAACATTCTGATTGCAAAGTCACTAGGAGGAGGTTGGCATCTCATCTCACAATAGAGTGTAAATGTGTGGTTTTATCTAGTGAACAAACAGTTGTGTTTACATTCAGGGTTTCTCACTAAAACCAACTGGGGCTATAAGCAGCTAAGCTAGTTAGCTCAGCTAAAACGGTGTTGCTAATAATGATGAACCAACGAGCATTATCAACCAACTGTGTAATTCCCCTCAGCTCTACAGAGTGCTTTAGCATCTTTCAGCTCATTGTTTTGGTTTTATGCCCCACAACTTTACTGTTTTGGTTCACTCTCACAGCTCTCATCAGTGTCATTTCCATTAGCAGCAGGAAGCAGTTTTGAGCAAAAAAGCTCTGATGAACCCGCTATACACTACCTTTCCAGCACCAAACAGCAGACGGACACAGTTAGTGACTAGCTGGTGAACATAGCTCAGCTCACCAGCTAGTCACTAAAGACCTAAAACTGAGGAAAAAGGACAGTGAATATGGGACTTACATTCGTCAGATTGCCAAAAATGACTCCAAATGAATGCTAATGCTGCACTATACCTGCCAGATGTGTAAATAAGCAACTGTTTGCTAACAACGTTCACTATTTCAACTAGGTGAGTAATCAGTGTTAACTGCAGTTAATGCAGGTTCAAACAATTGTGGCTAAGCTAACGCTACAGCCCGTCTTCTTCTCCCCTGCCTTTGCTACATTGACACACAAAGGTAAGATAACACCACCATCAGGGCTGTAGCGTGAAACTGTTGGTACAGGAATGTGTATCGCCTCAGCCGCCACCTCATGCATGTCCTTGTGTTCGTGCTAGTAGAGCAAGGGGTACAAACATAATGGGGAATCGATCATCAAAACATTCACCATAGCACCACTAGTAGTCAAAAACCCAATATAATTATACCCTGTACAATTATGGTGGAAATAATTATTTAATAGTGATTGCTTGTTCTGGAGAAAATAATTTATAAGATCTCCGTGGAGTCTCTAAGGTGCAATTTTCAGTGCTCTGACTAGCACTGGCAAGCTACAGATAACGATTAAGGTAAACAGCTCTATATTTGTACAGCTTGTTGTGTACTAAACAGAGTGTGAATTACAGTAGTTAGAATACAGCTGAATGAGTCATGTTCACATGATCTGTGGATACAGCATGAGACGCAGGGTGAGAGGTGTAAGCAGCATGTGTAACAACGTGGTCTCACGGCAGTTCATGAAATTGTCACGTTATTTTTAATCTATTGATTCGTGTACAAGAACACGTTTATCTCGTTTTTTTTCGTGGTGGCCAGCACGAAATGGGAACCACGGAGGTTGGGTTTAGGAAAGGATGAACGGGGAAAGGGGAAACGATCCACGGTCTCTGGGGGACACGCGACAACAACAACGGGACGGCGGAGGTTGGGTTTAAGAAAAGAAGAACGGGAAAGGACGCGTCACACGCCGAGAGACGGCCGCAAGGGACGCGCACAATAACGGGATGGTGGAGGTTGGGTTTAGGGAAAAGAAGAACAGGGAAAGGACACCTCACACACTGGGAGACGGCCACGGGGGACACGCAACAATAACGGGACAGTTGTGATTAGGAAAACAACGGGGAAACAAAATGCCACACGCGGGCCACGATCCCCGGTCTTCGGGGTGAAAGTCCTGTGTTGTTTGACCAATCTACCACCCCAACTAACCTCCTACCTCATGCTACTCGCTACCGTAGTCGTGCTGTGATCACAGCATATGCTTTCCATTGAAATACATTAGTTTACATTTTCGTGCTGGCCACCACAAAAAAAACGTGCCCGTGTATACAAATCAATAGAATAAATAACGTGACAAACTGCTGTGAGACTGGGTTGTGTGTAAAGCAACGTGTATCTACCGTTTCTTGACTGGCAACATTGCTTTGTGCATTTTAGCCATGCATTTGAAAAAGCAATACTGGAGGTTCAGTATTTAATAAATATGAGCGTCTCTATTTTCTATGCATCTATACCTATTTTTTTGTCCCTTAAAGATACATAAACGCCGTATAGATTGTTTGCGTCGTTTTCAGCATATTGGTGAGTTCACACCCAAAATGACATCATTTTCCACCATGTAACTGGCATGACTGGCCAAAAGACTTTCTGCATAGCTTTAAACCTTTAAGGGCAAAAAGACGTTCAATGCTGAAAATGTCCAGCACAGGCCCTGTTTTGAGAAATAGAGGCTGCAAATTCAATAGTCGCCTCCAGAACCAACAATATGTGATCCATAAAGGGCATTAAAGCCCATTGTTCTTGTCTGCAGTACCAAAAAAGCAATTGTGAATTTTTGGCCATGCTAGTGGCATGGCTTAATGGATGGCAATGTCAGTCGTTGGGTCCATCACTTTGATCCAGATTCAATAACTCAACACCTTTGAATTAATTGCCACATCATTTTGTACAGACACTCATGGTTCCCAGACAATCTATTCTAATGCCTTGGGGGATCCCGACTTTTGGCGCCATCATCATTCCAAATTATGTCCAATAACTCATGCAAAACACAACTGTAATAATTTTGGAGAAGTCTTTACTCCAGCACAATTGTCATAGTAAACATTATACTTTGTCATTGTGAGCCTGTTGATGTTAGCATTTAGCTCAAAGCTCCACTGAGCCAAAGTAGTACAGCCTCGCAGAGCTGCTAGTGCGGCTGTAGATTATTAGTCTTGTTGATGTGTATATACTGTATATGATAATATAAAAAAATACGGTGCATCTTTTTCGATCCAATTTCTAGCTGCTATTTAGCCAAGTTGCAGTGATAACAAAATTAGCAGAGCAGGCCTAAAAAAGGGGGGTGCACAGGGAGCTTCCTTCCCATGTACCGGTGTGTTTCTCTTGGTATATGTTTACTGCTGGCTGTGTTGTATTTCAAATTGTATTTTATTCATTGTCATTTTAAACTGTATATATGTATATATTTTAAACTGTATATATGTCTAATGTATTTTAGTTCCTAGCCCTACTCCCTTTCCGTAAGTGACTTTGTCACTTGTCAGGCCACCATTGTAAATAAGAACCTGTTCTTAAACCTACATTGTGTAATTTTTGAGTTGATTCTTAGCAAAAACCCCTTTGTTCTTTCACAAATATGTACTCATTCATGTGTAATTACTTCCACCAACTAATCAAAGTATTCTCATAAGTGTAGAATCTGACATTCAGAATCATTCAGAATACATACGAGCGACTCGCTCTAATGACAACAGCCATGTAGCGCCTCCATCTTTAAAATAAATTAGCCAAAGAGGGACATACCTCCGCATTTTGCCCTCTTACACCTATTGGCACCGTGACGAATGCAAGGGGGAGATTACTCGCCAGGGAAGCGAAAAAGAGAATTAAAATGACAATGCGACGCAAAGCAACAAAACCAAAGTTAATATTGGAGTGGCAAGAACAGCTGCGTGTAAACGATGGAGAGAGCTAATTTCGGGTTCGGCCACCGTAGGAGGAAGGGCTAGAAAGTACTATTTAGTTGGTTGTCATATACAATTTCACCGCTAGATGAGAGAAATTCTTACACAATGTAGCTATAATGACTTGTGACCTGTAAAAAATAAAAGGTAAAATAAAACGAAAGACACACTAAAACAATCTCTATTGACTCTACCACAGCCCAGTACCACATCCACATTACTGCTTCGTCATATGAGTTAGACCTCAGGACCTCAGACCTGGAAGTTCTGATCCTCAAAACATCCAGCCAACAAACTGCTCCATTGCACATCAGTGATCACAGTTAGTTGAAGCCAGGAGGACAGTGTCATCAGCAAAGAGCAGGTAAAACTTTAATGTCACTGAACTGGACTCTTTCCAGACCTCAGCTGCACCTTTATACCCTTTGATTGTTACAAAGAGGAAAGAGGAAAATTACTTTAAGGTGACTCCACCTTAAATGTGCTTTGCCTTAGTGCCAACGAGTCACAATTATTGCTTAGAGGGATCAAATTGCTGGCAGCAATACCCCTGGATGTCTGTACTCCCATAGGATACACTGGGCAGCACAGTCAAAAGCCTTTTCCAAATCCACAAAAAACACATGTAGGCAAATTCTGTGTAGGGCTGGGTACCGAATTTAGTACTTTTAGGCACCGAACTACCTTTAAAGTATCGAGGATCAAAAAATGCCTTATCATTCAATGCCCAATTTCAATGCATAAGGAGTAAATGTCATGGTCAGTGAGCCAATAAGCATGCAGCATGCTTCTACCAAGATTTAATAATGCTGCTGATTGGCTGTCTAACATTACACGTCATAGATACTCGCAGGAAAACCGTTCTCAGAGACGGGGCTCATGTAGTTAAGCAGAGCTGAAAAATGAATAAAAAGATTTGTGCCGTAATGTGTAATGTTGTAATTTCATTTTGTTTTATAAAATTATCGAAAAAATGTTAACGATATCCAGCCCTAATTCTGTGAGCCGTTGATTCAGTAAATATTACTGATGGATGGTTAGCAATGGGGTGGGTGAATGCACATTACACTAACATGTCAAGGCCTTTCAGATATAATGCACACACACACACACACACACACACACACACACACACACACACACACACACAAATTCAGAGACAGAGAGGGAGAGAGACAAAGAAAGGCCAAGGACGACTAGCAAAATCAGCAAACTATAAATCGTTCTCTTCTTCTGAGGACATTTGGTCCTCATAAATACAGTGCCACAAGAACACAACACAGACAAACACACACACAGCAGTGGATAACCCTTAGTAATCCCCAGCCTTCCCTTTCTCTCCCAAGCAGCTGTGTCGTTCATCCCTCGTGCCTTTGAGTGTACATGCACGTGTGTGATCCCAGAGGGATTCGACAGCATAGCTGACACTGATGATAGCAGACAGATTATTACTATCCGTGTGCACATGTATACTTATATAGGCTAAAGCGACCCACTGAGTGCATTTACACTCCAGACATGGAGGGTTGCCTCAGACTACATGGGAGTGGTAAAATTCATCTTCAGTGACGCACACACACACACACACGCACGCGCACACACACGCACACAGAAACTTTGGAAGAAAACAAACTGCACAAAAAATATGTTCTTAAATTTTTTTAGTTTTCGCATGTAAAGGTGTTTCGAGTATGATCTATGGACTGAGAATTCGAGAGTGGACCACATTTTAGTTGAATAAAAGAAAAACAAGACAAGAGTCTACAGCCATACTAGCAGCTCTGTAAGGCTGTACTTAGACACAGCAATGTGTGAGCTTAATACTAACGTCAGCATGCTAACATGATGACAATGTTAACATGCCAAAATTATCAATGGTAATCCAGCCAATAAATGTTGAGACATTCACTAATACCACAAATGTGAACCTCATGGTGAAGCAGGAGGAAAAGTCTGTACGCCTCATCCTCTAGGGACCATGAATGTCTGTACAAAATGTCTATTGTAGATACGTATATTGTATATTAAAAGTACTCTAACAGTGTTACACAGGAAAGCTACATAAAACGCACTACAATGAAAACTATAACTAATACCATATACTGTAGGTATTGTAAGGCAATTGCTAAATATGTTGTCCAAGCTCTGGCTTAGCAAACCAACCATTAGCTAATATTTCTGCCCATGCTATGAAAGCTATGGAAGCCAGTAGATCATCCTGCACTGAAAGCCTGTTGAGTACACTTCCATCCAACCAGCAAATCTCTGTAAGTGGTCGAGAAATAGACCGTGACTTGGGAGCCTGAGGGTTGGAAAAGTGGGCTGGTGACAAGACAATTGCTGGTCTGAAGCCCTGGAGAGGCAGGGGAAACCTGGGCAGGTGGAGAGAATGAATAACACTCTCTGCTGCTTAAAACTGTTGACGTGTCTTTGAGCAAGGCAAAACACAGACTGAGCTGCCCAGCAGCATTGAGGAGAAAGTTTTATGTGAGTAGCATTTTCTCATGCAGAAAAAAACAGTATGTATGAACAGAGCAGTTTTCAGAAGTATGAATAATGAATTTAATAGAATAATAGTTGTTGAAAACAAGTTGATAAAATGTCAAAGATTCTCAAGATTCTATAGGTTAGTGGTTGGTAATGGTGCACATATTCCAGCTGTGGGTGTGTGAATGTGTGAAAGTCTCACCCCTGAGGCTGCTGCAGGAGCTTGTTAACAAGAACGTGTTAATAAATAAGTTAGCGTTGACAATGTCTCATATCTTTCACTCCTCTCCTGTCTTTGGCACATCAAGTTGTTAAAAAATCCCCATGTTGAAAGCGCTGGCCTCAAATTAAAGGCAAGCACGAAGAATCCTGAAATAGACATTTACTAGCACTGGTACTGTATCTGACAGTAGTGAAGCCTTTCGTAGAAACCCGAGTCATAATCTGTATCGGAGATTAAAACTGTGCTATGGGCCCTAATCCTTCCCCGAGCGCATACACACTGATGAAGCCTTGCAGCATAAATCCCACTTAGGCAGCTCTAAAGCACACTTTGATTGAAAGTATTCCACATATTTAAAAAGGTGGCATCAATGGGTAACAACAGTGTGTGCATGCAATGGACATTTATCTGGGATCAGGATGAGACAGGATTCCATACTGAGAAACAACAGCTTCTGCACTTTAGCAATATTCAGTGTTAAACTAATACATGACATGCATGCAGAGCTGTGTTGTGTACATTTGTCTCTTTAATTTCAGTGCTTAAGCGACAGCATGCATGATTGACAAATTCCACATACAAAAAGGTCCAAAGACAGCCTTGGAACTGCCAGCACATTCATTTCCTTCCTTTGCCCTTTATTAGCCTGCGTTGGCTTTTCTGACCTTTCCATGGCCTCTCTAACCACTTTCTCTCTTGCCCGAGGTCCCCCCTGCTACATGCGCGCTGACACTGAAATGTACCACTAAGTGTGTAGGTTCACAAGATTGAGCTCCCCATCATCACCTGACTCCACAGATTAGACGATAGTGAAGTTGAGTGCCAGGGTTAAATCAAGTTGTTGGCTGGTTTGGCTCGTTTGTAGCTGGGCGGCGTCGGCCTGAGGCCACGGAGACGGGAGCTCGCGAGTAACACCCGCTGTATCTTTAAATAAATCAGAAAAGTGCTGAGAGCAGAATGGGTACACGGCGGGTGGGGAACATAGCACAACTACAACCTGATACGCCTGGACTCAACCTGGGCGTCAACTCTGAGTAACAGCAAAATTACAAAGGCAGGTGGGTCATATTATAATGGGTGCCACTTAGCAGCAACGAGGTGTGACAATTATATTGGCCCTAGATTTCACGGTAACATAAGCAGTAAAAATGGCCATAGCTAAATCAGTTCGATAGAATTATCAGAATACTTCATTTTAGATTAGATTCAACTTTATTGTCATTGTGCAACAAAATGCAGTTTGCGCCCAACCAGAAGTGCAAAAAGAGCAGAAAAGTGCAATGTGATATACAAGTACAGACAGGACAAGAAATATAGTGCAGTGTAGACAGTAGCGTACAGTTGGTTTACAGAAGGTGGGTTAGAGTAATATAAATTAAATATAAATATGTGCAGTGTATTAGCAGTTACCTTATAAGAGCAGAATCAATATGGCTATGTAATATGAACAATGTAGGAACAATGTACAGATGTGTGCAATGTAGTAGCAGTAACATAATAGTAGTAATAATAATTAGATATTATGCAGTGTATTATAAGAAAAACTGAATAAATATGGATATTCAGTATGAACCATATAGACAGATATGTACAGTATGTACAGCTATGTGCAGTGAGGTAACAGTACCATTGTAGTGTGTGTATGTGCAGGATGAATAGTATGAAGAGCAGTAGAATAGGGCTATAAGTGTAGTTACAGTTTACCCGACTAAACAACAAAAACTTAAACTTGTTCTCATGAAGAATGCTGCAGAAGGGATTTAGATGATACAACTATATCTCCCATGTGTTAGGATGACTACACTGGCTGCCTACTTTATAATAGATTTCAAGGTTGTTTCTCCTTATTTGTAAGACCAACTTGCCTGAAAAACTCAGGCTGGCAGAGTCAAAATAGTCTTTTATACTAATACTCTCTTTTAACTTTTATATTACTGTCAAGGCCTCTTTATTGCTATTCACCTTCAATATTATTGGATTCATTCCACATTCCTTTTGTTCACTGCATGAATTCATTAGTTACATTATTGCTGATTCATTCAATTGTCTTGTCATATCTCACGTTATCCGGTCAGTTCTTTATGTTTCTCAGCTGTTAAGCAGTTTTGTAACTTTCTTATGAAAATCTGACTATTGATAATCATTATAGATATACATTATTATGGAGGCAAACGTGGCAGAACAGGGATTTCGGCAAAGATTTAGTGGATACTGGGTAATATAGGCTTGTGGTGTTTGTATGCTGTAACAGCATGCTACAGTACAGGAGAGGACAGGCATCATTTAAATGAAATGAGTCTTGGCCTGGTAGCCTGTTGATATCTAAAGATGATAATACACAGACATAATTGCCTTGGTGATGAAATCAGCTGAGGGACTGTCGGCCCTGGGCTATCGCTCCCTGGGCTATTCGCTCTGTCCCTCCATCACACATAAAACCTCACGGGCATGGATCTTATCAACATTCTATAGACTTTTTCATCTCAGTAAAGTATTACACCATATTCTGAATAATCTTATTTTGACAGAGAAGTAAATAATGCATGGTATTGCTCAATTTACAACATTTTTACTGTGATTATTCTGAGGAGGGCACTACTAATTCTATGTATGTCACACACAAACAATTTCTTGAAAGCCAGTAAATTTCATTCATGTCGAAATAAAACTATTATTT
Source organism: Sander vitreus (assembly GCF_031162955.1). Lineage (NCBI taxonomy): Eukaryota > Metazoa > Chordata > Actinopteri > Perciformes > Percidae > Sander > Sander vitreus. Next base: position 4,775,917 of record NC_135878.1, on the reverse strand, counting down.
ATTAGAACCTATTTTTGACTTTTAAAAAGTGTGTGCGTATATTAACAGTAGCTCTCCAATGTGCGGCCATGTTTTCGTCTGTTTTATTTTATAAATTGTCTCTTCTTGTGAAACAGAGACTATTTGGAGCCTCTACAGCAGTGATTACCCTTACTTGTACCCCAGGGGGTATCCATATACTGTAGTGCAGCTCATCTATGTTGGTGAGCTGTGTGTTTAAGTAAGCAGTAAATCTGGCATCGGGTCATTCTGGTGAGTAAGTCTGTACAAAAGCCAAGGAGGGCTAATGCTCCAAACACAGCCAAGTCCATTTATTTTAAATTACAGTTAAATAATGTACAGCCTTATTTGCTTTTCAATTTAGATTTCCTGCTAAAATAAAAGAGTGGTGTGTTTACTGAAGCTGTATGGGAACACAGTTTGACAGCACAATGTGAAAACATTAACATTAAGCTTCTATTTTTCACTATATACGCTGTGCTGGAACCACAGTGTGCTCAAACTCCTTTCATTTTGTGAAAACAGACGCCTACAATTAAACAGATGGGAGATATCAACAATTTGTGCTTTAATTACCTCTGATTTTGGCAGATTCTGGTAGATGGAACAATTTTCTATTGCTGCTGCTACTTAAAAGGAGGAAACGGGTCTATTAAATAAATTGCTTTGGTTACTGTAAAATCAATTATAGAAATATATTAGAGTTGTATAGAGTTCAGAATAAGAATACTTGTCAAGGGCAAGTTGAATATAACTTGACAGTAGAGAGAGCTTAAGTCTCCAATGATTTTCTAACGTGCCTCTACCGAGAGCCTGTTCTCAAATAGGTAGAGAGTGTAGTTACAAAAGGCTCGGAGATTCAACAAACGCAGTGTGATCTCTGATTACGGCAGCATATCAGGAGCCACAAATCTGGCGGTGGTTAAAATGAAAATCTGTTGCTCAAAACATGTCAGATGGAGAGGAGAGGAATGGAGTCAGACATAAAAACAGATAGCAAATAGTCATTTTAGTACCAGGCATGCAACCAAGGTGTGCCTGAGCTGACAAGGGTTTATTTTTCACATCATTTTAAGGATCAGTGATTGCAACGACAATCATCGCTACGAGGGATTTGACCTCGTGCTTTCTCAGCAGATCAGATGATGCATTCAATTAATTTGGGGAATATAACTTGTCTGTTTTACACAGTATTAGCATTATAACACATGTTGTATAAGAGTATGGTAAAGTGTGTGATTTTCATTAATATTCTGTGCATTTGTCACATTGGGTATGTGTAATGGAGCATAGTGAAAATTTCATATTAGCAGTAGAGCCACTTCATTTGTCGCAAAATTATTGGAGGGTGGCTGTCAGTAAGGTGAGACAGAAAGACAAGCCTTTGAACTGAAAATCCTATTTGACCCTGAGAAAACAAAGCTAATATAAAGCCATGGCAAGGGCACGGCATATTAAAATAAACTTTATAAACCTAATATTCCCTATGAGTGTGATTAAATAAAGTACACAGTGCATTTGACATTAAGTAACTCTTGAATCTTGCAATTGCAACCAAAATTGGGTGACATGCACATATAAACTACTGACTATAAATCTATGGTCATAATCTTTCTACTTCCAATTGCAACATTTTTTAAATTATCGCTGCCTACAATATCTGTGTATAGTCACTATGGTATGGGAAAGTTTAGTTAGGCTAAGATCATGTTTATGGAATATAAAATATGGTTAAGATATGGTTAGGCAACTACACTTAAAACATGGTTAAGGTTAGGGAAAGAAAAATGTGCCACAATCAGCCACCGGGAGTACTGTGGTTGCACTTAAAACTTTTGAAACGGTGAAAGGTCTTGCTTTGAATATGTGATTGAAATTCAACTGTGTATCTTAAGCTTAATTTATCTTGACAACATGCACTCTTTCAACAGCAGCAGCTGGAAGCAGCAACATCTGGCACATTTTAAGCAAATGCATTTTGTTGTTACACTTCTAACATGCTGTGGTGGTGTGGATAATAACCGCTTGCAACTAACTGCACACATTCTCGGCGTGGTTACAAAAGTAATGCACCAATACTAGAGACCCAGGCAAATAAAAAAAAAACTAAACACAGATCAGCATCTGACATAACATTTTCTTGAGGCGGACTAAAATGTGCAGCAGCAACACGGTAACTCTTTGAACAATTCAAATGTCTGCAACAGTGGTAAATAATGTACTGTAAATAAACAGTATGGACTCTGAAGCATGGACAAACCTAATGGTGTCCGTTAGGCAGTAATATTTAGGTACATAGTTATTATGTCAAGGGAGTGTTAAAAAAATCGAGCAGGATAAAGAGACTGTTTTGATCAAGCCAATTGTCCCAAAACCACTGACTATCCTGTTTTCTCTCATTTTTGTGTATTGACCTGGTCTCCCTTGAAAACTAACCCAATCTCAAAGGAACTAACCTGCATACAAAGAAAACAAATGAGAATGAAGAATGATTTTAAAAAAGTAACCGTGTTGTAGTACTACAAACCATCCCTGGGAATACTATTGGCTACAATGTTCTTTTCTAGCTCAGTAATTAGATAGATGGCTTGGAGTCTGTAAAGCTTACTTCACTGTTTATGCTGCGGTTACTAAGCTAATTAGTGGTAAACAAGCAGCTAGTCAACACCCTTCTGATTGTCTTATGTTGTTTTGTGTCTTACACAAAAACAGCTTGTCCCACATTCATGCATCGGTAACTGATGTTGAAAGCAATACAACCCTCAAGGCTCTCCAGTGGAGCGACTTGAGTCCTTAAGTGTTGGTGACTCTCTTGGGTATTATTGTGAACGTGTGCGTATTCAAATCAAAATCATTGTACAAACAGTGTATGTACAATGGCACTGAAAGCAGTGCTTTCGGACCATGAGCGATATAAGAACAGTGTTTCTTTCTCCTGTCCTCCTGGTCTTTGGAAAGGATTAACCCGGTCAGTGGCATTCACGTCTCTCTAATGACCCTAATTAAAAGGGGCTATCACGGATATTATAGAAACATAAAATGATACTGTGCTATTGAAAAAATTCCCACTAATTATAATCATTGTACTTGCTTTAAGCAAAGCACAAAGTGTATTATTATGGACATTTTTGGGGAAGGTTCCACCTTCTTTTTTCCTAAAAAATTAATTCAAACTTCAAAATGCCAACTGACAGTTCAACTGAATACAGTGCTCACACTGCCACTGATTTCATCTCAGCTAAAATTTCAACTACTTACCCCTTAGATGTCAACTGACATTTAAATTGCATTCATCTATTAATCCTTAACTGATGTTTCAAGTGCCTTCATCTCTTACTCTTAGCTAGTCTCGCATTTCCAGACCTTCCTCCACAGCCTTGCAGAGGAGGGTCTATCTAGTCCACACAGCATTCCGGGATGGGAGAAAAACGTGCTCTGGTTTATTGCCATTTCTTTAAACCAATCACAATCGTTTTGGGCGGCGCTAAGCACCGGACGGAGCGATGGTGCCGCTGCAAAATAGCCTCAAGAAGGAACTTGTTTTGGTGGAATATGTGTACATTCAAAAGTTGTTTTAGTCGTGCAACAGAAAACTCAGGTTGGACAGATAGTCTAGCTAGCTGTCTGGACTATGGTTAACTGCAGAGATATCTGAGGAGCAGTTAACCATAGTTCACCGGAGTTTAAAATTCCAATACACAGAAGCGGAATGTAGCGGACACCCGGCGGAATCAGAGCAATCCCGGAAGTGGAACGTCGTGGATATAGACTAGTCCTCAGCTAACATTACAAGCCTTCATCACTTTGAATGACAATTGAACGGCTTTCAGTTTTAACAAGTTTACTTACATTTTCAACTGCATTCATCTCTTTTTCTTCAACTGTCATTGCTTACACTTCAACTGACACTACAAACCATTTGAACAACAAAAAAACTCTTATTTCCCACAGCTTCCACTGTTCACACACAATTTACTCACTTCAACTTTACTTAAACTTCATTCAGTGCTGACGCTTCAACTGAAACTTCCATTTAAATCACCAACTCAACTTCTTTCAGTATTCGTATTTCACAACCTATTTAACATTATTAAACTGCAAATTTCCAAACATGAGCACACGAGTCTTCAAAAAAAATTGCCTTTTCTAGTCTTCTGTCTTCACACATTTTTTTTTTGTATCAAAAGGACTATAATTGTTTGATTCCATTATAGTACATCCTTTATAATAATACATTTTATTTGTTGACGCCTCACACTCACAGAAACCTTACAAAACATTAATAAAAACATCAATACAAGCACAACAATTTTATCAATAGTAAAAACAAGTAGTAAGGAAAATCTAGGTCTTCAAATAGTTAAAAACATTTAAGTCAATAAAATCAAGGAGGATATGGTGAAAGTTATGTAGTATGCTAACCTAAACATATGGTTTAAGTTGTGATTTGAATTGATGAAGAGAGTCCAGTTTATTGGTCTTTATTACTTTTCATTATGATCATTACATTTCCTAATTTGAGGTCACTAGATGGCACTGATCATTTGTTAGGTAATACATACAGATTCAGACATCAGGTAACTGGATCCCATTTAGAAATTAACCCTACATGCTTTTATTTTGACATCTTGACAAGGAAAGATGCACCACGGATCTCAGTTTCTTTCAGGTGGCGTATATCTATCCATTGAAATATCTGCTGAAATTATGTTGTTTTGTTGCTTTGCAGGTACAAAAATTCAACTTGTAAACTAGATTAACATTTTTAATAATTTGAAGTCACCTCAACTGTCTGCAAAAGCACTCTGTAAACGTTAATAAAAGTGCTACATAAGGTTAACATTAACATAACAACAAGGTAACATAGTATTTGACAGTAGAATTGTGTTTTTGTGTGTAATGTGTGCTGCTAGTTTCTGCTACGTATGTTTCAGTCTCTCTTCTGTATCCCTCTCACTGCTTCCTTGTTGGCCTCATTTAATTTACCAAGTATTGGAAATAAATAGCAATTTGTTTCAAGGGCGTAAGGTGCCGGTATTTTGACAAACCTGCAATTTCACAAGAGTGCGACACATATGATGCAAGGAGAACAGGAAATTCTCTAATAAGGTAACGGGAACTACTGCACATGGCCGCAAGCAGCAGTGATTTGGGTCTTGACCCCGACATGTTGTAAAGCTTTACCTTAAATAGAAAAAAGGCATTCCTTGCCCGGGAAATTTTTTTTTATATACAGAAGCACAACTGAGATCAAGAAATACAGATAAACGTTCTGTAATCTCTGACAAGGAGGGTCAGAATAGAGAATGTTTAGATCTATTAAATTTAACCATGAAATCCAGTGACAGTACAATCCTGACAGCTGCTGAATCTACAGCCAACCTCAACTCGCTCACGTTTTTAATCCAGGCTCCAGAATAACCCAAGGCAAGGTCAGCCCACTCTTTGACAAAAAATGGTAAATTATTTGCGGCTTGTTTTTTTCCCCCATCAGAAAACAACATTTGTATTTCCGTCTGCAGAAATGTCAGGGGGATTTATGTGGTCCCGGTTTTGTGTTGGTGGCCTATTTTATGCTACACTGCACACCTCTCACAACCTTAAATTAAAGCATGGCTCTTTCTGTAGACGGCCATGTTCACTGCCAATCAAACTGACAAGTATTCCAAATTGAGATTATTGGATAGTGTATCTTTGTAAATGGTACTGATGGTATTGATATGAATCTATTTCTGGTCGATCATACCCTTAATTAGACAACAATGACAATGAAAAAGTGAACAAAATGGCCTCACTTATGTATGTCCATTTGCATTCACACTGGCCAAGTGGCCATAGGAACTGACCTTTTGTTATTCTATGCCATCTAACCACCACTAAAAGGGAAAAGACCCTGCCCTGAAGTAGGAACTGAAAGAGTTACAGGAACTGGATGTATTTAATAATGCCCAAATTGGTCCAGTCGGAACAGGAGAAAAAAAAAAAGGGTTCTAGGAACGTTATGTTCTAGGACCTGCAAAACTCCCTCCAGTCGGAAAGCGGCTATTTACACAGTGATGGACAAGCAAACAAACCTTGCTACAAAATTGTACTTAAGAGTACCCAGATTCCATTTAGCCTTTTTTTCTGATAATCAAGAGTATAAATCCTTCTGTGGTTGGGCATTGTGACATCTGCCTGTTGGTTTTTCCTATTTGGATCCACCTGTTATTCCGTCATCTACACTTCAGATGTGGTGTTAAGCCTAAGAAACACCCAGCAGTAATCTCTGTGGTCTGAGTTTCAGGTTCTTGGAGTAAATCCTGTTAGATAAAGGTAGGGTTTGAAAGAAACCATCTAAATAGTGCTTTTCCTGAAGGTATACTCATACACGAGTGCACCGTTGTTTGAGTGATTTGGTTAAGCCAACACTAGTCTATATCCACGACGTTCCACTTCCGGGGTTGCTCCGTCCTGGAAATTCCGCCGGATGTCACTCTTTTCGGCCGGATGTCCGTTAACTTCCGCTTTCTTTGTGTTGTAATTTTAAACTCCGGTGGATTCATGAGGACTCCTCAGATCTCTGCAGGGTAAATCCAGACAGCTAGCTAGACTATCTGTCCAATCTGAGTTTTCTGTTGCACGGCTAAACAACCTTTGAACGTACACGTTCCACCAAAACAAGTTCCTTCCCGAGGCTATTTTGCAGCGGAACTGTGGCTCCGTCCGGCGCATAGCGTCGCCCAAGACGATTGTGATCGGTTTAAAGAAATACCAATAAACCAGAGCGCATTTTTCTCCCATCCTGGAATTTTGTGCAGACTAGCCAGACCCTCCTCTGCAGCGCTTTGGAGGAGGGTCTGGCAATGCGAGACTAGTCCAACACCTACAGGTCATTATGGTCATTGTTCGCCTTTAGCTGAGACTATCCCCCTCTGACTCAGTTCCGTACTGCAATTAGGCGAATAAGGGCTAAGTTTAAACCACTCTTTTCAGGAAATTGAATTAAACGATTTGATGGTGTCTTTTCTATTCCCACCCCCCCTTTTCTATTCACTGATTAAGAAAACACAGAATCTTTAAACATCCCCACTGCATTTGCTGTTCCAGTGAGTTAATTGTAGCATTTGACTGTCTGATACCATTTAGTACAACAGTAAGGAGCGATCATTTAATAAAGCTAACAGAGACTGATAGCATCACAAGCATTGCAACCACAGCGCTCAGAGATGACTCAGAATACAGCAATTTTGCATTGCTTCAGGCTATGTGAAAGGGTTGCAAGTGTCACAGTATCAGTGATGAAGGTGATTAAAGGAAATTTAGGTTGAGAGAGTGCACTAATACTAGACTAAATTGTGTTTTATTAGTTATTTGATGCTATAACAATGGGGTGAAACGTCAAGATTGACTTGCGATTGGTCGGGCAGGTGTATGGGCGGGACTTGGATACCGCAACTCCAGCGCCCAATCATTACTTCACAGACTCTGGCTCTAAAATTTCAAGATGGCAGTGCCCGTATCCGGGATATTTTGACTTCACTATTGTACAGGGCGAGGAAGTGGTCTTAATATACAGTCTATGGCACTAAACAAGATCGAGCTACTACAGTATAGAACAAAGGTGTGATTCAAAGTAGAGGTTCAGATGTTTTTTTTAAAATGACTGTAGCTATATACAAAGGCACATTAAGGTTTAGTATGATAAGAAAAAGCAATAATGACATTTAAAGGAAAGTTAATTATGCCTGGGGACAAGACTGCATTCACATTTTTACTTTTTCATTCAACACATATCTTGAGCTTAAGTGCGTCAAACGAAGAAACCACAGCACCCCCTTTTCAAAGTTGAATCATGATTTCACAAATTTAGGGAGAGATGACAACTCCAGCATCTAAAAAAAAAAAAAAAAAAAAAAAAAAAAAAAAAGGCTTTTCGCCCCACAATAACAAGTGAAATTGAAAGTGAGAAAGACTCTAAATGATCATTTTTGAAATCACACAGCACTGTGGGTCCAATTGTGATGTAGAGATTCTGGCTACTTATTTTCTCAAGACCGCAAAATCATTTTAGATTTCGGGGGGGTTTGGAAAGTGACTATAGCAATTTTCTAAAAAGTCAAACTCACTTTGAACACTGTAAGAAAATAGATTTGAAAGGCTTTCTACCAGATATGTCCCCAACAGAAAAAAAGCCTGATTATTTTACCCCAAGTAACCATGATACCTATAAAAATGCAATGAGGTTCGCCGTCACAGAATTAAGACGGCTGTATCTACAAATAAACTTCATAAAATCTTCATTAGGCGTTTTGTCCATTTTGTTTAAAACTAAACGCTTTATGTTGATTACAGAACAGAGTATTAAGAATTAAATGTAGCCGTTTTGCGGATCTACTGTTAATATCTATCGGAATTCAATTATCACAAATTCATTCACAATTTAACATATTTAAATATGGGAGTTAAAGGTATCTTAACCACATAAAATAGCAAGAATTCCAATAGAAAAAGCTGAGATGGTAGTGCTACTGCTCTTAGCATTAGCATGGGTATACCAGGGGTTTTAGTTCCACCATGATTAGATGTAGCAACTGTGGAATATCAAAATTGAGTTACCACGGTATACGTTTGTTTTAAATCAATATACCACACTACACCCTGAGAAAGGCTTAAGCCGACACGCATTGGTGTACTTTTAAATGTCTTGCAACATGAATTAAAGGCCTTTTATTTTTTGTAACCAACCTGGAGTGCCTGGATGTTTTTTTATACAACTTTTTGGTCATAACTCTTCCTCCTCTCTGTGATGTTTCAATAAACAGCTTGAGAGAAATAAGTAGTAACATAGTTTTTAAACTGCCGTTTTCTTGAAAATCATTTCTGGCATTTTTATATAGACAAAATATGTAATTACTGTGTTTTGGCTTTGTAGGCCTATTGAAATAATTAAAAAATATATGTGATATTGGTCATTAGTGTAACATGTATAAAAATACTGGCCATCTAGTATCTGCTAAGGGAGTCTTGAAGAAACTTTTTGATGGAGTGATTATATTAAATTATACCTTTGGAGCTCTTCTTGTAAATAGTTGTAAAAGCAGCAGCAATTGCATCGCCCAAGAAGAGTTCACCTGTTGTAGCTTCTCAGATCATCTGCTTAAGAGGGCAACTCAGAGACATGTCAGTGTTGTTGCGGCTCGGCTGTTTCTGGCCCCTAAATGCCCCCAATTTTGACAGAAGTAGAAGTGCTGCATCGCTTAATTTAGATAGGCCTTTCAGTGATTCCACCCTGCCAATAGTTCAGGGCATGTTGCCACAGCCACAGCCATTATGCCTTTCTGTCATCAAGGACAACGCATAGAGCAGACTCCACATTTGCACGACCCTAAGCTGATGTTCAGAAATAGTCGAGAAGATGTCAGGACTATTGTTATGGTTGTTTATGGTCGAGACAGCTGACATGGCATTAAGGCTAAGGAGATTTTATGTTTTTTTTTTCCACTGGCTCCCACTCTGTCATACATAGTGACCTGACCATCTTTCACATTTCAATAAACCCTCTCTCCTTCCTTCTTCGCTCTCTTTGGTTAAAGAGATTCAATTCAAAATGTTGTAAAAACAATTAGGAAATAGGTTGTATTCCTTTTAAAAGCCCCAAAACGTAGTGCTTTATATTCAAGGCTAAACAAATCCCTTCCTGAAGCCATTCAAAGCTCTACTTGAAGCCAGTCCAAACATGGACAATGCAAAGGATTTTGTTCAAATGTATTTCAGCTTTTGACAGAAGCTGCTGGGTTGCCAGTCAAAGAATTTCTGGAAAAATGTTGTATCTCTGAGGAGCCATTACTCAGGCAAAACCTACCAAAACCCCAACACAAATCCTCTCTCAGGAAGTAATTCAGTGAAATGTGTGAAATAAAAAAACGTTGCGAGGATGGAGTGGGTTCAAGGGAGAGATAGGGATGGGGAAAAAGGATTCTGTTAAAAGTTGCAATCGCTGTAGGTTATTGTTGGTTTGAGTTATAGTGTCTGAATGAGTTTAGAGACAGCATTAGAGGCGGATTCTGCCGCACAAATGACTTCTTGTTTACTTTAAGTCCTATTTTGAGACTTTTCAGGATGGTCAGGTCATTGTGGCGAAACATGTCAACTGGGCAACGCTATTTTCTATTGGGGTGAAATGGGCTGGCTGAAGCAAAACTGTTCCTGTTTTCACTGTTGTTGCTGTAACCGTTTCGCATCATCAGGATGGAGTAAAGAATGGCCATTCATGGATCAAAAGTTTTATGGTAAAGTGAACTGAAGTGACGGTAGATACGGATTTTTTTTTTACTGGAAATGGTAGATGCTGACTACTGTGTGAATAAATTATACAAACTGACTGAAATAGGCTGATGTACTGCATCTCCTCATTCTCTCTCCGTCTCTTCACACACATCAAACATTCAATGTCTCTCTCTCCCACACATTTCTGTTACTATTATTACACTATTACTTATTCAATGCATATCATTGCTGTGGCTTTAATTAAATGAAGCTATAGTATTGAGTGCCTTGAAGCATATATTTCAGGTCTCTATACTAACTCGCAAACATATAATGGCATGTGCTTTCATACAATTAATTCCTCAATTTGATGTTTTCTTTTTAAGCTGCAGTGAAAGATCCGTCCTTTAGAAGCCACCCTCTACTGTCACGCCACGTATTCTGACAGTGACGTAGTTTGACTGTAGGCTTCAGTGTTCCTGAATGGGTCCAACCCCATGTCTAAAAAAATTTGACCTTCTTTATAAAGTGTGTGCATGTATGTGAGTGTTTTTGTCTATAGAAGGCAGTTGAAATAAGCAATGTCCTATTAGTGTATTTTTCTAAAGCACACTGCCAATAAGTGGGTACACGAACACATTCACTGAATGAAAAATACATGTGGAAAACTAACTAAAACTCAGAGTTGGAGCCCCCTCTAGGGGTGAGACAGGACTCCATCCCAGTGAGCTGCGCAGGGTGTCAGCTCTTGATAATGACATTCTGACCTAAGCAGCTTTCTTTTTACAACCACATAAAATTGAACATTTAAATGTTAAACTGATGTTTATGGCTAATGGCAACAAATCGAGAGGTTACACAAATTGGAAGCTGAAAACAAATACATATTAAAAACTAGTGTTACTTTTGATGACACCAATTAGCATTTCAAACTTTGGAAATCTCATCCAAAACCACAATCAAGCCTCAAAGCAATGGATGGCATGTGAATGACCTTTTTAATGCAAAGACATTTAAATTAAAAAGGTCAATCATATTTAACTGTAAAAGACCAAGTATTACACTGTTGTTTGCAATATCATACAGTTTAATAGTGATAAGCGTCGTGTTGCTGACTGACATCGCAGTCCCACTTTGCTTCTAAGACACCACAAACTACAGCATAGAAATGCAGTATTATCATTTTTAACTAAATGTAGTTGTCAGTAATGTGATGTAGCTCGTAAGAATATACTTTAGCTGTGCTTATATATGGAGCTGTGTGGGCGGAGGGAAAATGAATTTCCAGCCTTTGTAAGAACACAGGAGCTTACTGGTAAATTTGAGTAGGTGGGAGGGAGGCTTATACGTGGGCGAGAAAGTAACCAGGTTTTATATTACAGAAGTAGCAGGGCACACAATCTAGAGTCTCATATAGGTGAGTAGGACGGGCATGTTTTTCATAGTCCTGCAGTTGCGTTTATTCATGTGAGAGTGTGTGTATATATTGTGTGCACACAGCCTATTTGGAAGGTGTTTCTGGAAGTGTGTGGGGGCGTTTTGCCTATCCACAGTCCTCTCCTGGTGAAGTACTGTCAGTGACTCCAAGTTGCTTCAGCCTGGTCATCACTCTTTTCCCCATCTGGTTGAACTCAGACCTGTAGGTCGCCTCCATCTGAAGCTCCCTCTGGTGCCTGTGACAGAGCAATTTAACATTACAGATGGAGGAACTGAGGAATTCAAACTGGTTAAAAGGATTGATCGGGTAAACTAGAGCCTGATTCACTATTCACCATAAGGTAGCTAAACCACTATCGATGTAAGCTCTAATAAGCAGTATTGATGATTTTAGTATTTGTGGTAGAATTTCCAGCTTACGAACTCATGCTGTGTAAATTGAGACAGGGGTGCCCCAGGTCACATTCAGGTCAGGCACCAACATGTCCAACACTATCTCACAACCTGTCTTGGGCCAAGCAATAGTTCAACTCCCTGTCTCGTCAGATGACTGTGACGTAACAGCTTCATGATACAGAAGACTGTTTTGCCTGTTTCTCTCTGACACCCAAGGTTCCCGGGATTAGATTACACCCCATAAATACAGAATAGACACACTGGAAAGACAAGCGCACCCACTATAAGATAAAGTGAACCCTCTTCTATGGTCAGATTGACTTTGTGACCTCAGAATGTGCTGAGATCTGCAACATGATTTAGGTAAGCATGTGTGTTTTCGGTGCCAATAATATCTTTGCATACATTGAAGGTTAGAAAAAAAGTCCTTATTTGGCAACTCCTAACCTCCAGCATGAGTTACCTGCTTGGAAATGCAGACGCTTCAGAGTTGGGATGGCACTACGTGACAATACTTTGTGATTGAACTGTATTGCTTATTCATAATTCTCCTTGATCAAGATTCATTAAATGCTTCTGCGTAAGTCATCAAAGCCTCCCGAACTTTCTTCAGTCTCTGAGTCAATCAGCTCCCGGTTTTCTTTAACAGTATTGACTAAAATGCAGCAATAAAATCATGTTTTTTTCTACATTTCACTTTCAAATTAAAGTAATCCTAGCCACATTGTGTATTTATGTCAAAATATGCTAGTGTCCATCTGAAAAATGGACATGTAATACTTTCCTAGAAATTAATGATAAAACAGTAAAATACAGCATTTGTGCAGAAAAAAATTAATTTTCTTCATCTTTTCACCTTGATTAATGTTCAAAGATAATGACGGAAACAAGTTTGATTTTTTTTGTCATTGCTATGAAAAAGAAGCATCTTGCAGTGTGTTCCTGCTCCTAGAAATCTTTTGTTTGAAAGACCTCCAGGTACACGGTTTGCACATTATTTAACTTGTTTGGTTTATCTCTTGAGTTACAGGAGGACTCCCCCTCTTAAAACTGAAAGAACAACATGTTCTGGAATTTCAGTGTCTAACAATCTTATTTATTGCATAGGATGTGCTTCATTCATGTAAATAAATTATTGTGGCAAAAAAACTAAATATCATTTCATCTCTGCATCTCTACTGAATGCATGAGTAATCTTTGTCTTATACACATCATGCCAGTAGACGTACCTGCAGACGGTCATTGCTCTGGTGAGGTTGCTATTGGAGACCAGAGCTTCCCCAGACAAAAACTCTGCTCTGATAATCTCTGGTGTTAGTTGGACTCCTGAGCCTTCCCACCTGAACACAGACAAATGCACAGAATCTGAGCATAAAAGCAGCAATCTTACTAGAAAAAAGAGCCAACAAAAAGATCAATTGATGTCAATGTTGCATGTGCTTACGGATTGTCCATTAGTGGTGCCAGATCATCTGGAGGTCCGGTAAGAGGAGGAGGAGGAGGTGGAAGTATATCTGTGCTGTAGTCGACAGACCTATAGAGGACACACATACTGCTGTTTCCCCTGAAGAGCCAGACCACATATTACCGAATCAAGATAATGGTCAGATATCCACTCCATCTCACTTAGATGAAAGGACTGCTTAGGGTTGTTTGAAATCACAGTTTGAACAGGAATGATAAAAGATCTCCAGAGTGGAAGTTGATACCACTGACGGGCATAAAATAGAATGAAAGCACTGACAAGCCACAGGTTTGCTTTTGGAGTCATCCCTAGGCTCTGAACAGGAACTTGCAATTTAAAGTATAGTATACTGAGTCATTTTGAGACATCATTAAGCATGTCCACCATATTCCATATCACCTCTTTTACTCCTCAGTCTAAGCAGGTCACATGTTAGCAAGCTAACAGTTTTGTGAGTTAGCCAGCTCATTTAGCTACACAAGTTGCACCTTGCAGTTACTGTGTGTAAATATTAAACCTGCAGGAACAGGTTTGTTCGGCCACTTTGGGGCAGTGAAAAACTTTGACATGCAATCACCTTTTAAGTTAACATGGCGAACAATTTAGCAGTTACGTAGCAACACTGCGCTTCATTTTGAGCCAAGTTTATGTCCAGCTGTTGAATGCAAGCCCAATACCGCTCAATGGTGTTTTTGCCTCCAACGGCCCCTTCCAGGCAGCTAACCCTAACCTTAACCCTAAACATAACCATTGCCGCGCTGCCTGGGAGGAGACGTTGGGGGCAAAAAACACCAAAGACCCCTAATACCACTCCCTTTTAGCTATGTTTTTGGTCTCTACCAACTCCTGAGGGAAAAATCTGCTTCTTTAGCTGCTAAATGCTTCACTATGTTCACCAGCTATTCACTGTGTCTGCAGTTTTGCTGCTGAGCAGGTAGTGTACAGTGGGTTTATCAGAGCTTTTTCACTGCAAACAGCTAACTGCTGTGGCCATAGCGACGCATTGAGAGCGGTGAGAGTGAATCAAAACAGTAAAGTTGCAGCTGGACACCTAAACAATGAGCTGAAACTCGCTATAAAGCTCTGTAAAGCCGAAAGGAGCTGCAGATTGGACTGATCATTCACTACAGATTCTTCACTATGAGCGACGACCCCTTCACACACCGTTGTTTTCACAGTCATTTGATGCATTATTACAAAAAATAATCAGGGGACTTTAAACATTCTATGCTTTAAACCATTACAGCGTGCTGTAATAAATGACTTAATACTAAATTACAAAATCAAACCTAGGCATTTCAATCAAACGCTCATGTATTATGGGTATTAGTTGCCGTAGCTCTGTAATAAGTAGAGTTACTGTTTTAAAGTTTGGTAGTTTACAGAATCCTTTTTGCTTTCACACATTGTGTATAAGGAAAACACTTCTGTTCTCCTGCTGTCAAGTTGCTGTCAAGTTGCTGTCAAGGTTGTTTTCATATTTTATTATAGCCATCTGACATAGTATTGTTTGGGTTTGTAAGATAACCAGAGAGGCTGTGAATGCAACCGCCGAGGCAGTAATAGAAATTAATTTTAAGACGTCTGAGCAGAGAGGCTGTGGGAAATTCATCTCTTGCATGATAAAAGAAGAATATATCTACAGTTATCCTACAGATCAGTGCTGACAGGCATAAAGAGAATACTATGCCTTGCCAGGCATCTGATTATGTAACACAGGGAAGGTGAGGAGAAATGGGAAGTAGACAGAAAGGTGAGGGGAGAGAGCTGTAGTGGAGTCAGATTCAAACCCACGCATTCACACGAACATCATGTGAACAGCGGCTGCCCAAGTGACTCGGGCATCTTTTCAAATAAGGACATGAAATTGTTTTAGATCTCAATAGCAAAATTGCTTCATCAGCTCTGCAACTTTAAGTGTCTATAATGCAAGACAAATTACAAAGTACATGACACTATTTTCCTGGGTCAGGGACAGAGTGTTTTGCATACTGAGTGGTATTCGTTGTGACAGGGTGCATAGAGAACTGCACAGCATGGGACAGCCACATGCTCCCTTCACTTATATATACACACTACATCAAAATATCATAATTTATTCACTGTCCATTTAGGCTACAGACTGAATAAATCATTATTTCACAGTGTAAGTGGAGATAGTGTGCTGAGCTCTTTGCCTCAATATGACCTAGATTCTGCACACACAGAAGGTATTTCACTTGAGGTATACAATTGTACTATATTATATATTTTATACACATACATACATATATACACATACATACACACACACAATGTTAATATATAATTAGTACACCAATAGGTTTCAAATGAATTTAAAACCTATTGTTGTACTAATTATATAGTAATATAGTATAATATAATGTCTAGCAGGGCTGTAGTCAAGTCCACCTTTGTCGAGTCCAAGACAAGTTCAAGACCAGGACTAGTCAAGACCGATTCAAGACCAAGTCCAAAGAGGTTCAAGTCCAAGTCAAGACCGAGTCCAAAAACGTTTGAATCTAAGTCAAGACATTGTGTCTGTGGCCAAAATGAAAATGATTGATAACTGATGATTGAGGTATATGATGCAGCCAGGTGTATACCAGGAGACCAATCTTGATGCCTGTTTTGGATGGATTTTGAATTAAACTAATACCCGTTTTCTGAACGAGCGCGCATCATCAATGGTTTTGTTTAGAACAAAAGCATATATTTCTGGACTCGGTCGAGACCAACTCGATTAATGGCCGAGTCCAAGACAAGTCCAAGTCCAAATATCAACATGTCAAAGACGAGTCCGACACAACAGAAAACCATCAAGTACTACAGCCCTGGTGTCTAGTATAACAGTAATTATACTATTTCCTGTGGACATAGTTCTCCAATGTGGACATTTCTGTGTGTGTGTGTGTGTGTGTGTGTGTGTGTGTGTGTGTGTGTGTGTGTGTGTGTGTGTGTGTGTGTGTGTGTGTGTGTGTGTGTGAGAGTTTATTAAATCAGTGGTTCTAACACCTAAAGGACAAAACTGATCTCAACACTCAAGATTGTGATTTCAAAAATATAAAAAAAAAAAAAGTAGAACAAACCTAGTGCACAGCATCCATATAGCTTTATCAAATCCTAAAAGGATATCAATAAAAAAACAAAAACTAAATGAAATTCAGATCCAATATTTGACATAAAAAACTGCTGTAAGTGCAAAATACTGGAAGACGGCGAGAAGTCATGTTTCTGTAATACTGCATGTGAGATGATAAATGGAATGCCAAGCTATTAAATATTCAAGCTTTGTCATGGCAATTTGACAGGATAAATATTTACTCCAAGAAGATAAATGTACTACTCCAAGTGGCCGCTTGCTGAAGCAGTGATATGAGCCTGCGTCTTACAAACAGTAACAGGATCTCAGTAAATCTACAGATGAACAGCTTTAGATCAAGAGGTCAATTATTGATTGACTGGATGTGTTTGGGGGAAAATGACTGCTACAAAATATATTGATATACATCAGTGAGATGCACCCTCCCATTGTCATTCTATATATTGTTATATTGTATGAAAATGATACTTCTGACAATGTTAAATGCTGGAGAAGCTACAGTGAAGTGATTGCGACCACACGGTCATAAGTTCAAATTCCTCCACAAGCTGGAAAGATATGGACAAAGGAAGTGCAGCCACTTTCCACACTGTAAACATATACTAGTACTTTTTCCATCCCACAACAGTCCAGTTGAAGCTTCTTTGCGGTTTTACATGGGAATCTCTGGGTGACTATACCCTGTCTTTTAACTTCTGGGTGGCTGCTGTCAGTACATTATGAATGCACTCTTACTCCCTTGTTCAGTAAAAGAGGAACTGGCACGACTTGATGCTGTACCTAGCATTATGCAGTTAATTGAATTTTGATTGTGATTTCAGCTCCTAACGATCACAAAAACAATGTAATCGAGAAAAACAATTATTTTGCACATTACGTTTGCAAGTTAATTCTTATTTTGCTTTGTCTTCTGAATGACACGCACACTTCCCGAAGCCTAAACTCACTCAGCCAACAGTCAATGAGGTCCTGTTTGTGGTTTCTGGTGGCATTTAAAAATCAGCGCGAGTGAACATGGTGGAGGGAGAGAAGCACGCTTGTCTGGGAACAGTTTGGATTTTGAATGAGTAATCGTGTTAAATAATCGCGATTTCCATATTGACCAAAATAATTGTGATTATGATTTGTTCCCTAATCGAGCAGCCCTAACTGTACACAGTGATTAAGTTTAGTTCTGTCCTACCTGCGGGGGGCACAGTCACTGGTGAGAGCAGCTTGGTTGGACAGACACTTCGAGGTAATCAAATCAAAATCCTTCCATGTCATGATCTCTGCGATCACTTCCTGTTGTTGGTATGGAAAAAAGAAGCCACGTCTGCATCAGTCCATTTAGATATAAAACAGTAGCTAGTTTCAGATTAACTTCCAACTCAAAGGGATTGCTCACATATCACAAATGGCTGTTTTAATGATTAGACCCTTTGGTCCAGCAACAACGCCTCTAAGTATATAACCAAAAATTATCAAAGTGATACTGATAATGTACTGAAACTTGGTTCAAGTGCTTCAAGCATCCCAAAGAAACTCACAAAGTTCAAAGTCTCTGAAGATAAATTACCTTGCGGTCCAGAGTGTGTGGGGTTTGTGCCCCTCTGCCACACATGTTGCTCTCAGGGATTGCATACCTGCATACGGAAAGCACTTTCTTTAAAGTATCTGGGTTTGGTCAGGAAATAATCAGGGCTATAGCTGGGCATTATCAAAAGTCAGCACAGAGAACACTTGTTTTTACTAAAGCAAAGATTTACAGTATATTACCATCAGCATGTCTTCACTGATGTGTTGCTGTTACCTGGGCAGAGGGCAGAGGTGGAACTCCAGGTCACTCTCCAGGTATTTAGGGCTGGGCTTGTAGGTCTGCAGGCCTGGAGCTGGATTCTAAAACACATGATGTGATAAACACAGGAACAATAGTAGTTTAAATATACTGCCAAACCGATATGCATCATGTACAGAAACAAACTGAACGTTCAATTTCAGACTTTGGATCAATAAAGAGAAATGAAAGCCTTACAAAGATTCTGAGTGGGTTTGCTGGAAAAGGTCCGAGCAGAGCTTCGGGGGCGCTGAAGGAGAGACACGCAGCCTTCACATCCTCCAGCTCGTCCTAGAAATTGACAACAACACAGAAGCAGACATTTTAAAAAGTGTAAGTAGATCGAGAGTGGATGAGTGAAGAAATAAATGAATAAATATCGTTCTCCAATATTGGCGAACTCTGTGTGTTTTAGGCCTGCATAGTTACCAGAGCTCCAGAGCGAAGTGGTCTGGCCAAAGTAGTGGGCGTATAGGAGTTAAATGCCTCCCAGGCTGACACAGGCCGGTAGCCCATAAGCTTATAGTGCTGGGGAACCTAGAGTGACAAAATAAATAATATGGTTACATAGTTTTCTATTTGTAAAGCCAAAGGGCTTCTTCTTAGTCTCTTTTAAGATGAAACAATATTGCATTCATGTCATATCGACATTCAAATATGAGGTCACAGGTTCAAAGTATGAAATGTGTTATCAAGTTAACACAGAATACATCAAATATATTGTGTTTTTACATTGTCACATTTCCCATTGTTATGGCAGCGGTGGAGGAAGTGCTCTAAACATTTGCTTTAGTAAAAGTACCACAACAACAATGTAATAATTTAGCATTCGAAATCCTATTAAAGTACACATAAAGTATAATTCACTAAAATTATCAAAAGTGAAATTACTTTTTCACAGCAAAATGGCCCCTGTAACTTATATATTTATTATTATATATGACATAATGAGATTGTTAATACTGCTGCAGCTATGTGTAAGTAGCATTTTACTACTGTAGCTGGTCAAGATTAAGCTACTTTTAACTACTTTAGGTAGTGCAGTTCAGTAGTTAAGTCCAGGTTTTTAGGTGTCTGTAATAAGTACAATATTTCTTTCTGAAATGTAGTGGAGTAGAAGTATAAGGTGGCATTAAATGGATACACTTGTGAAATACAAGTGCATCAAAATTTTACTTAAGTATAGTACTTCCACCACTGCTGTTTGTTACACATCTGTGGATTTAGAAGCGTGATCTTCAGATGGCCAGGTGCTGCAGTAAATACCTACTTGAAGCTTGAAGAAAGGAATACGTGTTGTCACAGTCACATCAATAGGGTCCACAGGCAATGTGTCCAAATGACTGTGAGCCTAGAAATATCAAGGAGACAAATGGCATTATTTGTTCAATTGAACACCGAGGCCTTTTCTCTGCGGGGCATCTGGAAAATGAGAGATTTAATCAAAGTGCGGGAAAGTGAGCTTCCTCTTTGATTCCCCAGCTAGATCAAAGACATCTTTCAAGGGAAATAATGAAAGAAAACTGTTTCATGTGCAGGACAATTGCCACTTTTCAGCCATTTGTCATCCTCCATATGTCGGAACCAATTTAGGTAGTTTAGGAGTGAATTTCAATAGGCTTTAACAAGACAACCTGATTTGCAAAGAAGTGGTCAAGTTATATAATGTACTCACTTACCAGCGGGTCATCTTCATTAGAGAGAACGGGGAAAGCAAATGGAAAGACTCTGTCTGGGGAGATCTTTAGATCACAAGTCGTCTCCTCTTCAACTGAAAAAAGGTCAGATGGTTAATAATTAAAAAGTTACATTTCTATAGATCCTTGTTTTTTAGGGTCAGTGAGAAATGTAACATTCAATGTATGACTAAATGCACACAGCACCATAAATAGCCTTGTCCCTGAGGCATGCACGTATGTTCTAAGAAGCTCATAATAACCAGAGGGGATTTCAATTTTACCTCGAGGAATACATTCAATTAAGCATGCTTTAGTGACATGGCATAATGAGATTATTTCTGAATGAGGAGATTATAGGATAATCAAAACCTTTCTTTGCCAAGGGCACGTTCTTCATGCTGCCTGACAGTTTCTTCAAACAGGTCAGTCTCAGGTTCATGCGACATCGGATCACTATCTGGATGGGCGAGAAGAGTACAGGGTGTTACTGCGAGTTACTGGTCATTCACATCTACCTCTTTGAATCTCAGAAGGAAAGGTATATGGACATAGTGAGACATAAAGAACTAAAGAAAGAGGAAGGTTTTCTAGCTTTTCCACCAGAAACAAAATGACCGTTACTTCACTTGCCACTAGGCAAAGAGAAGCATGCTCTTCCTGTGTCTTTAAGAAGCCATGTCAAATTACTCTGCTTTTACTGGAATGCACTGAGTGTACCCAGGGAAATTGACTGTGCTGTAAAGAATATTATACATTTAGTGTGAGTTTACACATGGCTGAACTGAAGGGACAGGGGAGCAGGGATACTAGCCCATTCCTGAGGGAAAAGGAAGGCGTGTGTGTGTGTGTGTGTGATGTATTTGTGCATTTAAGCACATGCGTATGCATTTGCACATGTACCTATACAGTATGTGTATGGTGTGTGTACCTTGCGTGCCGCCTGCTGGAACAGTCTGAGGGCTCTTTGTCTCAGCTCCCACTGAAAACTGGAGTAAAACTGGAAGGATGGGGCTCCCTCGCAGGCCTGGAAGAGGTTAGAAAGACATTTACTTCTGACTTCATATGCTCATTTGGCATCATTACACTGACTGCATATGAAAAGGACCATAAAGTGAAATTTCATGAGATCTCAGCTTGGAGTATTTAAAAAGAACAAAAGACATTAGGACAGTAAAATTGAATGTTGAATTGAATTAAATTGCAGGACGGGCTGTAAGCAAGTGATTCATTTAATTTCAGACCATTAAGAGCCAGGTGTTTATTACAAAGAAGAATAAAAGACAATGTATCATCCAGATTTATTATGACTTGGTAGAGATATATATGGAACGCACTTGCAAACATGTGTAACTAAATCATGTACACCAACAGGCAAATCAACCTGTAAAGACTAAGAGTGATCATTAATGTAGTGATTAGAGGACGAGCTATTTTAAAACAACAGCTTACACAACCAGGGAAGTCCCACTTTATCAGAAGCTGCATGAAATGTGAAAGTTCTGAGTCTATCTGGGAGATTAGTGAACACAGCACAGCAGAGGTTTACCTGTCCTGCTTCACAAAGCACTCGTCTGGAGGAAAGTTTAGGTTGTCCAGCAGCAAAGTCTTCCTCATGGCTTACATCTCCCCTTCGGACCTACAACAAAATCAGTTAGCATGATGAAGGTCTGTAATGGAATCTGCTAAAAAAAAAAAAAATTAAAAATTACAGTACAAAGGGATATTGATATATGGCACAGAAGCAAAAAATGTGATGCTGTTCTTTCTATTTTTGCTAAACCCTTCAGAGTTCTGGCAATGGCAGATGGTGCAAGGACGATGGAAGAAAAATATTCCAACATGTTTATATGCTATAGTAAGGACGCCTCCAAATCCTTTGGCTGAAGAGGCAACAGTCTCTTTGTCACAGGAAGAAATAAGCGTGATGAGGTATGTCTTCATTTCGCCAAACAATAGCAACCATGACAACTAATCCTGTGGCGCATGGTGTCATTTGTTTATGTGTATTGCAATTGTGTTAGACAATGACATTATGGTTTTGACAAAAACAAAGTCACACCTAATGTCACTGTCCCAATTCTTGTAATAACACTTAAGCACCATAGGTTGATAAAAGTTGATAATGTCACGAAGCTGTAAACCATCACTGTGATACAAACAGAGGAGGATGGCTTCTATGTCGAGTTATTTAAGTTCTGGCCTGCAGTCAAGATTCCAAAGAGAACATAAAGAAGATAATAGCTCTGCCCATCCTATCATAAAAAACAACAGTGTCCCCATAAAATACCAAAGTGTGGTGATATGAGGCTATAAATGAAGAGTGTGTAGCAGAGGACGCATGTGTGCATTATAAACAGAACAGGTGGAGAGGAGATGAGGGAGGAAGTGCTGTTAAGTGTCTGTGAGAGTTCTGTCAACTATTCAAATAACTTTTCTAAGGAGACAGACACAGACACACACACATTTCAGAACTGATGTTACTTTGGCATGAAACGATCAAAATCACAATGTGGATCTAATAATGCTGCAACTGAATCAGGTTATGATGCCATTGGTATGCATATGGTGTCTAGCAAAAGTGATTAGCTAGCCAACCCATCCGCTAAATGTCATGTTGAATGAAATAGGAAAACAAAGACCTTACACGAAAAAAAGGCCAGAAAAATCTGTTCTACTAAAAACAAGATTTATAGCCATCAGGATTTGACCTGCACAGATTGCCCTGCACTGACTATATAAGATAATACTTTCCAACCAATACTCAGTTCTGGTCCTTGAGGGTCAGTGTCCTCCAGGGTATTTGTTCCTCCCAACTGTATTTGTACAGTTATAAGAGCATGATAATCTCTGGAATCAAAGTAAAGCAAAGAATAATAACAGGATTTGGGGGGGGTGTTAAGGGCCGCAGTTGTCTCCGTTTTGTGTGTGTGGGGGCCCACAGTGTCAGACTTTGAAAGCCCCTACTATTGATTAAACCTTCTGTAATACAACTTGCTGTAAGAATATCAGTGGGCAGACTGCTATCTCTATGTCCACTTTAAAGAACAATCTTACCATGTATTCATGTAGCGCAATCTCTCTCTCCTCCGCTATCTGCCTCCGGCTGTGCTCTGACACAGGGTCCTTACCAAGATGAACTTGCCTGAATTAAACATACATATTATTTAAGTTAGTAAGTTAAGTAAGTTGTCATTTTGAAGAACAAAAAAACAATGTAGTGAAAAAAAACTATACGTGAAAAAAAATCATTTTTTATGTAGCTGTAAGTTCCCTCTTAGATTTCAATTATTTCTTTCCAGTTGTGAATGAAGCAACATTATTTCTTTTTCATTACAGAAAACATTAAGGAAATATTCCATGGCCCCTGCATGCTTACTTGCTTTTGTTTGCTATCGCCCTGCTATTTCTGTAAGATCTACCAGAATAGCTTCTATCTATGACTACAACATACCTTTTTGCTGTTCAACTTTTAGACATTTTAGTTTGACCTACCATCTGAGGTGGTTGGCTTGCTCCTCCTTCACATTTTGTTGAACCTTTTTTATGAAGAGGGCCTCCTTCATCTGCCTGTTTGGCGGGCCAACCATGCTGCCACAGGATATGGCTGAAGGGGATACCGGCAAAACAGTAGAAAAAAAACCATAGTTTGTTACACGTATAATCTTAAATAGAAAGGGTGACAGAGTGCAAAAGGAGAATAGAACAGGATGCTTATACAACATTTATCCATAAGTTACAGCAACTGGTTTGCAGAAGTGGCACTGTATGTCACAAAAACACTACAACCACTGAAAGAGTAAAACCACTGGGTGGCATTTACCTTCCCTCAGGTCTTTAGAGCTGAGTTTATCCGTGTCTTTGATCAGCATCTTTGCCACCCCTGCAGGAGTACAGACATCTCCCGGAGGCTTAACACTAGCTGGATCTCTCCATGTCTTGAGGACAGGTAAAGAAATAACAGCAAGAAATGAAGGATAACACATACCACTGCAATAAATTATCAAAAAAAAGAGGAAAAAAGCTGTGTGCCATCCACAAAAGACTAAAACAAATAGGTTCTTTCTTCTCTTGTCTCCTTTCTTCTCGTCTCTTTAATCAAAAATGAAAACTGAAAATGGATCAATTGAGGTAAGAGATTTAAAAGCATCGTACATTGCACTATTTTCAGCATAAGAATGAATTCATTAACCTCTTCATCTCCCTCCATTTTACATATAAGTAAACAAGAAAAAAAAAAAAAAAGAAAAAACATACATTTACATTTGTTACTGAAGTACATACCTACCTTTGATTTGTCAGCCTCCTTGGTCGACCTGTATTTGGTTTTGCTGCGAGGGGGCACTTGGGTGGCAGGTAAAGGTCTTTTGTATTCTGCAGGCACTGCATCTCCATGCCCCGATTTTCTTCCCAGCTCGCTATCATGCAGGAAAAATAAGCACATTAAAGTGCACCTTATGGAGCAAATCTTTTTTTTTTTTATGACAGAATTGCACCCATTAGTAAGGGCCAAAATGGATTCATCAGTATAGAACACTAATTTGACTGCAAGTGACAGTTTGCAAGTAATTTTAGGTTGCTAGTCGAAAAATCGGAATGAACAAACACAGTTGATGGGACAAAATGAAACGGTGGGGAGGTGGTGGCGAGCACAGTAATTGGTTCATTTTTGTTGGAGGTCCAGGATCAGATCCTATAGCAGAGTGAGAAAGCCTCTAAATTGGGTGTTTATATCATTATATATGGACATCACTGATATATGGACATCACTGATATATGAACATCATGGGCATCACTAAGTTCTGCCTTTTAATGAACACAGAGTTGACTTAACACTTGTCGGACACAGTGTCAACAAAAGCTCAATATTATCAGCAATACAAAGATTTATGAGGTTTATTCATGATTTATTGCAAGGTATTAGATTGATCAGACTGATGGAAAATGCAACATAGACGCAAACTCATATTAAAATTAAAAACCAAGATATTAATCACTGTCTGTTTATTTTAAGAATGGCTTCTATCTGAGTCAGATAAGTGAGGCACAGGACACTAAGCAACAAGAGAGTATCAGGCATTGGTTCTAGCTGGAAAAACATTGGCCCTTGCATATATTTCTTAATCTATCAATTGCACATATCTCATCTTTTATTTGGTTCCATTGTGGGTAACAACAAACAGAGGGAGAATGTTTTATATGCTAAACATCCATCGGGAGGCATATCTTGATATCACCAGCTACCAAGCTATTTTCATGAATTATTAACTTTTGGCCGAGATAACACCAAGACAGTGCAGTGGATGGAGCTACTGCTGTGTGATGGATAGCACCCTCTTTCTCATGGGAACAGAGTTAAACATTAGGTTTTATACTGGCTGGAAAAAAAACAAATCAGCACACAAGCTCATTATCTTTTAATCCAGTTGGGTGCATGCTGTTAGCCCAAAATGAACCACATAGTTTTGTAGTTAGTTGAGTTTGCGCATACAACCTAAGAGCTGGTATCACTACTGGACAGCAAGAAGAGAAGGGAAAGGCTCCACCCGATCGAAGACTCCGTTAAGTACCATGGGGAAGAACTACGTTAGTTACATACAGTAGATTAATTATCCTATGTATGTCACATAAATTAAATATTGTCGCTGCTGTTATATAACAGCAATATGTGGCGTTACTTTGATGTGCTGCCAAACGGGCTTGTGTACTTGCTGAAGACGTAAATGGAACCGATGGAATGGCCGTGAGCAAAAGCAACATTAGAGTATTGATAACACAGAGGGATGAGATAGCATAGTGAGAGAAAAACAACAAGATGTGTTACAGGGCAGGAAAAACATATCACCACCCCTAGCTGAATAACCACACAAAGGGTGGCTGTGGCTCAAGTGTTGAGCGGTCGCCTACCAATCACAGTCCATGTCGAAGTGTCCTTGGGCAAGACACGGAACCCCAAATTACTCCTGATGCTGCACCATCGATGTGTGAATGTTTATCTGAAGAGCCGTTGGCACCTTGTACGGCAGCCTCGGCCACCAGTGTATGAATGGTTCCTGTGCTATGTAAAAGCACTTTGAGTAGTCGTTAAGACTAGAAAAGAGCCATGCAAATACAGTCCATTTACACAGGTGATTTCACTTATTCTGGCTGATTAGACCTCTGCTCAAGTTGAAGGTGGGCCGGAGCTCAGATGGGACATTATTAGGTCACAAATCTTTTCTACCAATAAGAATGATAAAGCTGCCATTTGTCCTGCCCTTACAGGTGCAACAACACTCACAAGAAACTCAGGAAGATGTCAATCAATCAGTCTGAAAACACTAACACCTGGTCTAATCAGCCAGATTACCTCAAAACACCTGTGTGGGTGTTCAGGGCCTTTAAATTATTTCTGCTGGTTCCTGGTCAGTGGAGCTACTGCTATGTGTGTGCCTTTAATGCCAGTGGAGAAACTGGAAAGAAGACCTAAAGTCTTGATATTTTACATAGCTGTCACATTGTCTTTATGGGTAAATAGTCATGTTTAAGTGCTGAACTAAACAATCAACTACTCTGATTACCTGAGGGCTAGGTGAGGTGCAGAGCTCCCAGTGATGGTACAGAGGTAGGGTCGGGTGTTGAACTGTGAGATGACCAGCTGGATGGTGACCTGACAGGTCTCATATTGGAAAGGACTAAATGTCACAATGATCTTCTCTTCACCATTGGCTGGTATCACACCTGGAAGAACAAGGAGAAGACAATAGGGATACATGGCTGTTCTGTGTATATATTTGGCTTGCCTTGGTCAGTGATTTCCAACCAGGGCTACTTTGTGTGTGTTCAGCGACAATTTGCTAAACGCACAGTAAATAATGCCCTCCAAACTAAGTCCGTTGTAACACCTGAACACCACCTGTTGCCATTGAGAGTGGAAAGTAGTTAGCAAGGCGAGCAGAACTTGTAATGGAAGAGGTACTATGAGTCGTTGAAATAGTTAGCTAAAAGTACTGGACAAACAGTTAAAATTGTTTGCGAAAAGTACTGGATTTTTTATTTTTTTTTATTTATTTTTTTATTGTAAGCGAACTAGATAAACAGTTGAAATAGTTAACCAAAGTACTGGATCGAAAGTTGAAATTGTTAACTAAAAGTACCAGATAAACAGTTAAAAATGATAGCTAAAAGTACTGGATAAGCAGTTAAAATTGTTAGCTAAAAGTAATAAGTAAAAATGTTGAAATAGTTAACTAAAATTACTCAAACGGTTAAAAGTAATTAAACACAATGGACAATGGTTGTCTTTATATTGTAAGCTGTAGGTGGTGTAACATAGCCATTGGGGGTGTAGGAAAAATGACAAAACATAAAAAAGCACCTCCAAAATAAGAAACTCATTTGGATCTCTTCTTCTCATTCACTCATGTAATTCAAATGCTGAGTGCTGGTTCCGCCATGTGTTATGATGTTTGCCAGAGCATGAATACTGCTTAGCGTCCGTGTGTGGAAAGTTCTGTGGTGACTTGTTTAATACACAACCAGTCCAAGTTTTTGAGAAAACACAGCACACCTGCTCTCCTGATGGGTTACATTCTTAATCTGGTAGGCTAAATGAGAACTATCAATAGAAAAACTTATTCAATTATTATTATTAAATTATTCAACCTTAAAAGGCACATTCAAAAATAAGTTACATAAAGAGTAAAACGAAATGCCTACATGTCATCTTTAAAAGACACAATGTACTGTAGAAATTATGTGCACTGCAATGAAAAGGCAGGTTGATAAAAAATTTAAAAAAATTAAAATGCCACTAGTCCATACCTGTAAGGGGATGGATGGTGAAGGCCTCATGGGGCTGAATAATGTACACCTGAAACTCAAAGTCAATGGGGCAGCTGCATCTCAGAGGAATAGCATGGCAAACACTAAGAGACAGATGGAAAAAGAGATGGGATTATTATGATTTGACATCAATGGGTGAATGGAAGCATGGTTGGTTGTATGGAAGAATACAAAGAGACAGGCAAGCCCTTGGGCAGATGGGAGGTCAAAAAACAGTCCATTGAAGATCCCAACACACACACACACACACACACACACACACACACACACACACACACACACACACACACACCTTTGTCCAAGTGGTACGGCTGATAGGTTGATACGAGGAGGGATTTGCAGGTCATCGATGACAGGATAAGCGTGAACTGGAATTAACAGGTTCTCTTCCCCCTTAGAAAAGGGTGTAGGTGGATTGAATGAACAATACAGAGAGAAGATATGGAGATAAGAGAAGAGATAAGAGAAGTAAACATGGAAACGTATCATCAAAAGAGATAAGTTAAAGCAAGTAGGAATGGTTTCTCAAGGTTGTTTGAGTCAAAAGAGTCAAGAAATTTAAGTGTAAACTAAACAGGAACGCTGCGTCCACAGTGGCGTACAAACTGTTGGATCCTAACCTTGCAGTGAACCCGAATGCAGTCATAGAAGTACCGCCACTCATCGGGACAGAGCCTGACCTTCAGTGTGTAGGCGAGGCCTGGGATGAGTCGATACTTGAAGAAAAAAAGATGGAACGAGGTTGAATCATCCGAAACATCGATTGCACTTACGGGAAGGGTGGAGTCATAGTATTACATTTAGGTCAGCAATTTGTAATGAAAAAAAAAAACATACCTTTTTGGTAAAAGTTGTTTGGAAGTGCTTGGTTTGGGTGGGAATGATATGAATATTTATGACTTCAGATGAGATGTTGATTAGTTTCTGAGGGAGATGAAGAGGAAGACAAATAATAGCTAATTTCCATCCACTCATGTGCACTTTACATCCAGTGCTTCATCACTCATATATAAAGTAAAATCAGTGCCCGTTCAATTAAATCAAATTTATCCTAGATAGAAACCAAATCATATTCATTTGTGGGGATAGGATGTTTACAATTATGTCAATACTTCAACATCAAAATCAAAATCATGCTACAATGTTGCTACTACAAAACCCAGACGCCTTGGCATAACACCAAGTACAACACTCTACTTCCTGGTTAAAGCTATGAATGCTGCATTCAGCTCTAGTCACCTTAACCTTACCATATTTCATCAAGCACAGTCTATGCACTGATAATAGTTCCTAAAAATAACTCACAATCAGTAAGTTAGCTGCCCACTGTAGCCTGTGAATGGGACAGTGAGAAATGAATGGTTAGACATTTAAAGCACATTAAAAAGTATTTTCCTCACCAGGATCTTTACGTAATCCTTCCCCAGCTCAAACCCACTGAAGTGAAGCACTGGGGGCTCTGCTTGGATCAGGCTGTTGCTTTTCAGTTTGGCATAGATTTCTACGCAAGGGGAAAAACTTTAGTGAAATGTAATAAGCTTTTTGCAGAGAATGCAAACAGAAAAAGCAGGTTTTTCACATCTGCAAAGAGGTTTTCCATATGTAAAAAAAATCTAAACCTTACAGTGTGTTACTGTAAGGATGAATACTGAGTATCATTGCTGGCAGTAGGAAAACAGTATTATTGCACCCTATCATAGGGTTCCAGAGGTCATGCTTATTATGTACTTGATTCCAGTAGATGATTGGGAATGTTGGCTGTGCTCCTGCTCTCCTCTACCAGCTGGCTCAGAGGCAGGGGGGCCCCCCTCCTGAGGGAATCTGGCACTATCTGCGGGGCAGAGAGGGCCACCTCCATCCTGGCAAAAGGTCAGCTCTGGCTCCTCATGAGAGAAATGACAGAAGGCTGGAGGACAGACAAGGAGACAGCAGTGTGTTGGGAAATAGTATGTTGGTAAACGTATGACTTTATAATCTGACTACAAGAGGAGAGACATGGAAGGACAACAGGCTATTATGTGGGCAATTTGTTGTTACGTCAGAGAATTCACTTGAGTAGTTAGAACTTATAAACACCCCGACACTGTATTTTAAAGATACTTTTGTAAAAATCAAAATAACTTTAGAGATATTCATTGTAAAGGGTTTAAACAATGTTGTCCATGCTTGTTCAATGAACCATAAACAATGAATGAACATGTACCTGTTGAACGGTCAAAAAAGACAAAGGCAGTAGGCAATTAAGGTCACAGTTAAAAGAAAATTAGGAAAGTAAAGAGACCTTTCTACGGACTCTGAAAAACACCAAAAGAAAGACGCCCAGGGTCCCTGCTAATCTGCATGAATGGGCCTTAGGCATGGTGCAAGGAGACATGAGGACAGCAGATGTGGCCAGGGCAATACACTGCAATGTCCCTATTGTGAGACGCCTAAGACAGCGCTACAGGGAGACAGGAAGCACAACTGATCGTCCTCACAGTGGCAGACCACGTGTAACATCACCTGCATAGGATCGGTACATCCGAATATCACACCTTACAGGATCAGGATGGCAACAACAACCGCAAGAACTGGCCAGTCTGGTGCAGTAAGAGGAGATGTACTGCAGTACTTAATGCAGCTGGTGGTCACACCAGATACTGAGGGCTACTTTTGACCCCCCTTTGTTCAGGGACACATTATTTTTGTGTTTGTCACATGTCTTAGTTGTTAAATCTTTTAATGTTCATGCAAATATTTGCATATGTTAAGTTTGCTTAAAATATATAAAGCAGTTGAAAGTGACAGGACGTTTCTTTTGATATGACTGTAATACTGTTGATATGAAGATGTAGAAAGTAGCCTCACATTCCCTCTGCCTTTGCAATACAGTGCATTCAGAAAGTATTTAGACCCTTTCATTTTTTCACATTTTATTTTGGTGAGGCCAAATGCTAATATCATTTTAATTTCCCCTCAATTAACACTCAAGACCCCTTAATGACAAAGCCAAAACAGGGTTTTTTTTGTAAATTAAAAAGGAAAAGGCTGAAATATCCCATTGACACAGAGTATTCAGACCCTCAACTCAGTACTTAGCTAGTTGAAGCACCTTTGGGCAGCGATTACAGCACTGACTTTTCTTGGGTATTAAATTGACAACAGGTGGACTCAAATGAAGGTGTAGACACCAAGATAATCAAGAGAAATGGGAGGCACCTGAGTGCCAAGTCAATGTCATAGTTTAGGGTCTTAAACTCTAAAATCCTGTTTTCCCTTTGATATTATAAGTGTAGATTAAAGAACAGCACATAAAATGTGAAAAAAGTTAACAGGTCTGAATAACGTTACTTGCACCGTTTTTGTGCTCCCTGTAATAAAATATATTTTTTATATATATATATATATATATATATATATATATATATATATATATATTCTAATTCTAATTCTAAAAATACAGTACATTTTTATTTATGTGGCGTTACATATTTTTAAGAAGATAGAGAATAATAATCTCACCAGAATTTATAATATTAACAGTTGGCTATTATTATTAAACGTGTAACAAACCTAAGTTAGCAAGGAGGCTACCGAATGGCAGAGCTAATAAGGCTAGCTAATCTACCTGTTAGCTTCATTTAACTAACGTTATGCTAGCGTAAACTTAAAATAGACGCTTCATTGCATGAGTTTTCTCCGCTTCTGATGAAACACCTTTTGAACAATGGAACTTCAGAACTTACTTAAGTTTTAGACAATGGGTTGCAATTCGTTGTACAGAAAAAAACAGCCATACTCCATCTATTTTCATACCAGAAGCATTTCGTTTAGACACCTGCAGCTCTCGTTGTTAACTGAAAGGACCCCACTCTCAAACACTGCCGTTGCCATAGTGACGTTGTGCTCTCAAGGGGCGGAACCAACGTCCTGTGTGCGAATAAGCTTTGTTGGATGCAAGCGTCATCAAACCACGTTAATCTAAAAAATTAAGACCAGAAACTAGCCAATCTACCTTCAAAATAAAAGCACAGAGTACAAACGTGGTGTGCAGTGAAAACAGATTCACATTTTACAATTTACTATGACTTTAATAGTACCAAAGATGCCACGTCTCTGTTATTACATATACTTAACGATGTCATACCTATACCGTAACCTGCCCATGAATAAAGCCTTTATTTCGATAGTCCCGAAAGGAAGTTCTGATTGTATTATAGCTACCTTGATAAGCGCTTATCAGATTGTCCTAAGGAATAATGAGCATAATTATCGACACTCTATGTTTGATTTTCAGACTTGATATATCTGCTGCATGGCAGGATGCTTGCTTTTCATTCTAATCAGATATGCGGCTTGAGGTCTGGACCTAGGTACCTATCTTGATGGAAAAAAGGAACCCGTCAGACACAATGAAAAAAGTTGGACTTATTGGAATGCTACTGTTACCCCAGGTGAGAAAATAGATGCATGTTTGATTTGAATCTATATATGTTAAGAACAAGTGCATTATCGTCTCCTTATTTACAGGCAAAATCGTCTTCATGGTGTCATCCTCATGTTCATCTTGTGAAAGAGGAGGAAAAGTGCATGACAGATCAACTACTTTTTAAGTCACAAAAAGCAACAGGTGAGTCAATACAGTTTCTAAATTGTGTATTTTACACCTATTGTTTATCTTTTGCTTTAAAGATTATTGAATGACTCGAGATTGCTGCGTTCCGTTGAAAGAAACGATGATCTCCGAAAATGAATAAAATCTTGGATGAAGCTTTTTTTAACTTACAGAAATTTGACGTGATGTTTTAGTGACATCTAGTGGTCCCATAACATTATGCACCTTGAAATCCAAGACTTTCATGAGGCAGAATGCATTTAATACTGAAGGATCAAGATTCATCCAGATATGGTGGTTTTGTAGTGTTTTATCCTGCAACTAAAACACCTACTCAGATATATTTATTTATTTTCATTATTATTGACTTTTTGTGTAGAATCCAAGCAAATAAAGTGAAAAAAAAAGTGTAATTTTTGTTCCATCATTGAAGAAAACAATGTAAGTGTACACTGTAAAGGAATGTGGGATGAACTGAACTGCTGGCCTCCTGCTTCTCTTGGGGATACCGTCTCTCAGCCATGTCCAGAGTTTTTCAATTCCGAAGGTGAGATACTACTCTTGCACTCACACACTCACACACACACACAGACACACACACACACACAATCTGTCACCCATTATCTATATCTATCTACTGGTTAATTATTTGCCGGGAAGCTGATTAGTTTCCATCGAGGATTAAGACATGTTTTCCCTCTCAGGGTGTCTATCCAAACATTTAGCCATAAAAAGCCTATGCACACAGAGACATTGTGTAACACATTGGAGTGCTACGTATATTAGGAGATGAAGATGATAGATGATCATTTATCTAAATAACCACATGTGAACAGCCATGTGAAGCACCTGATAAGGGAAAGTAATGGTTTGGCAGCTTCTTACTGTCCAATAAATCCAAGTCTGTGAGCACAGATCTACGTGCTATTATACATACTCCAGAAAAAACATCCCCATAAGACATTATTTTCCAGGATACATTCATTTTTCTGTCCGGCTCAAATGCACTCACAGACAACAGTGACAGATGCAGGTTTTTATTGCCGTTTTGCAGCTGAAGTACATCGCAACTGCACTGCCAGTGGCTGGACAGACCCTCTCGTCCCACATGAAGTTGCATGTGGCTACACTTTCAATGAGACACTTCACTTTCTCAGAGAGGTTGGTGGTAACTCGTATGCACACACTATGTGTAGTTTATCTAATAGAAAGCTATGAAGCACAACGAACCCAGTTTTGCATTATCAGAGTACTCTTCTATCAGAGTACAGACATACTGTATCTCTTGAGGTGATGGAGAAGCTTAACATATGTCGATTGAAAGAATTGTATATGACTATAACTAGTGTTTCTATGCATACTTAGGTCTATGAGCCAATGGGAAGAGAGTAGGGTCCCTATACCTGAGATTCATCACTTCCTTTTCTGCCATAAAAGTATACAAGCAAATAAGATACTATTTTTACAGTTAATATTAGTCTATATCGACGACGGTTCATTTCCGAGATTGTTCAGGTGCTGCCGGAAATTCTGCCGGATGTCCCTCATTTTCGGCCGGATGTCCATCGCCTTCTGCTTTCTTTGTGTTGGCGTTCTAAAAGATTTATGAGGACTATGGTAAATCCAGGGTAAATCCAGACAGCTATCTAGACTATCTGTCCAGTCTGAGTTTTCTGTTGCACAACTAAAACAACCTTTGAACGAGCACGTTCCACCAAAACAAGTTCCTTCCCGAGGCTATTTTGCAGTGACACCGTTGCTCCGTCTGGCGCTTAGCGCCGACCAAGACGATTGTGATTGGTTTAAAGACATGCCAATAAACATCCCGGAATGTTGTGTGGACTCGCCAGACCTTCCTCCGCAGCGCTGTGGAGGAAGGTCTGGCAATGCAAGATGAAGAATGAGAGGGTTAAAGAATCTTTGGTGTAAAAAATCAGCTGTAAGAGAAATAAAAAGCCACACAAAAGAGTGAAATGTTTTACTGGGCAGATATAACTTTATCTGCATTGTGTTATAAATACATTTGTAGCTAACATTAGGATTTTCTTACATCTACAACAAGTAGAAAACTTTCCCTTAGGCTTCTCAAGTCCCCGCACAGTGGCTGTTATTGTAATCTTTGTAATTATTGGGAGCGCTAGATGCAGTATATTGTAAAATCATGCTGTTTTGAAGGTGATACAGTGCTGCTCTTTCCCTTGTTCAGTCCTCAGACTCCCATTTGTATTTCTCCTACGTGAAGACCATGTACACAGCCGGATACACACTCTCTCTCATCTCCCTCACCATCGCCGTCACCATATTCTGTCTGTTTAGGTGAGAAAACACCTTTTCGTAGCCCTTTCTCTCTCCTTCAACTAGGACTAGTGTGAAATGCATTGGTTGAATCTTACTATTTCTGCAGAAAGCTGCACTGTACCAGGAACCACATTCACATCCAGCTGTTTATCTCCTTCATCCTGAGAGCCATCTTCATCTTCATCAGAGACTCTCTGCTGTTTACCAATGAAGAGTTCTATCACTGTGACCACTACCCCGTATGTATGGATGCATGGACCCTTTTTTTTGTCATACCCTCCCATTTTTCCATTACTAGCCGATACTCATTTTAATCTACTACATTATACAGATACAGAAAGGTGTTTTTATTTATTTCCTCAACACCTACATAGGAGTGTCTGATTAACACATCCTTCTTTTCTGTGCGGCAGGTGGCATGTAAGGTGGTGTTGATGTTTTCCAACTACTCCATCCTGGCAAACTACAGCTGGCTGCTGGCGGAGGGTCACTTCCTCTTCACCCTGGTGAGCCGCTCCTTCTTCTCCCTGAAGAAACACCTCGCCTGGTACATCGTCCTAAGCTGGGGTAGGGAGAAATCAAGTGCACCTTTCTCTTTGCTTCACACAAAAACAAAAGTCACATGAATGTTATGGCTGATTTATTAATCAGCCATAACATCTGATGGTACTCTAACCTTATACCTTAAGGCCTCCTGCACACTGCCTGCGTGGTGTGAGCGTGGATTTTCTGTTGCGTGGCGTTTTCACACCAGAAACGTGTCTGACGTGCCGCCGCTGCTGCTGCTGCTAGCCTTTCCCATTCATAAAATTAAATGTTAAACATACTGATTTTGATAACAGCAAAGACAACGTCGGCAGTATTGACGGCAAAATAGGCTACAGAATATTTTGTATTGTATTGACAGGTGCAATATTTGAAAATTGATAATTATTTATTTTTATTTTTTTAAATTACATTTATATCTGCATTTATGTCAAAACCTAGAGACTTTCAAAAATGTCAAAATGACATATAAACATCTTTTTTTGTATTCTATTTTGCCTGGAAACGCTTCCAACACGCTTGCGTGTCGTGTGAAAAATAGGCGCTGGTCACGCCTGAGACGTGCGTGTTACGCAGGCAGCGTACAAGCTATAACCTGTTAACATGGGAGCCGAAATAAAAACAGACACGCCACGCAGCTGACACGCTCACGCCACGCAGCCAGTGTGCAGGAGGCCTAATTGTTTCACACTTAGGAAACTACTCATATGGCCTCACAGTGCTAGTTTAAAGTTGCAGAAATACAATGTTTTGAAATAATATTATATAGCACCTTTGTCTTTGCTTCTATTTACCCAGATTGATTTCATCACACAGGTTTACCTTTGATTGTTATTGTCTCCTGGGGATGCACAAAGTATTTTTATGAAGACGAAGGGTAAGGGGACTAACAATTGGTTTCACTCATTCATTTGCAGTTTCAATATTATCTTTATTATATATTAAGTGTGTCATTTGAAAAAGATTTCTTACTTCATTGCCAAAGCTGTTGGGAAACCAGGAGACATGAATGGATTTGGTGGATTCTTCGAGTACCAGTTCTTCTGACTATATCTGTAAAAACCTTATTTTTTCTTTTTGACTTAAATTCCATTCTTTTTAAAAAATTATATATATAAAAAACGTAGTTTGATAGTATTACAATGGTGTTTTACTCATTTCAGATCAATCTCATCTTTTTTGGGGGCATTTTGAGGATACTGGTGAACAAACTCAGAATGCCAGTTGCACAGAGGAATGAATTCAGCCAGTACAAGTGAGTAGTGATCACACTGTGGGATTGTTGCACAGTTATACTATATACGTATCTGTTATGTAAAGTTGAGGCCAGTAATGGTTGACATGTGAAAAAGCAGAGGCTTTGAGGAACGGGAATGTACTTTGCATTGTATAAGGTCATAAAGATTGTTCCCATTTGCTTTGTTAATCCGAGTAAAAGTACAAACACAAGCAGGTCAGTTTAACAGGGACTGATGCAAATACAAGGACATACTGTAATACAGTAGGTCAATGCCTGGAACGAAACATTTTATGGTTAAAAATACTTCCCTTTTTTTCCTTTCACCAGGAGGCTAATAAAATCCACTTTTTTTCTGGTGGCTCTGTTTGGTCTGCATTACATCCTGTTTGTTTTCCTACCTGTTGAAGTCAGCAGCTCAGTGTTTCAGATATGGACATTTGCAGAGCTGGCTCTGTCATCCACACAGGTAAATTAGGTGTACGTATGAGAGAGATAGAACGTCCAATCGAGTCAGAATAATGACAAATCAAACTACCCTCACCGACCTTTTCTCCTCATATCTCTAAAGGGTTTTGTGGTCGCTGTGCTCTACTGCTTCATTAACGGAGAGGTAAGATAGCTATTTAGAGACTAATCTCAAAGCTCCCAAAAAAGTTAAAGTGTGGAGCAAATGTGGGATCTATAATGTGCAACATTTTCCAGGTGCAGCAGGAGTTTCAGAGGAGGTGGAGGAGGTGGAGGCTGACTCGGCACCTCCCCAGTCGGCGCCGGCAGCATCACGGCTCCATCAGCCACAGTAGCTCTCCCCAAACACAGGTCTCCCTGCTGCCCTGCTCTCCAGGCAGCCCGACAGCCAGTGGGCTCCCCGTGGATACTGTGCAGATGTGATTCGAGTTGGGATTGGCTCGTTTTCTCACTCTCATCATCGATATAAGTAATGGATCCTGGCTTATTGCTGACAGCCAGTTAGTACACAACTGCAGCTTGGGTGTTTAATACTGTGGTACTGTCAAATGCATATTTTTCTAATCCCTGGAGTGTTTTTACTTGATGACGTGAGGATGTAAAATGCACTGTAGATGCCCGGTTAGTAAGCTGCCAGGTGCACTTGTTTGTAGTTCTTTTTATAATGTATTAAAATGAATTTGGCAATGATGTTCAAATGTCACATATACAGTATAGATATAAATTTTTTGCACTTTGTGATTTTTATCTGTGAAAAGCGCTATATAAATAAATTATACGTACTTACATTTTGAAATACCAATTTAAAGGCGGTACTACAGTTATTTACTATTGCACCATTAGGTTTTGGGGACTTGAATGACACAGATAGAAAACAATAAATAAATGAATGGTTAGAATTTATGAAGCAGAAGCTAAGCTATCTTGTTGTTTGCCCCTTTTGTCTCGAAAAACACCTGATCCTACATTTCCCATAATGCAACTCGACAGCATCTTTTTGTAAACCCTGATACATTTCTTTCAAACGCAGGCTTTCTGTTGTAAGAATTTGAAGTCTCAAGCCGATCTGAGAACCCTGATGACATCACTATGACATCACCGTTTTTTTTTTGTTTTTTTCTTCTTTAGACTTGACGAATCTCCACAGCTACAGAAGACGTTACACAACTGAGCACTACACTGTAATACGTGCAAACTGATATTGATGCATAAAATTGGTGGAATTCCTCTTTTAGCGTAGTAAAACCAAACAAAAATTAGAGGTGTTGATTCAACTATATGTTCACTTTGGAGGCTGTAGTTTGTGATTATACCGACAGGTACTTCTATTATTTATATTTACAGCCTGTTGGATATTTGGACAACAGAAACAAGTTCAGTCTGAGGCCCAAACAACAAGTCTTCATTTTTGATAGCCAGTCCTGTATAAAGATGCTCTTAATTGAAAATGTTTTTGTGAAACGTATACTGTATTTGCACCTAAAGGAATAGTTTGACATTTTAGGAAACACGTTTATTCGCTTTCTTGCCGAGAGTTAGTCTACATCCACACTAATATGTTTTCATTTTTAAACACCTTTTTGAAACAAAAACGATCTTCGTCTATCCAAGAGTTGAGGCTCCGCAGCAGAACTAATCTCCGTCCATATTAACATGTCAACACAAACTACAAATATCACGATAGTTACACGAATGGATTACCCAATAGCTCTTAGAGGGCGAAGCCTATACGAAATAGAACATGACCATTTGCATACACTGGGCATGCGTGAGCCAGTGTAAACAAAAAGCAGATTGTCTAACATTACTCTGCAGTTGAAAATCATGGATGTACAAGTTGAAAATGCTTTGGAGAAAGAACAACAATGTCGAAAAGTAAGTATATTAGCTTGGACCGATGACGAGGTGGAACGGTTACTGAAAGGGTATGTAACTGATAAGACGGACGTCGTCGTTTCCAAAAGGTCTCCAAATTCTGGACAAAAGATATGTTTTTAAACAAACGCGTATTATTATGGATGTAGCCTTAGACGAGAAGATCGATACCACCTTCATGTCTGTAAGCACGATATGAACACACCAACGCACAAATATAAACTTCATGCCACTTACGTAGGCTACGGCGGAAGCCATAAATCATGCTTTACACAGTAACAAAGTACCAAAGATTGGAGCGGCATGTCAAATCTGACTTTAATTTTCAGTTACTATTGAGAACAAGTAAGAAATGTGATGTTGAAAAAGCTACGGTACCGAATAATTTGTGAGAAACAGACTCTAGAACCCATATTCCTTCTTCAGCTCCTCCACCAACTTAACATAGGCGGCCATCGCTTCATCTTTGGACAGACCTGTTGGTTCAAAATGGAACCAAAAAAAAACAGTTAGTTTGCAGGACAAAGGTAAAATACAACATTTTTATGTTTTGCATATAATCTTTCATGTTATTTATATACAAATAAAAAGTTCTGTAAATCTGACCTTTCCTTCGTTCCCATGCATCCCATTTTCCTCGTCCTGCAAGGTCAAATATCCCTGGACGCCCTGTGGACGTAAAAGCAACCGTCAATAACTGAAACAACTGAAACATAATGTACTTTAAGTGTCAAAACTACTCATGCAGTTTATATAGTGTTATACTATTACATTCTACTATTAAAAATGTACACATGATGGGTATTTTATAGGCCGATTGTAGTATTTTTAAGAGTCAACACATTAAAAATGTGTATAGTTTTAGAACAATGAGTAAGTAAATACATGATTCAGTATTTCCCCACGATTTAGATCTTAATGTCGGGAAACAAAAGTTATACAAAAAGTGAAGACAAATAATAATTGAACCGTTTACTTAACAGATTAAATACAAAAAAATGCATGTAATTAAAAACATTAAAACATTTATAGATAGGAGTAGGGGTCCTGGACGGGAGACCTCCGTATTTCTAGAATACTTGCTAGTACTGTATATATTTAGGAATATTACTACTTTTGCAGTTGGTCACGATGAAGCTCAATTCAACGCTTTTGTATCTATAATTTGAATATGTTAAGTAACTAAAGCTGTCAAATAAACAGAGTAAAATGTACTAAATGCATCACTGAAATTTAGTTTTGAATAATCATTCATAATAGTGCTTTTTTTTTTAATAAGCCGCTTCATGTAAATCAGTCATGGGATCTCTCACCAGGGGCGTCGGACTGGAGGGGAAAAAGGGGACGGAGTACCCAAGGCCCTCATGTGAGGAGGGCCCAAAAAGATGCTAGAATGAATAGCTGTGGATGCGGGGAGGGGCCCATAGAAAATGCCTTTCTACAGGGCCCAGAATTTTGTGCTACTGTAACACCCCGGTCTCTCACACAAAGACACCTAACTTGTCAAACCGCATTCTTTCTCACCACACCCTGCTGGTTCCCTTTCCATAAGAACTGGATTACTCAGAGCACATCAAAAACACAAAGCCGTTGTTTTGTGTGTATTCATATAAATTCCACAATATTAGAAACCTTAAGAAAACGTTTGCGCTACAGAGACTCACCTATGTTAACATTGCCGACTGTGGCTTGCTTATATAAACCATACACTTCACCCAGTACTCCATAGCCAGGTCTTTGTTTCAGTATCTTCACGTCCTCTACTGCTTGCTCAAAGGACTCCTGATAGGATCAGAGAAAACACAAGCTGATACAGACATCTTCTTATAACCAGACTTACTTATTTGCAAAATAGGGTTATTTTTTTATACTCTTGTTCAATTATCTAACTCATCGCATCATTACATTTACACAAGACTTTACACGTAGCTAAGCGGAGGGATTCCTGCTGCGTAACAACCTCCCTGGGAATCTGGATAAGTAAACATCCCTGAGAGATAACTTAATAGTCCCATAAATCTTCTAGGAAACTTGTAGGGAAGGCTTATATTTAGAAGAGTACTTACATTCATGACTGCCGGTTGAAACTGACACACCTTGCTGCTGCTGCTGCTGCTGCACCTTGCTTG
This sequence comes from Sander vitreus, assembly GCF_031162955.1. Classification (NCBI taxonomy): domain Eukaryota; kingdom Metazoa; phylum Chordata; class Actinopteri; order Perciformes; family Percidae; genus Sander; species Sander vitreus. The sequence continues at coordinate 4,734,805 of NC_135878.1, read as the reverse complement.
TCCAACTCGTCCTGCAAGTGTCCTTTTTCTGGGTTGGGATTTGATGAGGAGCATAAAGTGGGAGGTAGTTTCTTAAGGCCACACTGCCAGCGAAGACAGCAAAAGACCAATTGCTAGACACTTACAATTCTTTAATTATAAGGGAACAATATAGTTTGATATGACAATTTAAGTTATGTCATACATTATATCTTAACACTTGCCATGACTTGTATTTTACAATAATAAGATATAAGATAATTATACTCCTCTTACCTTCAATTCATTTTTGTTGAAACAAGATTCCGTCACAACTATGTACGCAGTGGACAGATAACACCGGGGATTTCCAGTTACACTTGCAGCACTGCAAAACAGATATTTATAACAAAACGTCTAGCCTCTTTCACATATTTCACAAGAAATTCTCTTTTTTTGTTTAGACTTTAACGACGCAAGAACAGATTGAATCCTTTACTTATGTTATGCACCAGAACACGACTTGTTGACTTTGTTTTGACGGAGCTGTATGAAAACCAAACGTCTCTTATTACTTGTGTTTTCCAAAGTACATATTCATGTCAAAGAAAAAGTTTCTACCTTTGGAAAACAGGGGAAAAGAATATTCCTCCACCACAAGATGGCAGCATCCACATATTTCATGATCTGCTGTGTTCACTGCTGTTGCACACTTTGGGTTCGGCCTGAGATTAAATTATTATTTCATTTGATCATTATCAGTCGACACACACACACATATTATATATATATATATATATATATATATATATATATATATATATATATATATATATATATATATATATATATATATACATATACATATACATATATATATATATATATATATATATATATATATATATAAAAATATTTTAAACAGTGAAGATAGTTGTGTTATTTCAGCCTTTGACTCAATTAAGAAATCCTAACATGAAGATTTAAAAATCTATGTCCCATTATTTAAGACAATACAATAGTGAATAGTAGAACAAAATGGTTTATTCTATGTTCTCGAAATTTCCATTTGAATAATTTCCATTCATGCATTTGTAGTTAGAAACTGCTTAAATTTCAGTACACTACTTTGACATAGTCATTTAGATTCAGATAACCTCTACCTATCACGTAACGATAACAATCATCTTTGGCAAATTCACAAAACTGATAAAATACAAACGTATTATAAAACACAATAGCTGAAAATTGTGCTTTTAATGCTAATAATGAAAACAGTAAAACAGTTCTGTAACAGCCTATTGATATTTTTGTAAGTCAAATGTGTGCTGATGGGTACTTCAGCAGGTCAGTTAGCACAACGTTACATTGTAACCATGTAAAAGAGAAAAACAAAACGGCAATGCGTCAATGATCATTTTCTAAAACTTGTGTAACCATTTGTCTGTCCTAGACGTTGCACACTGACACATTGCATCATTGCATTGCAAGTGTGGCAGCTACAGCAGCAGTATTTTTCAGCTTCAGTCTTTGGGTTTTTCAGTTGGCATGGAACAAGCAACTGTAAGCGACTACAGAAATTATTCGGGGGAGGGATGGTCAGTAACAGGGAGATGTTGAATTCCTTTTCAGCTCTGGACCCATGTTTCCAGCCCATTAACCAAGACACTTTCAGTTTTCTTTGCATACATCACTTTGCATAGGAAAAATAAATGTCCTTGTGCATAAAACAGGTATACGTTTAGCAATCCTTGGTTCTAACACAAAAATGGCTGGAATATAAAAAAGGTACACATCATTTGCCGTACATTTGGTAATTGCTACTTCTACAGTTCTAATTTGTGTAATGGTGGAGGACATCAAATATTTAAATTGGGGTTCATCATCTAAAATGCCTACTCCCTCCCCACCCCAATAATTTCCATACAGTCAGGAACACTTTGAATGAATATTACAGCACATCAAATTGTCCAGGTTTTGCAAAACAAGCTGTTAAAGCAAAATGAAACACTGTTGCCAGTGAAAAACCTCATAACAATGCTGGGCTATGTTGAAGACTGGCTGACAAAAAAATCTGTGTAGAAGTCCTGAAGTGCAAAAAGAAAATATAATTATCCAACAGGAATGCACAAGCCAAGAAATATTTCAAATACTCACTTATGGAATTGTGCAAAACTCCATTGTACTGTCTTCAGCAGGTTCATTAGAAGTGTAACAGGGACTGTTTTGCATAAATTAAACCAGAAGCTAATATTTTTCAACTTTTTTTTGAAAGAGTACTGTAGAGGATGGATACCCGAACCGGCCGGGTTTGGACAGATAGTTAGAAATGATGTTCGGGTCAGGCTCGGTCACATCAGCGCAATAATGCATTGAACATTTTAAATTTAAAAAAGGTTATTATGTAGGTGCGCGCCTGTGTTAACGTGCACTTGTTGCCCCGTGTGCGCTGATGTGCTCATCTGTTGACATTTCCGAATGCCTTCCTACAGTTGCTTAATAAAGCGGGCTTTCACACAAATGTATATGTGTCATTAGTATGAGAAAAAAACGAGATTTTAACGGTTTCAGGCTCGGGTCGGGTTCGGTTACTGCTCTGTCGGACGCGGGCCAGGATCGGACAGAAAAATGCGGCCCGATCCGCGCTCTAGAGTACTAATACATAACAATAAATTAGAGTGAAGCATAACTAAATACTGATTAATGACGATGCATAGTGCAATAAGGTTGACGACCACACCTCTACTGGTCAAATATCTCTAAAGAACTACCGGCTAATTTGATCAAAAGAAACTGACGCACCTCTGAAATCTCGCAGTGGGACTTAGAGAGGAGCCTTCAATACATTCCAAGGCTGTATAAATCATTTATCTCCTGTGTGAGTGGTGTTTATATTCATGAGTGCACACATAAAGAGCTCTACTTTCACACCTTTTTGTGTGGATCCACACACACACACACACACACACACACACACACACACACACACACACACAGTGTTTCTCACACATTACTGACATCCTCCAGCCCGTTGCGGCAGTCGTCGTCCGGCAGGGTGAAGCGGATGTGTCGGCTCTTTTCCCAGCCGCGGCGGATCTGTCTGAGCCGCCCGGCCACGCAGGGCACACAGAGAGCCAGGCGGCCCAGCAGGACGGTGATGGGAAGAATCAGGACCAGCATGAAGGTGGGAGGCAGGTAGAAGCGGTATTGGGCCGGATCAAAGGCACGGTCCCAGCCGAAGAGGAGTGTGTGGAGGGTGGCCATGGACAGGGCACAGTTACCCAGTGTGCACTGCAGGAGGTGAAAGAAGGAGGTCACAGATTGCACTTGGAAGTGAAGACAACGTATCATTGCAATCGTCCTGTCCTCCATATATACATATGGCCCTCATGGTTTGAAGTGACTCCTCTTCAGTTCACAGTCCACTACATTAGCTCACTGTGTTACAGGCGGCTGCAGACCCTGAGGAAACACACTGACCTACCACTCATGACATGAATCAACCCCACTTATGTATGCGCGTGCGTGTGTGTGTGTGTGCCATATACTGTACCTACAGGGCCCACTAATTAAAAATAACTTCCCAGTGTGAGTCAAGTAGGGGCCAGGAGTTTAAAAAATACACTTTTGTTTTCTTTTTAAAACGCACACTAACTGGGCAGAGCGGATCATAATTATTTCCACTTGACAAGAGTGATGACATTTTATTACAGCGGAACGGCAGCAATTTAAAAAAAGAAGGAAAAAAGCAGCAAAATAATCAGTAATAGCAATAGCAAAAGCATTCCCGAGGTGTGTCTAAAGAATGAAATGGGAATTTGGGGGATTGTGGTACTTGAACAATAGACCCTTTTTACAGCAGACATTTTGACCCGTCAAAGGGTGGAGGCACGGACATTAACAGTTCCAGTTAGTCCTCTTCAGTGAGCCAGCGTGTACCATACAAACCCCTGGAACCCACCTAAATGGGATACAACCAATTATCAATGTGATTAGCTATACCTTCTTTTCCTGCTTTGACATGTCAAAATGTCTGCCGTGAAAATGTCTATTATCGGTACAACAAGTGTGTCTCCATCTATGCAGGAAAAAAAATATCTTGTGGTATTTAAAGTGGATATATTTGTGAACCTGTAATAAACTGCTGTTGAAAATAGTCCCCAACAAATACACTACATGCCCTCGGTTAGCTAAACCTACAGTGCTGTTTCAGGAAATAATTAGTATTATGAAATATATATATATTTGTGACGATAGATATAGATAGATAGATAGATAGAGATATATATATATATATATATATATATATATATATATACACACATATATATATATATATATATGTGTCCTCAGATGAACCAATGGGCTTGGGACTGAGAGCAACAGACAGGTTATGGAGTCGAAAAGTATTGCTGGTTTTGGTCCGTTTGTGGATTTTGATGACGATACCAGAAATATAGCAAATCACCAGCCTTATTCTTATATTTCTGTGAACCAGGAACACTTAAGTCACTGATTTAAGACTAATCCACCGCACATATTTGCCATTTCTGTAAAGTAAAACTTGTCATATGATGGCAATGTGTTTTATTTTATGTAATGTAGAGACCACTGTTTGCGTTGTTATGGTTTTTCTTGTACATAATCACAATAACAAAAAAAAACACAAAACTAATCATTTTGGCCTCAGAAAAAAAGAAATAATATATATATATATATATATATATATATATATATATATATATATATATATATATATATATACATATACATATATATATAAAAATTATACATTGTTGCCTTGTCTGGTTTTTGTTCACACACTTTCTACATACGAACCAAGAGCTGTAAACATGAAGTCATATGGCCTGACAGTTTGATGATGTCATCCTGCATCATCATTGTTACATGGACCTACATAGGGAAATCTAAGTCTTGGGACTGACAGCACGTCCTGCTGCACTTTACCGAACCCCATTATGTTCTCTGGTGTCACAAAGAGCGCTGCAAGAAATAAGTGATTATGAGGATTATAAGTCGAGACTGCAACTGGACCTCATGTCTTACATAATGAGGATCAGTAACGGGACAAAAAAAAGAGCCGTCTTGTACTGTAACATTACAGAGGGGACAGTTAATGCGTGGCCACCACGTTTTACTTTTTAATGAGAAACTGCTCAAATACAATGAGTCCAACACAAGCTCAACACATCTCTGGTTTAGAGTATTTTACAAATGCTGTGGCTCGTTTTTCTTATTATCAATTTGCTAAACTTAATCAAAACACATACAGGTGACGTGGACAATGTTCTGCCTTTAGGGAGTACACCTAAAGAACCTTTAGTGTGTAATTGTGGTAACTCATGTATCTCTCACACACACACACACACACACACACACACACACACACACACACACACACACACACACACACACACACACACACACACACACACACACACACACACACACACACACACACACACACACACACACCTAGATGCGCTGGGCAGAAAGTTGCTTTTTTTTATTGCTCCGGCTGTCCAAACATGACTAATCTGACAGCCACCGGATTAGCTGAACGGAAAGATGAAAGGGAAAAGCAGCAACGATGGACCGCGAGTCCTGGAGAAATGGAGGCCACGATGGGGGAAGGAAGGAGGAAGTGTGTGCCTGTGTGTGTGTGTGTACCGAGTCACAACACTCCTGATGGCTTTGTCATAGCCCAAGTGCGTGTGTGTATGGGTGTGTGGGTGTGTGTGCGCGCGTGTGTGTACCGAGTCACAACACTACTGATGGCTTTGTCATAGCCCAAGTTTAACGCCAAAACTGGGCCAGCACAGTGTTTATATGTGACATGTGAGCATGTAGGACACATAGTGTGCGTCTGTCACACATCAGCGTGATGCCTAATTCTACCTGTATGTTTATGTGTCATAACTGTCTGTCAATCTTTGGCCATCATTCTGTATTAATTCCATCTGTCTCTTACCCTGCATCCAAGAAGAATAGAAACCCATCCATGTTGCAGTATATAGTCATAGAAAAAGGGTCTTTCAGTGGGGACACATTCAAATCTACTTTTCTTGTTTCTTTATGTAACTAGTACATCACTGTGTCTGTGTGTGTGTGTGTGTGTGTACCTGTATGAAGCTGAACTCCCTCCAGTTGACAGTGTTGGCCACTGAGGGCAGCGAGGTGACAGCCAGCAGAGAGAGCAGCCCAAGGGCCATGATGCCCACTGAGAGGTACAGCTCCATCCTCCACACCTCCTCGTCAATCCAGTCCTCCCCCTCCTTCACCTGTACATCACACAATAAACAACAAAATCCTGAGTCCAGGGTTGGGTATTTTGCATATACTACACTGTTGCGACAGTCAGGGTTTATATTAGAGTGTAAAACATCCCTCTGCTTATTTCTATCACCTGTTTAAAATCGCTGAGCAGTTTGAAGCGGGCAGACTTCCTCATGGGGAGGCACAGACTGTAGATGGCGTGTAGAACTGCACACAGGAAGCTACACAGTCCAAGCTGCTTCCTCCTGGTTAGCCACCGGTCCAGCCAATTAGGAAAGCGGTTGTACTTGGTGCCCGACCACAGCTGGAGGAAAGCGGCGCACACACCAGGCAGGTAGACCAGTGCTAACATCACCAAGGCCACGGAGGGAAGAGTGACGTTAACGGTCTCGATGGGCATTTTGTAGAAAACACTCTTATGCGCTGTGACGTAGGGCTGCAGGACGTCCCGGAGGAAGTTGTACGTGTAGAAGAAGATGAACAGGGACAGGGTGCAGAGGACTGGGATGCGCCAGCAGGGGAATAGATAGAGGGGGAGGTTTTCGATCTCCAGAGAAGAGGAGAGGAGGCCCATATCGACGGGGACGAAGCCCATTCTGCGACAGAGCTGCATCACCGAGGTCTTGGCCTTGCTACTGTTACTGCACAGTAAAATCTGGGGGAAAAAAAGATGAGGTTGAGTTCAGAGAGTCCCTAAATCTGGACTCCTCCATCCTCTTTTCTTTCAGGAAACATTTCATCTGAAGTCAGAAGCTTCACTGGGCCTCCGTGAATCTACCTACCTGCCTGCTTCCATCCCGAGGTCCCATCTGGAGTGTCCAGGCTGATATGGTGTTAAACCCTTTGACTACAGAACTCTCTGGAAACAGGTCGGCCAGCTGTTCGGCATTCGAAGGCCCGTCTTGGTTGATTCTCAAACCATTGCTGACATCCACCAGTGTCTTTCCAGCTAGTGTCGGCTTCAGGTCCACCAGCGTGGAGTGGTGCTCGGGGAACACAGCAACAAAGACCAGGTCTGCCTGGTTGGCTGCCTCCATCTGGGAGGTCACCTGGAAGACAAAGATAGAAATGGTTATACTTCACATTAGAACTGGGCGATATGAAAAAAAATAACTCACGATATTTTTGACCAAATACATCATTACATTTTTACATTATATTACATTCCAATTAAGTGCTTTCAACTAGGGGTGCATGATATATCGACTCAATATCATTATGGTGATATCACGTTGCACAATATTATATTGAAAGTGTCGCGATAAGTATGCAATATTTAGTTCATTTTGTGGAGCGCTGCGTCCCGTCCGTTGGCTGTGTGGCTTAGTTGTGTTTGATTTAGAGCCCGCTTGAAACACTATAATGATCATGTTTCATTGGCCAGTTACCGTGCATCAGCGCACAGGGCCACTACGTGTCGACCCTATGGAGCGTACCACGTGCGTGCATATTTCGACAGAGTGACGGTGTAAGTGAAGAAATAGAGACAACTAAACGGAACGAATCAGAGAAGCGAAAGAAAAGTTGTGTCCTGTTCTCTTTATTTATTTATTTTATACTGTCCAACCAGTAAAACATGTCCTGTTCTGTAGACATGGTCCTTATTTATTTATTCATGTTGGACCAGTCCAATATGACCGTCAGTTGAAATAAACCTTGTGTTGTATGTGTTATGAATCTATTTTGATGCGTTTTCCCGTAACTTTTGTAATTTTACATATGTTTAAAAATATCGAAATTAATATCGATATCGCAATATCACATTTTGTCACTATTGTTCAACCCTACTTTCAACCTTGACGGTACAAACTCCGGACAGCAAGAAGTAAGTACATTAGCTTTAAATAAGCCAAACTTACATTGATGTTGATTTTGTGGCGATACTGTAGGGTTGACTGTTGGTGCTTTCACAAAATATTAACACAATGGGAGTTTTGATAAATAATCACCAATAATGTCGATATAATGACTAAGTGGGTAAAGGCAAATAATAAAAAAAGACAACACTTGTGTCATATCACTACATTGTATTTCTATGTATCACTATATCCAAAATGTAAGACGATATCTAGCCTTATATATCGATGTCGATATAATATTGACATATTGCCCAGCCCTCCTTCACATCAGGAGGAGTAGATGCACATTAAAAGTACATTATAATAATAACAAGAGGAACATGAGACAGTAATAGTATGCAGTTGATTATGTGATCAACTACACAAGTGGCCAGTGAATTAGAATAAACTTCATCACATTTGTATTCAAATGGATAGGAATGTATTTATCTTTTGAAGATGTCAATATTATATAATTATCTGATGCCAATACCGAATTGACAAAAAAATGCATTTATAAGAATCCTTGTGGATTCCTTATTCGCCAATACTGACTGTCTGACAAGTCTGATGATAGAAGTGGAAACTTTAAATATGTCTGATAAACTGCTTTATTCTGTTCCCATACCACAATTGACTCACACTCAGAATCTCTATTCTATCTATTATATCTATTCAGGATAGTAACAACAGTTATTATGCCTTGTGGCTAAAGTCAGAGTAAACATATAATTATCACTATAGAGAGAGAAACAAAAACACCAATTACATGGTGAGTGTGAATGTCAGTGTCACTGACCTCGGCCTCTTCAGGGAACAAAGCCTCAGAGCGTTTGGGGTTTCGACTCCCCACCACTACTTGATAACCAGAGGCCACCAGCCTCCTAGCCAATGAGCGGGAGAAGTCGCCAGTACCCAGAATGCCAATCACTGGAGCGCTAGCTTCAGACATGGAAGCTTCAAGATGTCTGGAGCCTCCTCCTTCACCTCTGCCTCGGATTAAAGGCCTCGACATCTCATCAGGCATAATGCACTGACAATCCTATAGAGAAGAGAAATGGTCATTAACTAGGTTTATGTTTATTTTATTTGCATTACTTGTTCCTAAAATAAATAAATAGAAAAGGAGAATAAAAAACAAAACACTTTTTATTAGTCATTAAGATGTTAATATGTACTTATTTACTTACAGACAGAGATTGTTAGGACTAGACCTTAGATGCTTGCTTTTTCATCCAGCATGGGACATACAATAAAAGTAATCACTATTATTAGTAATACAATATGTAAAACGTGCAGTATTAAATGCAGTTCTATCTGCCATATTGATGCTATTAGGATTCCCATCATCGTTGTGTCGGAATAATAGAATAAAAGGATATTACACACCCTGAAGACAGTAACAGCCAACTCTGTAACTAGTCTATCCAGATGGCTCAAAAATGAGATAGCAAACTGTTAATATAATAAAAACCACGCAGGTTTAACAAAGAACTCTGCCAATCATGCAAAACTTCATTCCGAACTCCACTGTTAAGTTCAATACACCCTTAATGGGAATAGTCAAATGTACTTTTTATAGAGATGCTGCATTGGTTATCATCCAGCTATATGCCGAATTTACCAGAAAGCCGCGACTCTTCAGAAACCGTTTCAAGTAACGTTGTATCATTTATTAAAGCCGACCGACTAGCGATACAACATTAAATTGCAAGACATCCATATTGATATTCTCTTCATAACAGAAAAACTTCAGACGCCACCTTTGCTTGTTGTCCTTGACTGAACTCGTGGAGACTTAACCTCCGAATAAAGTTGCTCTCCCGATTCACAGGACGACGAAGGAAAACATACAGTGTACATTTGGATCAAGTAATGGGTTACATAACATAATGTAGCTTCTGTTGGTACTTACAGCGATATTTTTTTACCTACTTTCAGTTACTTGGTCAGCCCGCTTCTCCGCTCTCTGTAAACTGATGCGTTTCTTCCTGATAAGATGACGCAACAGTCAAAGCCCCGCCCCAGCCACGCCTCCACGTGTGTGCAGAAGATAAAAACGAGGGAGAAAGAGAGAGCACGTGGGCTCCACAAATGTAGAAATACAATGAATGTGATCTAGGAATCTATTCAGAAGCCACATAATAGACTGTTCACATTACGACAAGAACACAAATAGCACTTTTAAAAAACAGTGGTTACAAAGTGATTTACAGGAAGGGGGAAAGGTGACACAACCTCTTTATATAGGCTGCAGTTATGTGTACAACCCACATTATTAAAAGGGGATAATTCACTATTGTCAGCATGCTAACATGCTAAATGTAGATGGCGAAAGTGTTAAGTATTGTACCTGCTAAAAAATCAGCATGTTGGCATGCTGACATTTGGCCCAAAGCAGTCTCACAGACATGTTTACACATCTGTTAACTCTTGCTCTTCTTCTTGTTATAACAATGGTTTAATTGGGTTTTTCACACCGCATTGTATTCTATTGGAAAATGAAAAGAAGAAAAATTGAATCATCGTCATGTCTCATTAGAGACGGAGATTTAATAGTAGTTTCTCCCTTTACTCCATCTGCGGCTGTTGGCGTATTTGATTTACTAGCCTTGGGATTAGAACCAAAAAGCAAAAACAAAATCGTGTTAAAAAGAAGTCTCATCCGCGGGTCACACACTGTCAACATGACTTCATCATCTCTGCCTTTGCCACTTGCAAAAGGTTGAATCCCCCTGGCTCGCTGCATCAGTGTCACCATGTACACACAAGCGCGCACTCACAGTGCATGCATGCCACCCTCTCTTTCACTCTCCCTCGGCAATGGCCTCATGTTTGTTTACAACGCTTAAGGTTACAGTCCTTGACATACACATTGGATTTTGAGATTTTTCATTCATAGGTATTGATTACTGGTGTCCCCTGGTGTGGTAAGCCATTATTCTTACAAGTCAAACCATTGATGTTATTCTGATCCGGTGGGGACAGCTTTCAGTTTTCTACTCTCCCTAAAACAAGCCTGATGATGTGGATTGAAAATGTGATGTAAAAAATGAGCATACGGCAAGGTATCGTAACCTTTCCTGCAGCCTCCTGATTTCAGGTTCATAGATTGTTATTAACCCAGCAATTAGAGAGTTGAATGGGAAATATTGTGTCAGAGAAGTAAAGGCACAGTCATAAACGGTTAGCCTGAGGTGGACAGGTACAGCCATTTTACCATCTGACAGGGCTTCACTGTCAAAATGTTACATGGAGGAAGACATTTGTTTCTGTGCTTTCAAGAGCGGAGGTGTCTTCAGTGCTTTTCATCAGGGATTAGGGACACATGTTAAGACAGGAGCTGATGTTGCAAATTCTTACCGCTGTATTGTTGTGGCTCAGTGAAAGTTTCCCACATTGAGTAAATACAGTACAGCATGTTTTGCTATTCCTAAATGGATGTAATGACACCGTTTCATCTATAATTCATTCTGAAATAAAATCAGAAGTCAAAAGTCTCTCCATCAGGTGAGGTAGGTTTATGACTTCAGAAAACCTGCAACTAAAGGAAATGCCTGCAAATACACAAAACACAAGCAAATGATGAAACACTGCAAGTTGCACGGAACAAAACGAAACTGAGATACACAACAGAAGGAGTTTCCAGGGGACTCTAACAACTGATGAACACATAAATGAGCACATGGAGTTACTTACTATCTGCAATCATATCTGAGTCATGGAATCAGAGTGTTAACTTAAATCCTTAGTATATTTGCCAACAAATTTTAAACAGATTTCCAGAAAATCTGTGAAAGAAAATGTAAAATGACCGCACATTTCCATCCGCTACTGTTATGTAAATATTAGGAGTTGGAAACATCAAGATAAATGGTTGGTTGCGCTAACTCTACAGTGGAGTGCCATTACACCACTGCAGTAGAAGAGGGTGCAACAAGATGACATAATTAAGAGTGGCAGTCAAACGCCAAACAAACAAAACGATGTAGAAAACTTGATGGAAATATGACATTTGTTTTAGGTATTAATGAGAGGAAGGTGACAGTCTCCTCATCGCTCCAAACACATCTGATGTTTTCATCTGCTGCCAGTTTTTCCTATCTTCAATCAATGGACTTAACAGTATGTTCAGTAGTTCAAATGACATCCTGCTCGACAAGCTACAACACTAAAATGATACTTGCCTGTTAATGTAATATCAATCATTTTAATAAGATGAATCATATAGTACTCTCAAAAGGGCAACTCTGCCATAATACTTTGGATACCCTTTCGTGTGAATGACTCATGCTTAACTAGGCAATCTTAATCCAGAATGGGAATGGCGGACTCCGCCACTTCCAAAAAAAACAACTGCACAGAGAGATACGAACTGAATGTAAATACATTTGATGGGTATTGTAGAAAGAATAACAGGGTTACACGTCATGGAAATCTTAAAGATTCTAACTTCAAGTACATTTTTACTTAATTACATATTAATACATACTGTTAATACTTCTATGATTTCACTAAATTAAAGTCTAAATGCAGCTAATGATGGACTGACTCATTTGTCTCACCGTATGGTTCGTGACACAGCAGTCCACTAACATGCAGTGTGATTAAAAGCACGGCAGCGCCCCGGGATAGGAGAATCTCAGCAGCTGCAGTGCATAATGTGGACAGTGTGCCGTGCATGGTTCACCATGGCCTAAAGATACAGTTCACTGTACTAATCCTGAGTAAAGGTCATTTCTGCAGTCATGTACGTAGCAGAGTCGGGGAGCACAATGTTCTCTGTGTTCTGCATACTTATGGTCAGGGTTTTTGTTTTGCAGTTGATTCTTGCGTTGTCTTTTGCGGTAGATGACAATTTCTAATTTAATAGACCTTTTTCACGGCAGACATGTTGACATGTCATAGTAGGAAAAGCACAGGTGTTTTCAAAACCATTAATGATGGCTGCATTCCACTTAGGAGAGGCCCTGGTATTGGGCATGCTGACTCACTGAAATAGCTTACTGGGACACTTGATGGAATTGAGCCATCGTTACGGTTATCAACTTCAGCTGTGCTGTTCCTACCATGACAAGTCAAAATGTCTGCTGTGAAAAAGGTCCGTTTTCCAGCTTTGCCAAGGACTGTCCTCAAATTTAAACCCTCAATTTCATTTTGGACCGAGCTCTCGTGACTTGTCGTGCTCTTTCTCACCTTCAGACATGAGCGGCCCGGGCTGGAGCCGTGTTCTGGAGAGTTAAAGCTGAGCTGAGCACGAGCTGAAATTGCTTAGGGGGTGTAAAGGGGCGATGGGGGGTAGGCTTCCGCAGTGTGACTGTAGGGCTTCAGCTAAGCCTTGTCTCTGGCCTCTGAAGATTTTTCAGCACCGCCTTGAGCTCTAAAGCCTCTGTTGTGGATGTGGGGCCTGTGCGCTAATTCTAGGTGCTTAGTTCCCACCCTGCACTTTTGAAGTATTTCAGCTCCTTTCGTGGGGAATTTTTGAGCTTTAGGACAAAATCAATAGATGCTTTTATTTCCAATAAGCAAAGTCTCTCTTTATCAAGTGTCTCAAAAGCTTGCAGTCCTTGGAAATAACCAATGGGAGGCATTAATAGCAGTCTTATTCAGCAGCTGTGCTCTCAAACCACACGGCTAGGACAAGTGCACGGTGGCCTCACCAGTAAATAAACAAAAGAGGCTAAAGATGTATTTAAGACAAATCTGTATGCAATAGAGCAATGACTGTCTGTGCACAAGAAGAATTTTAATTTGTTGAATTGAAATTCAAGGCCTGTGGCGCTCCACCTCGCGAAACAAGACATCAAATGTGTCCCTTCAGCTGGGGAGCTCGGAGCTAAAGGTGTCGACAGCCGTCAGACATCTCTGGTCCATTTCCTGCATATATTATCTGCCCCCCACCCTCGTCTGGTTTTCTTGCTCCCCCTCTGTCTGCATGTGTGTATGTGTGCAGTTGGTCATCTAATGTCACTATAGTGAACCTGCCTTCAGCCATTGGTTCTGACTTTGAAAAGACCCCGTCACGGTCTGGGTCAAATATGTGGATGTGTTTAGTTGCTGTTATCACAACTTTAAACACGACTTCAACCCTTATTTTTGTCAAGCTGAATTCATGATAAAAATTCTTGCCATTTGTAATTCATTTCTGTTGATTTGGGGAGTCTATTAGATGTGATTATGGATGGCATATAATGGATTGCACAACACCCAAAAACACTGACATAAATCCAAATCCCCAATCATGTACCTGAAAAATTTATGGATCTCTTTCTAAAACCATCATTTCCAAAAGGGGATTGTGTGAATACACTGCAGGGTAATTTTGGCCTCTTATGTATTCCACCCATAAGAATGCATACATAAAGAGCTCTATAGGCTACCGTTGAGATTTGTGAGATAAATGTGCAATCATTTGGCATTTTAAGGCTATGTATGTACACATGGATTGATACATTCAAGTGTAAGATTGAGATTTTTTTTCTATACATACTGATGAATAAATGTTTAGTGCCATCTTGAATAATAATTGTGCAGACTTAAACTTTACGCACCTGCGGTACCTGGTCCACTGTCAAGTCAGTCAAACCGAAATAGAGGACTTCCTGTTGCATATTTAAAAATAAAACCGTTGTTGGCAATCTGATTTTTTGGTCCAATAATTATGTTTCCTGAAATTGGATTTGGTGGTTAGCCTGGTGCAGTGGGAAAACTAAGTAAAAGTCTTGCATTCAAAGTTTTACTTAAGTACAGAAACTTAGTACTTATACTGAATTATGCATTTACTTGAATCATTATTCATGATGCACAGTACTTTCATGTGGCAGTCAGGGTTCAAAATTAACTTGCTGTCCTCTAGCCATTTGGCTGGCAGACAGCAAGTTCATTTTGAACAGTAGATTACCATTGTGTGGTGAGTGAAGCAAATCTACCAGCCACTTGCATGTTTTACCAGCATTTGGCTGCTAAATGGTGCTAGTTTTGAACCCTGGTTGCAGCTCATTTTAACTGCTTCATGCTCTTGGCTAGTTTAATCCATCACAATGCATCATATATTATAAACTGATCATATGTTTGGTTTAAAATATTAATTTAGCAAAGATCCTACTTAATAGCTGTCAAATAAGCTACATGTAGTAGAGTGAAAAGTACAAATTGACCCTCTGTATTGTAGTGGAATAGAAATATAAAGCAAAATGTACTCAAGTGTACAATTACTCAATAATAATTGATTGATTGATATAATTACTCAAAATTGCTGTAGGCTACTTGAGTAAATGTACTGGCACGGGGACATATAACTGCAAAGTATATGGCAGACATGATAAATGTGGCCCGGACAGTGCAGCCTTAGATCCCAGGGGTGTCGGACTGGGGGTGGAAAAGGGGACTGAGTACCCAGGTCCCTCATGTGAGGAGGGCCCCAAAAAAATGCTAAAATGAACAGCTGTGGATGCGGGGAGGGGTCCATAGAGAATGCCTTTCTACAGGGCCCAAACTTTTGTGCTACGCCCCTGTCAGATCCTAATGCTTATTAAAAATGCAGTTTTGGTTCTGATCTGCACGCTAACCGAGCATATTTAACACCATAGTTTACAATTTTAAACTTAACGGATGTCTATTTTTATTTTATTTTTACATATTTTCTCTTTTCATAAGTACAACCCGTCCTTAATCTACTTTTAATTTGAAGGCCCCATCCCATTTCTTCCGGTCTTATCCTCAGTAACTTTCACAGCTGGCTGTAACTGGACGCCGCTGTCCGCGCGCAACTATCCATCCAGCCAGGACGCGCACCCGCTCCCCGGTCACAGCCGCTGCCCAGGGGCTCAAAGCCACCAATTAGAACAGCTGGGACCAGGGATGCGCACTCAATTAACGTAATCTCTTTTTCTTTTTGTCGTCCTAAAAGACCCCCCTGTCCTCCGTCACAATTCCCCCCCAGAGCGGCTCCGCGGGTTTCCTCTCGTCCTTTTGTCCCCGAGCCGCGCGGAGGAGGTGCTGGCTGGTCCTTGTGCTGACCGCCGTCGCGATGCTTCTGCTGGCTCTGGCCATCGCTGTCCCGTTACTGCTGCTCCGCACTTCTGACACCTCCGCTCATTACTACGAAATGATGGGCACCTGTCGGATGGTTTGCGACCCGTACACCCCAAAACCGGGAGGCGCCACCGCCATGGAGGTGATCCAGAACGTAAACGGTATCGCTCCGCAGCCGCCGATGGCGCAGGGGAGCCGCGGGGAGCCGGGACGACCGGGTAAACCGGGATCTAGGGGCCCTCCGGGAGAACCAGGACCCCCGGGTCCGAGGGGGCCACCGGGTGAGCGCGGCAACGGTAAACTCGCCTTCCCCGCGGTAACCGGACCTGTTGGGTCTGAGAACGGCGAGACGGACGGTGTGAACTCCACGGCCAACAGTTTGAGGATCGCTTTCTACGTCGGTCTGAAGAACCCACACGAGGGATATGAGGTGTTAAAGTTTGACGACGTGATTACAAACTTGGGGAACCAGTACGATGCGAGCACCGGGAAGTTCACCTGCCATGTGTCCGGGATCTATTTCTTCACCTACCATGTGTTGATGCGGGGAGGAGACGGGACCAGCATGTGGGCCGACCTGTGCAAAAACGGACAGGTAAGATTAGACCTATAGAGCAATAGGAAGAATAATGACGACCATCAGTTTGAAACCAACTCCACACTTTGACTCGTTTGTAAAACATCTAAGGGATCATTTCCACTTACAAAAGAAAAGATGGAGAAAAAATGGTCAATTTCTTTTTTTTAAATAGAGACTATCATAGCCTAGCCTACTCAGTAAATCAACTGAGATATGCATATAGCTCAAAAAGCGCACAACACCTCGCCTGAGGCTCGATCTGTTATTCTCCTTAACACGACTTATATAACTGCGTATTCTCAGTGTGCATGCTCTGTTTGTGTGTGTAATCCCTGTTTGAATTAGTGCTTCCTGCAGATGTTAACAGCTCCAGCTGCATTAGGGGTCAGATATGAATCTTAACATTATAGATGCTGCAAGGCGATTCAATTCAAAAAGTGTCTGGATCAAATTTTATTTTATAGCCTACTATTATTTATCATGATCCTATAATGGTTAGTAGTGGTTTTAACCTAATTTACCCAACATTCCTTTTCCCTTTGAGTGTCTATTTTTGAGGCTGCACCACTGCTGTTTCACTTTGCCTCCAGGCATAGATGAACTTTTCTACTCAGTCTCTATTTCTATTCTGTTATTAACTAATGCCCTCCCCCCCCCAGGTACGAGCCAGTGCCATAGCTCAAGATGCAGACCAGAACTACGACTACGCCAGCAACAGCGCCGTGCTGCACTTGGACTCGGGAGACGAGATCTACGTCAAACTGGACGGCGGCAAAGCTCACGGAGGCAACAACAACAAGTACAGCACCTTCTCCGGCTTCATCTTATACCCCGACTAAACACAGCACAGCAGGTTCCATGGACAGTAATCACCACTAAAAAACTGTTTCCATTGAAGTATATGGTCCAATATGTTTCTCCTGTTTTGAAGATAGGTGCCACGACACACAGGCGTATCTGCAACTGTATGTTCTGTTGATTTAGTGAGAGACCTTTTGTATATGTGTTTGATTTAACTTAAGGTCAACAGCTCTACTGTCAGCAGGAGTATGTATCTTAATACTGCAGACCTACAGTAACACCCTGTACACGCTCCGAGCTGAGAAAGCATCATGTTTCTTAAGTTCCTTTGAATGAAGGTGAACACATTTCTAAAATGCTTTTGGGGAAATGAGCCCCCAGCACAACACATTTCATGGCC
Source organism: Sander vitreus (assembly GCF_031162955.1). NCBI lineage: Eukaryota > Metazoa > Chordata > Actinopteri > Perciformes > Percidae > Sander > Sander vitreus. The sequence goes on along the minus strand of NC_135878.1, from coordinate 4,716,897 downwards.
AACTTCAGTGGAATCACCATGATCAGTGGATTCTTTTGCGGGGTAAATACCAGACCTTCCTCACCAAAAAATAAAGATAGTCTGTGCATGCAGCTTGTTACGACCCATATTTATGTTTATTGTCAGGCAGCAACCTCTATTGGCCGTAATAATTATGGCAGGAGCAAAGGCAGAAGTTAGGTGACGTAGTATAAAGAGGGACAAATTTAAGTCCGCTTGAGGAGGTATGGGTCAAACAAATACAGTTTACTTTCCCTCAGAAGATTGCTGTTCGTGTCCCGTGTGAAACCAAAAATCAACGTTGATTTATTTTATCCTACGGGCGTAAGTTACATGACAAACATACTTATTTTAACCCAAACCATGATCTTTCCTAAACCTAACCAAGTAGTTTTGTTGCCTAAACTTAAACAAGTAGTTTTGTTTTACAACGTTAACCACGTGTTTAATTTGCGACTGTTTTCACAATGTTGAATACAACGGTCATATGTTGTTTTGGTGGTCATTTGCGAACCACCTATTCTGTCGTTTAGGTATGAGGACGTGTTGTAAAATAAATTTTTCACGTCAAGTTCAACTTGCGTGAACATTTAGCGCCACTGACCAAGAGTAAACGTTTGAGGGAACAGAAAGCCGAAGAGTCCAAAATGGAGGAAGCTATAGTAGCTTCTTAGCTGTGTTGCACCGTCCACTTTTATTAACCTTCTCTGTTGGAGTATAAACGGTTTCACAAAAGAGACGTTCTTCGCAGAGAATTATGAGACAGGAGTCAATATGTCATTTAATTAAACAGTGAATTGACTGTCCTGTTAGCGACGAAGCTAACAAGCTTGGGACTGATAGTAAGCTAGCTAGCTTGGAACAAAATGCTAAGGGGAGTAAACAGCACAGAGAAGCTCAGAAAGCTTTTGTGACTCACTAGCGCTAGCATGTTCCAGGTTGGCAAGCATATTAGTAGTTAGCTTGCCAGTTACAGTAGTTCACAGACGTCATCAAGCTTCTACAACCAAATATTTTGTGTAGATGCGAGGATGTGCCACTTTCTGGTTGCGACCAGAGCTAAAATACTGACACTTACAGCCACATGAATTACTTTCATTCTCCAGTTTGTCTTTTTTATCGCCCACAAGTAAGCACATCATCAGTATTCATGGCAAAATGGGAGCAACAACTTCAACAGGTACACCTTTCTCTCCATAATTCACCCGACACGCACCTTAACTGGATAAGCTGTGGTAGAAGATACGATCAGTTAAAATGGTCTGACGTGACGAAGGTCAGTGGAACACATTCTAAATGCATTAGATAAGATGCAAAAAGTCTTGGCCATTTTCATATCTATAGCAAGTAAAATCATGGTGCTTTGAGTAGTGTTCAATGTTTCACTAAATAACCCAATAACCACACATGAAAAGTACAAACGGATGTCTCGCATCGTTATTGACTCGGTTATATTTTGTTGTCTAATATGCAAATAAATATTGTGTTACAAACGTTTTTGCTTTGTGTGAAAATCTTCAAGTGAATCCAAGGGTTGTTTGTTTAATCTGACAGATCCACATGTTTCTGCGAGCAATCTGCTTTTATATATATATATATATATATATATATATATATATATATATATATATATATGTATTTGTCTGTTCATATTTGGTTCCACAGGCTGCCTGTCTGAATGTGTTGCATTGCATTGTAGCCTACAGACTGTGGCAAGAGAGTGTCCTGTACTCTGGCTCACAGGTTCCAGGTGCCTCCCTGAATGTCCTTTGTGTCGCTGTAGCTTGCAGACATTTTTTAGTCAGTGAGCTTCGACGCCATTCTGCTCTCAGACGGGGCTGTTTTGTACTGAAAACCACATTTTATTGTATTAAGTACATGACATCTTTATTCTAGTGTTCAAAAAAAATCTTCCAGAGTATACATTCTACTTGTTGCAAATGCCAATCAACAAATTCTACGTTTATTAATCGATTCAGAAGATAATTAATCGGCAACTATTTTGATAATAAATAATAATGCTGCTTTTGTTTTTTCATACGACATAAACCAAGGAACTTAAAGATGTCACCTGGGGCTCTGAAATAAAATGAGGGGCATTTTTTTTCCCACTTGTTTTGGACATTTCGTAGACTAAATAATTCAATTGATTAATTGAGAAAATAATAAGCAGTCTTATGGATAAGGAAAATAATAGTTGCAGTCCTAGTTTTAAGTCATTACATGGAGCTGCTGCATAAGACAAAATGTAAGAATATGTAATATATTTAAAATAAACATCTGTGACATGCATCTCTCAGCTATAACCATCACTTCTGTTACTTTGCTTTTATTTTGAAAAACAGCAAGATGTCTTAGTGGCAATAGACACCAGTTTGCTAGCAAAATGCTGCCTAGGTGAGTCCTAATATAGTTGTTATGGTGTGGTAAGGTGAGGAAACATAAATAGCATGCCATTTTCATATATTCTCAGATGTAAAACTGGGTATAGAAGCTGGTGGCTGCTGTGTTTCACTTCTGATTAACTTGTATTAAGATTTGCAAATGCTTTACCAGACTCAAATATCGCTGTAAGCCTTCATTAAGATGATGACTGTTTTGTGTGTGTCTGATTTTTTTCTTTTTATCCCATCCCCTCAGGAACACACACAAAACAGCTGTTTACACACCACCCCTGTCAATTTAAATGGAAATCGTGGAAAACAAATATTAGCATGTCTGGTTAGATAAACCTCTATTAAAGTGTTGGCTTATTTTCCTGCACTCTATAAGCTAACTCTGTCTTCCTCAGAGGGGACTGTGTTATTCTTCAGCTGCTCGAGGAAAACAAAAACAGGTTGTCCCCACAGTTTTATGACAAAAATGGTACCGTTTATGTGCATATATGGTAAAAGCCCAGCATGTGTACACCTTGCATATGAACGTGTTCTGGATTTCTTCAGGATTATATGGTTTTGGTTTGGTTTCTCTAATCTTTACAATAGAGGTGGCGAGTTTGAAGTGAGCATGACCCACAGAGGCACATTTATGGGCTCTGCGTTGAAGCAATATGTGTAACTTAATATAAGGTGGTTTTAGCCTATTGATTTAAACATTGAACAAGGTGTTACACCACTTTCCATTTTTTGTGCATTTATCAGTAGTGCAAACTGCAAAAATAAACTTGGCACTGACTCTACATACCTTCAATCGTCCCGGATTGTGCGCACTTGTGATTTTTTTTTCCTGGAGGACCTTATCTTACACAGTTGGGTTTTCTTTTTGTTTCCATTTCCACCAATTTCCTAGTTTTTCATCTCTAATTATATATTATAAATATTAGATTGTTGTTCATTTTATGATCTTAATATGTTCATTTAATGCAATCACACTGTTGTTTATTGCAAAATATACTGGGCCCTAATTTGATCGTGCAAGCACAACGACGAGTACAAAGTGGTAGGTCTTGGGTGCGTGGACTGTGTAGACGTCTTCAAGCACATTTGCGATTTTGGTTCAAGTACGTGCAGCAGCGCAAAAGGGTTGAAGTGGAATATAGATCAGAGGGTGGGGTGATTAATAAATACACTGTCAGTCAGTCCCATCACTGGTCTCATCCTGAAACATAAGAGCCAATCACAGTGAAGCATGATGAATGAGAACAGCTGAGCAAATGGAAAGACGCTTTTTGACTAGAAGGCACAAAGTGAATGATGATATAAATAAATAAAATGGTTAAATAAAGATGGTCAAAGTCAAAAGATGGGTTAGGGTTAGATTGGACATGCTTTAAAGTTCATTTAAGTATTTTGTATGTTTATGCTATAACCAGGCTTGACTCACTTCCTGTTTGAGATGATCATTGTTCAGGAAAGGTTCGGATATGTGAGCTGGAGTGATGATGTCACCATGCAGAGACCTTTTAAACTGTTAAAGATCAAACACATGATGGTCTTGTAAAGGCTCTCAGCCCCCGCTGCAGACACATTTAGGATGAAAAGTGGAGCTGCTGACACCAACTGAGACATCAACAGCAGTGAGTGTCACCGGCTGCCAGACGGATGCTCACACACACACACACACACACACACACACACACACACACACACAACACGATAGATGATCATCCATCCCCCTCGTCTAGGTGAGGGATTGCTGACTGACAGACAGAGTAGTGAAATTCTCTGATGGATGAGATAAGTGGGACAAGGCCTCACACACACACACACACACACACACACACACACACACACACACTTTGAACATTATGTTCAGGGGAATGCAGCTTGACAGGAATCTGAGCATACTAGAATAATGATAATTTCAATTAAACCCTGTGAATATAGAGTCTATTTAATTACACCCAAACACACCAGTGTTCTGCCCAAACGCGTGTCTCCAGCAGTAAAAAGCAGCCTGCCTCAGTTGATTTCAGAAAGTGCCTGATTGCCGAAACGACATGTAAAATTGCAGCCGACAAGCTCTCTGCACAGGCAGTCAATCATCGGGACATTTTTAAAACCTCTCCTCATTCTTTCACTGCGCTGATTTTCCCCCCTTGATGATTGATCCATGAGTTAACACTCATGCCTGAGATGCAAATGCCAGCGTGGCATGAGTAAAATATAAAGAAGGACATCTGAAGGGACGAGGGTGAAAGCCGAATCTGACACCTAAAAACCTTCTGCTTATCTTCCTCTTTTGTTCATTGTATGAGTCGTATTCAAGCTGGTGTGCTCGCAAACCCCAGAGCTGGGAGAGGAGAACATTCTAACTGGAAAATAAAAGAAAGGAGGCAAAACTGAGGAGCCGGTGCACTAAAGATGTGACTGTGTACATCAACAATGACTGTCTGATTGCCTGGTAAACTGTATTTGATCATTTTACAAGGAATACACGAGTTTTTAGGAACTGTACAGAAATGTATAGCTGGAGAGAGGGGGTCAGAAAAGGGGTAGTCAGAATTTTCTTTTGCTAAAGGGAGGGTAGTCTAACTTTTTTGGGAACATTAAAATGCTTCTTATGTGTTAATGCCCCAGCAATAATAATATAACACTGACAGTTGGCCATTCTGCAAAATGAATACTTTTTCTTTTGATTACTTTAAGTACATTTGGCTGATACAAATTGTACTTCTACGTCAATAAAAGTTTGAGTGCAGGACATTTACCTGTAATGGAGTGTATACATTTGGCTGTATATGAAGGATGATAAATATGTTTTGCTACATATTTTCATTATTTGTATGTATGGCAATGTAAGTTAGATCTCATTGTGACAGGTCAGTTGTGTACATGCCCCAAATCGTCTCCATAGCGAACCTGAACAATACACAGCAAACACAGAAACCGACACGGACACACACTTATACGTATTTTGCTTCAGTGGAATATATTTTCAGTATTCATATTCTGGATAATGATTCAGCCAAATGCTGACTCATTTCATCTGTCAGTCCGCACTCTGAAAATGACATCTCTTTTGAGGTTTAATCGGCCAAACGAGGGAAAGATGTGGGGAACGGAGAGAAGAGAGTGATAGAGAAGGAAACGGCATACAGTGAGAGAGTAAAAAAGCAGACTGAACATCTTTTTTTTCTCTCATAGAAGTAAATAAAATAATACAAAAAGACAAATGACTCCTTGGAGGTTTATACGCAGGATTAAGCTTATTTGGCAAATAACATAATGTTGTGGGTGCTTTTGCAGAGGCGATAAGCTTCCAGGCTCATGAACATATCTTCTGTCAAATGCTGCACACTTGAGAATCATAAAAAAAAAAAAAAAACACTGAGTCGTCTCTCTTGGATATCTCTAGTGCCACAGCTTATTGTTGTTGCTGAAACACTTGAAAGGACACAAACCTTAAAGGCTGCAGTGGCAGTCAGTAAGGTGGTTTTCATTGATTTAAAGCCGCTCTTTGAGTCATTTTAACATCATTGAGAGAGCTATGCTGAATTTTAATAATCAATCCATTGTTATGTCATTTTCTATGCAAAATAAACTCTGGTTTCGGCTTCAAATGTGGATATTTGCTGCTTTTCTTTGCCCTCTATAATACTAATAAAATAAATATATTTTAGTTTTTGATGCTGTGGATTGGACAAAATAATATATTTGAATGAGTCAACCTGAGCTTTGAGAAATTGTGACGGCATTTTAATTTTAGAGAAAACAACTAATAAACTAATCAAGAAAATGGTTAGCAGATTCATTGATAATGAAAATAATCATTAGCTGCAGACCCAATGTGCCTGCCTTGGCCAAAATAAAAGGAGCATCCCATAATCTTAATGGAAATTAATTATATTATATTTCACCCTGATGCAAGGCAAGACATCTTCTCTGTAGTTAATATTAAGGACCTGAACTTTGCACACGTTATCTGTGTTATGCTTTGAATTTCTGAAGTTAACTCTATTGGATATACATCAGCTGTTGCTGAAGCAATGGACAAACCTATTGCATTTATTTTGATTTCATTTTTATGCAAAATGATCGAAACCTTCTACAACATTGTTGTACCTATCTATGTTACCGTGCTTATGAAAATTAATTACCCTCCGATGTTAAAGGAATAGCTTGCCAAGAGTTCTGTGAGAAGATTGATACCGCTCTTGCTAAATGTGGAGCTAGAGCTAGGAGATTGTTAACTTAGCGTAGCTTAGCACAAAAACCAGAAGCAGGGAGGGTCAGCTAGCCTAGCAACACCTCTAAAGCTCACTGATATTTCAGTAATCAGCCTACAGACGAGCGTGGTACCAATCAATCTTCTCATCTATCTCTCAGCAAGAAAGCAATGAGCATGTTATCCAAAATGTCAAACTGTTCCTTTAACCCTTTCCCCTTAAAAAACTTAAACCTGATCCTCATTCTAATTATTGAAACAACAAACCTACATTTATCTACCTCACACTAAATGTCATCTTTAATGTTTTCGGGTTAGGCTACTTCACTTCTACAGTATGTTTGTGAGGACATTTGATCTTATAATAGCCAGAAATACAAGAATGTACACACATGCACACAGATGATTTGCAGGCAGGCAGGAAAATGGCATAGCTGTCAGAAACACATTGCTGTCTTGTTCTCGGGGCCTGGGCCATAATGAGAGGCTAAAGAGCCTACGCAGAGATCAATCACACACACACACACACACACACACGCACACACACGCGCACACACACACTCCCCTTATCCCGTCAACCATCATCCACCTCTCCCTGTCTGCTGCTGTCTCCTCATCCCCTCTTTCTCTCACACATTTATATTGTCATTATTTATATCCTGCCATCTCCCTCAGCTTGTCATGAGGCAGGAGTTTTAGAGCCTTTGAAATTTGTTCACTATTCACCTCATAACAGAAGATACTTTGAATCTTACTTGAACTTATTTCTAAACCTCATCTTTTGGTCTTTCTGTTACACGTATTGCTTGCTATTAAGTAATAGCAACAAAGTCAAGGGTTAGGGCTCTAACTCCAAACGTAGTCACTTAGAGATGAAATATTCTCCAGCCCAGAGAATACGCATTTTAACAGCCCATTCATTCAGGTTGCTTTATTTCCCTTGGATCACTCAAACTGTGTAAAATGGCCGTCATCTGTCTGCTTTCAAATCTGATGAAGACTCATCCGAGATAGCATTAATTTATCACCGTGTCCCTTGGGAGCTTCTTCTAATCCCTGTGTCATGCAATCTGTCATTTCTGAATATAGGGGAGTAAAAGGTTAAGGAAATAAGTCATTGGAGCAGGCGCCTTTTACTGTAACAAAGCCAATGAGGACTATATCTTTCATCTCTCCTCTGGCTGATGATGGTGACAGGCCGAGGATGCTGGATGAGAGAGAGAGAGAGAGACGATCCTCAGAGTGTCGACTGAAAGGTTATAGTGGCGCAAGGCAGCATGGCTGATGAGGATACACACACACACACACACACACACACACACACACACACACACACACACACACACACACACACACACACACACGATAAGACCCCCTCAGTCACACGTACACAGTGGTGGAAGCAGTGTTCAGATCCTTTACTAAAGTAAAAGTACTAATACCACACTGTAAAAATACTCTATTACAAGTAAAAGTCCTGCATTGAAAATATTACTTAAGTAAAAGTATGTAAGTATCATCAGGTACATCTACTTAAAGTATTAAAAGTAAAAGTACTCAAAGCAGACAAATCCTCACATTTGAGAAACTGGAAACGATCCAAACAGGTCTGGGTTTAATCGTCTCATCATTTCAGCTGGACTTGTAGGTCTATATATTGTTTGGTAGTTTAATTTTATGTATATTTATATACTTGAGGTGTCCCATTAAATAGGCTATAAAAACACTCGTATGTGATGCAAAATGACATAATAACCATAAAGGACTTCAAAAGACACATGAGAAGAGACAGAGCTCTATGATGGCTTCCATAGAAGTGGTCTATGTTCAGACCGACAGCCTCCTCATTCATTAGAATGAGTCCAGTCCCACGGCTCATCTCACATACATGTATCCAGCAGATAGATAACTTTGTAACGTGAACGCCATATTTCTACTGTTAATCTCATAATTGTTCGAAATAAAGATCAAATGATTGCCATCCTGATAGTTTTCCAGAGTTGTAAAATCCTGTCTGTGAGTGTCAGGCTCGGACATAAATATCTTAATGCCTGTCGGACGCGGGCCGGGCTCGGACAGAAAAATGCGGCCCTATCCGCACTCTAATGTGGATACAATGACTAAGTGGGTAAAGGCAAATAATAGAAAAGCTAGAACAGTCTATTAAGTTCAGAAAATGACATCACTTTACTGTAAGACAACTTGTGTCATATCACGATATTACGATATCCAAAATTTAAGACAATATCTAGTCTCATATATCGATGTCGATATAATATCGATATATTGCCCAGCCATAATTTCATTGCATTACCAGTACATGTAAAAATTTGCCTCAAGGGGCTTTACCATCTGTACAGCATACAACGCCCTCCCTCCTTTAGACTCTTGGTTTTTGGATAAGGAAACACTCCCCCCCCCAAATAAAGCCTTTAACGGTGAAAAAATGACCGAATGCTCGGGAAGAGCAACTGAGCAGGGATCCCTCTCCTTGGACGGACAGACAGGAAATAGATGTGTGTACACAATAGACCAACGTCGTCAAATTACTGTGTTGACAGGATTCATCCTCTGGGGATCATGAATAAATGTCTGTACAAAATTGTTTGACAATCCATCCAAAAGTTGTTGAGTTGACCGACAGGCCTACGTTGCCATCCCTAGAGCTGTTCCGCAAGCATCTACATTTCTGCTTTATAGCAACACCACGAAGCGAGATGGGCAATTGCAAATTAAATCGATGTTTAACACAATTGTGTTAAACATTGATTTAATTTGCCAATTACTAAATGGGGCTCATTTATCACCACCTTAAGCTTTCACAAACTTCTCAGCAAGATGTAATAAGACTTAGGAGCAATCTGTCCCCCTCTTCTCATTAGGACTCTAAAGAGATCCCCGAAGCTTAATTATTTATCTGCATTAATATCCCTTCACTTATTAATGCTAAGTCTGTGTGTGTGTGTGTGTGTGTGTGTGTGTGTGTGTGTGTGTGTGAAGGCCAAAGATCAGCCCTCCTTTACCTCAGCCTCCCTCCTGATTAATGGATGAGGGAGAGGAGCCTTTCATGTATTATTACTGGAGAGAGCCTGAACCTGAAGAGAGACATACAGACAGACAGAGAGAGACAGAGAGAGAGAGAGAGAGAGAGAGAGAGAGAGAGAGAGAGAGAGAGAGAGAGAGAGAGAGAGAGAGGGGAGACTCAGTGAATGATAATCATCACTTAGTATGCAAACATCACAAAACGTCCTCTGTACATTGTTGGCATTTCAATACTATGGCAGAAAGTGATGGGGTTGAGAGTTTTACAATTGAGAATTCATAATTGTTTGTGATATCTCTTTAATAGTTGCCTTGCAAATCTGCTTAAATGTGACACTTGTGGCAATAAGTTGTGTCATGCAATGAAAGAGTGTACAAGCTGAGATATTTGACGTTATAGCTCTGACATGTTGACACCAACATAAGTTATTTTTTTAGCCCATTTAAATGAAACATTTTTTGTTGGATTTTATGGAGGAGGAGACACGTTTCTACATGAGTCCATTCATCCTGTTCGCATCTCCACCGACTACTGCTTCTTCTTGTTGTGCTTCCTACTCTTTGTTTTTATATCTCCTGAGTTATAGTGAAACAGTGGTAACAGCTCAGTGTGTTTTTTCAGCTGCGTTACTCTGACATCTAGTGGAAAAGCACGGTATTGCAAGGAAGAATTTGCTGCTGTACATGGAAAACTCAACCAGTTGACGTATATAGTTCATATATATTTCTTTTAAAGAAATGAGTGTCATTGTCACAACATAAATATTATGTAATGGACTTGGATATGCATATGTAAGGTGTGAATGCATCTTATCTGACAAAATATCCTTTTACTCAAGGAGATGCGTGAGTATTTTTAGGTCTACTTATATTTCAATAAAAAAAGAAACTTGATTGTTATAAAAAAAAAATGTTAACTTAAGTGTTGTTTCTAATTTATTCATCATTTTATTATGTATTATATTTTTGTTTTTTTATTGTGTTTCTTAATGTTGTTGTAATCTATTTCATCATGTCAAGTAAAGCACTTTGAATAGCCTCTGTGTTTGAAAGATGCTATACAAATAAAGTTAGTCTAGCCTAAAGAAATATTTAATGTCATCAAAAAGTGTTTAATTTATTTAGAACTTGTTTTATTTATTCATCTTTTCTTCCTATGTACTCTCCCTACAAGTAAAAACATGAATATTAGGTTTATTTAAACAAACCTAACATTCATTTTGATTGCAGATTGGTTGGGTTATTACTCTTTATGGTGTTTTGTGTCTGCAAGACACATTTCATGTCCAAAGTGGAGGTCAAAATGCATATGTGCCACTTACACATCAGAGTCACTAGATGTCGCCAAGGTTCTACGATTGTTATTGACTTTCTGGGATTCCAGATGTGGATGAGTTCAGAGGTTCACACACACACACACACACACACAGAGAACATAGATCATCTTTATCTGCATTTAGCACCTTATTTAATGCATGTTTTGTCCAATTGAATAAGATCCTAGTTGTCTTTCTGGACTAGATTACTCCAGACCTGAGCTCCCTCTGCAAGAAACTGGTAGTCCAGAAAGCTAAGAGAATCATGGGTAATTCTGACCATGTTCTTTCTTGTAGATTCTCTTTAATGCCATCAGGGCGACGCTATCGCTATATTTCTGCACCCAGTGTGCGCTTTGCTGCTTTTGCCTGGGTTTCCCATTTGTTGACCTGCTGCTACTGACTGTTGGTTGATTGAATGATTGCGATGGTGTTTATTCTTGTCCGTTTGTTTTTCATGTGACTGGTTGACTGTAAAAATTGAATTGCCCTTTAGGGATAAATAAAGTGGTTTGAATTGAATTGAATTTCTACTGCAGACAGGTGAGTATCAAACCTCCGCTCACTTCACATCCTCTGCTCATGTAAACTTTCACTGAAGACAACTGAAAAAATAAAAACATTAAAACGTCTCTGTAGGCTACTGTAGCACCACGATCTCCCATATTCCCCCACTAGGTGGTAGCACATGCATGCAGCTGCAGCACTTTGCTGTGAGACAGAATCCACCCAAAGCTTCACAACTTTCTTCAGACTATCATATCTTTTCATCTGAAACATTTTGAATCCATCTGACAATGTGTGTGTGTGTGTGTGTGTGTGTGTGTGTGTGTGTGTACGTGTGTGTGTGTGTGTGTGTGTGTGTGTGACATTAGCATTCTTGGAGTGAACATGAGCCAATAATTGAATTTTGTGGACACAAAAAAAGAAGCCGCAGAGCATAACTCAAATCACTGTTGTACAGATGACCATATTGGTGATTATAAATGCAGCCTTTTGTTTATTGATCCTCTTATATTTGTTAATATGTGTTTACCAGGGCTAAGACTAAAAATTAGACCCAACTATTTGGGGTAACAACATTCCTCCCCCCCCTGTATACAGTATGTCCCTACATAGGTGTTTTCATTTGTATCCCTGGTACTGGCTTTTGTAAACAGTATAGGCCTAATCTGTTTTATATATCAAACTTTTTATTATTATTAAAAAAACACGTGTATTCGGCTACCTTTTTAAAAATGCTAAACAGCTCTGTAAGTAGGCCCATCTATAGGCATGGGTAATTCAATTAGGCTAATTAAAGAGAATTGGAAGCAAATAGTTTGCACTGTGTTACAGGAGTGTAGGGCCATTCTTTTTAGACCTGTAACAAGCCAAGAATGAAGGCAAAAGCAATAAGATAAAGGTAATAAATCAAACGTATAGAGCAGTTGTTTGTAAAGACTGTTTTCCATCATTTGGCGTTGTTTCATCTAATCCTTCACACAGGAAACAATAGCCTAATCAAGTGAACCGCCTGAAAACATGGTTTTCTTTTTATATGTTAGCTATATGGCGCAGTCTACACACACTGCCATTTTCAACGAGAGCCTCATCATAAACCACTGTGTGTGTGTGTGTGTGTGTGTGTGTGTGTGTGTGTGTGTGTGTGTGTGTGTGTGTGTGTGTGTGTGTGTGTGTGTGTGTGTGTACCTGCCGCTGAAGCAGTATATAGGCTACTCAATAAAACCGGGGCTGCGATCCGTCAGTGCATTTATCATCCTATTACGGCGACAAATCCGGCTCCCAATACATGAAAGGTAAAATGAATTACCAACGTTAAGCCGTCAATAAAGTCATTTCTGTAAATGGTGTCTCCGAGGGCCCCAGCTATTATTCAACAAGCTTTATCAGCACCTTGGAAATTACGTGGCTTGTAGCGCGGCCCCTGCTTCACTTTGATTAAGGGCCCTGCCAGGGACCGGTGACAGCGCTTTTGACTCGGGTTTTATTCAGCCCGCTCCCCGTGATGAACACCGGGCTGATCCGGCGGAATGAAGACTAATTAAAAGCTATAAATTATCTTTTGCAGCCCCTCTCAAGGAGCCTCTCTTTGCTGCGCCAGATAAGAGCAGACTGAGTGCTCATTTACCCACAATGGCGCTGCGGCTAAACAGCATATTGATACTGTCCTAATTGGAATTTAATTAAGTAGCCATGGCTTCCCACTCCGGCCTGTGGGATAAAGATTTCACTGCAGCGGTGTTAAACATCAACACGTCCCCACTTGCACGCTGTTGCTATATTACGATTATTAATATTATTATTTCAAATCGCCAATTAGCGCCTGGAGGCAGTTTGATTCTGGAGATTTTTTACAAAACCACTAAGCCAATCGCCTATATCTTATCGGGACATATTCGTGCTTTCTACGCCTCATTGTGTTTCTAAAAACTTCATTTTTCGCTTATATTTTTTTTTTGAAGAAATGTGTGTCCCGCTGCCAAAAGCTGGGATGTCCAAAATCTGGATGTTTAAATCAAAAAGATGGCCTAACTGCGTTACACAGAAGAGGCAGAGGCGAAAGAAAGACAATAAAAGGCCAATGAAAAGAAAATGCCAGTGACGGTGAAAATGACCACATAGGCCTACCTTTTTAGAGACGTTATAGCTTCATTAATTACTGAGATTTGAAAGGGCTCATATCTCATTCTCTTTCTCTAAAATATCAACATTTTGTGCACATATTACCTTAATTTGGGGAATATTTGACGCTAGTTAGCCAGTGAACAATATACACGAGCATATAGGTCAAAGCCTGTGAAACATAGGGTGCAATCTACATCCAAACACCTGCCTAGTAACGTGCCTGCAGGTGTTAAATTAGCTTAAACAAAATCAAATTGATAATAAAATGTATTGTATTGTGTATGTAGGCTATGTATATTTTTATATATTTCTTTTGAGTATTTTCTGCTATGTACCTTCTTGTAAGTCTGAAGTAAAGATATATTATTATAAAATAAAAATCATCATTTAATAATTTTCATATAGAAAATTCTCCATGTAGCATAGGCTAAATTAATACTAGTCTATAAAAAACACAATTTGATTTTAGAATGAGTATTTAAATGAAAAAACATAGTTTCTGTCCTCCTGTGTGACATTTATAATGGTGGCTATCCCGCTGTTGTTTTTATTTTGCTGCATGTGTATAGCCTATGTACATGCACGTGCCCCTCACCAAAATCGATCGAACTACGCGCGGGCTATGTGTGCGCGTGTATAGTTAGCAGTGCTCCCCGAGCCCTAATTGGACGTCGTCAATTGTGACAGGGACGATCTCCGCACCTGATTGGTCTGCTGCACGTGTGTACGCGCACACGTGCTTCCGGCTGGGTGTAAGAGAAAGAAAAAACACACGGGGGGGAGATAACGGTTTTAGGAGAGTTTAGGAAGAGCGAATACACAGATATTATGCTGCACCGGAGAGAGGCAGGGACACTGGTTATAACGTGGAGCTGTTCGCTATGCCAGGTCTCGGAAGGTTTTAGGAGACGACATGTCGCCGCTCTAGGTGATATTAAAAATTAACGCAGGTATTTGTTTGTTTTATTCTAGCGAGGAGGCTTGTTTTTACATGCTGTCCGTCTAAATTGGATACCGAAGGGGGCGGGAGCGCGAGCAACAAGTGGAGTTTGGCGTGGAGAGGCCGACAATTCTCACCATCACCAGCAATGGAAGAGCAAAAGGAGCCAAACAGCAGCCTGGACTCGACCGAGGAGGAGAGCATGTCCCTGTCGCCAAACCTCCCATCCCCTCCCATGATTTTACCCCACCAGGCCGCGCAGCAGGCTCACAGAACCACGAACTTTTTCATAGACAACATCCTCCGGCCAGACTTCGGCTGCAGAAAGGAGCCGAGCTACCGCGACCGGACGCCGGGCAGAGAAAACGTCAACCCGCTTGGAGCGAGGCCGCCGCCGCACACCGGCAGCCTCTGCCTGGACTCCAACTGCAGCAGCGACAGCACTTCTTCTTCGCCCTCCTCCTCCTCGTCGTCCACGTCCTCCTCGCCTTCGTCCAAGCAGAACTCGTTGAAACAGGGCGAACCGGCGAGCAACGGGTCCGGTAGATACGCAGACAGCCCCTCGTCAATTATGGTTGTGAGTGGCAGCAATGGAGGATCTCCGGCTATAACGAAAGAAAGCCAGCCGATGTTGTGGCCAGCTTGGGTTTACTGTACACGGTACTCGGACCGTCCCTCATCTGGTAAGGCGCTAGTAGTAGTCCCCGAATACCGCCTGATGGGTGTTGAGTTCACTTCCCTGTCTTATAAAGTATAACTAAATTCCTTAGTGGTCTGATATTAACCTCAAAGTTATTCGTATGAGAGGGAACTTAAGGTTGGCATATCAATATTGTATTTGTCTGTAGTAGCCTATACTACTTCCCAGTGTGGCTTTAATTAAAACCGAGGATTTAAAAAGCCATTATAAAAGCCATTTTGAAATAAAATATCAAACAGACATTACCCAAATAAAAATGAATATAAAAAATAGAGTGTACATGGGAAGCATAAGGTTTCTAAACTATTACTAATTCCCATTACTCCACTCTCTCAAACCAACACACACAAAGACACAGAGATAGAAATATAGAAGCACATTATTGCGATAGAGTGTCTCATATTTGTTACAGGGTATTTATTAATGGCATATACAATAAATCAGCTTAGAAATCGGCATAATCTCCAATGCAATTCAATGTGCAAATTCATCACATTGTGCTTTCAACTTTTAAGTAATAATGTCTCACTGTGCACATTTGTTTTCGTTGGGTAAGAACAATGAGACTTATTTTGATCTTCTCTCTTCGTCAGCATAGACAGCAATGTTCCCAAAAATATATATAAAATATATTGAAAGGTGATAATTGTGGTAAATAACATAGCTAAACTACCAGTAGACTACTCCTCTGTTTGAATTAAAATTAGTTTAGCACGTATGACGAAAAGCATTAGGCTACATGGCTCAAAACACGCACAAAAATATCAATCATTTACGGCAATATTAAACAATAGTTCAATCATACAAATATGAAATTATGACTTAGCTATGAAGAAATGACTTTTGAAATGCTATCAAACAACGTCACAGAGTCACCCTCACCAGCCTACAAAACACTATTTTACCCAAATAAATGAAATGCTCATTTTTAAATGCAGTGTTTTAAATGGTTTCCTTGAGTGTTCAGACTTTACGTCGTTTTAAAACTATATTAAATAAAGGTGATGCACTGGAGTGGGTTAGGATGTCCGCCATTGTTGTAATTTTTTTTTGAAAAAATAATGAAAGTATACAAATCAATAGGCTATTATTAAAGACTATTTTTTGATTCACTCCAAATCCTGTTGCCTGTGAACCTGAATGGTTTTGTGACTGCCAGCTGATGTCAGCTGGTCCAGACGATGCATTCGGTGCTTGGTGACATCACTGGAGGGTTAAAATACATTAGCTCGATCATTTACAGCTGAAAGAAATGTTCTTAAATAATAACAATTATAAGAGCACAGAATGAAGTCCGAATTCCTCGTTAGTATAATTTTCTAAAAGTGATTGACCTCATCGTTTACACCTAATTATGAAGAATAATGTTGATGTAGGCTATGCATGTTTGAAAACAAAAAATAATGACGTAGCAGTTTACACTAGGCTACAGCCTATCCCTGATGGTGATGATGTTTTTAATAGCTTTGTGCTTTTCATGGTCATGATAGTGTTAAAGTGATAAGAGATGAAAGGCAAAGGCCCTCCGTTTAATTTGATTTTTTTTGTAGCTTTCCTTGATCTACACGGCATGAGGGAGGATAGTATAACGTTTATAGCCTACTGCTTTCTTTGAATCTCTCTTAAATTGTATTAAAATAACAACCATCTTAAATTATTGGGCTCTGGCTGCACAATGCATGACCTGCAGCATCTTAAAATCACCGCTTTCACTCACAAATGTGGACAGTTAGATTAACCATGTCCACATTAACCGATCCAATGCAAATCCTGCTCCATAGCTGTGTGACTATAGATTACCGGTACACTTTTTTTTACATGAGCTGTTTTCGATGCATGCATTTCGGCAACATTTATCCACAAGTCAGCACAGCCCTACAGCCATTTATGATAAAGTAATCCTGCGCCTGGATCAACGATGGATATCAGTAATTGTAGCCTAAAACAGGATATGGAAGTTTGTTTTTTTTGGCAAAGAAAACGGCGGTGAAGTGGACCTGCGAAGTCTGCAATGGGACTTTTGTTAAAAGCAGCTTATTCCATCTGAACCGTGGCAGCGGGTTGCTGCTTGTCTTGGCGAGGGATCCAGTCAGATGTCACGGGCCTGAACTAGACTTTACACAAAGGCCCGCCTGCATCTAATGTAGCCTATACCACATCCAGACCCCAACACCTCACGCACGTTTATTCCAACTAGGAGGACATTTATTCTCTCGACCATTTCCCCCTTCGCAACAAACCAACTCTTAAAAATCATAAGGAAATTGTCGAGCCAAAGTTAATTTGGATAGTTGTGTAATTGGACACTGCCTGTATGAAGGCAATGTGTCTTTCTTCTGCTAATTATCTTCCACATTAGAGTAAGTCATGAACACACATATGACCTGAAGAGGCCTAAATCCAGTGGTTACGGTCAAATTAAATGGTCAAATGAGTTAATATTAGCTGATTTGTTGTTAACCATCACGCGTCAGTGTATGGCTTTCCAACCTCAATGATACATCGCTGTTGCGTGCAGGGCGGAGGAAAACGTCATTCGTATTAAAATATAGCCTATTTTAATATGAATGATTAAAAACATAAAATGATTCCGCCGTTTCTGTTATATGTAGGCCTACACACTGCAGTGAGTTAGCAGTTATATGTGTGTAGTTTTAAAGGTTCCTATATCCTAGTTTCAGGACGATGCCAGGCAGGCCAATGGCATGGTGATGTAAACTCAATTAATCGAAATTGGATCATATTATACTGAAGAAGAGTCGAGCAGATAGTGGAGAAATAAAGAAATGATCGAAACTAGAGAGCATTTCCATCAGGACACTTTGGTGAACCCACATGTGATCATATGGAGCAGATAATAACTGGCGCAATCCTCACTAATCATCAGGGAGACGCTCAGTCGACATTAGCAGGCGCTTTAATGCTAAATAGTAGAGGGACTTTGTGCGCCTCGTGTGTAACATTGTGCTCGTGTTCCAGCAGTAGAATAAATATTTTATTTCCATTGTTGTTTGCACGCCAGGCCCAAGGACACGGAAACTGAAAAAGAAGAAGTGCAGCACCAAGGAGGACAAGCGGCCCCGGACAGCGTTCACGGCCGAACAGCTGCAGAGACTGAAAACCGAGTTCCAGGCCAACCGGTACATAACGGAGCAGCGGAGACAGGCCCTGGCCCAGGAACTCAACCTCAACGAGTCCCAAATCAAAATCTGGTTCCAGAATAAGAGGGCCAAGATTAAAAAGGCCACCGGCTACAAGAACGGCCTGGCCCTGCAGCTCATGGCCCAAGGACTGTACAACCATTCAACGACCACCGTGCAGGAGGACAAGGAGGACAGTGAATAACGTGGCCCGGACATTCCCCTGCTGCTGAGGGCCGCCACCTGACTGGTTTGGCTTTTGGACATAATGGAGAGGGGGAAAAATGAACTGGAAGTGAGGGAGACGCTATTTAAAAACACAGATTTCTGTTTATGGTAACAGTATACGGACATAATTATATGAATGAACGATCGTTATTAAAGTTTATATAGCCAAACAGTTATCATGTTGTATACAGTATATTTAATTTCATCTCTCACCCGGTTCATTTCTGTCTGTCTCATTGTTTCTAGGATGTCTCATTGGCTCGATAGGTTTTTGTGGTCCCCCATATTTGCGCCACATTTTCCTTCAAACACATCAGTCCGCAGACTCAAAACAAGCCAAAGATTTTAATATGTTCACATGTAGTCTGAAATAAAGAAAGAGAACGGTAGATATGGACTACATTTTTCTTTCTTTCATTCGTTTTCAACATCGTTTTTGGTGGAAAATGTTAAAACCTATTATTCAATATGACTGATCATTTGTTTAGAGGAACTTATTTTTAATACCATAATTTAAATGAACAAGGAGAAAATGTTTTATTATAATTTTTGTATTATAATTTGTCACTTCGACCACAGAACTAGCGTGAACTGGACTTCCCCACATGCCTATATATGAACATAAAACATATAGTTCAACGCAGCAATTTTAAAGGACCAACCCGTATTTTATAATAGGCTTTTAAATTCTCTCTTTATTTTTTCTTTTTTTAAGATAAAAGATTTTTCTTTAGTAAATATATATGGAGTCTTAAATGTTTTATTATTTTGTTATTTGAGATGGGGCAGAGACAGAAATACAAAAATATAACACACACACACACACACACACACACACACACAAGGAATCCCACAGTTCCTGTTTCACAGTTCATGTATCCCTATAATCAGACACTGCTTGTTTCTCCATAATGGATAACATTTCACCTATTAATCTATTCTGGGCATTTACAAGATTCAACATCCCTGGTAAACTCTCACTCAGAGACTATAGGAGCCTTACTGAAATGAATACATTTACTAAAGAAACCTGTCAGTGTACTTCTCAGTCTTTCTGCTTTAGGGAGAAACATGGGATATATGTGGCCTATTTGGCCTTATGTGACCTCATGTTCAGGTTTGATAGAGCCTGGGTGTGAACTCTGTGACATGGCATGTGTGTGTGTGTGTGTGTGTGTGTGTGTGTGTGTGTGTGTGTGTGTGTGTGTACTCCAAGGTCAGCAAGAGCAGACAAAGTTAAGGGTCTCAGCATTGTCTGATTATGTAAAAGTTGTTTGCACCGCATAACTGTTATTGAATATTTCAACAAGTCACGGAAGGGTTTTTATTTCTTTCTTTTTTAAGGGGATGGTTTAAGGGAAAACACACCACATTCATATACAAACACTCACGTCATTTTAATTTTACTGGTGTGAAAAACAGTCCATTTTAATCCCCATAATCTCCAGCAATGTGGTAAAACACATATACAATCATGTGAAGAAATTAGGAAACCCATGCTAAAGTTGACTAAAAAAATCATCTTTAGGAAATTGATCTTTGAAAAAATGAGGAAAAATCCAATCTTTAAGGACACCAATTTTCTTTGTGAATGAATAATGTATCGTAAATATATAAATGTTCTTCCTTAAAATACAGGGGGCATAAGTAAGTACACCCCTATGTTAAATTCCCATAGAGGCAGGCAGATTTCTATTTTTAAAGGCCAGTTATTTCATGGATCCTAATCCTAATTTTTTCACATGACTGTATTTAGGAGGCTATTATAGGTCAGTTACTAGGGGTGCTTTTATAATTGTCATTTGCCCTCACTTTCCCTTAGGCCTAAATCCAGTTCAGCTCTGACCAATATTCAATGTGTACAGCATGGGAGCAATCCTTCCCATTTTTAGGCAAATATGAAGTCCCAACCCAGCCCCCTGTTATCCTAAAACGTCCCTCCTA
Source organism: Sander vitreus (assembly GCF_031162955.1). Classification (NCBI taxonomy): domain Eukaryota; kingdom Metazoa; phylum Chordata; class Actinopteri; order Perciformes; family Percidae; genus Sander; species Sander vitreus. The sequence continues at coordinate 4,696,353 of NC_135878.1, read as the reverse complement.
ACAAATAATTTTGCATAAAATGAGGCTTACACTTAAAACGCAAATGACCCATGAGGTCAGGACTTATTTTGAAATCTTCTAATAATTGTGCCATGATAATATAATGCAGATTTTTTCCCCTAACATATAAATACGCCAGAAGAGAGATCTTATCTTGATTTTATTGTTTATTTGGCAGAAAAAAAAAGAATGGTTTAAGGACTAGGAGCACGTTTGAAGTGGCAGGATGTCGTCTGAACAACCCGAGGCAAACCTTTTAACACACACAACTGTGCTCCAAACCAGCAACACAGACTGACGTGATGTATATGATTTCTGTTTGTTACAACGCTTATGTACAACTGATCGCGGATCGGATTATTTAATTAAGAGCTAACAAGCCTGCAGAGGTCTGCAGCTGAGGAGTTCACGGCCTCCACGTTTCAGGCTTTTTAATTATTTCAAGTGCTGCTGCTGCTGCTGCTGCGTTTGTGTTCAGCTCTACCTAAAGAGTAGAGATTTAATAAGCGCACAGCATAGAGTGTTAATAATTGATTTCAATAATGCCAACCAGGGACTTGCTGTTAGTTTATATAGACAGGTTATTCGTCGGGTTTCAGATTTAATTAACGTTTCATCTTTTTAAAGAAATGACCCTATTCATTTATTCAGCCTATTTATGAAGATGGCCTACATCTCAAGATGCCATTAAGCAACCATCAGCAGACAATACTGCAACTGTTAATGGGTGCAAAATGGAATTAAACAGTCAAGAAAAAAGCTTAAATTAAAAAAAAAAAAAAAAAACGAGTAAACAATGGGCTTAAAAAAAACATGATTTGGGCCATAATAAAACTATTTATATTTTGTTTAAATAGTTCATAGTTCATGCATAGATTCTTGTTTTTCATGTTGAATAGCAGACAGCAGCAGAGCCAAGCTTTGGTGCAGGTGAACTGTCTAATAAAGGCTTTCCTGCAGCATCTCTGCGGCAGTAGAAACCTCTAGGGGTCCTGGGGCTTTCCTGGGGGTCTACAGCAATATTAGGAATAATTTAATGTCACTATTCACAAAATGTATGAATGCATATTCATAAGATTTGATTTCAGTTTGACACAAAATCTAATATAATCTAAACATTAAATATCTGTGGGTCTAACAACAATAAACTATAGGTTTAAATGCTCTACACCACAAAGGGTGTTTTGCACACTTTAAAAGACATGTTAAAGTAATTGTAATGCACGTTCTTGTCTCCAGGAATTAAATAAGAGCTTCATTATGTTTAGAAAACACACACAGGCCTAATGTGTTTCTAAATCTAGTCTCTTTGGCCATCTGGCTTGCATGTGTGAACAGAGGTAAAGAGGCTGCCTGGCTCTTCACGGTCAGCTAACCCTACAGCTCTAATATTATAATGATAGTTTCATTCCCTGCTGTGAATGCGGAAGAGGATCCCATAACAATGTATTTAAAATTCATACAATTATGAAACAGCGAGAGGATTTCTCTCTCCCCCTCCCATCTTGTCATTTAGGAAGCCGAGGGTTTATCTGTAAAACAAAGAAAAGCCAGGGATCGTTTGCATAGTTAGCATAGTCTGCCTCGCAGGCACAATATGGATTTAATTTATATGCAAATGAAAGCAATAAAAGGAGAATACACACTGGAAATCTCTGCTGTTTAAAGGGGAGAGAGTTGGATTCAGAGCAGGTAGCACACACGCACAAAACCGAGCATTATCAGCCTCAACCAAGAACAATGTTATATAATATCCACAAACTGCAGCAAAGACTGCATTAGGTGTGTAACCCATGCATTACTACAGACCTGAAGGTAGGAAGAACTAAATACAATTCTTTTCATATGGAAAGTAACATTTGAGAGGCACAAAAAGCAACAGCAGACAAACTTGTATATCACCATGTTTTTTTTGGTTTTCCAGCTGTAACATTATAAGATATACGGGAGCACACAGTACACAAACTGGGGTCCCCATCATCCTGCAGGCTAACCACCTGTCAATCAAAAAAAAAAAAAAAGGCAAACTAGAGTGTTTATTTTGTGAGCTGCTCACTGCTGGGAAATACACGGAAGTAGAAAAGCTTTTTGAGGGGAAAACAATCGTAGCTACAGAGACAAAGACCCCCACACACACACACACACACACACACACACACACACACACACACACACACACACACAATGAAATGCACCCATGCAGAGATATACAAGCATGTGCAGAAAGGCAGGAAAGGAGACCGTGTGCTTACACACACAGAGACCCATTTAACAAAACTTCTTAGATCACTACCCTGTGACGGTGGTGGGTGCTAAGTAGAGAAGTTTAGAGTAATTCCTTCCCAGCTGCTGCCTCCAAAATGGGAGGAGAGGGGAGAGGAGAGGAGGGGAGCGGAAGCGAGGGAGACAGAGAGAGGTCCTCGTGTCTCTTTAACTTTTTTCCTAAAAGGACTGTAGGTGCCCAGTTGGTCCCACATCAGATTGCCCTTTGGATTTGCGACCGCATACAAAATCGCACAATTTGCCACGCTGTGCACAAACAGAAAGCAGTCGCAAGTAAGCACGCTGCATGAAGAATAAGCTATTCTTATGTATGTATTTATTTCCCCCCTGGACTAACATCTAGAAAAATGAAGCAAGTGACATTATGCGCCTCATCTGGCTGGATGATGCAACGCAGCAATCACTTGTTTCATTAAACAACGGAATGTGTCAGCGCAGTTGTTTGGGCTCAGACTGTTCAGTCAGACAGAGTACAGCTTTTATTTCCTAATGACACATTTTATTTCTTAATGTCACTTTTCATGGCAGCAGTGTTGTCACCTCCCTCTCACCTTTCAGCCAATCACGAGCCTCCTGCGTCTTAACATAGCAAGCTCAAACAACTGCTACCAAATTTAGCCAGTTAGCACCTGTTAGCTTGAACAAAATGCCAAAGTAACTCTGAATCAACTATCTGTAGTATACATTTTTACGGCATAATAATTTCTTGTATGCAAAATAACGCCAAAAGGTCAGATTCCAGTGTTTTGACCAAATATGTAGTTACCGTGCCTCGAGTTGGGGACTTTATAATGCAGCTGAATTTTCTAAAAGGTTAAAAGGAAAATATAATGTGAAAAAAAGTGTAAATCCCAGCTCTGACTTGGGGATGACGAGGGAGTGCTGCTCACCACTCTGTTCAAATATTATTGGTTTGGCTGTGAACCAATGAGGGGTCAAGTCCTCTTTGCACTTGGCTTGGAATAACATTTGCAGTGTGTGAGGGCAGCATGCATGTCAGACCAATCAGCAGAATGATTTTCAAACCATTTAACACTGAGTGTTTGTACACAGATCAGTTCTTACTCATGACTTATTTTGGGCTGTCAACTGGACTATCTCCGACACACACACACACGCATACACACGCGCACGCACGCACACACACACATACACACAGAGACAAAGGTGGCATTGAGAGGGTACCTCCCACAATGCAGCTGAGCATCCAGGGGGCTCTCTGCTCCAACAGCCGTGATCTCACCGAGCTAAATCCAGATTACATGGAGGATATACACAGCGCCACTTGTTTACTCTGCCCGACAGGGGGTGATTTGAGGGGGTGGGGTGTGGAGAGGGTGGAGGGTGGAGGGGGGGGGCATCACTAACATACTGTATGTAATGCAAACTTACTTGTTCAGGCCAAAAGAGAGAGGAAACTTTTGAATTTGTGTAAAGAAATGAACTGCATAAAAAACAAAAGGTCTAGGCTTTTTTTGTATAATAAAGTCAAGCTCCCCTTTTTCAAAGGGTCCAATGTCCATTCAAAGGCTGGTTTCCTTCTTTGTAAAAACTACAATTTATCTATGGAGTCTTGCATGAAGCGATTGTTTTAGGAGAGGTTGAAGAAGTACTCAGATCATTTACTCAAGTAGAAGTAATACCACAGCGTAAATATGCTCTGGTACAAGTAAAAGTCCTGCGTTCCAACCTTTAGTCATGTAAAAGTACAAAAGTATCAGCATCAAAACATAATGCAGAATGGCGCATTTCCGAATAATTAATGTTAACTATTGGACTATAATCTATAGAATTATGCCCTTATGATTTAAATGTTGCAACTGGTAAAGGTGGGGCTAATTGCTTCATTTATAATGATAATATATCATCTCCAATTTATCAAATAAATGTAGTTGAGTAAAAACTACAATATTTCCCTTTGAAACATAGTGGAGAAGAAGTATAAGGTAACATAAAATGGAAATACTCAAGTACAGTACCTGAGTAAATGTACTTAGTTGCTTTACACCAGTGGTTTTTAGTCTGTTTTTCGTATTAAGAAGAACTGGAGTTACATAAATCAAATGTTAAAATCAATGTCACATAAGGATGAAAACATTTTTGGGTCCCTGTGAACTCACACTTCCTCCGCCAACTCCAGAACGTAAGGATGTAATTTTCCGATATATAGCGTGCTACTGAGAAGGCGGCGCAGTTGAGGACAGTTATTCCACTCTAATTAAAAAGCAAGCGTCAGGAAATGACGGTGCATCTCCAGCCACAGCTATGTGGCAGGCAACACTTCAATCCAAGCCGCTGGCGATGGGTTTTTTAATCTGCTTCATCTGGGTCAAAAGAAGTCATCACACACAGCACAATAATCAGTGTGAGACATATGATTGCAAAAACAACATGGAGGTGCAGAAGTACAAGGGAAAGATATGTGAATTTGAATTATTGTCATGAGAATGAAAAAAGAAATGAAAAACAAAGGACAATATGAATGTAAATGGCCATACAATGATGTGTTCGATGTAGGCCTACATCTTACACTAATTCTCATGGTGAGTTGGCCTGCACACACGCACGCATGCACGCGCACACACACACACACACACACACAAACACACACACAGAAACACAGTGAGAACAAAGGCAAGGACACCTGGGATTCCCCTGTTGTATGGGTGGTCACATGCACCTCTGCCTCTTCTTCATACCTTCCACATGTGGAAGCACTTTATCTTCCCACTGCCTCTGTCACTTTCTCTCTTCTACTCTGTCTGTGTGTGTGTGAACCACTACACTTGAGGAAACCAAAAACTGTGAAGAAGCTGGTCATCGATGAGAATTTTACTTACTCCCATCTGCTGCCCCCTTACATGTACGTAAGGGGATTTGCAGTTAAGGCAATGCACGCCATTTTTGTCATGTCGGTCAACTCGGCCGCAAAGTGATGAGAACATAGACACCACAACCACCCATGTCCACTTTAGTATGTAGCTCTGTGTTGAGTGACAACGGCCCACTAGCTTTGACCCGTTTGCTGTTTTAGTATGTTGTTTTAGTTAGTTTAAATTACTATTTGTGGCCTCATTTTGTATCATTTAAAAAGAAAAAAAAAAAGATGAAACAATGGCTGGTTGTCTGTCTGGTTGCTACCCTCTCAGCCCTCCTCCTTGTCCAGCGCCGTGTCTTTCATCGCAGCGGCGCGGAGGTGATGCAGGGAAGCCATTAGTCATATTCAATTTACATATGGCTGTCATGGCCTCGTCCAGGCTGAGCGCTGATGTCATCCATGCGTGGGGCCCTCTGTGGCCACCCGGCGTATGGGAAGACTTTTCGCTGTCAGGTGTGTGTGTGTGTGTGTGTGTGTGTCTTTTAAATGAATATATGTTTGCTGAGACATCAGTACATAGATCCTAAGTGTATTATTTAGTCAAACCTATACTTATTAAAAAGACAACATTTAGGTTGTATTTATTTTCTGCAGTAATAGCGCCCCCTACATTAGTGTCTCTCAAAGGGTGTGAATTTTTGTTACCGTTCGACAATGTCATTATTTTTGATTTGCGGGGGTCAACGTTGCCGGCTCATACTTGGCCCCTTGGACCATTTCAGGTCACAGTACTACCCGGTGCTGTGAGTTTTGACAGTCTGGTCTTTTGCCATCACTAGAATCTGCACCCATGAAAGGGAAACAGCAAACACTAAGTTGACAAGCTAGGCTAACTACAGCTAGCTTCCATTTTCCAACTGATGTGTGATACTCACACACGTGTGCATGCACACACACAGAGCAGTGGGAAGGAGGGTGGCCGAATGCTTAGCTCTTCCTTACAGAAATATTACGTTAAATATGGCTCTGAACTCCACCAGGGGTCAAGAGCCGGCAGTCCATTTTGCAGTCGGCTGCTCGGAGAAAGCCGTGAAGCTCGTGAGTATTATAGCGAAGAGACACTGGCGGGCGTCCAGAGGAGGAAGTCTAAGTTATTTATGAAGCCTCGCTTGACAAAAGACAGTGAAGCTTCCCATATTCTGGCTGCTGCACCTATGACAATTTATCCAATTTGCTGCATGAGAGCAATTGATTTAGTGGATTTTTTATATTTATATGCACATACACACACACCCACACACACACCCACACACACACAATGGCCAGATGTTCAGGTTACCAGGGTAACTCATCTCTGGATCTGGGCAGCAGAATGCGAGACCGTGAATAACTGTTTTAACACACAGCCGTCACAATGTGTGGTCTGTTACATACCATCTAAAGCATAACTCTGTGTATGTCTGTCCATCTGGATGTGTGTGTGTGTGTGTGTGTGTGCGTGCACGTGTGCGTTTGACATCGGTCTCTCAGTGTGCATGTGTTTCATCTTCATCATCCTGTATTGCCAGCATGTACGTGTGTGTGTGTGTGTGTGTGTGCCCATTATGCAATGATTAAGCCCCTTTGCAGTTATCATTTCAGATGATATTATTGAAGCAGTGTTTGTCCATGGCGACACCACACACATCATGCATGTATACGTGTTTAAGTTATAAAGTTATATTTTTATCTCTACCTTTTCCTGAGTTAAAATTTACACAATAAAGCACGTTCATCTGTTCATTTTGGAGGTTCTGAATCATGCCTAAAAGTCAGCGGTGTAACGCAATGCTACTATCTGTATCTGTTTATGTCTGAAAAATCTGAATTTGGATTTATAGCAGATGTAGGCAGGGCCTACACAGGAAGTGTTACAAAGTAGTTAAAGTAGATAGACTTGTACTGCCATTTACACTCCCCACATGTATCCTACATGTATAAGTTGAACTTCTTACAAGATATACAAAACATAATATTCAAATAAGGTAGCTAGCAAAATGTTTTATTGTTCTAATTAAATAATAAAGCATGATTTGTATAGTAATATGTGGAATAAACTAATAGAAAGGAGGGGTTTGACTGTGGGATAACACAAGTCAGGGGCACATAGCATTATTTTACTTTAAAAACTGGAAGTTGTGCATCTACTGTAATGACGGGAGGCGTTTGTGATTTAAAGAAAAGAGAAAAAAAAAAAAGCCCATAAGCGCTCCGCCCATATTTAGAAAAAGGAAGTTGTGTGTTCAAAAGAAAGAGGTCCAGATACAAATCTGATGGGAAAAAAATATGTTAACATTTTTTTGCAAAAAAAAAGATAAAGCTTTTCTGAAAAAAATCTGAAAAACTTTCTTGGTCATTTTGCATGCAATTTTGAGACGGCCCCTAACTTCAGCCTGTCAGTTCCACAGTGCCAGGCTTCAATACGATGAGATTAAAATAACACCTGTGGAACATCAGTCAGCTTTCTTCTACACTGTCCAACAAATCTGGTGAGAACTGATGAAACAGTATAGAAGATGAACTCACAGAATATCAAACTCCAAGTGATCTAGCATTTTAATTAATTTGATGTGATTTAATGTTAAAATGACAACATTTAGGTAATCCTTGTTACATGCATGTGTTCACAAGTAATATTGAACGTTTCATCAGAATTTGGATTTTTTTTTAATTTATTTTTTAATTTTTTTTATGGTGTCTGCTGCAAAATCAAGCTTCTTTTAACATCTGAAGAGGCCTGTTTAAGATAAAATCTGCCACTGTGAAATGTTGATAATGTTGTCATGTAATGTTGGAATGCTAATCTCAACCGCTACTCAAATACTCAGCCAAATTATACAGTGTCTTTGCTGTGGTAATGAATCATCTGTAGATGGATATATTTTTTTAAACCACAAAATGAGTCTTCAGTGTTTCAGTGTTTTGGTGTAAGGAGCACTCATGTGTATTTCTTGTTGTGCGTCTTTGCTTTCCCACCTCTTGCTAACAGGTGTGAGGCTGAACACCTGCATGTTGGGCAGTGTTGAATCAAAAGGGGTGAAAGTTCAGATGTGGAAGACATGTGTATGTGACCTTGTGTCCCTACGGACACAATGTCCAAGAAGTTGCAACACAAAAAATAACATTTTAAACTTCAGGGGTTTTGGGGGGCATTCTCAAGACGCTCAGATCCAAACGTCAACTAAATGTGTTTCAATTCTCGCCTCAGCCTGCTTCTGTGCATTGAACTCAGTATTTCAGATAACATCAGGAGCAGATGGTGGCGAGGGCAAAAACAAACATCGGAGAGAAACCGGGAATGAGCGAGAAGGGAGAAAAGAGAGGAGCATAAGGGAGCTGAAGTCCTGTATTTCCCGTCAAAACGTGAAGATGAAGCGCAGATGTTTGTCGACAGAAGATGAGCCGACGCTAACAGCTGCTCAGGGATCAGATTTGTGTCAGTGCGTGGATGACCTCGTGCAATGCTATTATATGCTAGGAACCAGACGCACAGAGACAAAACTTAGTATGACTTTAGAGTGATTTTTAACCCAAAACATTCGCTGAAGTGCCCTTGAGCAACACTCTAAAAGAACAAACCGATAAAGGATATTTTGTTTCGGTTGTTACAAGTTAGAAAAATCAAATCAAATGTCACAAGAAAGAAAAGTTATTATTATGGTTTATGTTAGGAACGGATTGTTTAACTGCTCATCACTGCCACCCACAAAGTAAGAGGCTGGCCCGCTCCTAGCATTAGCCTCTCACTAAAGAATGACAACAATACTCAGAGGCTTCTTAATAGCTAAATGCAGCGCCAGCAGAGGAACGTGACCCCAGTGTTATGAGTGTGTTGTAAATAACCATCAAAGACTAATTTAAATGCCAGCCATTTTTGGTTGGTGGATGGGAATCTGAGCTTGTACACACGTGTGTGTGTGTGTGTGTACATGTGCTTTTTCCCCCCACGTCTCCACAGGCATTCACAAATACAGACTTCAGAGCAGTGTGACGCTGCTCTATCTTGCCATGTGTAAGAATAGCATTCTTGTTACGCCTTTTTCTTTGTATAACTCAAAAAGGGGGGGGGGAGACGTCTGCCAAGGAAGGACGTGTGATACCGGTAAGCATGTCAGTGTGGAGGGTTTGTATTTATAATCGAGCCAAGTCATCAGTGGGACAAGCACTCAGATCCTTCACTTAAGTTCAAAATATACTTAAGTAAAAGCATTATCAGCAAAATATCCTGAAAGTATTAAAAGTACTCATTCTGCAGAAATACATCCCATATATATATATATACACACATACATATTATAGATATTACTATTAGATTGTTGATGCTGATTGTTGAGTGCATACTGTAAGATAGTTTAGTCCAGTGTGTACCATCCTAGGGGTTGGGCCCCTCCAAACGGCCACAAAATAAATCTGAGGGGTCGTGATGGGGGTAAGAGAGAAGGAAAAAAACCTGTTTCAAGTTTTTGCTGCACACATTTGTATTAATTTTCTGTACTTTTCCCTAGTATTTACTTTGTAAAATGGTTGTGTGAGAAGTTATTACAGCTGTCTGATAAATGATGTGGACTACAAGTAGTGGAATAAGTTATTATTTGTCTCTGAAATGTAGCAGAGTTGAAGTATAAAGTAGCATTAAATAGATATACTCACGTAGTACCTCAAAATTGTACATGTACTGTACTTTCTTACAGTACTTGAGTAAATGTACTTTCCACTGGTCAAGTTAAGCAAAGTTGAGTAAAATATTTGTTATTTTGAATGTATTATCGTTATTACATTTTGGCTTTTTATATGACAGCAGCCTGTCATTAAACATAAACCTAAATAAATAAAAAAAGGTCAAATTAAAGTGAAAATGGAGAAAAATACTTTTCTTACCGAATTCAATTTTATTTTATTTTTTTTAAGATTATTTTTGGGGCATTTTAAGCCTTTACTTGACAGGACAGCTGAAGAAATGAAAGGGGAGAGAGAGGGGGTAATGACATGCAGCAAGGGGCCGCAGGTCAGAGTCAAACCCGGGCCCACTGCTTCAAGGAGTAAACCTCTACATATGGGCGCCCGCTCTACCAACTGAGCTATCTGGGCACCCCCGAATTTTGAACATGATAATAATAATACGTGATGATATTAGTCATAATACTGAATAGAAGTTGATGGGGCGCTAAGCCGTATTGGATCACTGGCATGTGAAGAGCAGCCCAGTCACGTTCACAGTCAGTCGGCAGAAACTTTGTCCTGACTTCACAAATGATATCATAATAATAGCATGCAGGGCTACATTTAAAGCCACATTTTGCATTTGTTTTCTTTTTCTGCAAAGATCTTTTCTTGGTTGGATCTGTCTTTGAAGACAGATGTGAAAAGCCAGAGTTTTTCATTATAGTGTTAAGTCAGGCCACATTTTGCCTTCTTTGAAGTTTCACTGACTTTTGACGGAGCCGAGTCACAGATCTGTGGAGGAAGGCAAGCAGGGCAGTCTTGGTATCTAAAAAGTGGGTTTAGGAGGCTCAACTTATGTTGATTTTATAAACCTTTTTCATTTTTCTCTCATCGTTTCTCATCTACACTAACACCAGCAATGAATCTTTCATCACTATGAGTGAAGAGTAATAAGTCGGGCAGTAAAAAGTAAAAAGTAAACTTTTACTTAATAAAGTAAAGCTGACAGCCTTGCAACTCATCGAATAGAATATTCACACAATTGACCACATGCTGTATATTCATGCTTGTAGAATATGTATGAACATTTACAAAGATTAGTATTCTTGATTATTTTCTTAGAATGAAAAATGGCCAGTTTTGCAATTGGCGAAAAGAAGAAATCCCCACTAGTGCTCCTCTACATATACACAAACACAACAAATTCTCTTTGCTATTTCCTCTCGATCAATCAACTGTTATCTGTGCAAACTCCTTAAGCTGCTCAATGGGAAGAGCTGGCTGATTGTTTTTTTCCATTAAGTAATATTACTGCTACACACATATAGCCACAGGTCGATGCAGCGCTCATTATGGCTGCAGGCTGATAATAATTAACCACTAATGTGTGTAGAAACAGGCCCCTGATGGGCTGATGGGAAAGCGAGGTGCTCCCCGAGGAGACCGACACAGCAGCTCGCTTCCACACTGCTTATTTGGCTCGTTCGCTTCACAAAGAAACCCAAATAGGCCCCACAGACTCCAAACGAGATTAAGCTGATGAATTAAGCAGGGGAGTAATTGGGGGGTGAATGCATTTGTGGTACTCTATAGTCTTGTATACATTCAAGTGAAAATACAACAAAAGCTGGTCGATTAGTATGAAAACGTGAATTTCTAATCATTTTTGCGTGAAGAAGTGCTGTCTCGTAAACAGTTGAAAATTATTTTTGTAACAAAAAAAAAAATCACTTTACCATTATTATAATAAGACACCCATCATAAAGTGTTCCTAAGTTGCAACTAATGTCTTTATTAATGTTATTAAATCATTCACTAATGCTGTATAGGTATATATTAGTAAGAACTCATTTTGAGGTGCCAGCTTCTGAAAAAGCTCATTAACAGTCAAGCCAATAATGCCATCAGGTCTGCAGTTATAAGTATTAATATGTCATTAATAAAGGCTAACAACGATCAAGACATCATTTAAATCTGCTGATAAAGTCATTAGGTTAAAGTGTCAGGTTAAGGTTTCCTCCTTTTCTAATAAGCCATGGAGTCTGCAATCATAAATGTTATGTTATTGATCAAGTCGGCATTTAGAAAAGCATGCCTAATTAGAAAGTGGTACCAAAATCACATACACCTCTGAAATGATGATATACAATATTATTTGCAGTGTAGAAGGAAGAAATGATTAATAAAATAAGACAGTGATTTTGTCCATATATGGACTCTAAGTAGAGAAGAACCAGAAATGAAATGAGAGGCAGTTGGTTAAAAACACCAAAAACTTGATTCCCTGTAGGGGAAGTCTGGGAAGCCAGATGTTCATGAGCCTCACGCTCACTGGAGTGCACGTCTGAGTACCAGTGTGCCCTAATCTGTGTGTGTATGTGTGTGTATGTGTGTGTGTGTGTGTGTTAGAGAGAAAGAGAGGCGTTCCCTGATGTCATGGCCAGATGTTGCTGATCCCTGCCACTCCACAGAGAAAAGTTTATACCCCGCTTTACAGAATTAGGACAGACCACTTGGACGAGGAAGTCAGTCCCACTGGACAAATTTGGTTAGCCTTTAAAGGAAAATCAGAATCTTCATTTTTCTTTTGTATGTGTGGTTTTTGATGTGACTAAATATCAAATATAACTTCTCTTTAAAAACATAAAATGCTAACCGCTTGGGGTTTTGATCATTTAATGAAGTATTTTTGAGCCAGTGAAGCTGTAAGAGCCATAATAAGAACAAATATGAAAATACATGTTGTAATAGAAAACATTACTGTACAATATAAACATTTTGAAGTTCTGGAAAACGGAATTGTTATTGCTAATGTTAATGTTATAGTCAGTCCTTCCAGTTTTTTTGTGATTGTTGCGGCACGTTTTCTTAAAAAATGCGATGGAATATGCGGAATATTTATGCAATTTTATGCGACGAAATTGCGGGAACTTCATTTGAGTTTCATCATGGCTTCATCGCGGGGTTTGCAGCTTTTCGATGATGTTCAGGTCGCATAATTACATCACTTCATAACGTTCCCATGGCAACAGGGGAAAATGGCTGCTCTTGTGTGAAGTAAACGCAACATTTTTCAACTTTCTGCTAAGATATATGTGACTTTTTTGCAACGAAAATGCGGGGATTATGAAATCATGCAAGCCCCACATATTTTGCGTTGAAATCGGCATAAATATGCGGACTTTGGCTGATTATGCATTGAATCATGCGATTGCATAATCGCGTTTTTCTGGCGGGACTGCATAGTAGTCTGGCATTGCCAGACCTTCCTCCACAGCGCTGCAAAGGAGGGTCTGGCGAGTCCACAAAGAACTCCGGTATGGGAGAAAAACGTTTTATTGGCATTTCTTTAAACCAATCACAATCGTCTTGCGCCGGACGCGATAATGGTGCCGCTGCAAAATAGCCTCGGGAAGGAACTTGTTTTGGTGGAACGTGCTCGTTCAAAGGTTGTTTTAGTCGTGCAACAGAAAACTCAGATTGGACAGATAGTCTAGATAGCTGTCTGGATTTACCCTGCAGAGATCTGAGGAGCCGTTAACCATAGTCCTCAGAAATCCACCGGAGTTTAGAATACAAACAAAGAAAGCGGAGGGTGCCGGAAGGTGACGGACATCCGGCGGATCTACTAATGTTATAGTAGTCAAAAGTTTAGGGGTAAAAAGGGGTACTCCAACTATCTTCCACTTTTAGATCAGGTTAGTGGTCATTAGGAGTACTACTCTGCCTTATTTAACATGTTCTGTGGCTCTCACTTTCTAAAGTTTGAGAAAACATCTGAGTGATGTCATCAGGGGTAACAACGGCCAAAGGCTCAGGCCTGGTGCATATGCTCGTGCTCGTCCCATGGGAGGGTCTGGACAGAGAGGGAAAGCTGCAGGAGGAGGTCTCACTCTACTTCAAATTCTGGCAGGTGTTTTTGCATACTGCCTACACCAGCTTTAACATACTGCAGAATTTGAGTTGGAATAGACTTTTCTCCGTGGAATCGTTATCTTCTCAATAATAGTCAATTAATGACACAGTGAACCTTGGGAACCTTGATCGCTCTGCAAAAAGTCCAAAAAAGAAATAAAGTCACTATCACTGACTACACTGTTATTCCCATTAAGATAAATTACAAGAATGGGCTGTCAAACTGTAGCTAATTGAAATTGTATTGAAATTGAACGATGATGATTGAAATGCTGATTGGATGTAATTGGCACACGTAATCAGTCGATTCTTTAACAGCAATTGACTATTTGACGAATACAGCAAATCACACAATTAAATTGTATTCAAAACCAATTAAAAGACTATATCATTGTTTGACTGCTATTATGTCCAGAGGAGACCATCTAAAGTTCTAAGATCATCAAGGTTTAATCTTCTTTTATGTCTACTTGTGCTTGCTCAGTAATGCCTGTGTGGTATGACATACGTCAGTTTGGCTGTCTGTGGACAATGTTTATCTATAGTGTACATGCTTTGTACGTGTGTGTGTGTGTGTGTGTGTGTGTGTGTATATATGTGAGTATTTCTGTATGTAAGTATGTTTCTGCTCCTATATGTCCACACTTGCTTCGTCTTTACACTCACGTGTGTGTGTGTGTGTGTGTGTGTGTGTGTGTGTGTGTGTGTGTGTGTGTGTGTGTGTGTGTGTGTGTGTGTATGTGTGTGTGTATGTGTTCAGTGCAGGCGTGGGGATCCATCTGTGTCAGGTTAACCTGCTGGGAGCCTCTCTCAGCAGGTAGTCCTGGAGGGCCTAAATCATCTGGACGTCCAGAAGCGTGAAATCCGTCCAGGCCTGGACAGATGTCTCTCTGTTCAGCCCGACTCAGCCTTCAGTGACCTCACAGACCTTTAAAGACCCTCAGAGCAGACTTTAGCTGCTAAAAAACTCAGACCAGACTGTGTTGATTCACACCCACAAGAAAGCCACCTCCAAATTGGACTAAGGAATCATTTACAAAATCTAATAGGCTACAATTTCCAAAACTAAAATTTAAAAAATATTTCCATCATAAAAATCCAGTTGCGTTCACTAAATGCATATATGTAAATACAAAGTTAGTAACAACGTAAGAAAATATCTACATGCTTAGCTTCATGTTTGTTTCTTCTTTACGTTTTTGGCACTTCCATCTCCAAAATAAGACCACACAAGATATTTTAACTTGATTATTTTAATATATTGCATTCGTTTTTCAGCAGAACTGAAAAAAAATGCATAAACAAACTCGCTACCAGGAGGGCCATATGCTATATGAACTGCCAACATGCTAAGGCCAGGTCAGCAAGAGGCTAAAGTAGCCTGTATTTGTGGGTGTGACACAGCAGAAAGGCAGTGAAAGAGTGAGAGACAGAGCAATGCCCTCTTTGACCTGAAGACCATCTGCACAAACCTTGATCTTTCACACGTAAGAAGATGAGCAGTCCACAGTGAAGGACTTTGACTCAATATCACATTACATGTGTGTATGAATGGCCTCAAATGGAACGTGAAGTACTTCTTACATTACAACAAAGTGCATGTGTTTTGGAGCACTTTACAGATGAGTCGGACAAGTGGGAAGGCATGCAGGCTGGCTAGGCAGACACATGTTCAAACAGAAACTTACAGATGCTATAATCTATATTTTGATATCCACAATGGACCAAATGGCTGAAAATGTAAAAGGTATTTGTAAAATCCGTTAAGATTTTTGATTTAATCAGTGGATGTCTTTCCAGAAGCAAGGTTAAAACCCTCGATGGTTTCCAGTTAGCTTCCTGTCCGTTGGAGGCCTCCTGCACCAGCTGATTGAGCTGGTGTTATGTTTTTGGGCCTAGGTGGCTGAGCCATGGGCCTAATAAGATCCAGATGGGCCTGTGTGTCTGCATTAAGTCCTCAAAGTGGAAAAGTGGCTGCAAAGTCAAACCACCTGGTGAGGCCGAGCTGCCGGGGAGGTGTGAGGTGGTGGTGGACGAGGCAAACCCTGGAAAACCTCGCCAGAGATTACGGAGCAACCTTACCAATCTATTTTTATTTTTATTTGAAGCTACTGCCACTTCATAATTTGATGCTTATTTCCCTCGCAGGAACATGGTAAGCCTTAAAAAAGACAAGCAGTTTATTGACATCCATGCAGCTAAACTGGCCGCAGGTGCTATTTTGGCACAAGCTGTCAGCCAATTCACTCGAACAATTTGGGTTTACAAGCTATTTAATCTTCTACATTTTCAGTACTCCGCCATTTGACCTAGGCCAACACAAAGCCTGACAAAAAGCAACAGGATCCTCTCAATCCGCTCATTGAGCGTGTGTAACCGCTGCAGCTAACAACAGCTGTAATGTCATTGGCCTGATACTGCAGCGAATAATTCTTTTACAAGCAGCATGACAGGAAGGATGGCAACCAACTCCAGGATTTCACGTTTGTCCGGAGAAACGTCTCTGTGGCAAATACATTTTGACACAAGCATGCAGTGGTTGTCGCATTAACATTCTCCCTTTGTAAGCCTGCATTTAAACAGGAATGTCAGCTTAGAGGATATTCATTTTCACAGCAACAGCTTTGAGGAAATACCTGCATTGCACTCACACTCAGGACTTCTCCATGGGTCTATTTCTTGTTCAAGGGCTTTGTGTTAGTACTTTTTTACGGCAAGGGACTAGCATGTCTCATGCAATACCCCCCGCCCTCAATTTCTAAGCAAATTCAAACTGGCAACCCTCCAGTCCCTTATGTTACTGCTGCCAAACGATTTGAAAATTTGCATGTTTTTCATGAAATAAGTTACAAAACCTTTATACACTTGGTACTGCATGTTCCAACTGAGGAAGCAAAAGTTCAACATTTTGGAATATGCACTCACTCACTTTCTTGCCGAGAGTTTGATGAGAAGATTGATACCACTCTCATGTCTGTACGCTCTCAGCAACCGGCTAGCTTAGCTTAAATACTGGAAACAGCTAGCTTGGCTTTGTACAAAGGTAATATATACACATATATATATATATATATGTATATCTGCCAACCAGCACCTCACACTTATTAATCTGATATATCTTATTCGTTTCATTGGTACAAAAACTAAAATGTAAAAACAACAATGGGTGTTTTTCTTTTCCTTTGGACAGAGCTAGCTAGATATTTTTCCTGCTTACAATCTTTATGCTAGCTAAGCTTACCGCCTCCTGGTTCTAGCTTCTCTCATGTTTGTTAGCGTACAAACATGAGAGTGGTGTCAGTCTTCTTATCTTACTCTCGGCAAGAAAGCAAAAAAGCGTGTATCCAAAAATGTCTAATTATTCCTTTAAATATAAAAACTAGAACTGTCCTTGGCCTGCACACACACACAAACACACACTGTGGTGTTATCAGTGTGGCCCTCAGCGCTGCGAGTGACCGTGCCACACTGCATCCATCACAGCTCGTCTCCGCCAGCCCACAGCTCAGGCCCTGGGCTGGAAAATGGTGCTCAATGCAGCTGATGAGCTGGCGAGGGATATTTATGAGGATCCTCGTAACCAGCCCAACAGATCCCAGGCAGATGACTCTGACCCGGGGCGCTCCACTTTTTCCACGATAGCACCTAACATGTTACCTCCAGCTGTCATTCAGGGGGAGGATGTTTCACCATGTGGAGCAATCTAACGCACGACACAGCTCATCAGTAATAAGTCAGTGTTGTTTCTGAAAGAGAACATTAACTATGAGCTTAAATATAGTTTTAAAAGCGCTGAAATGAAACACTTCAGTGGAACATTTTTTCAAGACCATTATTGATTTGATTTTTCTTCAATTCTCATATGAGCACTTATGTTCCTCAAATGCAATGCAGCAGTGGAACAGCTTTTATTGTTTTAAAGGAAGTGTGCCTGGCATCCATTGTCTAAAATAAAGTTTGTGGGTAAAGAGGAATTAACCCCAGTGCCCACCGGGTAACCCTCTCTGTGGCTGGTAGCAATGTGTGTTATGGCGGAGACATTAGTCTTGACTCCTGCTGCTGCACGCATGTCATTCAATGTTTAAAAGTTAATATTTAGAAATTATTTATATTTTGACTGAGCAGCAAAACCACACGATAAGAGCTTAGAAGGACTTCAAGTCAGCCATAAAAACTCAAAGTTGCACTGGAGTCCACCGTAAAAGCATGACACACTTTTCTGTTTTTCATAAATTGAACAAAAAGGAAAAGATCTAATACGAACCAATAGCTGCCCCCTAGCAATTGCTTGTCATCCTTTTCCAGCGACTACTCAAGCAAGTCACTATGTGGAGGAGGATATCAGTTCAGCAAGCCCCAGGAGCAAAAAAAAAAAACATGTCAGAGTAAGTTACTTTGAGGGAAGGAAAGAGTGACAGTGAGAAAGAGCCAGTGTGATTTGGTCTTCTGTCATCTGCCTTCTGGATCCCTGTACACAAAACATGTTGCGATGGAAAGAGATGGAGAGAGGGAGAGAAAGAGAGAAGCCCTCTAATCCATCTGGCATCCTTATGCTGCTGTTTAGGCCCCGTGGTGACTTCAGAGATAGAAGATGATCATGAAAGGGAATTACAACGAAGCCCTTTCACTGATTCCAAAAAATCTGCTCCAAATTACTTTGAGAGCAAATATCAACTTAAACAGGCTGCCTCTCCCTTCTCCCTCTCTCTGATTTCACTACTTCGTCCGCAAACAAGGCCAAAAGTGGGATGGGATAAGGACCAGCAGTCATATGAGTCCCCCTCTGATGGATCGAACATGGCACTTATGCTAATTCTCCTCGTTTTTGGCCAGCACCACGCGCATTCTTACCCAGCCGGGACTCCATTTGGAATGTGCAGTTGTGGAAGTAAAGCAAAGCGCTCGAAGATGCTGCTGCTGCTTAGGCCTTAACTGTTTCTACTTAAGCTGGATGGCAAACATACTTTGTGGCCACGGCAGAGAGCAGCATATACAGCCAGAAGTATAAGTACTGCATGTACGAGAAGGATTTGAGATGCAGGGTCGCTTGAGGTGATGAACCCTGAGAAAAATGGCACCAGACTATGTAGTTTAAATTGATCAGGTTGGCAGAAACATGACTCCATATCAATGCTCTTTGTCTGATCAATGTGTAAATAAGCCACTGTTTGAGAACGCAATCTACATATCAACTTTATAAGATAATACTATTTCATATATTTACAAATTGTTGCATTGCCCCCAAGTGTCCAAAAGAAATCAATGAATGCAGGTTAAAGTCTTAAAAACATTGCAGGGAGTGGTCGAAGGAGTGTGCAATAGTGATAAAATCCTAGCACAGTAGGCTATATGTAATTTTATATTACGCTATTAATATGTATTTTAATATGTAGTACAAAAAATCCATTGTTTATGGCTACTCCAACAAATTAAATACCTTACAGATCATGGTACTTTGTTAAACAAATGCAAAAATCTTAAAATAAATCCAATATTACCATAAAGCGGTCTTGCTCATTGATCTGATACTTTTTCTCACAGTGACATGATACAGCCAGAGATAATAACGGGATAGCTTACACTGTATGGCAAAAAGGGTAGTATAAAGTAATTTCTCCAACCATGGCACATACATATATCTCGATAATCGGTTGTTAATATTGTATTCCAAATGGCATTCAAAAAGTCCAAAAAACCAACCTGATGTATGCCATTAGTCTGTTGCTGTCTTGCTTGAAAGTTTGAATATTAATAACCGACCAGTTTAAAGTATTCTTTGATGAAACTACTTTCTGCTGCAATACTCTCTCTACAGTGAAGCAGCTGTTCTAGAAAACACTCGAGTGGACACTCCAGCTCTGAAACACTTGATAGAAGCATGCCCTGCTGTGGTCTTTCCATTATCTAAACACACATCTGCTCTGATTGATATGCTTGAAGTGGGCCAATTTCACCTCCCTGTGCGATGTGATAGCCATTTATTTGTTCAGCTTTAATTGTTGAAGCTCCTGTCAGCGAGGCAAGGGAGCACAGCTGCAGAAAGGTGACATGTTGGCGCAGGATCAGGACAATTCGATACCGCCCTGCGCCTGCTTTCGAATTGGCGTGAGCCAAATTGAAAAATGTGTCGCTGTCAGATGTTACAGATTAGGCAATCGGCACCTCTCGCCCATTACGGTAATTTAGGTGCGATGTATGTTTTGAACATGAATTTCATCTCTTTAGACTGCAAATGACGTGAAGCTGCAATACTCTCTCGCCCTCTCACTAACACACACGCATACTGGATTATATATATATATATATATATATATATATGGTGAAGGCTTGTCCACATGTCTTACATTCACGCAGAGATTGACAGATACAATTGCATGCACATGCAATCGTGTTCCTTCGGCATAATTTGAAGGCACTCGTGGGTCAAGGATTTCTTTCAATCAAAAGCGAAAAGTTCTGACAAGGGGGAACGTCTTTATCCTCCGTCAGGAAAACAATCTGCAAATTATTTGAAATAAAAGTGAAGGAACTGTATGAACATCTGGGAGACGACTGCCGGCGAGTTCTTCTTTCCGTGCGCTACTTCTTCTCTCACTACAGGCATGAGAAAATAATAAGTGGAGAGCTGAATTTGTGTCAGCGCGACTCAGGAAAATAAGATATCATGTCTTGCTGTCGGTTTGATGTCAGGCTCTCGGAGTTGTACCCAAATGCCTCATCCCGTTGAGGCTGCGACGGAGGCCGCCAGAGTGAGGCGGGGGGGAGTTCAGCCAGAGTTCACGTCTTCAGTCTCTAACCAGCTCTCATTTCCCCCTCTTCATCAGCTCGGGCTCTCTATTTAGCTCTTATTTTTCTCTCCGTTTTCCCTTTTTGGCTTCTCATCATTGTGTAACACAGTGCTCCCAGCGCTGAGCGATGTCTCCTTTAGTGTGTGTTACTCAGCAGAGCCGAGCCAAACCCTCGGGACGGCCTCGCCCAGTCCCGGCGTCACTCACATCTTCAGCTCGACACTTTGTTTGCGTCTTCATCAAATCGCTGTCAATGGACTCTGATTTGTGATCAGGAACATGTGTTTTAGTCCACAGTCTGCTGGTCAAGAGTAATAAAAAGAGGTGGTAGGACAAACTATCTGGAGAGTTTCTAGTTCCAGAGATGAAGCTGATCACATGTGAAACACCCACTCGCATAAGAAAATAAAAATGAACTCTGAAGACAGTGAGTCATTCTGTGGCTCTGGAGAAGTTTTGTCAAGAGAAATTTACTCATAATGTAACTGGAGTATTCTCGGATTGAGCACAGAGAGATTATTAGAAAGCAGGCAGAGTGGAGTTTGTAGGACTCTAGAGGAAGGCTCTAAAGAAAGATGCATTGTGTAAAGTGTAGCAACCATTTTTTTTTTTTTTTATAAAGCTTGACACATATTAGGGACCAAAAGACATGATAGCTCAGCCTCTGCTGCATTGATTTGGTCAATTTCTTTTTTAAAGTCAGGGTTCAAGGTGTAACCCATAGACTGTATATAGAATGGACCAACAGATCCCGTTGCTCTGGACGGAGACCAGTGAAGTATATTAGAAGCACTTTTCCGGTGAGCGCTGAGCGTTACTGCGCAGCCTCCAACTGAGAGAGACGACGTAAATGTGACGTGAGCAACCTGTCTGAAAGTTGTAAGTCTTCTCGTAGCTGTGCCAAGAGAAATCTCAATCATTCCGAATATTGCAGAGACGGAGAGCGTATAGGTATACGTAAGGAGATAACATGGACACAGACTAATTATTGCTAACTAAAATGCTAGTTAACATTAGTAATTAAACTTAAACAGCT
Source organism: Sander vitreus (assembly GCF_031162955.1). NCBI lineage: Eukaryota > Metazoa > Chordata > Actinopteri > Perciformes > Percidae > Sander > Sander vitreus. Next base: position 4,674,812 of record NC_135878.1, on the reverse strand, counting down.
AATGTAAGTCAAAACTGCCTGCGAGCTTCTCCTGTACTATACGGTAATTCCTCTACTATGCGACAGTAAGTCCCGTGGTTATGACACAATCGTTAGCCTATTTTTACAAAAACGTCTGCTACGGAGCCATAACGTGAGGTACAAGGTAATGGAGCCTTTTATACATTGTCGTGTTTCTTTAGAAATAAACAATGGACAAATAGAGTCTTTAAACGCTTCAGATGTGAAGTTATTCACTGTCAAAGTGGCGCCAACATGAATGGCAGTCAATGGGATGCTAACGGGGGGGTGATTGTTAGCATCAAAATGGCGCCATAGGAGGTACGTGTTGTAAGGAGAAGCTTACCCCCTTGGTGTAACCCACACCAAGCCCAACGACTGGTCACATTGCATATCCTGCTTGCATCTCCCAAAGCATTATGGGAAGTGCAGTTCCAAAATTTAGACCAGGATTATGCCACATAGAACAAGATTTGGTTTCTTTGACATTATTAATGCTCAGAATATCCCATCAAAATGTTTCTAATTTCTAATGCTTCAATCTTTTTTGACCTAACATTTTTAGTCACAGCAGCCATGTTGCAGTTATTGCAGTGTGTTTCTATGCAATGACTCTACTATGTGTCCGTCCCTGATTTCTTTACTAGTCACTGCTCTGAAACAACCCTCCGCAGCATCCACCCTGTAACCGGACGCCTGCCAAGCTTACATGCTGTCACACACCAACTACACTTTGAACGCTCAGAACACAATTGTTTTGCTCCCTTGAGCTTTCAGTTTAACCACAGTCTGCTGACAGACGTCAATTTGTTTGTCGCCCAAGACAGGAGAGCACATTCGAGCAGCAGTCCCCCCACACACACACACACACACAAAGGTCGACACTACAAATACTATTTAAATGAGAAAGTCATTTTCATATCCCGTCTCATGCCATATACTGCTCAGATACATCTGCCATGTTATGTGTCAGATCAGACAAGCAGAAAGCCTGCCCTGACATTTGCATTTGGGATAAGTCGACGCACCGCTTCTCATGCATTCTTTTAAAACTGCATTAATCGATTGGGATTTCGGTCGTGGGTTAGCTTAGGCTTTGCACTATATATTTTTGCTCAGATGCATGCATTCAAAATGGAAATTATGGTACTTCTTTCTGATGCTGGGAAAATGATTTAAGGTCATTTTTTTTTGTCCATATAAAGATAGATTAATAACTTACATACAAGTTCATGAGAAGACAAGCACAATTCAATCCAGGTTTCCTTAATTGAAACTCTCTCCCCCAGCTCCCTGATTAATTTATACTCTTAACGTGATCTAAATTGACCCATCCAGCCGCAAGGTATACAAGTAGCCTCGCTACTGCAGCAGACTGATATGTCATTAGAGTCCCACTGTGATCGTTGTGGCCCCAATATTTCATATGCTGGTATGAGTGACTATCAGGTGACTCCTGCTACAGAGAATTTGAAATGATCTCTCATCAGCGGTAAACAAGCATGCTGCCCAGCCCCCCTCCAGCTTTCAGCAGACGCCTTGAAGAATTTAGCAGCATAAATTGATCTGACTTTGGCTTTGACGCTGCGGTGATACTCCGACCCGCTACAGCTCCCCCCTCCCCTTCCATTCAGCTCTCTCGTGTGCTCTCTTCCTCGCTCCCTGTCTGCATGTGTTTCTCTTCCTGTCTTTCTCTTTATACTAAAATATTACTAGATCATGATACCAACTGACAGTCAAGGATCAAGTATCATTCAAATTTCTTGTTTTATTAAATAGCGTACTGTACGTGCTGCATTTTCCCTTAAAATGAAGACCATGTTTAAACCAACTGAAGTTGATATTGCGCTATTTGTTTTGTGGTGAGGACCCACGAGAAGTTCGCCCCTCTGGTTGCGGGTGAATTGCTTCACAAGGCATTGTGGGTTAGCAGGCGACATGGGACTGACTGGCGACATGAGGAAAGGGATGGTACAAAAGTTGAAAAAAAAAGAATATTATGCAAATGAGGGGGAACGTTTTGTCTTTTAATGCTGTAAAATTTGTGAAGAATATCATTATTCCAGACTCTGGGATTCCCCTTTTAAAAGACAATACCTACAGAGACAAGCATGTAGTGCTGCCTGGCACAAAGTCACATAAACAGTGGCACAAGCGCTATGATCGATTTTGTTCGCTTTCGATTGGTCTACAGTGTTAAAGAGCAAGCGAAAAGATACAAGCTAACAACACATATCCACTTTGACGCTGAAACTCTACAGTCAGAATATTGTAAGTGGAATAAAATAGTCTATCAACTGCAAAGTAAACCCTTTTTTTGGTTTTGTGCTGTAAAGCAAGTAGGCAGATGTTCAACAAATCCAACTCAATGATATAAAACACAATTTGTATGCAATATTTGGCACCGGGTGTACAAGAGGGAGCGGTAAGAGCAACAATGAGGGGGGAAAGTGCTAATGCGAAGGAAGAAGTGTTTTCTTTTCACAGGCTGCATCAATGATGGATTGTATAACTTATGTTGCCATTAAAGCCTTAATTAATGACCATGAAGTGTAATGAATTGTCTCATCAGTTTCAATATCTATTTGATAGAGAATCATTGCAGATCTTATGTTTAACACTGCAATAGCATACAGTAGGATGACAACACGTTGCTCATACGCTGTACGTAAAGCATTGTGCTGGATACTCATTTATTCATCCATGCAGTTGGCATGTATGACTGTTATAAACAAATGGAGGGACACAACTTATTATTATTGCAGTCATATGAAGTTTTTTTCAATGTACAGCCATCAGAACTGCCTGTCGGGTGGTCAAATAGTTTCAGTTTCAGCACACCCTCCCCCCACATTTTTTTTACGTCGGATTAGGGGGGGCAGCGAGCGACAATTCTGTAACCTTCCAAAACCGACAATTTCTGGGTCTAACCATTATTATTTAAACATTATCAACTCTTCGTCAGTGCAGTTTCCGTCCTGTGACTGTTTACCTTTACAGAACCTACAGTGTCTTTTCTTTTTGCCCATCATACAGAGCCTACTATAGCTCATCTCTTCAGTTGTACCCCTGTTACTTAGAAGGGGACTCTGTCATTTCCGCAGCTTATATCATATATCTCCGAGCCTGACTGCACAGTTTGCAATGCACCAGATCTGGCTTCTATAAAGACATAGGATAAGATTACAGATAAATCAGTCTTGTGGCTTTTCTGTAGGAAAACTTATGAAGTCCTAAAACTCCCCCAGTTATGAGTGGGCTCAGCAGGGCTGCAGTGGAAGATTCCCGAAAGGAGTAAGGAGTGAAATATAATACAAGCGTCACTGATCCTCCAAATAATAAGGCACTGACAGCGTGGAATGATAGCATGATAACTCATAGAATCTTCTTAAATCCAGCACAGGTACATGACCCTCGCTTTGTAAAGAAGTCATTTTCTATGATATACACTTTACTAATTCATCTGGCACATGCTTTGTTTTTCTGCTCTCTTTCTTTCTCCCTTCTATTCTCCATCCTTCTGATGAAAAGTGGAATTATTTGCACTGTTGCACACATGGTTTTGAATCTATACTATAGCTATCCTGTCTGGCTGTCTTTCATTCAATACAAGTGATGGATAAAAAGGATTGAAGCCCTAGTACATTTAATGAAATGAAGAAGCAGTGCCACTGTTGGTTTACATGAAACCAATTTTGTGCAAGCAGGGTTCCAATTGGCTGTTCGTGCAATCAATCATGGAGCGACAGCCGATTTTCATTAGCCTACCATGACCCTCTTCACAGTTGCGGGTAAAAGAAAAAAATAACATGTTTGCAAAGAATATAAAACACCAATGAAGTGAGGAGCAGATGTCTGTATATATTTAGTCTATCAGCCAAGGTCCTCTAGTGATTTCACATCAAAGCAGAGAACAGGGAGCCAAAAGTAACAGTTTCACTTCTCCTTCATCAGCATGTGCTAGCTGTTTATTGACTTTGGAAGTCAAGTTAGGGTCAGGATCAATCCACCGTGAGAGAGTGGGAGTCCCACTGAGGACGAGGTGTGATTTTATTAAATCAACATGGAACTGAGTTCTAAAACGTGCCAGCCAACGCCTATCGAATCATCCACTGAAACCGTTTTATTTCAAACTGTTGTTTTTTTTAGACAAATTTAGCAGCAGACACTGAATGCGTTTACATGCACAGTAGTATCCAGTTTTGAGTCTTGGACCTGGATAAGGTGTTTACATTCTACATTATTCCAGTTTTCTTCTGAGTACTCCAGGTAGCTTACCTAGATTTCTCAAAACTGGGATAAGGCTTTATCCTGGTTTCTGAAACCAGGATAAGATATCCATATGTGTAAAACATAACCAGGATACAAGTGAGTATGGAAACACACTCGTTGTTGCTCATGCCCCCACAGATGAGTTTTAACTCCATGGGCCCTTCCTGGTGTGTCAAAACAGTATTTTAAAATACTAAAAAATTCACAGAAATCCAAAAATCTTTAAAGCACCGATACAGGTGAAAGCTCCATTCTGATACCACTGTCTGCAACAGTTGACAACTTTATTCTGATAAATAGACTCCAGCTCTGTGTCTATTTCTACGACTACCTGGTTTAACTCGTACTTCAAACTTCATCAAACTGAAGATGCTTTGTTTTCATTGGTGACCACATCGGTATACTCTGGAGTGCCCCAGAGATCCATTCTGGGACCAAATGTATTCTCATTTAAAATGCTTTTTAGGACACCCCAATGTGACTCGCAAAATCAGTATCCTCTTTCAATGTGCCTACTGAAACCTTCTTTTGTCAAATGGCTTTCTTTAAAACTTTAATTTTAAAGTGCAAACACGTGTGCATGTGTATATCTTATCTTAACAGCCAACAAAGGGTTATATGTCAGAGTCCTTCATGGCACTCAGAGCTGGTGATGAGTTGAACCTGTGGCCTAACGGTCAAACCACTAAACCACTTTCCTGCTCCAGTTCCCAGACCACAAAGTACTTTGTACTTTTTTCAGCATCTCGGCGGAAACAATATGCTTCTAAATGCATGTTATAGTCATATAAATGACAGATACAATAGTTGGCTGGAGGTATCTTAAATTTGAAAGTAAAAAACATTTTATTCTAAATTCTTCCCTATTTGTTTTTAAAATAAAAATATAATCTTAGACAAAGTCAAACAAGTATAGAGAATGTAGACATTTCCACTTATTAAATAAAGAAGATGAGTTTTCTCATGTTTTTATTTGGGCCAAGTTCACCAGTAAATGTATCTGTTCTTCCTGTTATTACTTCTCCTTTACCCAACTTTCAGTAGTGGCCTCACTGTGACCTGAGAGTTTGTGGATTAAATCCGTAAACGCTCTGGGAAAGTCTGGGTTCCTACTGTACTGCTTATCTTTTCATTCTAAAAAAAATCATAAGGGATGCTATTTGGCATTACATTTCCATGGTATGTAGGACATATCAAGAGTATCTTGTCCTCCTCCTCTCCAGGACCTTCAATGGTTCATTGCAGGATATAACTCACTCACCAGCCAACCTCCACTGACTCTACGAACCAATGAACATGCATGTATACACACACAAAGACAGTATGTTGGAGTACAGCTGGTAACAATCAGCATGGACCAGGACTTAATGAAGCTTTGACATAAGAGCTCATACTCCTGCAGACAGACAATCCTACCTGGCCCAGACAGCGAAGCAACATTATGTATTTGGGATTTATGATGAAAAAGACATAATTTGTTACTGTCTGCATGTTCAAAAGGTCAGATTTTAAAGCAAGTAATTAATAACATAAATATATCATTGTCAAATTACCTGTAACATCTGGGTATAGTGACAAACAAATGAGATCATGGTTGAGATGATCTACGACAGAGATTTTGTTAGTGTTAGAGATTTGTCCGCATTAATACGACATTTCCCATAAATCCCCTTCTTTTTTGTGGGATGGGTAGTTGCAACTAGTCCAGGGTATAAACGTCTTTTCTGCTGCCAGAAACACTAAAAGCATTCTTTTTATAAAGCAATCCAGCAGATTTCCTTTAAAAAAAAAAAATCCATCACACAACATAGGATGCAACAATGAGCTGTCAATCCTCTCAGAGGAGGTTGCATTGGCCGGGGTTTCACTTTTGATACTCAATATAAATGAGAGTTGTGTAAAAATAGAGGAGCTTTTGTTGTTATCTTTTGGTTCCCAAGGAGATAGAAGTGTTTCCTGTAGTTTTTTTCCTTTATACAGGAGGAACTCAATGCAGCCAAGATCCAATCTGATGTGCCAAGGCGTAAGTAACATTGCACGTGTAACCATGGTGATTAATTTGCTGTAGTTAGACTGTCACAATACTAGACATAAAATAGCAGTTTTAAGGCTTTAAGCTAATAATTGTATTTCGTATGTACTCTTTTTCAGAGTTTTCAGAGTTGTCAGATGAAGAATGTCTTTACAAGAGGAAACCTGTCCAAGTCAGATTAATGGCTGGTTAAGTACATTGGCTGCAGTAATGCAGACTGTTGTATCAGACCATGGGGATGAAGTCTTTATTACAACTCTCACATATGGTCTAAACCGCCAGACAACAACACTGATATGATATGATATGACATAGATACAAAACAATGTGTTTTTTTCCAATGGCAATGTTTCTATAATATCTGCACATGGCAACTATGGTATGGTTAAGGTTAGGGAAAGATCAGGGTTAATTACAGGTCTGTGGGACACAAACTCCAGTTCTCATGCATGAAAGTCATAGGAGCTACACCCACATCCACCACCCTGACCTCCACACCCCCACTGGCCGCTACATATAGGATACTACTTCCTGCCTTGGCAATGAGATTGCACATACAAGCAGCCAAGGTGAGGGTTCTGCGCAGTGAGACTTATAAATTACGATACCAGTACCAATACCAGTTCCCCTAAAGTAATACTGATACCAATGGAGTACCTCATTTGATACCTTTTTGTTCTACTTCATTCGATTCCCATCATCAGTTTGTTATACATTTCTTTTTATCAGACGCCAAAGGTCTGTAGTTTAGCCATACTTTTGGATGTTGGATGGTGGAATCTCAGTACTTTGAACTGGCAAATCCGTCAAATACACTGTGCTCGACTTCACTACAAACCCACATACAGACTGTATAGGTTGTAGCTGCTGTGGTAGTGGGCCAATCACAAGTCGCATTAAATCGAAGAAAGCTTGCGGTGATTGGCTGCTAGAAAAACCACACAAATAGTGATTTTTTTTATAGATCTGGGTACATAAAGGATTAAATGCAGGTATCGTTTGACTGGAGAAGTTTCGATACAACTTGGTACTGGGTTATTTTGCACAAGGATTTTTGAGGAACTAATTGATGTGGTTTGCGCACCTACTAGGGACACCACCTGGCCAAAACCAACCAGGATGAAAACCCCAGGTGCCGATCCAGAACTCACTAGAGGGGTTATTTCTCTAAGCTGATCTGGGTGTGCCTTCGGATGTCTTGCTGAGAAATATAGTGTTTGGGTTAATCTGCTCCTGTTTTCCCGGGTCAAAGTTGCTGTTGCGACACGCAGTTTAAAGGTGGCTGGACAGATGTATGTAACTTGAGATAAAAATGATACCAGTTTGTAGAAACGGGCTAATGTCCAGGTATTTTTCTTCGACAGTGAACAGCCAAGAAGTGTCAGGAAACAACGGGAAAAACAAAAGGCGAATGACATGCAACAAAGGTCCCCGGCTGGAATCAAACCCTTGTGATCATAGCATATTTTATGCATCTTAATCACAAGGCCACCAGACACCCCATAGAATTTATTTTCAGAATTGTACTTAAATTAAGCACAGATCACAGATAATGTAAATGTAATTCATCATGTAAATGATCAGTATACTAACACATGGATTAAGAGAACAGTACCTCATACACATCAATATCTGATGTCAGGCATCTCTAAACCCAAACTCGAGTGTAGCACTGTAGAATATCAGAGATATTCAGTAAAAGGATTTAAAAAAAAAAAAATCCAACACAGGCATTTCTCTGTGTAATGTTCTCTTGTCACCTGACGTAAAGTGATGTATCTCCGCCATAAAACCCAGGTGTGATCCCTCATTGGTCTGATGGGTTCTGCCGGGCCTTTAGGAAACACTCTTGTGTTGAGAAAGATTAATTAGTTAAACTGGGGCAGACATCAGTCTTTAAGACTCTGTGCTGTTGCCGGGGATAGGGAGGGAGGGCGGGGATAGGGAGGGAGGGCGGGGAGGAGGAGGAGGAGGAGGAGGAGGAGGAGTGAGATGAAGAAGTGTTGAGCCAGTTAAACATTGCAGCCAGAGTGGCCAGAATCTGAGCAGTTACACTTTCTTATTTTTCTGTTTCTTTTAATACCTGGTGGCAAAGTTTTTAGACTGGACACTGTAGAAAATAGGATGAAAAGGAAGGATGATCTGAAACTCGTCCCTCACTCTTATCTGAACAACGAGGGCTGTCAGGTCAAGTGTACAACCTTCCTGGTGCCACACTAATGATAGTTCCCCCCCTACCCCCTTCCTCTGGGCTACTAGGTCATGTCTCCCACCTTATCCCGCTTTATCATCCCTGAGCAGAACCCTGTAGCTCTGACAGTCCTCACCATGGTTTATAAAAATGATTGTATTGCACTGGCGAAAGTCCCATTTCTTAATCTCAGTACACAGCAAAACACCTTTAGCTCAGACTGGAAATGTTTGCTGAATCTGCATGTTCTTTTGTCAAAGTTTTTCTTTTGCTCAAAGAAAAGTGTCTTTTGTTCTCCACCAAGGAGCTCTCCACTGAGGTAATTAGAGGTTCAGGGCCTTGCTTAAGGGCACCTCAGACATAATTGCTATGAAAAGGTAACCACACTTTTAGCAGAGGATGCTGGTGTTAGTCAGAATGGGAAGAACTGATAACCACAGCAAACACTGTTATTGGCCAGAGCTGATATGGAGACTGTGATAAAGAGGCTACAGATGTTTAACTTTGATCTTCTGCAGACGGTGATGGTGCAGTTTCTGTCGGTGTCTCTCTGCACCAGTGCATGCTGGAGTCGCTTTTTCCAGTTGTTTAATGAGACAGGGGAAAGGCTGCAGTTGGAGAAGAAAAAGTTATGCATGTGTCTTGGATAGACAGACGCATTTACACCTCTTCAACATCTGGTTAAAATGCATCTCAAATTTTTTGGGGATTTTTGATACCTATAAGATCGACCCAAGCCACGTGACATGGCTAAGTATAAATGGGATATTTATGATGGGCAGATGCAGGTACTGCTTGGAGCAGTGTGTGAACCTGTATGTGTGTCTTTTTTATTTAGTGGCTGGTGGGTTTGAATTTACTCTCATGCCCATAATTATTTAAATCAATTTGGATTTTTTTTTGGCTATATGCTCCTCTGCAGCACAATGAGCAGCAGAGGAGTTGAGAGTGACATCTGTAAAGCCTTAGAGCTGGAAGGCCAAAAATAAAGTTACTGGGCTGGGCCCCCTTTGTTGCATTTACAGAAATCAGCTGGAGGACAAATGGTGAGATTCCTACTCAGTGGGGCGCCACTGAAAAAAAAGCATGCACACACACAATTATTTAATTTTAATATGTGCAACCACTACACACACACACACACACACACACACACACACACACACAATGGAAGCAGAGAGCCTTATTACATGGTTGGATTAAGCGGAAAGATTTTTGTTGGAGCGAACATCAAGGCACCGATTTTTATCTTTGCCTGGGAAGAGCTGGCATAACCTCAAAGGCAATACTGATCCTCAATCAGTTCTTGGGTCTCTTTACCCTTGAGATGTTTAATGGCAACCTTATCTTAAACTGTAGATGACATTGTTTCAGTCACTTCACATTTACTGAATTGTCAGCGAGGGAACTGCTAAGTCTGTAGCGAGCAGCATCTTTGTGCTCTGACAAAGATGGATTTGCTCTATTCTCCCTCCCTGTCGTACTTCACACAAAGCTCCAGCTTCGTGACTAATCGGCTGCTAAATCACCTGAATTTTAGTGACATTTGATGCACTGCCTGCTCATCGGGAGCTCGTACCTGAACTGCAGCAGAATAACAAAGCGGTTAGTTAAGTCGCAGAATGGCTTCCCTGTCGAAATGACGCTTGATCTTTGTCTGGATGAGAGCATCAGATAAATCCCTGAAACTGCAGTCAAAGTGGAATCAAAGTCTGATTTCAACATACAACACAAGTCAGCTGTCCAGGTCAGCCAAGTTCAAGCAGCCACAGACGAATCGGAAGAGGAATCGACATCCTACCTTGCACGCTAACAGCTGACAGCTAACAGGATTCTTTCATTACCAACAAGTGTCTCCCTCGTTTGAATGTTCCCTTTTTCAAAATACTGGATAATATAATGTTGCCACAGAGTCACTAAGCTTCTAGAAACAAATGTTTCGCGGAGATGCGCGGATGAATTTGGTTGTGCCACTTTCTTTAAAGGTCTGCTCAATTCTGGCCAGTGTTTTCTGCAGGTTCGCCAAGTTATATCAGGCTTTTAAAGACATTTTAAAACCAATTTCATCAGCAATTTAATACCTGCTTCATCGTCATACCAGTCAAAGTACGAAAGATACATATGAAAACCAGCAGGGATGATGAGGCCAAGAATTATGTACCAAGTGCATTTTTTGCATTACATGTTTGTCAGCACTTCCCAGCAGTATATAACGATAATCCCTAATAATATCATTAGTTAATCATGACGTGGACCTAAATAAGTCTGTATATGAATTTTACATAAGTTAAGGGTTTACCTGCTTGTTTTTGCCTAAATCAAACACAAAACATTTTATAAGTAACTTTAGAAAAAAATATTTAAGATCTTTGTAAATGAATTAGGTTTTCTTTGGGGGGGGGGGGGATTGATTACTGAGTTAATGACGACGTTGACTTGGAAAGGGTTTGTATCTGCTTGTTATAAAATCAATAACTCTATAACCCTACCTGTATCTGATGGTGCGGTTTATTTAGGATGGAAAATAAACACGACAACCAAAAATTCACATGCATAATATTTTCATCATTGTAACAAACTAAATCCCATCAAACACCTGTCCCTGTTATAAATGTTCCCTTTTTGAAATCACTTCATCTGTATCTCTCTTCTCCCCCCCCCCCCCATATCACCCAGAGAAATCCCCTGTAGTCTTGCATTAGGTTGAGTTGCCACGTTTGCAAAAAATAAAACAAAAAAAACTCTGAATTATAAATAAAAAGGTAATGATGCTATTATCATGCTCTCTTACTATCCTGAGCGCCGCGCCTCACCTTTCTATTTGAATAATGATTTATAATCATATTAGTTCTCTCCGGAGCCCTGCTCTGGAAAAGTAAAAAGCTATTATCCAGTTGTCAGCTTCCAGGAGACGCCGTGGGAGATGGAGCGGTGATGCTGACACACGCACACGCTGTAGCTGCACACACTCGGCACACACATGCTTGTGCAAGTAGAAACACACCCGATGCGTGCATACAGTATATGCACATGCAAAGCCATTCTGCTGCACACACAATCAAGTGCAAATACATATTAGCTTGCAGGCGCGCGCGCACGCACACACACACACACCTTCTTTTCAGCCTCAGTAGATGGAAAAAAAAATGATTTCAGGCAAGTAATGCTGTTTGAAACTTGTTGTGCTTGTTTAACACAGCTTGGAGTGCCAGGTGGGTGGAGTTTACAGCCAGAGACTCACTTATCAATCACATAATACTGACTTCAAAATATGCTCCATGTATCTAAGCTAAAATTTAGAATAATGGGCTTAAACACTGGCTGTTTCAAATGTGTTTCCAGGAGAAAAGCTGCCCGTAAATGGACCGATTCAACCAATTGTTAGCACAATTACTAGTAGTATAATTATCCTAACATCTCTTTTTGATAAGAAATTAGACACAAATAGCACTGTTGAGAATATAATCTAGAAGACAGAAAGCATCTCTAAACCATAGTGTGATAGATACGGAGACATATATACTGTAGATAGTGAGCAGGAGAGAAAATAAGATATCATGCATCACTGATCAATACTGTCACCTGCTCGGCCTAATCCTTTTAAAAACACATTTAGACAGACAGACAACATGATGGCAGGTTTATATCAGGGCTGATCTGGGAAATAGGAATGTGTTTACACTGAGCATTAAAAACTACATTTGGTTGCAATTTGTCATCCAGCCAGGTTTAAGATTGACATATCAGATTGTTGCTGGAATGAAAAAAGAGAGAAATGCAGTATAACGGTCTTTTTACAGTGTTTTTAGTAATCTTTTTTACTTTATTTTAGTTAGACTTTCTTCTTTGCCAATTAAAATACTTAACTTGCCAAATGCAGCTCTTTGCCGCCTCCCACTCCCCTACTGAATTCCATCCTAACCACCAAGGTGATTCAGTCTCAGGGAACTCCTCCTGTAAGAAGCATTCAACTTGAACTAATACATTAATATATCATATGTAACATTGCTATCAGGTAGTGCTGTTTTTGTAGTACAACCATTTTTATAATTACATCTGGTGCCAACACAAGTAAAAGAGCATGGCCTCCTGTGTGCCAGAGGCCTTTCAAACTAAAAGCCTATCTGACACCTTTAACAAAGAAAACATTGAAGCTTTGGGGAAATGGTTCTATGAATAAATACATGACATGTCATGTCTACGACCAAATCTATGAAATCACTGACAAAACACATACTGCATAATACTGGAAAAATCAGAAGGCTTCCTAATCAAGTATCATCATCATCACAAAGTTAGCAAACTCAAACACATCAAAATAAAAACCAATTTTACCATTACAACCCAATATTTCAGGGTTTTGTTGAGCCTTTTCATGGAAACTTAACACTCATAACATAATATAACATAACAGCCAGAGGAAAATCAGCAGCTCTTAACTGTGCAACTAAAGATCTTTGGCTCCTAGATGAGCCAAATGTAACCTAGGACTCAGGTACTTGTGTTTAATATGGTGTCTTGGTTGATACCAAGCCCTGGTCTCCCTGAATTGCTAGTATGGGAGCGAATCTGTAAACACCCGAACACTGCATGGCTCCTTTCTGTCTGCGTTCTGTTCAAACTCGACAAGGTTGCCACTGTAAATAACGTCGATAAAAATGTCAAGCGGACGGTTTTTGGTTCCAGTGTAAAGCGAATGATCACTGCTGGATGGGACGTAGTGAGAGTCTATTTCAGGGGACGAGATCTGAGACAGGGGCGCAGACACAGACACAGACAGACACACACACACACACACACACACACACAGAGTTAACACCACCCTCTTCCTCTGTTTTAATCCAACACCTACACAGACACACACACACACAGACACACACACACACACACACACACACACACACACACACACAAGCTGCTTATAGATATCTAATCTTGTGAGATTTACATTTGCAGGCCTTGGCGGCTGGTGTCAGGGTGTCATGTCTGCTGAATGTGATCTTCCATGTCGAGAACATTATTATCCCCGAGAGGAATTTAATACAAGGTGCCATCTTCAACAGCAGAGATGATCAAAATGGTCAAAATGCACCTTTAAAAAGGAAAGGTACAGTATGAGATTCAGTGGTGGCTTTTCGGAGCAGCAGTCAGCTGCGGACATGCTGCCGCTCTGACCTCACCACACCTTTCCCACCTCATTTCTCCAGCACCTATTCAGGGGTAATTTCTCAACAGGACCCCTGTGGCTGCCGACACAAAGAGCAGGCCAGCCAGCAGTAATTACAGCATGCAAATGCCATTTAGGCCTTTTCATACGGCCGGTGTCGTATCGCTTCAATTGGTTTGACGTTTATCACCCGCAGCACACGCACATCTGTGGCGGAGGGGAGGGGCCGGGGGTCATCTGTTCATTCATTCATTCATTTGGAAATTTCCTGCTTCTATTCTCTTTTTGCCGTTTGCCTTTTTCTTTTTCCTTTACTGATTTAAAATATACGGAGAGACAGAAACGCTTATTGTCCCTCTTTCTTTATTCTTTTTTTGTACCTAGGTTAGCAAAACTTTGGTAAGACAAATGGTTGAGATTTATTAGGCAACTAAAACACTTGGTTAAAGTATAGGAAATATTGTAATTATAGTTCATAAAAAGGCAAACCCTGATCGCAGGTCTGTGACAGGAAGCAAATCACTAACACGACCACCACACCCTTACTTCCTGCCACGCTCCAGAAAAAACACACCACGCAGCAAGCTGCACTCAATGCTTGCATTGGCTGTAAATTACGAGGTGCAGAATTGTGCAATATGGTTTGCCGTTTGTTGCTCAAGAGCCCTCAGTCAGGTGTCAGAACCAGCGATCTGCCTGCTGTTCTTCCAGCCTTTCTAACAGACACACACAGATGCGCCCACACCATTTTCAAAGCCTCGCCTGCACTCAGTGAACAGCTTAACTCCTCCACGCATCCGCTGCCAACTCCCCCCCCCCACCCCAGTGAGTGTGGGTGTGTGTGTGCGTGTCTGAGAGCAAAGCTGCCACTGAGACAGGTAGCGGCAGCCAGCTGGTTCGAACAGGTGTACAGACTGTGTGTTCCCATAGGATGGATCTGTGCACTTGGCTGCAGACCAGGGACTGATGGGTAAAACCCCTCTCACCCTTGTCTCTGTTTTTTGTATCTGTCTCTCTGTCTTTACCCATCTCTTCTCTTCCTCCCTTTATTTCTCTCTCAGACAGCACAGAGGTGTGTGTGTGTGTGTGTGTGTGTGTGTTTATATTTGTGTGTGTGTGTGTGTGTGTGTGTGTGTGTTTGCATGCGTGTGTGCGTGCGTACGTGTGTGCATCGTACGTGCGTGCGTGTGTCCTCACGGTACTTCCATTCCCTTTCTAGCGGCCCCCCTCATTTTGACTTGGTTGGTAGGCAGCAATGGCACGCACACACACACACACACACACACAAATATAAACACACACATGTACACAGCCATGCATGACCAGACAAACAGTATTCAGTGCAAGAGGCTGATGGGAGAGTAACTACGCATGAAGAGAAGCTCACTACAAACAGACAGACAGAAAGACAGCTGGTTTGGGGTGAAACTTGATATGTCTTTTTATCCACATACACAAGAAAATATATCACTGATGTCTACACTGTAAAAAAAATAAATAAATTATAATTTAGTATCTCGACCGTAGTGCAGTTTTGCTATTTAAAACTTTTTTTTCCCCCCACATACCACAAATACAAATGTGAGGAAACTGCCTTCTTTGGGGTTTGCTCTTCAGCAGGTTCTGTTACAAATCGATGAAATTGAATTTGTTCTTCTAACATGCTTGAAACAAGAACTCGTCTCACACATGAAGGATAAATGCTCTATCCTCTGATCCACCTGAACTTTAAAGTGGGAGTACAGTACACCGAGCGGTTCCACTGCAGGACCCGCCATGCTCCTTTACAGCTGCGCAGAATAAACAAAGACAGCATTTACTTAACACATGTTCATCGTAAAACAAAAAGAAAATCTGAGCATTGATTCCAGTAACTTTCGTGCAAGTCTTCCCTAGATGAACTCTCCGTTTTCTTTTGAAGCACTTCCGCGGGTCACGGGGTCACGGATGAGGTCATATCCTGTCTTTTCTGATCAGGCCTGAGGGACTGGCTGCAGATGTGGGGGCTGAGAGGTCGACTTTCTCATGAAAAGAGATAGCAAAGGCATCTTCCTTTACTTTCTTCCTACTTACTTGAGATTCTCAGGGTTTCGGAGGAGGTTAAACGCTTCTTTCTGGGGTTTCCTCTCATGGGACGCCATCAGCGAATGACTAGAATACACTGAGAAGCCCTTTGTAATGAACCTGCCATATGCACATGTGCACTTCAGGGTTTTAATGTTTAACAAGGTTGTTGTGAAGAGAGCTGGGATGAAAAAGCTCCTAAATTAATTTTGTTTTTGTGAGTGAATCATTGGTTAAGATGTCAAATTACTAGAGACGTCCCGCACAGATCCTAAGGATTAGTTGTGTATCAGGGCCAATCTGGGCACGTTTGAATGCATCGCTATCGGCTAAAGTGAAGCTGATCAAAATCCAATCCTTTCAAAACAATCAGTTAGTAGCTTCTCGTTGTTAGCCGTTGCTTACTGAGTTACTAGAGAGTGCAGGGGATGGCACACAGCAAATGCCAGGGTCGGATTCAAACCCCGGGCCGCTGCCAAGGACTCAGCCTACATGGGGCACACACTCTACCAGGTGATATAGAGGTAGTCCCCTAAAATTACTTTTTATTTAAAGAAAACAAACAATTTTTTTCTGTGCTGATGATTCAACCGGGAGAGTTTTATGACGATACAAGCCGTAGAAGTGCTGCAGCTGTGAGTCATGTAACATTGTCTATAGAGGACATGAATGGGACTTACTTACACAACCAGAGGCACCAGAGATAGCTCCTCCTGCTTCACAACTCAATGGTTGTTTGGTTCCATTAAGCGTTGGCACATGAGCCAAAAACGAATGCAGACATGCAAGCGCTCTCTGCTGATTAAATACGCACTCTCACCAAGCCAGATAGGGCATGCACCATGGCTAAAGCCTATTTAAATTGTCTATTTGACCTGTGTGTATCCAGCTAAGTCCTGTTAAAATACAGGATCTCTTTTGCAACAGAGGCCTAGCCAAAATAGCAGTCCACTCCAATGAAATAACCAACAATAACCATGCTCTATAAAATAGATGAACAGGCCGTGATACCTGACCACTGCTTTGTCAATAATGGTGGTGGAACCGCTAATAGAGCATTATGGGAGCCCAGGGACCAATGCTGACAGGTGATTTATGTCGCCTCTGACGACTTCGGCCCTCGAACGTAACCCTGATAAAAGAAGAGCTAGATTGGAACAAGCAGAATGATGAATAGACTACATGATGCAGAGACCCGTCTCATTAGGGAGAGGAAAAGAGAGACGGAGCTTTGGCTATTTAGCTAATGTAGCGAGTCATTGTGTGCGTGCGTGCGTGCGTGCGTGCGTGTGCATCCATCTGCTCACATACGTTCATGCATGTGTGTGTGTGCGCACCGAGGGACCTGAGCAGCGGCAGCTTGCTCTTGCCACAGCAGTAGCAGGTTTGAAATTAATGACACACTAAATATATGGTGAGGAAGCTTGACCCCGCATAATGGCGACATATAGGATTAACCTTGGTTGTCACTCGGGGCCATTGTTAGCCCACATGCTGCTACAAGTAAACAGGGGGCTGTGGCTCCAAATAGGTATTTGTGAGCCCCAGTGCTGCTGGAAAAAAAAAAAAAAAAGAAGAAGAAAAACACGCTTATTTATTCCCTCACTGCTTCAGGGGTTTAAGCGCTGCATTTAGGATTAAAGGATTCAAAGTTTGCGTTTAATAAAAAGTCAAAGCTTGAATCGACGCAGGGAGGAGTAAGCAGAGCATGGTGGATTATAAGAGATGGATTCAATAAAAAAAGAGGTACGAGGATGCTTAAGGACATTAGTGGAGGAGAGCAGAGCAAAGGAGATATCTTTGGCTTTTGGACTTTTGTTCAGACGAAACATTTGAGGGCATAAACTCAGATTCACTATTTTCTGACGTTTTATAAACTGCTTAATCAAAAAAAAGTAATAATGAAAATAACTGTTACTTGCAGCACTACATATGGCAACCTTATAACATTTATTTTTGTATAGATGAAACTACCTAACAGTATATAAAGTAGCTAAAGTCAGCTCCATCTCAAATATATAATAAAGAACAAGGAAGGTCTGTACAACAAGTTATGGTGAGATTTTTGGCCTGCAGGTGGGGCTAGAGGAAAAGTAAGGGGGAAATGAAAGTCCGTTGGATTCAGCCTCTGGAGACCATGAATATCTGTGCAAAATGTCATGACGATCCATCTAATAGTTGTTGAGTTATTTCAATCTGGGCTGAACCACACAGGCATTCCCATTCCATAGAGTCACACCGCTATAGCATGGCTAAAGACAAAAAGAGAAGAGTTGGATCCATAACATTGTCCCACATTGTCAAACGTCAGCCTATTCACATTTCCAAAACCTCCCTGGCTGAAGCCTCCTGCTTTTATTGCCATGATGGATTTCCCATTTAGCTTGACCCTATATTCATTAAAAGAGGATTTAAGCCCGTTAGAAAGGGAGAGGAGAGAGGCCCCTTGGGGACTGTGTTTGCTCTGCTGGGCCCCCCTCCTGCCTGCAACACACACTTTCTCTCTCTCCCTCCCACACATACACACACACACACACACACACACACACACACACACACACACAGGCTGCTCCCCTTGGCCTATAACTCTCTCTCAGACAGGGCTTGTTAGGTGTGGAGGGCCAGGAAGAGGGTCCAGGTATTATTAGTGGCAGCAGCTGCACTCCTCTCTGGCTCTATAAAAGGTAATTACTGCTGGTGGTAACAAGCTAATTGATTGCTAATTAGGTGAATCAGTAAGTGCTGTCCCGTTTATTGACAGATGGTGACAGTGTGTGTGTGTGTGTGTGTGTGTGTGTGTGTGTGTGTGTGTGTGTGTGTGTGTGTGTGTGTGAGAATGTGAGTATATGCTTGTAGGTGAGTTTAGGTGTGTATTTAGTATTTTGTGAATGTGTTAAGAGGAGTAGGGCTGGGTACTGAATTCAATACTTTTTAGGCACCGACCCAACTGCCTCTAAAGTATTGAGTATGGAAAAATGCCTCGTCATTCAATACCCAATTTCAATAACTAAGGAGTAAATCTCATCAGAGTCAGTTAGCCAATAAACATGCAGCATGCTTCTACCGAGATCTAAATAATGTTTGTGATTGGCTGTGTAACGTAGTTTAGGAACCGGTATCGAAGTCACGGTATTGGTATCAGTACCGGTATCCAACATTTTTGAACGATAGCCAGCCCTGAAGAGGAGCGATGTGGTGAAGACACACAGATAAAGGCGGATGCCTGGATGGTGAAGATCCAATGCCATTGGATGGCGCCAGAGCAAAAACATGATTGATTCGGCGAGGGCTCGCTGTCAGAGAGGAAATGAGGGCTGAATGGGGGCGGCGCACGGTCTGTCGGCGCACTCTGGGGACCGCCGGGCCCCCGTATACACTTTCATATGGAAATGAGGGGCCAAGCTGACAGAGAGGGAAAGAGAGAGAGAGAGAGAGAGAGAGAGAGAGAGAGCAGGACCGTGCATGTGAGGGGGAGAGTGGAATGGGAGAGAGGAAGAGGGTCAGCTCATCAGCAGGCATGACAGCAGGAAAACAGAATGGGGGGGGGGGCTAAGTGAAAGATGGTGGGAAATTTAAAAGAGCCAAACACCTGAAGTGAACCGTGTCTATCCAACTGGAAGAGCACTGAAATATTAAATATGGCCTTCAGAATCAGTGATAAATCATATCCTATTAATACGTCTCGTTTATTGTAGCACTTTGAATTGCCTTGTTGCTGAAAGACAATACAAATAAACTTGTCTTGACTTGCCCTAAAAAGCATTGTAAGCCTTCATTTTTGTAGTTCAAATGGTTTCCTATTGTCTTATCTTGTTTGTTTTTTTTATTTGATATATATTTCATTCTCTACACTTTAAGTGTTCTTTCTTTTTGATTTTCAAATGTAAAGCCCTTTGGTAATTTTGTTTTAACATACGCTATACAAATTATGTTTAATATCATTAATGAGCAAGATTCAGAATTTTTACCTCTGACTTTCCTGAGAAAATGTCTCTAAAATTGCTGATCCTAAAACGCTTACAGTACATTGCATTGCCAGTAACAAAAAAATGGCAGACTAGGTTAAGACTAGGTGTTTTATCAAAATACGTTTTTGAGGATGCAAAGTGTGGAAACTAAATTACATACAACACAGGTACTGTGACTTTAAATAAATATGTTTTTTGACTAAATAATCTTGACTCAAGGACCTCTTACTGGTGGTCTTCCCAAAGCTCAACCAGAAAAGGCCAGCAATTGTACTCTGAGTTAAGAGTATTTTATTTATTTCATTCATTCATTCATTCAAATGCTTGAATAAAAACTAGCCCTATTTATTTGTAATCAGTTCACAGCTGGTCTAAACGTTGGAAGGAGAGTCCGAACCGATGTAATATCTCATCGGTAAGCTGTGAAATGTAGGACTCATTTAAAAATTGCTGATCAATTAGTCTCGGAACATCTTTAGAGCATTTAACTCTAGGAATGCCAAAATGCTTCTTTATTTGTGCTAGAACATATATTCTGTTTAATATTCATTCTTGTTTGAGCTAATTTGTACATTTAGTTACTCACATTATCTCACACAGTTAATTACCGTGTTTTGTTGAATATTAAATACAGGTTATTATAATCATGATTCTTGTTATTTCTCTAACAGTACAGCCAGGTCAACAGCTAAATCTGCTCTCTTCTCTCCCATGGGGCCTCTGTGGGCCCTCCTGCTTGTTTCTCCATCTCTTCCTCTATAGTGAAGGGGGAAACACACAGCCGGCAGGCCTCTAGAGTTTCCTCTCTGATGGCATTTGACATGCCCGTTTTTACGCCCGCCTGCTGGTGTGTCACAGTGGGTGGCAGGGCCAACCACACCAGTTGTTTGGCGATTTACTGCCCTCGGGTTGAAAGGTTTATTGGACCGGAATAGTTAGTGCAGGGCTAAAATAAGGATTTGGTGAAGGCTGGGGGGTCCCTACACCCCTGTGGAACTGCTTCCACCTGCACCGAGCATCCAACAAAACACAAACACACACACACACACATACTGTACATGTACACACCCTCATCTACACTGGTATGTGCATTTATAGCCACATGCCTATCTGTTTATGTCTGTTTGATTCATCATTGTTCTCTCGGTCTCTCGTTTCCTGCCTGTGTTTTAGCTTTAGACTTTCACAATGTCAGGTTTGTGGTAAACAAGTAAGTAAGTTTAGAATTAAAAACTACAATAAAAAAAAAAAAACTGAACCTCCTCATGATTGCAGGGCACAGTAGACAGGAGATGCATGGAAAAATGTGCCACGATAATACCCCATTTACTCTCCGACACTTATGTTAATGATGTTGCAAATTTCTGTTGCAAATGATGACGATGAAGGCGCTTGTGTTGCCTTGAAATACTCCTTGTAATTTTGACTTTAATGGTTGTAAATATATTTTGTTTTTCAGTCACAGGATTCTGGTTGGGAACTGGATTTGCTTTTGTGTTTATATGTTGTTGTTTTTTAAGGGAATAGTTTGACATTTTTGAGAAATGTGATCATTCACTTTCACTTCCTTATTTGCTATTCACACGGAAAAACTGTAATCATGAATTGATTAAGCCCCCTTTTCTATTATGCATTCTGTGGTCTTCAGAAGGAGCAGCAGAGCATGACAGCGAAGCAGTGTTAACCCTTTATTTATCCTACAATATTAACTCTACATCAAAATGAATTTATAAAACACTGATATAAAGGAATAGTACAACATTTTGCTTTCTTGCCGAAAGTTAGATGAAAAGATCGATACAACTTAATGTCTATACACTAAATATGAAGCTATAGCCAGGAGAAGGTTAGCTTAGCTTAGCTTAGCTTAGCACAAAGACTGAAAGCAGAGGGAAGCAGCTAGTCTGGCTCTGTCCAAATGTAAAAAAATCGGCCTACCAGCAACTCTAAAGCTCACTCATTAGACAGAGTAAATAGCAAGGAGAAATAATGGGTTG
This sequence comes from Sander vitreus, assembly GCF_031162955.1. Classification (NCBI taxonomy): domain Eukaryota; kingdom Metazoa; phylum Chordata; class Actinopteri; order Perciformes; family Percidae; genus Sander; species Sander vitreus. Next base: position 4,653,121 of record NC_135878.1, on the reverse strand, counting down.
AACTGCTCCACTGTCATGCTCTACTGCTCCTTCTGTACGTCACAGAAACTAACATAGAAAACCCAGCCAGTCAAATCATGTATTTTCTTTGGTCGTCCAAGTCATGATTACAGTTTGTCCAACAGTCCTTGAAGGCAGCATCATTGTAGTTTTTAGATTTCCCCTAATCATCCTCTTACTAGGGGTGTAACGATACATTGATCTTATCGATATATCGTCTCAATCATCAACGCTCAAATATTATCGACAGAAAGATAGAAAAAAAAAAAAAGATACATATTGTGATCTTCAAAGTTCAAAATCGCATCTTGGCAGACTTTGTGATATCAGTAAATATGAGGGATGTCCCGATCAGCTTTTTTGGCCCTCGATCCGATTTTTTAAATATTGAATATCTGCCGATACCTAATCCTGATCAGATACTTGTACTTGCTCAGATAATAGAGCTGCACGCCGTTTCTTTGTTTACAAAAATAACTAAGTAAACTAAAGTAACTAAAATATGTCTTAAGCTTAATACATTTAACTTAGTACAGCAAATGAGTCTTTTCTCATGTCTCATGTCGGCTCTAGGGAATAACAGCCGTAAGCGTGGTTTCCTGGTGGAATCACAGAAGAAGGGTGGAGAATTGGAGTAATCAGCTTCTGTAAAACGGATGACTAAGAAAGACAGACTTTCTTTACTCGTTGCCGAGGGCTGGCAAGCTACGAGACACTCTCTGGACGGACACTGGTGAGTGGCTGCGCGCCATCTTGATTTGAAAGCGCCGGCATCCAGGCAGTCTGGCGGTGCGTCTGTGGCGTAGGACGTGTGTGATTAAAGGCGCTGCATCACTACAAGCTGATGTAAACGATCAGAGTAAGGTAATCGGGGTGAATGACGATCCCCAGTCAGTTAAAAAATGCCCATATTGGCTCCGATCGGATACTTGCGATCGGGATCGGGACATCCCTAGTATATATTGTTCGTTGTCTAAAAAATATCTATATAATACCGTATCGTGATAAAATGTGTGAATAACACCCCTACCTCTTACCTCCGCGCCACAGATAAGGAAGGTTGGGACCTTTTTGACCTTTTTCCTTTCCTGATCTGTCAACAACACTGACCACCTCCCACCCCACCTCCACAACATCCTTTCTTTCTTCCTTCCCCTTCTCTTTCCGTCTTTTTCTTTTCTTCCGAGGACCCTGCGAGGAACATCGGCGTCTAGACACGGTGGGTGAAAGGAGACGAACCGTGAGCGCTTGTTCTTCCTTTTGTCCGCTGTCCCCCGACCTCCAGCTCCCTTCGTCTGCCTTCCATTGTGGGCAAACAATACGGTGTCAATGCCTCTTCCTAAACATGTCGGGGTATTAAAATCACCCTCAATATGAGCCGCAGGGGTGGGGAGGGGGCAGAGCAGAGCGAGAGCTGTCATGCCAACACACACACACACACACTTTGACCTAGGGGGGGCTGTCCCGAACCCATTTGTGTCAATCAGGAGGAGTTCAAAAGCCAGGAAATATTCCGTCACACAAACACACACACACACACACACACACACACACACACAGAGAAGACCTAAACTTGGCTGCACACAGTGTCAAAGATGCGTCAGTCAAAACACATAGCAACCAGGGCCTTTCAGTGTGTGTGTGTGTCTGTGTGTGTGTCTGGGGGTCAAGTTCCTGTGAAAACACTGATCCCACCCAGAGATCCCAACACGGCCACCCACCCCCACCCCAACTCTCTCTCACTCTCACTCTCTCTCTCCCCCCCACCCTTGCCTCATCCTCTGATGTGACTAAACAAGTCGTTGCCGTGGAGACCACAGCTTCATACTGTGATTCGGGTTCATTGTCAAACTTATCCGCCCTCCTTGCTTGTTCGAGGGGCGTTTCTGTCCACGTCCACTTTCTGCCTACATTGACTGGGCGGGTAAATATGATTTTGGGCAGCTCCTGAAGTTTTGGAATACCTTTTGTACTATTTGAGAGATATGATGGAGACAATGCGCTGAGTTCGGTTAGTTCTTTACAACTACTGTAGAAAAATGATAAGTCGATTATCGAAAATGTTGCATATGCATTTTGTGTCGATTGAGTAATCAATTTACCTTCAATAAATACATCAATTTATCTAATTGTATCAGCACCAACAAGTGTGTTAAATTGTTACTGAGGTAACGTGTTTAGTGTTGTCGAGACATATTTTATTTCAACAAAATATCATCATGAGCCGTTTCAGTCAAAAAAAGAAAAAATTACACTTATGGCAAATATAGGATTAAAGCTCTGATTTGTGCTTTTTAGTGCCACTTAAACCTGGCAACACGGATTGCTTTCCTCTCACCCAGAGGGTCTCTATGCTGCACAGTGGTGTTCTTCACAAAAATGCCTACACACAAAGACACACTCGCTATGATACGTCCCTGCTTATCATTCTCTGAAGACTGCAACACACACCCTCGCACACATGTACGCAGGAACGATAATTCATTCAGTCGCTCTCGAAGCCTCCTCTGCAGTGACCCAAGCAGACAATAAAGCATCTCCACAATGGAAATGTTAATTTCCTCATTATCAGCCCTCTTAATTATTTGTTGTGACAGATAATTGCATGCAGGGCGTTTGGTATCAGCAATAACCTTCTGCCTGCGTTGTCAAGGGGGCCTTGTCGCCTCTCCCGCCCCCGAGCGTCGCTTTTCACTGAGACAAAGAGCGAGGAGCGTGCGCACATAACCTTTTCAAAGCTCAGCGCCGCCTCTCCCCTCGCCATAATAGGAATAAATATTATAGATTAATTAATCAGTGCTGATTATAATTTAATCACATTGCCTCCCGGGGTCACTGTATTATTATCCCACTTAGTGCATGATTTGTACACACACACACAGACACATACTGTAGGCACACATATACAGAAAAGAATGGCATTATTCCAAACCCTGAGTGATGTGTAGAGAGGTGTTTTCTGCCATTTTACTGACTTATTAATTACCAGTAACATTGTATAACAATGCTTTGGGCGGTTTTAGTGAACATACACACATTCAGAAGCAGCAGCACACGTGCATTAGGATGAAAATGTGAAGGGAAAAGATTGGGAAACACTTTTTGTAGTTCGTTACGTTCAAGTCCTCATGCCTCTATTGTATTCATCCGTATCTGTTCCCATGTCACATAGACATCAAACAGATCAACGCATTCTCATCAACGGGTGTGCTCATGATATCATAAGAAAACAAACAATTAGTGTGATATCTTACAAAATTACAGTTACCACCGACAAAAGGCAACTGTGAGCTGGGTACCGGACATGACAGCAGTCGCGATAGTTAAATCTAGCCAAAAAAAAAGGTGACTGTCGTGCGGCGATGTGACAGTTAAGATTAGAAAAAATGATTTTTGGTTTGTGTGAAAACACCGGTCCCCTTAAGTAATACTTCCGGGACATGAACACCCGTTTCCTGGGTGAAAGTGTTGCGTTTTGGGACCCATCCACTACCTATATCAAATATGGCTGTACAGATTTTTGCGGTCTTATACAGCAGCAGTGAATGTGGGGCATAGAGTAGTAAAGACGGATACAATTACAGTGCATTACTTTACATAGCTATATATATGAATAGTTAATGAGAACAGCCTGAACAGATATACATATCCTCTGTATGTTTCCAACATATGAAGCCATTCATTTTAGTCCCGAGTAGAAGTTTAGGTCCAAAAACACACTGGATCCTAAATTTCCCATGATGCAACTAAATAGCACCTTCTGTCTGTCCCTCCTTGCCTGGTAAATGTCCAATTCTTCCAAGCCCTCCATTCCTGGTTTATAACAAGGTTTTCTCTTATAACATCATGTCTCAAATCCAACCAGAGACCCCGGTGATGATAGTCATGATCGGGGTTATTTTCTCAGAATTTAAAAAGCTTCCTCCAGAGCCAAAGAGGACCTATACAACTGGGAGTAAAATCAGTGTGTCCCTTTAAAGCACTTGGCAAAGATACAAAGGTCATCATTCTAATTCTTTTCATTTAGAAACACAGAGGAGCCAAACCCTCTCTCTCTCTCTCTCTCTCTCTCTCTCTCTAAGCACATCGACATGTAATACAGACTGAGCCTGCATCCATGTCAGTGCAGTGGACTTGGCAGAGTCAGGTGGCACTGATTCCAAGTCATTTTGGAATTTGGAGGGAGGACAACAACAAAAAAACCTGCCTCACTCAGTAAACAAATCTACAAAGCAGACAACAGAACCGAGCAAACCGACTGAAAGGTAGAGCGCAGCTTCACTGTCATAGAAACGAGTGCAGGGACAAACGCATTGCTCGCCAACATGAGGAACTCCCCAGTCAAAACACCAATTTCATGTCTTCTCCAATTTGCTGTGACCAAACTGTGGGGAAGAGATGTTGTTTGGGAAAAAAAGAGCGGGGAAGCTATTTTTTACATAAGTGCAGCACTTCTGTTTCTGTGCTCTTTTCCTATTCGTACTGTATGCCTGTAAATCTACCATCTGCCCTTTTTGGCACACTTCTTGTCATCTTTAATCACTTCAGTGTTGCTGTACGCATCTTTATAAATGAGCCAAAAATATTTAGTCTTGCATTCAAAATGTACTCCCTCTGTACTTTTACTTAAGTATCAGCTAAATATACTTAAAGGGATCCAAAATAAAAGTACTTATTGTGCAGGATATACAGCATGACTGATATACAGTATCATTATATATTATATCATTAGATTGTTAATACTGATGCAGCACTGTGTAAGCAGAATCTACAGTAGGGCTCGGGCCTCTCCAAAGGGTCACAAGATCAATCTGAGGTGTCATCAGATGATCAATGGGGGAGGAAAGAACAACCTATATTGCATTCTATCTAAGATCTATCTAGGATGCAATATAGGAATTAGGGCTTTGAAAATTAAGCTTTATCTACTGCTGCTGCTGTTTTAATTGTTAAGTCATCCGAGTATCAATTACTTGCCTAATTAGCAAACAATGAAATAATTAATCCACTTATATTATTTAATACGGGAGGGACACGTGTGTGTGTGTGTGTGTGTGTGCGTGCGTGCGTGTGGGCCACAGCTTGATAGCCAACACTCTTCTGATCTTCTACCCAAATGTCCATGAGTGGTAACTTAAGCCCTGCATACAAGTGCAGCGTGCAAGGTGTTTAGTCTCTCTCTGGAAACACACACACACACACACACACACACACACACACACACACACACACACACACACACACACACACACACACACACACACACACACACACACACACACACACACACACACACACACACACACAGCACTTGACACGGTCTGAAGTGATTTTAAACCCCTTACATTCTACACATGCCTTCCTTCTTTTTTTTCCCCCTTTCCCACTGAAGTGCTGCTGGTGTCCATCTTCACGCACACATGCAGACTGACAGCTTATCCTACCTCCCACATGTGTGACAGGTGTCAGGCCCAGTGGGAGCATTTACAGCCCTTAAACCCTTGACATTTGACCCTTGACCGTCTTTACTTCTTCAAGCCTGTGGCACCTGCAGTGGCCAGAGAAACTCTTACAAGCTCAAGTGGAACCTGTTGTAACCGTAAATGTTTGTACCCCAGACCTTCACTAACAAAGTTCCAGGATTGTGGCGATTAATCGATCAGATGTTGGGAAAAACAATTGGCTATCAAATATAGGTTTATTAGAGGTATTTTGCATTTCATTCATTTCGGCAGTTTTTATTTCAAAATTATTATTTTTAAATGACCCTACGTTTTAATCCCACTTTTCATCACGTCTGTCAATCAAGACCAACAGGGCAGAGCAAGTTATGTGATTGGCTGCTGCTTTGGTCTGAATTAGTAAACAGCCAATCACATAGTTGTATTCGCCCTGTTTGCCTTGAGTGACAGAATAACTGTGTGATGAAAAGTGGCACTACGAAATAATACTGTAATATGGACAAATGCAATTGGAACATAAAAACAGACTCTAGAACATTTAGGACGTTTTGAAACAAAAACTGCTGGAATTAAATAAAAATGACCTGAAATGTTAAAATTCATGTGAAATATTTTTTTTATTCACCCAAGTTTGAATAATGCATTGGATTATTTCACAACTTCATGTTTCATAATGAATTTTGTATATATTCATTCCTTTGATTATAAATGCCGTGTATTCATTTAATTTTGACCTCTTTGGGCCTCCACATTAATTACATAATTTGCATACTTTGCAGCTTATTTGAACTATTTTCCTTCTTACACTCATTGCCACTGGAAACTTTTGGAGTGGAAAAACTGGGCTTTGAGTTTTCTTTATTATTCATCAATCTGCAAAGAATAACCACAAAACAAGAATATTTGAAAAATGTAATTGCATTGTTCAAGATAATGACATCTTGGACAAATATTGTATCAAAAACAACATGCCAATATATTTCTAGATTTCTTCTACAGAAACCAGGATTTTAGGACTGAACATGACAATAGTCTTTAGTCTATCATTATATATAAATAAATGTCTCATTTTGTATTTAATTTTGACCACTATGGGTCTCCATATTATTCACATTATTTTTACATTCTTTAGTGTAATAAAAAAGCAACGATTTGGATGAATGTCATTCTTAAAACTTGAGATGACATGAGATTAAATTATTAATTTGCATGTTAAATTATTTGGATGACGTACAGTACATACAGTTTTGCAGTCAGAGAGAATCGCTTCACCCCTCCATTCATTACTCAATTGAAAAGCTGAGGGCAAACACATAAATGCTTGTTTCTGTTACGTGCGACTGCTGATGTGTTTATGCATCATACAGACGATCTGAGGTCTTTATCAACTGATCAGACATTTACATGCGTACAGTGCATACAGCCCCGCAAAAACACACAAGGCGCCACATTTTAATGAAAACATCTATATCAGGCAGCTGCTCGCTGTACGTAAAGAGGGACAATTACTGTATGTGTTTTCCGTTTGATTGCAAAATGGGTGAAACTTAATTATAATTCACAATGATTAGCATATGCATTGTGTGTGTGTTGGAGGGTCAGACACAGAGCGATTGCCCCCTCTCTATTTCCTCACTCGGGGCTCCCTGTTGTGTTGGCAGTGAAGTGAGTTTAAAGAGGATAAACACCCCCTTTAACTCTCCCCTCATTTCCTCCATGGCCTCCTTAAATTAATCTCCACACACACACACACACACACACACACACACACACACACACACATGCCTAGACGCACATGGCTGGCTGGAAGCTGACCCTTGACCTGGACAGATTTCACGGATTATCCCTTTTTTGTCCGAGCATTGCCTTTCTGATCCACTACTTTGCCTTCACGTTAAAAGGACGCCCTCCCTCCTCTCCTTTCCCTTTTTGCCCTAGCTGGTAAAGCCTCCCCATGCTTTACCTGGATTCCCAGGGTTTGTTACTGCTGTTTTTCTAAGTCACTCAAACACAAAGGAGGCTGGAAAAGATGGACGGAGAAGGGAAACAAGAGGAAGAGTGGGCAGAAAGAGACCCAGAGAGAAAAAGGCAAAACAAATACTGAGGTTGACAAAAAAAAAAACGTATACCGGTCCGTTTTGTGTTAATTCGTCCCAATGAATAAGTTCATCAGTGAAAAATCATTAGCATTCTGATGATTTCATTCTACTTGTCAAAATGTTGTTTTATGTGTTTCAAGTTTTTCTGAAATGTGCACTGAAAAAAAAGCCAATGGAGGGAACAGGGGGAGGGGGAGAAATAACAGAGGTGAAGGCAAAAAGACAGAACTCTTGGTATAATTGTGAAAGGAAAGAGGCCCTAATGAGAAGAGAAAAGAGACAGAAAGAGAAAGAGAAAATGTAATGAAGACAGGGATTTAGCAGGGAGGGAGGGGTAAGTTAAACACTGCATTCCCCCCTCCCGTTACCTTTGAAGTGAACAGATTGCTTCCAGGGCAGAGGGAAAAGCCATTTACCCACCAGATATTCATGTCCCTGGATAAACAGCGGACTTAGGCAGAAGAATAGAGATTAGCTGCACTCTCAGCATCTCATTACATCCTAAAGGAAGCCATTCAAGTGGGCTTTAACAGCTGTTTTCCCCTTTTACCTGAATACATGAAACAGTCACACAAATCTTTTTTTGTTTCTGAAGCATGAAATAAAAAAAAACATTTGCCGCTTAAGCACAGAGGAGCGCACGACAGAAAATACAACCTGAGAGCAACAAACAGCCACGGTGTGAGTGACAGGAAAGCTAATAGGAGCTTGTTACCCGTCAATCACTGAAAAAAATGACATTGTGTCCCTCTTTGACCCCTCCCCTCATACTATGAGTGACACTTTGATTGGACAAGGCACTTTAAATATAACATCTAATAGGGCCTTGTATCCTGTCAGTCACAGGAACAGAGCCTGTCCTTTCAGCTTTACTGCCTCCTCCTCAAACTCCGTCACACAGCACTGATTCAGTGTGTGACGACAGCACACTGCAAATGGAACCAGGCTTATAATACACAGGCTTCAACTAACAATATGGCTAAATATAGATATTTTTAGTTGTAGAACATATCTAAATTGCTTCAAATTGCTTTAATGCAACGTGCACTGCAAGTTGTATAATGTAGGAGATAAAGCAACTGAATTAAAAATCTGAATTAGAAAATATATCTAACCACACACACAAACAGAAACTTGGAGAATCCTAAGAATAAGAACAAGACAAGCTAATAACATCCTCATTAATATGCATATAAAGGTATTATTGACAGGCTGTTGATGTGTTGTTCATAACATGACACAGCCCAAAAGTCGAGTTAACAGAGTACTCCACTGATTTAGCATTGCATAAGATTGTCGGACTCACATTGGATAGTCGAAACCCGGTGCCTACGTTGCCCACAATGCAACTCGGCCACTGACAGTTCAGTCGGCGATTCAGATGAGGTAATAAACCTCGCCAGATAAGCCCACAATTTGAGTCATTCCTTTTTCTATGAATAACTTGCTGTAAGATCAGCCTCTCTATATATTCCTTTTCATGAGCTCTGATGATCTCATGTTGGTTTCAAACAAACTTCGCCAAACTTACAGACTGTGAAACTTTGATTTAGTGACTCCTATGTGACATGTGTTCATAGAACACAGAAAACAGGCAAAATGTTGTAAGGCTGTGAGAGACATACCATTCAGTTTTCAATTATATTTTATAGAAGTATAAACTGCAGTTAGACATCAAGAGAACTAATATAGTGAATAAAGGACATGTTCGTGAAACATGGCAACCTTTAAGTGCACACGTTTCTCATTAATGTCAAACACAAAACTAATGTAATCAAGTGTGTGTGTGTGTGTGTGTGTGTGTGTGTGTGTGTGTGTGTGTGTGTGTGCGTGTGTGTGCGTGTGTGTGCGTGTGTGTGTGTGCACTACTGTATATAAGAAACAGCACAATAAAACAAAACAGACCGGAACACATTAAACTACTGGCCGGCCCTTAAAAAGATGAATGTGTTCTTTGTTGCTTAATCTGAAGTGAACTCTACGTGCTATTTAGAAGCGTGCGCATGTGTGTGTGCATGTGGGTCCATGCACTATAGTGGAGTTCCACTGTTGCTTTGACAAGAGGTTAGCAGCGCTAAAATAAACCTCAAGAGAACTGTTTGTCTGATTTTCCCATCAAAATAATGAAACGTGATCAGGTTTCGCAGCGCTGTGCCAGGGAGCGTCCAGGGTCCACAACTGTCAAGGCGGACTTCAAAGACTTGTGGCACTTCTGCACTTCGCCTGCCCTGGCCTCGCTGACTGGCTGGCTGGATGACATTCCTGGGTTGTTTCTGCTGCTTTTTTTTTTCTTCTTCTTTCTTTTGTGCCCTGACATCCAGCCTGTAGCTCTCAGAGCAAATTTACAGCAGATATTTAATAGAGGGAAAAACACAAGGGGAGTCATAAGAATGAAAGCTAGAGAGAGTTCATGAAATGACTCAGAACATTTGCAGAACAATGATGGAGAGAAAAGATCACTGACGCGCTATAATATATGGTACCTGTTGCTGTCATTAATGGCAAAGTGGGGCCAAAGACTCAAACATCTTGGACCAGAACATAACATGAAGTGGCTTCCTACAGTGCAAATGGAGCTAAAGATGTCTAGAGGGAAAAGAAATTACTTCCAACATGGCTGTCGTCTTCAGTAAATCTCAACGGAAAACAAACACATGTAGCAACAGAAGGGAGCGAGAACAATTAGTAACATCCTCTTTGCAACAGGAGAAGGGATTATGTGAAATGTGGTCCTAATTTTGGAAAACACTACCACTAACAGCAGCACTGGTATAAGATATGAAAGCAACCAGTTGTCACAACCATGGACCCATTTGTTTACGATAATTATACTGAGCAGTGCTGCCAACTGGGAAAGTCACTTTGGATGCTAAAAAAATACCACTAAAAGTCACAACGTGGTATAAGCTATGTCAGTGTAGCGACTTTAGCCCAACTGTTGGTACATTTTATATACTTAAAGTCTTCACCTGCATTCACTGATTTTATGGCCACTTTGGGGCAGATGAAACAAAATACTGAGATATTATCATATTTTAAGCTAATATGGTGAACTTTTTAGCAAACAGTTGTTTATTTACATAAGCAGCTGATGTAGAGCAATATTATCAGTCATTGCAAGTGTGTTTCTGTCCACCTGGCAAATGTCAGTCCAATATTTACTCTCCTTTCAGCTCATTTTTGGTCTCCACCAAGTCCTGTGAAAAATATCTGACTCTTTAGCAGTTATAAGCTCCACTATGGTCACCAGCTGGTCGCTGACTTTACCAGTGTGCTGGTTGGTGCTGGGCAAGTAAGGTACAGTGGGTCCAGCAGAGCTTGAGAGGTTGATGAGAGCTGTGAGATTGAACCAAAACCGTAAAGTTGCTATAAACGTTTATGCTGTATTCCAACATTTTTTTTTTTATTTACGGCATTTTCACTTAGGTATTATCAATGTGCAAATTTTAAAAGTTGCATAAAAACAGGTGGCTGGAAACCCACTTATAGTCAACTGACCCATCTATCATAACAAAATATTGATTATTTTAGCAGCTTTAAATGCTGCATGAGCAGCTTTCAATGTTGCACATTGTCAAAATCATAGACACTCCTACACGACCTATTTGCAAGTAAAAAAAGTACAAAAACCCACTCAAATCCGCAGCTTGACTTCAACATTTTAATATTACTGTTTGCTATTAATACATTATCTGGCACTATTTCAACTGTCCCAATGTGGTAAACCCCATCCATTTGGTGCTTCAAGCATGTTTAAACAAGAATATCTATGAACCCTATATAAGCTAACTGATAAAAGTATGCGTAAGCCACTAAAAACACACACACACACACACACACACACACACACACACACACACACACACACACACACACACTCACTCACTCACACACTCACACACACACACACACACACACACACACACACACACACACACACCAGAAGCTTGTTGGTCTTAGAGAGGCCAGACAGATGAAGTGTGATGAACTGCACAGTATTCATTTGCAGTACTGGGTGGCCTGCGGCCTGTGGCATCACTACTGTCCCTCTCATTTGGAAGCGTATGGAATGGTGTGGGTGGTTGAGTGTACATCTCCGTATCTCTGTGGGCACTTTGTGTGTAGTGTGTATCTGTCTGTGTGTGTCTCTATGTGTGTGTGGTGGACTGAGCGGAAGGCCAAATGAAAGGAAATCACAACAATTGGAGTTGACGCAGCAGAGATGCATGCACAGAGACTTTTCAGAGAAGATAAAGGACAAAGATACAGGCCTGGACCTGACTGTCAGCTTCTTGTAATCACTCTCATACTTTAGAAAGACACAGAGACAGAGGGACACAACCGATTGAACGACTGACATGCATACAAATGCGAAAGACAAGATATGTATTGAAAAGTCTACTCTTTAAATCTCTTAAATCTGGTTGTGATATGGAGATACACATCGCTTTACATTCTTTGGGTCATTAAATGTAGCAGCCTGCAATCACTGGCGCGGGTTACTGGCAGTCGCAGAGCATTCCAAAAATATTGGAAAGAAAGATGGCAGGATGGCTCTGTGGTTAAATGAACTGAGATTCAATCAGAGAATGTGGGATCAAGCCCCATTTATTGTCTGTAAGCATAAACCCTGCTGAGGTGTCCTTGAGCAATACATAGGAACCCGAGCATAACGGCAGACAGAATGCTGACATTGGACGATGCTTCAAAACCATGGATTATAGTCAGTAGCAATGTTTTTGAACGTTCATTGGCTACATTTTAAGTTAAAAGAAAAATCCCAGTATATTTAAACCTAGCTTGCTAGCGAACTGGGAGAGCTTTTGTGACTGAGTAGTGTTAGCGTGTTCTAGGGCTGTACCCAGTTTTATCAATTAAAATCAGCTTTGGCTGATCAATACGAACACTTGACATTTTAAGTGATAATTTCGACCACATTAACATTAAGTCAAATGTGGCCACAGTTGCGTAATGAACCGGAAATATTTTTACACTTCTCAACGGGTGGCAGTCCACGCAGTCTGCCCGGCCAATTCAACTCTACGGTTCATGGACGGCTACTTGGTGTGGGAGGATCCCCTCGTCCCCCCGCTTATCCTCTCCGGCGGTGTACCACAACGGGATCTAGCTTAGCTTGGAAAGGCCTCGGGGTAAAGGTGGCCCTCGGCCCCATCCAAGAGTTTTACAGCACCCCTTGCATGAACCTTGCCCATTACCAGAGCTGTGCCACGCCCTCTCTCCCTGCTGGGAGAGGATGGCTGTCAAACCAGGGCGGACTGTCCTGAGTGCATCAGGGGTCTGCGGCGATGTTGGCAACCCACCCGAGACGTCTTGAAACACGAGCCCCGTCTTATTTGCCATGCTTTGTGGGTGTGACTTTTTTGCCATGTCATAACCATTCATATCTTTGGACCACCTGTGGGGAACACTGTTCAGCGCGCTCGTCCTGTTAGAATACAAAAATACAATGCAATGCACACTAACTGGCAAAAAACTAAAACGACAGCTCTACTTGAAGTAGCCTATTTCAAGTCAACTGAAGGAGGATTCAACTCATCAGCTTTCAGGGGGCAGCCCTAGCATGTTCCCAGCTGGTTACCCTGTTAAGTAGTTAAACTAGTCCTGCGAGAAGCAGCTGTAAGAGGACAGCAGTCCCCCATGGAGAGGGACAGAAATCATTTCAGGAAATTTGATAGCAGTCAATGAACTTTTGAGCAATGCTGACGTCAGCCTTTATGGCCTTTGGAGATCATAAAGTATACTTTATACCGGATGTGCTGCAGTGCAGTTTTTAACTCTAGTAGAAGCTCACGTCCATGACAGATGACAAATCAAATAGGACATTTCCTGTAAAGTTATGAAAAATGATCTATTTTATGTCTTGCCTTGGAGAAACATTATGTTGATGCATGAACATACATTCTCCAATTCTAAGGTTTTTACAGGCTGATCAACCATTATGTTTAGAACAGATAACTAAATCTGACTACTTTAAGGACAATTCTGAAACCCATTAGCTATCTGTCGACAATTTAGCCTCTGGGGCAGCAGCCAATATTTTGGGGTTTCTGGTGTAGCCAGTGGATATCCGGGCCAATACTTCCTCTTCCGTGCGGCGGTCATTGTTTACAGTCAAATTAGCAGCTTGAGACGCAATAATGGAGTTAGAGTTGAGAGACAACGTTTACATATGCATATTAATGCAGATAAATGAATGAAAAAGCTAATAAAAAGCTAAATTGTCCCCAGACGATAGCCTATGCATTCTGAGATTGCATTTTGGCCAATGCTTTTTGCCTCTTTTGCTCTCCACACGGACTGTTTACCTGCATGCAACAAACCAACCAACCAACCGCTTAAACGTGATTGGTCAATACTACTTGGACTACAAACGGACTACGAATGGATGCCAAAATCTTGTCCCGTTGCCTACAGATTTTGCATTCACATGCGGTTTATAATTCCATGAAATATTAATCTATATTTTATAAAGATTACTTTTCCGCCAACAAAAACAAATTAATATTGCATATCCACGTCTGTGCTAGAACAATAAAATGTCATCTAAAGTCAGACTTAAATAAGGAAATGTCTAATCAAAGAATAAGCAAACAGGGGTAATAACTGGACCATTCTGTCATTACTGGTGTCACTGTTTTTAAGCGGTAAGGAGACTGCCATCACGTTTCTTATTCTGTTATTTCACTTTAAGCCCAGCAGGGGTACAGCTCGTCAGCCGCATGGGAAAATACAAGGTGATTAGGGTTAGTGTTTACAGTAGGACGCAAGTGTGTACGTAAGATGGGCAAGTAGGTGATTTACCTGCCTTGAGCACCAATCAAAGCACAGAATTTCTCTTTTCTCAGTATGACAATACTCTCTCCTAAAGTAAGATTTGATGATTTATGGAACATTCTTGTGTCTCTTTTCCTTTTTACTTCTCTCACACACACACACACGCACACACACACACACAAACTGTGTTTACGACAGAGCATCCATTTAACCGCAGAAGCGTCGAGATAAATAAAGCAATCTAAAGCTGTCTCTGGGCTCAGCGCGGAGCTATAGTGAACGTGAAAGAATGCAGATGTCAACATCTCAAACTGGCCGCAAATTGGCAGTTGTGACACTACTGAGGTTTCAACTGCCACTAAACCGCCCACCACTGGACCTCCTCCTCCTCCTTTTCTTTATTTCCTCCTGGGACCCTTCCCTCACTTTGTCCACAATAAGAAAATGGAAATAAAGACCATTACTGTCTTGTCTGTGTTAATATCCCTGTTCTTTCTCATTTTGAAGAAACTAAGATTGGTGGTAAAAAGAAAACAAAATAAAAAGCTTTTCACAGATTTTTACTACATGCTTGGAGATTAAAGGAAAAGTATAAAGCTTTCTATACACTTCATATTAAGTATTCAGTTTAAAAAAACAAGTGTGGATCTCAAAACACAGACGACTCTGAGGTTCAAGTGAGGATACAGCTGGTATGAGCCACCCATCTCACAAGGGCTCTGTGCATCTGTCATTCGTAAAAAAAATAAAAAATAAAAAAAATAAAGTGCCTCTGGACATTCATGGGGGAATTTGGCAGAACATAAAATATGCTGTAGAGGGGAGGACGGGGGGGATGAAAAAGAGAACGGAAATGTCATGGGCTGAAATAAGACAGTATGGCCTGTTTTGACACATTATGTCAAACACGCCAGCAATCAGTGTGGCGTGTTGAGGACTTTGGTATCTGTGGCTTTGCGAGGCCGCGGAGAAAAAATAAGTGATGAAAAGATGAAGAAAGGGACAGTGAAGGAGAGTCAGAGAGGGGGAAACCAAAGTCGAGAAAATCGAGAAAGAATTAATTTACTTAACTTTATCACAAAATTGCCCGTGTCCTAAAATGTCCCTACATTTGTGGCAATATATGGCGGTATACCAGAACACTGCATGAATACTGATCATTTGGGATATTCTATTCTTATAGTCAACATAATTCATATTGTCACCTTCCGCACTGGCAATATGTGGAATTCCCCTGTCATGCCAAAAGAACAAACACTCAATTGAAACCAGGAGGAAGTAAGACACAACAAGGGATAGAGAGAGACGTCTATCAACCGTGGATCAGTGTGGAAAAAGATAAAAAGCTCTGAGATTTATTTGAAGTGTATCAACAAACAGCTTTTTACTCTCAATAACTTTTTATAAGATAGGATGGGGCAGTCGGGGTATTCACGTACTTTATGAGGTGTGATGAAAGAGTGCAGAGAGTCAAAAGTGCATGATGCAGTAGAAATGGGAGGCGGCCTTTAAATATTTCATGCAGTTTAAATGGTAACAATGCGCCATATTTTACAAGATGATCATCATGTTCTGTGTAAAATGTCAATATGCAAATAAACTAATTACTGTAGATGTAAAATAAACATAATGGATTAAAAGTACAAAATAGCATTTAAATAGAAATACTGAAGTAGAGTACTTTTTACTTGAATACCTCAAAACTGTACTCGTTCAAACATGATTATACGTACATTCATTTTTTAAGAGCTCTTTACTGTTGATTATGTTTTCACACTCGATGTAAATCTTGCAGTCTAAAGACACAACTGAAAAGAAAACCTACGCTTAATATTCTGTCAGAGGGGCACCTGGGTGGCTCACCTGGTAGAGCGCGCGCCCATATATAGAGGTTTACTCCTAGACGCAGCGGCCGCGGGTTGACTCCAACCTGCAGCCCTTTGCTGCATGTCATTCCCCCACTCTCTCCCCTTTCAAGTCTAAGCTGTCCTATACATAAAGGCCTAAAATGCCCAAAAGATTATTTTAATATTCATACGCAGCAGGTATTTTCCATAAAACCATGATCCGTATAATATAGACATCCAGAAACGGCTTGTGGTGACTGAGTGTATCTGTTGAACTTATAGATATATCGCCAAACAAGTCAGTCTTAGTCTTATACAATCAACTCCTTGCACTGATTGCTGTTTAATAATGCCACTGTAAGACTTCACACATAAAGCCCTGCGTGTGGAATATTTAACCTCATCATTCTCTAAATTAATTTGGAGGGCTGAGTGGCTGTAGAAAAGCTTCGAGACAGCTCATGTAAAATATTGCCACCGAGGGACTGAGGCACAGGCCTGCGCTCAAGTTTCAAATTCCACTGGAATTAGCTTAAATTAAATGACTTATTACGGTGGATTTTTTGGTATGCATGATGTTGACTGATGGCACATGCAGGCATATAGATGCAAACACACACACACACACACACACACACACACACACACAGAACTGGTGGCAGGGAAGGTGTAAACTGTCAAATGTCAGTGGCCATCTACACCGTGACACTCAGACATGTCTGCATAATAAAATAAAATGACTCGATTGCAGCCGTTGGTAAACCCCCTCACAGTAAAATTAAAAATAGATGAGGAAGAGCATCCTGGGTAATGGATGGTGGATAACCTGGACACTGGTTGATTACACAGGTTTAAATCTTGTTTGTCTCGTCTCACACAGTGTGAAAAAAAAGGTTATGAACTATTTAAAGTAAGCTAAACGGCACCCACTGCGGCTACAAATGACAATTATGGGATGGTGCTAAATGCTAAACTTCTATCATTTACTAACATGCTAAGCTGTTGTGAGAGAGTGAGTCATAAATTCAGCAAACGGACGTTACACATCCAAATTTACATAATGTTTGCCAACATTATCCCCCATAAGCTATTAGTAAGCGTTGCATAAGCATTTTCTGTGAATTGCTCATGCGTGTGAATTAGGGCTGCACTAAATAGTCTCCATTCATGATGCTGACATTGGAATTCTAAATCAACAATTGAACGCTGCGCAGATTTTTTTTTTCTTCTTCCATGTCTATTTATTCTGTTTAAACGTGGCATTTCTGCACAGTTGCAGATACAGATTAGGCTACACTAATATATTATACTATTTGTAGAATACGATTTCAGTGGTGGCTGCTTAGGACTGTTTCCAACTCGTCTGATCCAAACATTTCCAGTAACTCCAGAGCGTTGTTTCTGTTGTAGCATAATGTTGCTATAAGCCTATGGGCACAATTATTATTTCATCATTATCATTATTTTGTTTGAGGATTTTTCTTGTAGGATGATTCAACATAAAATATGGCAACAGACATTCAAAGGTCCATTCTAACATCTCAACAGAAGCAATGAATGTAAAAGGAAAATGACATTCGGTAAAGCCCTAGTGTTAATCTAGCACTGGAATGGCAATTACTAAATGTGAATATGTTAAAATACATTGAATGTCTATAGCTGAAAAAAGCTGACCCTAAATAGTTTAAAAAATGAGCTTTAAACTTGAAAGACCATAGAACAAATCTTACATGTCTGAAATGCAAACAGACACATGCCCACACATGTGTAGCATGAGCTCTATACAGTTGACTGATGACTACATCAGTTTCAAAAGCAGGAGAGATGTAAGAGAGAGAACTTCATTCCCATAAACGAGCAGGCATTAATTTTATCAACATGTTTGGAGGAGCCTGACAAGCACACACACACACACACACACACACACACACACACACACACACACACAACCTCTCCAAATAAATTAACGAGGGAGACTTGGGTAGGAGAGTGAGTAGGATGATGGCTGTAATGTCAGACACAGTCTGTCCCACATGGTTCCCATAAGTAAGTGTGTGTGTGTGTGTGTGTGTGTGTGTGCGTGTGTGTGTGTGTGTGTGTGCTTTTTGTACATGTTAATGTGTGTGTATGGTGTGTGTGTGTGTGTGTGTTGCATTAGTGGGATGTGACTTTAAATCACCATCATCTTTCAGAACGGATGAAGTTTGGGGGGTCGGGGGAGCGACAGGGGTTGCCCGGTGCAGTAGATATAACACACACATCCAAAACCCCCAAACACACACACACACACACAGCAGTCAAGTACATCTTGATCGCGCTGTCAGCGATCAGCGCCAGCACCCTCATCTCCCCGTCCAAGTCCATATTTCACTCTCACCCTGTCGAACAGCACACACACACACATATTTATCCACAAACATGCACGTACAAACACACACACACCAATTCTACGTGGGTCAGATGTTACAGTGATCTGTCCTGCTGATGATCTGTCTAAGCACATGGTGGATCATAGTAAACACACACACACGTCATTAATAAGTAGATAAACAGGAACGAAAGCTTAACATGGTGATGCTAGACATGGACAACACATTCTACTGGTTTTATTTCTGTGTGTTAATGTTGTTTCTTCATCCATATACAATGACTTTTCCAGAAACTATTAAATACAAAAGAGAAAGTGCAGTTGTGGTTGGACTGAAACAAGTAAAAGATGTAGATAGTTAGCATAAGCAGCGATCGCTACTGGAGAAATTTCCTTCACCTACAGAAACTCAAACTTCATCAGCAGAAAACACGAGGAAATCGCTTACACAAAGGTGAACATATTCAAAAGTAAAGTAACCCAAAACCAGAGTGAACTTCCAAAGAGGAAAAGCACTCCAAGATGACAATGGCCTGTAGAGAGATGCTGACGTGGCTCTTTGTTTTGCTATCATTTATTTGCTACAGTACAAGCATTCTTCTTGGTGTCTTAAACATTGTAATCTGCTGAAAATCAACCAAAGTTTCAACCAAAGCAATAGCAACTTACTGCTAAATATGTTAAATTAAAATGTTGACTAATGCTGATTAGTTAAGCTTTATTTATTCAGGAAGTCACATAAACGTACATTCATTAAAACAGTACCAGAAACCAGTCCAGTTCAGAGTTGGTAAGAGGAACCATCCTGTGATTTGGTGTCATGGTTGTTCACTTCAACCTCAACTAAGAATGTTAAATATCTCAGCTACTTAAATAGCATGGCCTTATAAATGAAAACACAGGTATGCCGATGCCTTCTAGAGGTCAGTGACTTTTTCATATAACCCACAGTGGTGAGTGTTGTAGATGTCTTGAGTAATGACTGACACTGTGGTAAATGGCATACAGTGGTTTATGGGTAATGTCAGCACTATGAGCTCACAGGATATCTCCATTATCCAGTGCAGATAGTCTAGTGGACTGTATAATGTTTTTTTCTGCTTTGAAAGGAGAAACAAGCTGTATTCCGGTATGAGAATCCAATTTGACTTTTTAGTTTCTGAGCGAGTTTTTCAACGTGAGCTTTGTAGAACAATCTGCTGTTTAACCAAAAGTCTAAGTACTTTGGATTGGAGAAGGAACATCCATACAAATTGGTATCATCAGCATCCAAATGAACATTGCAATTGTCAGTAGGAAAATAAGGACTATGTATGTATAGAGTAAATAGTAGGGGGCCTAATATTGATCCTTGAGGTATGCCTTCATCAACTATATGGGGATTTGATTTAAAACCATCTGCAACAACAGTCTGAACTCTACCAGAAAGATAGGCTGTGATTTGAACCAGCTGTTAGCAAAATCATCAAAATGAATGGGAAGCATCCCATTTAAGAAAATATGACCAAAAAAGTATCAAAAGATTTGTGAAGCACAATGTTTTTTAACAAGCAAGTTAACAATTGATTTTATAATGTACTACAAATATTTATAAAAAATAAATGTATTATTATTTGAGTGTTAGGTATGAGCTAAATCTTTATACTAGGATAATGATCCTGATTCCAATGGTTTATCCCAGAAAACCCAGGTTCAAGAAGTACGTTTAATCATGCATTTAATATGTTAATGTTTTAGTGTGCATGAGCAAGATTCTAAATGCCTCCACTGGGGCTTCTGATGTAGCTGACTCTGACCTCTAACTTTGCAGTTCAACAGGAGCGCAAGATAAGAGATTTTTCCCAGTCAGTTAATTAGCAAGCTAACCTTTCCTCGGATGGAAGACATTTGTATGCTCTTGTCTCTGAGCCTGCACATAGTTGAAGTCTTATGAGCTATGCACTGAGGTACATGTCAGTTTGTGTTGACCTATTCCTGCTTCAGGCCACTTCCACCCCATAATTAAGTGAATTATCTCACTGAGGACAGTGCCATACATTCCCGCTGACGGGCAGAAAGCTGCTAAAGAAGCTGCCCTGACAAAATGGCCTCTCTGTACATAGATAATGAGGCAGGGGCCTGACAGGTGGGCCCTGATTAGGAAGGAAGGTCCTGTGGTGGGCATGGAGTTAGCACACACAAACACACACACACACACACATATATATAGAGCTCACCCAGTCTGTCCCATTGCGGTAAACACACTCATCAGAGCGGAGGCTATCCCCGGAGAGGAAGAGCATGTTTGACATCATTAATTGGCTTTTTCAGTGCAAGGAGTCAGGGAGATGAAAAGCTTTATCAAGCTGAAATAATTAATTTTGCCCTCACCACCCTGAATTCGCTGACACTTCACTTCTCTTAAAAATGAAGAAGGGGAAAAGATGACTACTTTTTTCCTTCTCTCTTCTTTTTCTTGATTCAATCCCTCTATTAGCTTCTTTTTTTTTTTTTGCTCAGGCTCGGCAAGACATATTAACAGAGGTAATGTGCTTTTTGTATTAGAATACAATTAAAAGGAGATTTAATTAACGTGAACCTGTATGAAGGGGGAAAAGGTTAGCTTTATCTCAACCACTTACAAAGGCCATAGATTAGAGGGCCGCACTATGTGCCTAGTGCACCGTACATATTATTTCCAATTAATTCTAATATTACCGAGAAAATTATGGGGGTTGATAATAGACCATTAGAAGGACTTAAACTTTAATCATTTTGCCTATCTAGCATAGCTCTGGTTGGATAATTAGTTTAATTAAGCTCTTTGAAAGGCACCCGCATGTTGAAGTGGTAAAAGTTTCAACTGCACCCGAGTTTGACAATGTGGCCAAAGACGGAAGTGGAATTGGAGTGAAGAAGAGGCGCAAGCCGCCCACTAATGACTATGAATACAATGTGTTTAAAATGATATAAGATTTCTAGGTATACAATAAAATATGGTGGTTGCCAAACAGTCTAAAACAACCCAGAGCAAATATGATAATGTTGCACTTCATAATGGATAAATAATGGAGGAACAGAGCACCAATTTTCTTGCTAGCAGAACTTATTTAGCACAATCTTCAAGACAGGACTACCTGTGACTAAAATACAGTTTATATTCTATGTTGCTTTCCCCTCCTCTAATGTTTAATAACAACAACAGTAATAATAATCATAACACTAGCTCTCACTGTCCTCCAGGGACCTTTGTGTATTTTCTCTCCTGGAGCAATTTGAAGAATATGAAGAGACTAAATAATAGAGTCAACTATTGGCATACACACACACACACACACACACACACACACACACACACACACACACACACACACACACACACACACACACACACACACACACACACACACACACACACACACACACACACACTATTCTCTGAGCCTGCGAGGGTTCTGCTTCAGTTCCCATGTGGAGAAGCTACATATTAAACTGAATTTGTGTGTGTGTGTGTGTGTGTGTGTGTGTGTGTGTGTGTGTGTGTGTCCCTCCTCTTCAGCACATCTTTAGGCTACTGCCTCGCCTCAGCAGCTCTCACACATACACAATATTTACCCTTCTCATTCGTCACAGGCCTGTGCTGTTATTGTATTTGGTGCTCTGCAGCCTAACTGTCCCACTGTAAAAATAAAATAAAAAAATACTCGCTGCTTTTTAAAATAAATCCTTGACACTGTCCTTTCACCTCCTGTACAGGAGCTGTATTTAACTAATATTCTTTTAGGGAAAAGGAGACATAAATGCATTTTTAGCACTTTGATTCTAACAATACAGCCTACACGACTAACAGCAATTAGATATGCATAAAGCTCAAACAGCTATATTGTATTAGCCCAGTGTTATTTGATTAAAGTCTACCACGCTACCAACGCCAATTAGGATAAATATGGAGAGCTTGTATACAGTTGTCCCCATGGTAAATGTAAAGTGAGTGCTCAATGAAATGACTGGCAATTATTTATTCATGCTCTGTATGTGAGCTCCAGCACTCCTGGTTTATTACTTTGAAACCACACTACGGCATACAGCGGTTTTTAATTAAGAATAATTGTTTTCTTTATAGACGTGCAAAGAAAAGCTAATTAAATTTAATGCCAGCAACATTTCCCATAAGAGCACACACACTAGTTTATCCACAGCGGGATAGTATCTCCGAGTTATGCTTCGTCATGCATCAAAGTTTCATACAACTCCGATTTTAAACACCTGAACAAATTCAACTTATATTTGAGCCTGAGAAGGTTAAGCTTACATTTGGCACAATCTCCTTACAAAATAAAAGTCTACTATACAGCTTTGCCATTTCAAATACATAATTATGATTGGCATTATTGAGATTTTTATTTACATTTTGAAAATGGGTTTATTCACTGAAATAATCCGGGGAAAGCTGACTCATGCTCCTTTTCCTCAACATTCCTTTTCAACATTCACACAGCTACCAACATTCCCAGCAGAAAGTACAACCCCGCAGTCTTCCACTGTTGCAGCTCCACTGGAGCCACCGAGGGTTAAGTGCATTGTTGGTTCAACCTTGACAGAAATTGTTAACAGAGAAAAGAGGAGTTTCCAACAAGGGATTCAATCCAGAGATCATCCACAGAGCAGCTCTCAAACCTCTGGGCTACTGCCACCCCCCTTTGAATTAAAATAGAGTGTAGGTCCCAGTTCCTCTGAAGTACACAAGGCTGCATTGACTCAGTTTTCCATCTGTCTCAGTAATCTTTTAATGCGTTACTAAACTACTCCTTACATGTGCTTAACATTTGCTTGGAAATTACTTTAATGTGCAAATGGGGGAATTGTTTGCTCCGTTTCATAATGTTCAGAAGGAAGCTGATGCTTTTTTAATGAGTTTTCAAGTGGAATTCAGCAACATCCCCATCACAAAAATAGTGCGTCACACAGGAAATACCTCATATTAAAGGTTCAACAATTTAAAGCTTCAATCCGTAGTGTTACACAACATCGTTTCAATCCTACCGCCGGAGTCCACATGATTCCGATTCCCATTGTGGTCCATGTAGTAGAGTGTTTAAAGTCTGCATTTAAATGTGAACCATGTGGTTTCTACAGCATGAACTGCAGCTGGGCACCAATTGCTGACTAAAGCTTTAATATCTCTACACAGGGTCATACTGCATCTATCTGTTCATAGATATTAGCTGGTAACTTCAAGTGTTGCCTCTATATCTTAAATAATTTAGAAACACAAAAACATATAATATGTACTTCACGAGAGATAATCAAGTATTTGGAACATCCATTGTTGGGGTGCTTTCGGCATGTTTGCTATTGATTAAGATGTTAGCTATGTAGTTTCTTTTCCAATGTATTCCAAGTGACCCAGAAACAAATGCATCATTTTAGCTGTAACAGAGGAAAGCCAGATGCTGGGTCTTAGAATGGTAGATGTTAACAGAAATAGTTAAAAGTTTCCACATTAACTATAAAACTAGCTGGGAGTTGATTATCTTAGCTTAGCATAAAGTCTGGAAGCAGGGGGAAACAGCTAGCCTGGCTCGCTCCAAAATGTCTAACTTTTCTTTTAAAAAAGGCATTTTTCTACATTTTGGAAAAAGTACGCATTCTCATTTGCCAAGTGTCAGATGAGAAGACTGATTGATATCATGTCTGTACACCAAGTATGAAGCTAGAGCCAGTAGCCAATTAGCTTAGCTTAGCATAAAGACGGGAGACAAACAGAAACAGCTAGCCTTGCTCTGTCCAAAGGTCACAAGATCTGCCTACCAGCACCTCTAAAAAAAAAAAAACAACAACCTAAAAGTAAAAATGAAATTTTGTAGTTTTATGGGGTGGTTAAGTGCTGGGCGATTTCTTGGCTGGACACAATGACTTCCTAAAGTCTTGACATCACAGAGTCCCATATTCATTATCTTATTAAACATAAATATGAGACTTGTATTGATACTCTCAGCTAACTTAACAAGAAAGCAAATTAGCATATTTCCCAAAATGTCAAAATATTCCTTTCAGCTTTCTGGATACAGATCCATACATACAGGTCCAGTTGGGATTACCGTTAGCTCTATCAGCAATAGAAAAGAAGAAACTGTTGGTTGGGTTTATCTCTGCATCTATCTTTTCAATTGAAAATTGTGATTAATCCAGGTGTTGAAGCTTGCAGGAAAGAGTCCCATCCTCTCTCCGTGGGCTCTGTGTCCACACTGGGTGACGCCTGCTAATTGAAAACGAAGAAATAATGACTGTCTTAAGAGTGATGGAGGACACACTGGGGACTCCAAATAAGAAATATGGGACTCCACTGGGACAAAGAAGTCTCACTGGGAGTCAATGGGTCCACTGGGAATTCCTCTATTGTCATTCAGTCAGCACCAAATGGGATCGACACACATGCACGCACACATAGTTATTGCACATGTATTTATTACTTTATTACTAGTTTTTAACTCACAAGCCCAGCCACGCACCTGCACATCAATGTATTGCCGATGTACAAACTTTAACTAACAGTTCACATATTGACAACAGACTAATACAGACACACTGCAGTCCTGAGGGACCAGGACTATATAGCCAGCAGGCTTGGGTTGTGTGTATGAGTGCCGATAACAAATGGCGAGTGGTTGGTGGCGCTCTGTGGTGTTGTCTGAGGAACAGTTGGTGCTCTGACCGTCCTCATCAGCAGATTTCAATTGGCAGTGCAGTGTAGCATGGAGACCATAATCTCTCTGCAGACTGTTATTTACATTAATTACCCTGCTAAGGAGGTGCAGAGCACATAAAACATACGTGTTTGCTACACAGGCCTAAAGAAGAGAAAATATAGTAATAAAATATAATAAATGCTACTTTGATCCTTTTTTTTATCCTGATTTTGAGTTGTATAAAGATTTGGTGAGAATAGAGCTGATGAAAGCCCTCTCGCCATCCATCTTATTCTTCAGACACTCGACTCGCCCCTTTTGCCTTTCAGCTGCAGAGCTTAGCCCCACCTCTTATCGCCAACGTCAAACGAATCTGTCCGACACCGACAGATGAAATCAATGCACCAATGACAGATCCTGCACTGATGCACTGGATTTAGTGTCATCATATTGTTTGGAGACATGTTTTAAAAGCATTTCAGACCTGTTGTGTGGTATTTTTGAAACCTGGAATTAGTAATTTTGTTTTTTTCTTTTAAAATTTGGGCTTTGATTTTGTGTATTCCCTGTGCTGCAGTGAAACAAAAATTGCACTTGCAACACTTTTCTCCATACAGGTGATCAAATAAGGTCTATAAGCAGTTGGCGTTGGCCTGAAGGCCCACAGAAGTGTAGAAGCAGAGCGTTAAGCTGAATACTCAGAGAGAAAGAGAGAGGGGTCTGTGTAAGGCATGGGAATGTGTTTGTGTGCGAAACAGAAGTAGTGACTATGAGCGAGTGAGTAATGTATAATCTGCAGAAGAGCACGTTCTAGTGGTGTGTTCAGAGCACAGCAGTGCAGGCTCAGCGGGAGCAGACTGCCTCTCAGTCTGTTGTCTGTCGCTCCTTCACCCTAGCAGCCGGCCTTTTCTCACACACTAACCCAGAAATATATCTCTGAGAGCAGGCTGTCTTTTCACAGCAACAACAAACACTCTCCTTGCGACATGCCGCTACATGGGAGATGCCACAAATAGCTGCCTGGTTTTGAAGAAAACATGTTTTGATGGGGAGATATTGTCACGGCAGTGGTGTGGATTCTGTGAGGTTCTGTTATAAGAATAACCATAGCAGACTCTGGCTATAAATGGCCTTCTTTTATTTCTTCTATTTCGATTTTTAATATGACAAATCAAAATGGTCCTTTTTTAAAATTATGTATTAGTTACATTTATTTGAAAGAGATGTGCTCTATAAAAAATGGAGTTTATTAGATATTTAAACATTGCAGGATGCTCTTGTTTTACCTCTTTAAAGAGTCATTTAGTATCCATTACAACGTCATCGAGCCTCATTGACCTCAGCCAGAGAGGCAGGGTTAGTCTTCAATAGCCCCTCTTAACAATGGCTAACAATAGGAGCAAATGGCCAGCCCTGTTTGCATCCACAACTGCAGACCACCAGCATCCACCAGCCGTCACAGTCAGGACGCTCCCGGTGTCCTGGACCATTTGGATGACATGACTCACTATTTTGAGCTCCACATTTTGCCACAGTGCATTTTGTAGTCAATCATGGTGCGTGGCATACAATTGCTGCTGCTGCACTGCTTTGTTTTGTCTTTGTATTGTCTGTCTATTTTGTTCGTTACAGATTATTGCTATTTCATGCCTGCTTTGTCATTTTTAATTCACCTTAAAAGACTTGTACTACTATTACTTCACTTCCAGGGTACGTGTGTCCTAGTAAATAAAAAGGTGGGTCAACTATGACCTCCAGTCAAGCGATATTATTGAGGTAAACAACCACTAATTCTATTTTTCAGAATAAAAATTTTAAGTATACCTTTTTTTTTTCTGGCTGTGTGTAACTTACATCACTTACAGCTGATGTTGCATAAATCTGAGGTTTTAAATGCATATGTTCACCTAAAAATATGTGTAACCTTCTTTCCCCAAGTAAAATATAAAGGGAGTTTATTTCTTTGGCAATTAATGGTTCAAGGATACTTTCTGCCAGCCTATCTGTGACACTCAGCCCCATGCCTATTGGCTCTTTAAAAAACAGCTCACAAATATATAGTTATATACAGCTGGGCACTGTAGTTCTTAGCAAATGTTACTAAGACATGAGAAAATGAAGCTTTTG
The DNA here is from genome assembly GCF_031162955.1 of Sander vitreus. NCBI lineage: Eukaryota > Metazoa > Chordata > Actinopteri > Perciformes > Percidae > Sander > Sander vitreus. The sequence goes on along the minus strand of NC_135878.1, from coordinate 4,625,755 downwards.
ATGAGGACTATTTTCAGCTCTGTGTGTGTGTGTGTGTGTGTGTGTGTGTGTGTTCATGATAATGAAGTCACCCATCCCCAGACTCCTCCTATAATCAGTGTGGCCATATAACACTGCGGGAAGTTTGACGTGAACATTTTAAATTAGCATGACATACTAATAATATGATGGTTTCCTATAATAATAATAGTCATTCTTATTGTTTTTCCATTTTTGGCGTCAGTGTGTTATCCCACCAGCTTTATTTGCCAAAATCAACGATTCTCCAATTATCCCAGACAGAGCACCGTCATGAAAGCAATAGAAACATGTCCCGTGAGGACCCTCTACTATACAGTATGTATAAGAACACATAGTACACAACAACAGGTGTATTACAGTGCAGTCAAACAGAACATTAAGGACATGTTTATCTCATTTATAATGTGAATTACGACTGATAGTGTGCTAGTGTGTGTTTGTTGTCCACCAACAGCAAATGGACATGCTCACTTACAGGCTACTCACACTTATTTCCTTCCTGGCTCTCTTTTTTCTTTTCCTAAATGTGTACGTTACATTTTACACTTCGGTTAAAGCATTTACAAGCCTAGCAAATGTGTCTTTGCCTCACTTTTGCTTAGTTCAAATCTACTGTATTGCCTTTTATTGTGTCTTTCTGTTGACTTTGCACACATTTTGACCACTACATTTTAATCCCTGGAGCCCACCATTAGACAACTTGCATGTCTGTCTGTTTCAGTAAACAGGATGAAATAGGATTTTGAAATAGTCGCGTGGCTGATGTGCATTACTTTTTATCATTGTGTCGTTAAAGAATATAAAATCACTTTTGCGGTAGAGAATCAATGGTATAATATTAGTTGAGCTGATGCGGCTACGCTGGGAGACACAAAGCCTCCTAATTTCCTCCCGGTGCAGCAGCCCAGGCCTCAGCCAATCTGTGGGACTGCCGGACCCAAGGGACCCACCAGCCACCAGCTGACTGACCAAGCGGCCAGCTCAAAGGCACAATTAGAGGGTCTTTGTTTCACCCGGAGTGGCTCATTGTGCCGTGATGTCGCCTGGTGCATGAGGGAAACGTCATCAGTCACAGGCTGAATGGACCAAGTGAGAGGACAGATCACACACACACACACACACACACACACACACACACACACACACACACACACACACACACACACACAGGTTGGAGGTTTGTGTCCCTATCAGAGCGAGAGATCTGACGGCACCCTGTGGTGCTTCAACAGGCAGCTCTGCTCTCTGCTCCTCTTCAGTATGAGAGGGTGCTAATGTCATGTGGATGACAGTTCATCAGTCGATTCTTGACTGTCACTTTCTAGCCAAGTACTAGGGTTGCACGATATTGAGAAAATGTGATATTGCGATATCGATGATGAATATTGCGATATCGATATTAATTTTGATATTTTTAAACATATGTAAAATTACAAAAGTTACGGGAAAACGCATCAAAATAGATACAAATTAAATAAGTTTTCTTACAACACAAGGTTTATTTCAATTGGACTGGTCCAACATGAATAAATAAATAAGGACCATGTCTACAGAACAGGACATGTTTTACTGGTTGGACAGTATAAAATAAATAAATAAAGAGAACAGGACACAACTTTTCTTTCTCTTCTCTGATTCGTTCCGTTTTGTTGTCTCTATTTCTTCACTTACACTGTCACTCTGTCGAAATATGCACACACACGTGGTACGCTCCATAGGGGTTGACACGTAGTGGCCCTTTGCGCTGACGTGCAAGTGGCACGGTAACTGGCCAATGAAACATGATCATTATAGCATTTCAAGCAAGCTTTAAATCTTTAAATCGAACACAACTAAGCCACACAGCCAACGGACGGGACGCAGCTCTCCACAAAAAAATATTGCATACTTACGTGTTGCAACACTTTCGATATATAGCGATAACGATATTGAGTCGATATATCTTGCACCCCTACCAAGTACCACCAGAATTTGTCAGATTTTTAATCAAACTTTAAAGCTAATTATGCACCTAACTGTAACTTGAGTCTTTCTTTTTATCGCACCAGAGTGAGAGTCATCCTTGAAATGACATAGTTGTGGGAAAATTGGGGGTTTTTTGCACACTGAGCCATTAATAATCGAACCATGTACAACTTTTTTTCTTCTTAAAACTACTGTTTCAGTCCCGGTTGAGGAACAAACTGCTTCTTAAAGAGCTTCAATACACCATCCTTTTAAAAAAACACCATCATCAACACTCCTCTCCGCCAATTCTGAGAAAATAAGATGTGACTGACACCAACGTTGTTAACAAGCAAGACCTCATAATCACAAAGCGATGGAAGCCATTCTATGTCATATCTGAGCACGGTGTTGCGGTTACAGTGTCATAACTTCAAAAACACAAGATTGCGGCTTTACAATCCTTCGGAGAAAACCGGAGGGAGCTTCTTGTGAGAGCAAGACATCAGACATGGAGTGTAACGGGGAGACAGATAACAATATCTTTGTTTTGTTTTGGTCTGTAATTGAAGAACGAAGCCTCTTTGTTGAAACACGGTCACCCGCCGCTGGTTTTGTTTACACAGTGTTTCATTTGATTGAAGATATCTTTTCAGTGTGAAATGTATTTGCTTGGCTTTTGCAGCAAGGACTGGCAGTATGTTAAAGCTGAAAATAAATATTTCCTGTATTATAAGACTCTAAAATTACGTAATTGGTGAAAAAGTCCGTCATAGTTTGGCTTGTGACGGGGCAAGAAAGTTCTAAAACTCTTTCCTATATCACAAATTAAACTTGTAAGGAAGATATATAAGTGAGCCCTGAAATGTTGATAGTCAAATATATTCCAGACTGTCAGATGCACAGTGATTTCTCCAGTCACGTTCATCAGACGTCACAGATGTCAGATCATAGTCATGATAAGCCTGTGCCCAAAACCCCTCACCAACCCAACCTTTCGCTCTTTTAAAGTTGAACTTTCTTACACAGAGCCAGGTCTCGATTATGACATGGTTGACATCACTTGATTTCCCCTCCCAGGAGCTATGAAAGTGCTCCATTAGAGTTATTGCTGGTGGGGCGCCATGCCAATGCTAGCAGCCTGTCCCTGTTACTCACAGACTCACCTGCTGAGTGTAATCTGTCCTGTTAAGATTAAGCCAAGTTTAAATTTACACATACTTTGGAGTCTCTGCACCTCCTCGAACAGCACACTCTACTGAAAGTTGTTCGGAAACACACATTAAGCAGTGAGGATTTTACCCTCTGAAAATACAAGTGTACATACTGAAGTGTGTTTCAGCATATGGCATGTTTAAGTATATCATATCAAATTCCTGTTTAAAAGGAATTATATGCCACTGTCATTTATTCATCCACTTGTTAGACCGAGGTCTTTTGTACGAACAAACAGTAAGTGTGTATTCAATGTATTCAGAATCCATTCAGAGATGGAAAAGACACCACAGGCCCATAAATACAGGTCTCTAATGTTATAATTCACTGGTATCTGTAGCATGGCTACACACAAGACAGACCATTCTCGATGAAGACACGCAAAACTGACAATGCGCCATAAACCAAAAGACAAGGATTACAGTCTCCAGAAGGGGAGATCAAAGCGAATCAAGCCCTTTGCCAAGGCGTGGATTCAAAACCGAGCTGAGAATAGAACGGCGCAGCAAATCAACGGTAACCTTTATTTTCCGCCTGGTTCTGGTCTTCATATCTTACTAGGACATGTTGTTTTTCTCAAGATGGAGGACTTGCAAGGAAGAAGAAGAGAGGGAGGAGTGTGTGTGTGTGTGTGTGTGTGTGTGTGTGTGTGTGTGTGTGTGTGTGTGTGTGTGTGGAGGGCTTGGAAGGAGGTGGTGGTGATGGGTGGGGGGGGTGATTGGGAAGAAAAAGAGGTGGAGGGCAGGCGGGCAAGCAGGACAGTGACATTCACGCGTTACGACGTGGCGACACTGACAAGGTGTCCTCCCCGCCGCTCGGCCAAGCTGTTATCACAGTCGGCCCCCGTTTCCAGGTCGCAACCCTCAGCGGCACCGGCATTATTGGGTCGCGGCTTGGTGCCACAACCCAACCCCGGTGTGGGCCGGCGATGCCATTGTCTGACGGTGAAGCGTGGCTTTGAGAGACTGAACACACACACACACACACACACACACACACACACACACACACACACACACACACACACACACACACACACACAAGCCCACTGATCCGCCCTGGCAACCTCCCTAGCAACCATCTGTCCTGCTTTGCCATGCTCAGGCTTGGGCACAGCTAGCAATGGGCATGCCTTGACACGTCTGAGTTAATGGGACAAAACGGAGGCGCAAAAGAGGACAAAGGACTCACAAATGAAAGAGTGTAGCCAACAGAGAGATGCAGCAAAGACGGCATACAGAAAGATGAAGAGAGGACAAAGTGGAAGTAAAGAGATGTAGACTCTCTACTTCAAAACCCACTGAAGAAAACTTTCATAAAAAGAGGAGTTGCAAGAGATCTTGGCTCAATAGTGCAAAGTATGATTAGTGTTATTTTGGCCTTGTTCTTTTAAAACACATCCTGGAATCCTGGATAACGTTTGTTATAGTTTGTACAGAATACATACAATGATTTATTTATACGTTTATATCTATTAAAGTCTTAAGATACAGTACATGTTCACTTGAAGGAAACACATGCACTTCAATATAAAATGGAATGCTACAAAAGAAAACAAGGATTACAATGTACATTAACCATAAGAGAAACAGTAGACGCCTTCCTTATCACTAACTTACCATTAAACACAATACTGTGATAGCTCAACAAATTCTAATCAGAAAGCAATGAAAGGACCAAATCTTTAACAACAGAAGTGGTCTGCGGTGCACAAACCCGTATTTATTTGAAGACACGATGGCAGGATTTCGCTCGGCTGGTTCAGTTCTTCCATCTCGCTTCTTTCTGTATTCAGCACCTTACCCCTTCAACAGAATCGCTCATTTTACCTAATCAGTTATCTTGTCATTGTAATGCCAGCTATTACCATTACAACCAACAACAAACCTGTGACATGAGAAAGTGCTGACAAAGACGTCACGTTCGAACGTGCAAGGTTTTCTGAAGAAGTACAAAACGGATTATCTTTTGAATGAGCGTCGTCTTCGTGGAACACGGATCCGTGTTGGCTGCAGCCTGTCAGTTTTGAAAGGAAATTAGCAATTCAGAATATAAAACCTCTGACGGACCTGATTTCTTAGTTGAACTTGTAGACATGGGTTGTCGATTGCATTGTCATTTCTACTGGGAGCAGTTTAGAACGTTGACGCCCTTGAGGTCAACATGTGATTGGTAAGGAGTCCGAAGAGTGACGGTTCGCTTCCTGACGCTATAGATTTGAGGTTGGGTGAGGGCGGGGCCGAGGCGGGGCAGGGCCGGGTGCGACGCTATAACACAAGCAGATACATCTTCCCCCTGTCGAATACGCCGGCTTGTGTTGCCTTATCAGCGCTGCGCCAAAAGGCCTCTGAAACAGTGAAACAGTGACCTCACATCTTTCCTTAAAAAGTCTTCTTTAACATGCAAACACCCTGCCTTTGTCACGGCGTACACACAAATCAATTCCCCGCCCCCCTATAGCGCCCCAAACCCCGGGCCCATCCAAGAAGCACAGGGGAGCCTCAGACAACTCATGATGGAGCCTCTTTTGATTGCAACTGAATTTCGTAGGATTGGTTCTGTTTATCTCTCTTGACCAGATCTGGCTCACAGGACAACACGTTTTAAAGAAGTGCGCATGGAAAGACTTCCAAAAGGAACAGTTTAGGGGGGAAAAAAAGATTACAAGGCAGTTTGGGAGGCTTTAGAGCAGATATAGGACTGTCTACAGCAATAAACTATGTTTTAGAGAAGCTGTGTGCTCGTGAATTTGCTCATTGTCTTCCGTCTCGACCACAAAAAAATCTGTTTAACCTGAGAACTGCTCTGACCGTTTTCCCCCCTTTTTACACCGTTTGAACAAGCTATGTCAAAAGAAGGGCAAAAAGAGCACCACTCCCCTGGTTTGTACAGGCTGTGAGATCAAGTGCTCATCATTCCCAAGTTTGGTACAGCTCCCGCCTTTTATTTACTTCCTCTGAGACCTTGGGTTCTAGCGACAAGGGCGGTTAAAAAAAGGGGAAAGAGCGATCGACTTGAGGATATGATGAATGTAGCAGATGAAAACGAGGGGAAATGTTGTGCCATGCCAACTCTCTACTACCCCCCCTTTTCCTGCTCTCTTTCTTTCACCATCTTGCACTTTCAAAGAGCGGAGAGGCCATAGCGAAAGTGAATGAACCATGACCACAGGCAGATGCTCCCCACATCTCTCTCTCTCTCTCTCTCATCATGCCCTTCCCACTTTACACCCTCCATTTCTCACAACTAACTTGACACTGCTGTTCCAACGAGGCACACCGTACATTTACACAGTTTGGTAGTTGTTTTTTTTAAAGGTATTGTAGCTGATTATAATTTAAAGTGGACTCGAGACTTGTGAGGTAAAAATTCTGATCCTATGCTCTCAGTATTTAACTAACATATATGGTATGCAGATGACACACGGACATGCATTGTACTTTTACCTACTTCATATTTCAACCCTTTACATGTTTTAAAATTGTCATTGTATTGTATACTGTGGTACGGTTTAAGTTTTTTGTAATAGTGCAATTTTGAGTAAATGCCATTTGTTAATTTCTCCTAATTCCCTCTGGGCACTTGAAGGCCAAATGAGCACAGATGGGACATCTTCAGTCCTTTGGAACAGTTCATTTGACTGATTTGGATTGAAAATTATTGTTTTATACTCTACATAGCACACTTTGTCTCCTCAGAATAGTGTGTGCTGAAAACATATTGACTCAAGGAAGACATCTGCTACTTTTTAACAAATAGGTATTATAAAGTTTTGTGGACGGCATCAAAAGTAACCAAAATTAAACAATTTGCAGTTCATGTACTGTACAGTCATTGTGACAGCTTCTTTCTTAATAATAAATTACTACAGACATGCAATGCTATTTGGAACGGCTGACCTACCTTACATTAAGTACCTTAACTTAGTAACTAATACGATATATATATTTATTTTTGATAAACTACTGTCATCTAAGGTGCAGAATGAATTTTAAAAAGTTTGAAAATGTTAATGCAGGCTCAATGTTTACATGCTTGAATAAATATTGAAATCAAAACTGGTTTTCCTTCCTTAAAAGTTGAGTAATTTGACATATAAGGTTTTAACCTAATAATAAATATACATCACTCAGAGTAGTTATTCAAGTAGTAACAAAATACATTTCTATTTACTCCTTTTTGTGGAACTTATTACTTACTGTAATGTAAACCGTGATGTAGAAATGAAAAGTCTATACTTTATTGGGTTACCCACCACTTTATACATATTTATTTTATATTATACATTTATCAGATGCATAATATGACTCCTTGGGCTTTTGATTCTCTCTCACACCGATAATTAGAAACACATTTACTGGGCCTGTACTGTCAAATGCAGCACGTACAGTTTGAAGCTGTGTGCTGTGCAAAAGGTATCTGAGCTTTATACTGCATGTTTTGACATTTATTAAGGGAAATATTGTCAATGTATGGCCACATATTGTGCTAAAGTAGGTCGTTTTTTTTACTCTGCTGAGGAAAGCTTTTAATAATATTGGTGGGTGTTTTGTTAATCTGCTCTTTTAAGGAAAGAATTATAGCTTCATGGTATGACAAATTTGTAATTTTTCAGCACTGACCCCAATAGTCTCACACATATTCTGCAAATTGTATGTCAATAGTACAAGATTCCCTCAAAATATGTTTTATTCAGTGTGTGTGTGTGTGTGTGTGTGTGTGTGTGTGTGTGTGTGTGTGTGTGTGTGTGTGTGTTGACCATGACCACATTTCTGAAAGCAGGAATCGGGCCAATCACTGGCAGGCAACAGGGCAGTGAAGCGGCCCAAAATTCACTCTCCTGACTCTCAATAGGTTTTCACTACAGAGCCAACAACACTGCCTCATCACCCATGCTCTGCCAAGAACAATGTTTGTGTGTTGTCTGAAGAATTTTTATTCCAAGACGCTGTTTGGAATGAGAAGCACTGCCTGACCTGATAAAAATGTTAGCACTTTGGCATCCCAGGACTAGAAATTAGCCATAATTCTTCAAATAAAAACACAATTCAATTTCTGCCACTATTATTTTTCCAGTGGTTTAATCTCCCAGTTTGCATTTCTTTTGATTTACACTTTCTTCACACTTACACTACTTGGGTGCCAGAATGGGAACTGTCACATGATGTATGACAATAAAGCCTGGAAATGACTGGAAACATGTTCGCAAGCAAAATTGTCAAATTATCTATTGTATCTTGTTGTATGTTAAGTTATATTGTAGGGGTGGGCATCACCAGAGTCCTCACGATACAATATCATAACGATACTTATGTCACGATACGATATGATTGCAAGTTAAACATATTGCAATATTCTGCGATATATTGCAATTCATAACCTTTTTTCCAACTTCAAATTTTTCCCAATTTCAACTTATGTCCCCAAAAAGAAACTTTGTCAACATCTGTTTCATCTAAAAAGATACATTTCTCTGTATTGCTGCAATATGGGATCGTCAAGCAGACAAACTGACCAACACATATATAAGAATAGATACTTGGCGTCTGTGTATCGATACAGTATTGCCATGGAAAATACCGCGATACTACGCTGCATCGATTTCCCCCCCCCACCCCTATTATATTGTATCTATATCACATGGCTATCACGTCATTCTACTTTGTTCAGTTAATGTCCATATAAGTGCGGCTGTTGTGTGATGTATTGTCATTGTTACATTATTGTGAGTTGCATGTAAGTGGTGGCAATTTGTATTGTCGTTATGCAGATTTCCATATGGACGCGAGAAAGCATATGTGATAATAAGGCAGCTAATAGGGATTCAAATGAACAAAGAAAAACAAACATTCTCTGGGATCAGCTTCTCAAATGTGAGGATTTGTTTTATATAACAGTTCTGGACAAAACAAGGCTCTTTTTCACTATGTCCTGATGTTTGGAGACAAGCATTTAGTCAGCATTTAATCAATTATAAAAAATGTAAAAAAAAAAATCTGTGGATTAATTGATAATCAAAGTAAGCGTCCTACTACAATTTTCCCATAGTGCCCTTGATAAACTACTTGCTAATTGGTGATTGGGTGAATAAAATCTATTTTTAGATGTACATTTGCAATTGGAAACACAGACAAATTAAGCATTCCAATCTAGTGCCATATTTTTGAAAACCAATTTACTAATTCTCCATGGAAACTCATGTACTTTGTTAATTTAAGTGAATTTCTTCTTTTAGACATGAAATGAACATGGTTTATGCCACTTCAGCCATGGAGTGTTACACACAGTAGTGTAAAGGACATGATATGGTGTAATCCCTCCGTAGAAAAAAAAGAGTCAGAAATCCGTCCTCCAACAAATACTTCTGTAAATTGAAACTACTCTATTGCCGTGTGTATCAGCCTTGATGTGTATGGCATGTTATTGCTCGAGACAACTTCTCTGGTTGGAGGTGCAGAGGAGGCTCCTTCCTCTCTCTCTCTCTGAGTAAAGAATATCCTGATAAAAAGGTAGAGCAGATGAGGGGGGGCGGGGGGGGGGGTGATACGGCGCACAGAGAAATTTCATTTCCTGCCTTGTACGGAGAAAATAGTATCAGCTAGGAAAACCTGGCCGAGAGATGGGAGATTTACCCTCCAAACATTGATAACCATTTGTTCATTTCCTGACAACAACAGGGGAAAAAAATGCATGAGTCTCCTCTGAAATGGAATAGGTTGAGTTTTCCCTCTCTTTCTCGTTTTGTTCTGCGGAGGACGGGAGTCTATTTCATCGGCAACACGCAGCAGTGCTCCTAATCACAGAATCAGTTATTATTGGAGGGAGCGTTGGCTGCATCGGCTGCATAGCTGAGAGACGAAAAAGAAGGGGTCCGCGGTCAAATTCTCCCACTCTTGTGTCGCTTAGCTTCTCTCTCCGGCAGTTCGGATTTGCATTTTAATGGAAGGCTTTTATAGACTTCTCGGTGGCGTTCGTGGCACCACAAGTGGCATCATTAAGTGAACTAAGCCGGATTAGAGGCGATGCTGAGGTCAGATACCCATACGCCATAACAGAACCGAAGCTTTCTCCTCCAGGATTAGACAGAGACCGAGAGACGGCGGCAGAGGGGGGAGAAAGTTGAGGGGTTTGGAGGGGAGGAGGGAGTAGGGGTATTTTGTAGGGACAGAGAGGAAGAGAGGAGAACAACTAGAGTGAGAAAGATAAGCCAGAGCAGTGGAAAGAGAGGGAGTGGGAGAGAGACATGAGGGGAGAGAGGAGAGACGGGCTGCAGCAAAGTGATGAATTGCTTGTAAAGTGGCTCTTCTTCAGCTTGAGGGCCTCTCAGCTCCTTTTTTTGGCTCCCGATCCAGCGTGCCACAAAGTGATATAAAGCACAAACCTGGAAATAAAAGTGTTTGCAAACATTTCTGGGCTCACAGAGGAGATTGGACCATTCACATAGTGCCAGGTAAGTTGTCAGAGAAAACTTTCAGTGCCCGTAAGGTCATTTTTATTGTCTTGTGCGGCATACATATACCCTCCTGGATCCTGAAGAGATGTAAACAGTCCATGAAGCTGTGTTTGGTGCCAAAATAAAATCTTTAGTTGTTAATCGGGACACAAAAATCCCCTTTAGATATTTTTTTAGATATTCAATTATGTTCTTTCTTGAAATACTAACAACACTGTAACCATACAAAAGGCCGTATAGACACTGTACAAAAGTTGACAATCATGAAAGATACGTCATAAGTCTTTGGTCATCAATCCAAAATAATGGTCCGACACACGTCCACTGATTTAGAGCTTTGGCAACCAAAGATAGCCCTAGTGAAAGTGTCCAACCTCTCGCAATGTGGCTGCTGCTACAAACCACATCATCAATTCAGAAATCAGAATAAGACATAAAATGTTGCATTGTTTTGGCCAGGAAGATGCGGGCGGGGGAGCCAATCGGGCCTATTAGTATTTTTACAAGCTAACGGCCAAGAGTTTTACTTTGTAGTTTGGTAAGCTCACAAACTAAGTATTGATACAGCTTCTGAAATATAAAAATAAGAAGCCTGCTTTGCCCCTGCCTTTGATTTTATGATTTTGGCACAAAAGAATGGCATGCTTCGACTAAAACCGTGCACTAGCCGACACAACATATTCCTACTTGCATCACACTGTAGCGCTTTGGTTAACCACGTATGCTACGGACAGTTCTACATGCCTAAAAATTGATATTGTACAGTCTGACAAAGAATGTGCCCAATGTTTTATTAAATGTCACGTGTGACTCCTTTTAGTGTGTAGGGTCCTTCAGTTTGTTGAACAACAAATATATGACGTCACATACTTTCTAGAGATTAAATCTACTACTTTCACTGTCCTTTAGATCACCAGCAGAAAACACCAAATAAACTTTTAGTTTAGCATGACTTAAAGTCTCTAAACTGTTTTGCTGTCTTGTTTTCCAATTAACCTTTCCGGGGTCCAACCTTTGCATGGAAAGACATGGATCAATGCCCACAATGATAAACATCTGCAGAGCACCTACAACCGACTGTGGCTTTGTAAATGCTGTGTAAATATTAACTAAGGGGTATTTGCTGTTGGTCCACAGGTCCGACGCGTGCCAGGTGCACATATGAAGGGGAGGTTAGTGAAGCGTTTGAAAGTGCTGTGAACGTCGAGCTGGCAGGCTGGACTGACGCTTAACTGCTGGAAATAGAACGTAGTCTTCGCATCCAAGTTCATGTCTAACTCAGTGTCACCTCATGTTTGGTATTGAAACAACACACCAGAGAGAAGACTAAAGAGGTAGCCATAATCTAGACAACCACACACACTGGGGACAAAGTCAGTGGCAAACTGAATATGAGGATTTGTTTAATTAGTCATAAAGTTGAAGATGCATTCTTCGAAACAAGCTCCAATTGATGGAAAATAACAGACTATAGCTTGATGGAGGACAGGTCACTTTATGTCACTAAAATGTGACTGAGAAACATCAGAAAGGGTGGAATCAAACAAGAAAGGAAGTGTGGTATCACTAAAATGGGATGTGCTTTTGTTATACATCAAAAAAAATACACCAGCACACAAAAATAACAAGATGTCTTGTACAAAAGTGTGTGTGTGTGTGTGTGTGTGTGTGTGTGTGTGTGTGTGAGCCTAACACAGCGTGCTGTGCAGAGATGAGCGGCCCGTCACTCAGCAGGCATCAGGCCGTAGAGGTCACACCCCGACAGTTGCAGGAAGAAGAGATTAGGCCTGTGTGTGTGTGTGTGTGTGTGTGTGTGTGTGTGTGTGTGTTTTTCAAAAAGCAGAGATTATGCATTGTGATATCAAACTGGGTTAACGTAGCGGACTGTGTTTGCATACAGGGGTGCCACGGCCTCGCGGGTTTTAGCATTAATCCCCACACACACTGAATCCTCACCGGCTGATTTGGCACTTTTTCAGAGTATTAGGCCACCAGGCGAGGAAGCTTTGTTTACCCGACAGACAAGTCATCATGTTTAATAAAATCCCTACTAGCCTCCATTTTCCTCTCCACCTTCTTGTACGGGAATTATTCTTTTTACTTTGGTTTACTTCAGTGACATTGAACCCTCGTCTCAAAAGAGATGTGGTCCTTAACACAGTATTGTGACAAACATAACAGACAAAATTAAGAAAAACTATGTATCAAAGTAATGCACAATAAAAAAAAATTAAAAATAATATATGAAATCTTGTTATAATGTCAAGCCTGGCCTGAAAAATTACAACTGTTTTTGGTTATTTCATAAAAGAGATAATCTTTTAGAGAAATAGTTGATATAAAACGCATGTTTTCAGACTAGTACTAACTACAGAGTATAAGGCTGAGCCATAGAATAGTTCATGCTCGACTGCGTCCTCTTCCTAGCTTTTTCCAGAGCTTTCATCCACATCTCACGTTCTTCCAAAGTATGGCACTTCACGTGATAACAGGTGGTCGAATGGGTGAAAGATCGCAACCCATAATATAGGGGAGATGCAGCCGAAAGCTCCGGAAACAGCTATGAGTTGGATCATTTGATGATTTTTTAATGATATGGCTATTTTGAATGCATATACAGTACATGGAGCCTTTGAATCGGCCTCAGTTTTAAACTTGTCCTCTTTGGCTTGTTATTCAATTCAATGTTATTTATAGTATCAAATCATAACAAGAGTTATCTCAAGACACTTTACAGATAGAGTAGGTCTAGGAAAATGAAAGGAAAAAAAATGCAGGTATGTCAAGTCAAGTGAGCATCTTGACACTTCTGTTAGTAGAAGTTGTATTTGTCACTCCCGTAATGACTGCATGCTGTTGGCAAAGATTGCAAATTCCATCAGCTGATTTAAACACTTTACCTTCATATTCATGCGCATTGCATTTGTTATTCGCATTTGTAATGCTGTAGTGATGAACACACGTATGAAGCCCATTTTGTTACAAGCAGCAAACAAAAAATCCCAAAAAGTAGTTTGTGGGGAAATTAACTAAGGGGATTAAATAATAAATTAAAATCAATAAGAAAAACATCGCTTCACAGTTGCTATGATTAATGGACTCTCCTGAAATGATAAATTAAAGTTGAAAACTTTCTGTACACATTATTAAACCCCCCCCCATTTTCTAGCTCATTTAAAAAGCTGCAGGCTTGTTTCCCATTATGTTGATAATATGGGTATGGTTTGCCAAAACTCTTTGTGCTAATTGTTTGTTGGTTCAAAAAGCCATTTTCTGTTAGAGTGCACAAATCCATTACGGCCTCCTCCTTAGCCCGGATAATGGGGATTGAATTAATGCGGGGGCTAAAACATGTGGCCCGGGACTTCTAAAGATATGATTGATCATCTTATTGCTGGGTATTCAACCGGTTTGGTTGTGTTAATCGATACCATTACCTCCTCCGGATTAAACAGCGGTCTGTTAACGAAGCCAGACCCAAAGAAAGAAAGATGTGAGAATGGCTCCAAATACTTAAACTGGTCAACATTAAAGCCACTACTTCAACTTCCAGTTAAACTCTCTTAAAAACACATCACTTCCATTGTAAGACACATAACATTCAGTAGACTCTCATCAATAAGTACCAAGGTTATAATCGTTAACGAACGAAATAACGAAAACTAGGTGGGAAAAAACATTGTCGTTAACTGAAATAAAAATAAAAACGAGGCATTACAAAAAAACGATAACTAAACTAAAACTGTAAAGTCTGTTTGCAAAACTAAAATAAAATAAAATTATCGAGTAAATGTCCTTAGTTTTCGTCTTTGTTGATCTTTCAAATAACGTTATATCTCTCCGACCATGACATGGTACAGTTTCCGACTGGGAACCCAGAAATTCCGACATTCCACGTCAAATTGAACACAACATGTCCGTGGCTCCGTCCCTCTCGCCTGGCATCATGGCGGTACCGAAAGTCGGAAGAAAGCGGAAGTCCTATTTGATTATGACTGTGTCAGATAAAGTGCCCTGCAGTGGAATCCCACGAATTTGAAAGTACATTTGAGAAGCGCACACAAGCTAGGAGGCTAACCTAGCTTACGTTAAGGAGAACGCGAAGCCCCCTTTCCCCGAAACAGAAGCTAAGCCCGGTACAGGAAATGGATGTATGGATACAGGGCAGCATGACAGAGACAACAGCAGGACAGAGAACACTACAGGAAGGCTTTCACCTGTGTGAGCCGATTGATTTCAAAAAGTTCGCCACTTTACTCCAACCAAAGTTGAAAAAACCTGTTCATGTCTTCTTTAGTCTGTTGGCTATTTAGGTTTTTTCCTGGAACACGTCACTTACACATTTTGCACTTACTGCGGCGTCTTGTGTAGACTGTTTACATATTTATGACCATATGTAGGCTACATTTATGTACTGGTGTTATTGTTGAATACATATTTCTAAAATTGTATGATGTTTTTGTTAAGTTATTATTACACAATACTTTTTCTGATGTTTTTGAATCCCCTGACAAATAACCCATATTACAAAAAAAGACTAAAACTAATAAAAACTAAACTAAAACTAAGCATTTTCAAAAAATAAAAACTAAATTAAACTAGCAAACCCGCTTTAAAAACTAATTAAAACTACTGAATTTGAATTTGAAAACAAAAAGTCAAAACGAAATAAAAATAAAAACTAATGAAAAATGCAAAACTATAATAACCTTGATAAGTACAAAGATAAATTCTGGTGTCATCAAGTGACAAATCCAAAATGTCACAGTCAGACAACACTGACTTTTGGTGAGTCTACCCACAGGCCACTATCTAAAAAATAAATAAATAAATGATTGCCACCAAAATCTGTTAATAGTGCTGAGTAAGAAAAACAGAGTGTGGTATATTAGAGCCCCTACCCTCATGACCTAACACACAAACGCATACTGATTTAAATATCTTAATTTAAAGTTATAATCTTAAAGATTTACATCATATCAAACCATCATTTTTGTAAGTCAAAAACCTGCTGTAGTCATTAAATGCGTTTTCACTAGTTTGCATTGTCAGTGGCGGAGTCGTGCTTGATTCAAACGGCATGACCATGCACAAGGGATTCACAGAAAATGATGCAGGCACATAGTGGAGAACATTTGGAGGACAGGATGCACGTGGTGACGTCATTTCAAGGAGCAGAACAGTCGGTCACTGACATTTTGAAGAGGAACCAAATCTGTGTTGGCATTAGTCTATACTAATACAGTAGTATTACAGTGATTTATAAAGAAGAGATCTCATTTTCATCATGGTGGACCGACTAGGGAAATACACAAGTTGCTAATATATTCAAATCATCGTTTTTATTCCTGGAAATAAACTGTACCAGCTTCACGATTCCAACCAGAAATGGAACTGGGATTTTAAAACGACAATTTTGGAGGCCCTGGTGGAACGGGTGTGTCAAGCAATTTCTCATGTTTGTACTTTCCCCTAATCACATCTATTTACTATCCTATTTCAAAATAAATGTATCTGTATGCAGCATTTTCTTTCTGCAAAGTGCATCCATCAGATTACACTGCAGGTGCAATGATGACTTGTCTACCCACTGAGCTATTCCTGATTGGAGAGTGTATTATGAGGATATGGCCCACTTTGTGTTTGCGTCTTGACTGCCAACTTAGTCACAGCCAAACGATCTGCAACAAATGATTGAAGGAATCGAGCCAAAAGAAACATCAACAGACAAACAAATCATTATACTACACAATGAGTGAATAACAATCACTCGCATTGCGAAAACAAAAATGATAAGCCAAAGAGAACTTACAGTGTTTAGGAATGGAGCTATTGAAATGTAGAAGAATGTGTATGGGGGTTAGACAGCAGGACAGGTCAAAGCAGGAGGGGTGAGAGGTGTCAGCTAATCTGCTGCAGGATGATATAGATAAACAGTGAAGCCTCCCAGAGAGCAGATGTTGTACACAGATGGACACGGAGCAGTTGGTGGCAGCAGGAGAGAAAGAGAGGGAGATCAGATAGGCCGAGAGGCAAAGAAAGAGAGGAACACCGCAAAAAAATTGTCTCGTAATGCTTGTTTTTTTTTTTTTTTTTACACTAAACATTTCAGCATTCCAATTCAATTTTAAATTTCTTTTTCACTTGTTGGAGAATATTCATAATTCCAGAAGTATTGACAAAAAACCCATTGAATCAAGACACTCAAAATCAGTTCATTTGCATTGGCTGTTAACACTATTATTCTACAATTCCCAGCAACCCTGTACTCTGCTTCTTCTTTTTCTGTATAATTTGAAGAAGAAAATATACATGTTGGAAGTTGGTTTTCCATCAGCTTGTTCCAGAAACTCAAGAAAGCTTCATTTACTCTTGAAGAACAGCGTCTTTTTCCTGTTTTGGGCCACAAGGCGAACTGGAACATTTCTCCAAAAATACTGCTGGCACACAAAGTAAGACGCAGTATGTCCTGACGAGATCCCCATTCTCTCATGTGTGTACCACAATTATTTATTAGAATGCACACACAAAAAAAACATTTGCTTTATCGATGTTTATAAATGTTACAAAAGCAGAACATTTCAGAATGGTGAGATTCAAGCCGGAGGAAGAGGAGACAGAGAGCGCAGGAGTAAAAGCAGAGATATCAGATCGCCTGTCCTGGACTCCTCGGATGTGTCATCTCACACTAATAACCCTCATCTGATCTGAATCTCTCTGCCTTTTCTCTCCCTCTGTTCCCTCTTTCCTCATGTCTTCGTCTCCCGCCTCATCTCCTTTCATTCCTCTCCCTGTTCTTTTTATCCACCCCCCCCTCTCCTCTTTGGTTGCGTCACTGTCCCCTCTCTGTCCCATCTCCTTCTCATTAGACCTTATCTGAGTGCCCACATTCGCTGTTGGTTTTTTATCTGTTTAATTATGTTGCTACGCACCTATGGAGGGAGTAAGGGAAGCCCTGTGGCATGCTGGGAAGACGATTCTTCTGTGGTGCTCTCTTGTGTCCTGCCCTCTTGACTTTTACACACACACACACACACACACACACACACACACACACACACACACACACACTTTTGCTTGATTGAGCCTCTCTGTCTCTCCCATACACACACACACACACACACACACACACACACACACACACACACACACACACACACACACACACACACAGACCCACCCACATACATAAAGACAAGCAGAATGTCCCTACCCTCTTTTCAATTCAGTCACCTTTTCAGCATCATGGGGCCCTTTGAGCAGGGCCCTGGGCCCCCAAGTCCCCCGAACAGCCAGGCTCAGTGATAAAACTCCCCAGACACTCCTCCATTATGAAGCAATGATAGGAGATGCTGCCTGGAGTAATGCACACTCTCAACCGTCCTCATACACATGCAGACGCCAAGGCAGCCATACAGATACACACTCAAAAAAGAAATACACACATGCTGCAAGCACATAAAGGAATTTACACACACACACCCTCCTCCCCTGCTGCCTTATCAACCTCTCTCAATAACCACTGCGTGAGCTGCATGTGCTCTTCTTAAACGTAATCCTTTAAGAATCCAGCTGTCATTGATAGAATATTTTAGAATACTAGCTGCCCATGATGTATCAGGACATGGGAGTGTGATAGTTTTCTTATAAGCCATATGTAAACACTTTTACAGAAGAGAAAAAAAACTGTAGGCTGCACAATGATAAGACTCATGACATTTCAGGCCCTGCCCTCAGCCGTGTCTTTTTAATTAGGGAATGATTGACACCTGGCACAACAGGTGAATGTAATAAACTGCTATTAACGATCTAGTAGGATGGCAGCAGCATTACAGGCATGCCATCATCAAGTATCCCAACACTCTGTTTCTGTACTGAGGAGCCATGCAAGTATTAGGCTAAATAGAGCCAGTTTTGGAAAGTCATTTAGTATATTGACTGCACTCAAGTACTGTCATTAAGCAAAGTACTAAATTGTACATTTTTAAAATGTTATGCTACGTTTATACTACTCACTACATTTCTGAGGACAATCTCTTATGTTTTACTCCAATACATGAAGCTGTCTCTCAACGCTGCTTATATGGTAAAGACTTACTATAATGTTAACATTTTCACATTTATGAAGGTGTAATCATCATATCATATATAATCATATGGCACTTTTGCTTAAAATAATTACTAAAATGATTATTAGTCTGCAGCCATGCAGGAGGAATAAAAATAGTCGGCGATTCATTTTCTGACTGACTGATTATTCAACCAATATTTATAGCTCCAAAAGACATGGTTACATATACAAACCATATTAGGAGCCCTAATAAGAAAAGTCTGTTAAAAAATGTAAACAATCATATAAAGGTTTTCACTTTCTGCAAGGATTTGACGAAAATGTGTTATTAAATGTGAAAATAATAGTAATGACATTTAAAACATTGCCATGTTTTATGCAATGTGTATTTGTGTTTGCCTTTTAAAATAAAGAGTGTTTTGTGTACTTTAGGGAGCTAAGGATTATGCCCCCATTCTCGTCACAATGGGGCGTTTCACAGACAAGTAGGACTCAAGCCTGTCAGGGTCAAACTGCAGCAAACGTTGCTGACGGCGGCCACAGGGGGGATCATCTGAAAGTGTGTGTGTGTGTGTGTGTGTGTGAAACAGAGTGTGTGCGGTAGGGCCTACAAGGGCGATAACCCCAACACTGATGACCCTTCCCTATCTGTTCACTTGATCCCAGCATGCACACACACACACACACACACACACACACACACACACACACACACACACACACACACACACACACACACACACACACACACACACACACACCACGGTGCATACAATATGTGATTTTAATGAACCTAATCTCCAGGATCACCAGGTCTCTGAGCCGGGAAATTAACGAGAGCAGGTTAAACACACACACGCACACGATAGGTTCAGTGAAACCTCTTTCAAATTGTGTGTGTGTGTGTGTGTGTGTGTGTGTGTGTGTGTGTGTGTGTGCGTGTGCGTGCGTGTGTATAAGGGTGAAATTGGTTTTCCTCAGGATTAAAGGATTAAAAAGGCTGTTAGTTCCTCAAAGTACTCCAAATGCCCCCCTCAGTATTCATTACAGCAGATACAAAAGGCAGAGAGGAGCTCATAATGGCCCCAGCCTTCTAATCATTTCAAGCAGGGAAGCTGCTGATCTCGCACACCACAACCACACACACACACACATCCACTATCTTCTATTATCATTATCCACACTATTAGCATGAGATAAGAACTGTCTGGAAAGCACAACAAGGGGAATTTCGATGTATTATTGAGGAAACTGTGGCAGAAAATGTTTTCAATATTTAAACAAATACGATTCCTGCTTGCTGCTTTACGAGTCAACTACTTCTTTTTTTTAATGATTCCATGATGCCAACAGGTCTGGTGTGAGCCGGAAATATATTGCAGAGTGCCCATTCAAACACACCCCATGGAGAAAAAAACTGTCCCTTCAAGCAAGGAGGAGGGGGGATTAATTGAAAGTGATTGAGAGCATTTCTCCGGTGCCCTTTTTTCACCCAGCGGGTGGCCACTTGTTCGCTGACAGCAATAGAGGGATTGGTTTACAATTGTCAGCCGCTGGCCAACCACTGTGTATGTGTGTGCGTATACAAGCGTGGAGGCCTAACAAGGCTGAAATTGATGCCATTTTTGATGGTTGCTGACATTCAGCAGCAGAAATGTCCACATTGGATGTGGAAAAGGCTAAAGCCAAGGACGAGCAACTGGGAGAAAAAGAACAAAAGACAAAAGAAGAGGCGAGAAGACGAGAGAAACGAAAAGGATAAGAAATAAGTAAGCATGTGGGAGGTTGAGAATCAAAGTTTGCGCTGTCAAATTTAGTGGAGTAAAAAGCACAATATTTGGAGTACAGGTATGAAGAAGCATAAAATGGAAATACTTTAATAAAAGTACAAGTAATTCAAAAAGTTCAGTGCATGAGTAAACATAGTAACGTTACAGCAGTGTTTTCCCTCCACATATCTACAACATTAAGCATACTCTCGTTTTTAGATATCTGAATACATTACAGTTGTGCTTGTAGTCAGCTTCTGCTTTACTCTGTAATAACAAAATAAAGGAGGCAAGGAAAGGACCCATTAGCACGTTATCACTAAACACTGGTTGTACTACACTCCACAGCACAATGGTTTTACTGTCCAGTGGATGAAAACCCTCCAGTCTTTAGTTTGTGTTTTCAGAGGCACTTCTCATGCATGAAACACCCCATCAGCTACTACAGGAGACAGGAAACTATTACATGCACGTCATTTTTCTTCACTGTTGGCACACTGTAGTAATCACAGACCCCCACCCCCACCCCCCCTCCCGTATCGTCTTCCTCCTGTACAAGCACGGAGGAAAAACTCCCGACAAAATAAATGCTGCGACCACAGCTCCTCAGCTCGTATTTCTTTACCCAGCTCTTCTTTATTTCCCGTCATCATTTCAAGGGGAGACAAATGTTTGTCACATCTACTGTCTGGGTGCACAACAGCTGCTTGGGATTTTGGTTATCTCGGGTTTTTTTCTTTTCTACTGTTGCACTTATTTTGCATTGCTCTGGATAAGAGTGTCAGCTAAACACATACACTGCATTTGTACGTGTCAGCATTTCCCTAAGTCAGATCCCCAGGCTTGTTTCATTGCTTTTTTTGTGCAGATTGGAGTTTTACTTTTATAAACAGTACTTGGAAGAAAAATGCTTTATAGACTGAAATCAAGTATGAAAAAAAATTCTACCACCAGAGATTTTACTCAAAAGAACCTTCACTTATTTGAGTAAAAGGTTGCTTTTTTTTCCTTGCTCTCAGTTACTTAAAGGGGCACTACACCAATTTTACACATGAACTTGAGTTTACACCTCACAAAGAGTACTACTTAGCCTGTAATAGTTGTCATATGTTCTCTCTCTTTCCAGGGAGCTTTCTAAAGTCTGAGAATATGACCCTGATGATGTCTGACGCACGTTATTGATAGGGATGTTAATGATGAACCGTTTAACCGTGAAACATTTTTCGCATGGTAAAAGAAAAGTAGGCTATACAATCTATTTCTTAACTGCTAGGTAACTTGCTAGTTCTAACTTTGCACTTGCAAGTTGCGTTTTAAGCCGCTCTTTTTTTTTCCTGCTAAGTTCCTGGCTCTCTGCTGGACGGCGGCCACAGCGGAGAGCTACGTGACACATGCCACTATATTGATGAGGGCTGGCGGGTTAAATCGGCCGTCCTAGACACAGAGCGTGCCAGGCAGACACACAGCTGACAACCCCGCAGGTGGATGTGGTGGAGACGGGCTCGGACGTATTCTCTGGACAGCTGCGGACATATACCGGTCGTGCAGACTTGCAAGCGGTTCTAGGAAAGTGGCTGCTGTGGGTACGCCATCTGTGCTGCCTGCACAATTCGACATGCGCATGCGCAGATGATAATCCTGTTTTACGACGATTTACGACACTGCACGATCTGTTCCACGCTTGAAGTATTTAAGTTGGCCTAATACCATCCGGTCCGGGCGTCCTGGACAGGTGAATTGGGACTCTGTTGCCAGTGTCGGTTAACGGTTAATGATCGGTTAATGAGGGTCGGCTATTCAGGGAAAAAAAGACTCCCTAGTTATTGAGTTGCATTATGGGAAATGTAGGAACGAGTGTTTTTGGAGCTCGACCGGAGACCACAAGTCAGGATATCTTAGCCACTGCTGCTTCAATGTTGACCTTCTTTTTTTAAATCTGTCACTTGGGAGTCTCCCCAACTTTATTGATGTGCAATTGCTGGAGTACCCCTTTAACACAAAACCCTATTTTAGCTCTGCCCTTTGAGGAGTTTATTTCTTCTTTTTTTTATTATTTTATTGGGCATTTTTAGGCCTTTGTTTGTATAGGACAGCTGAAGACATGAAAGGGGAGAGAGAGGGGGAATGACATGCAGCAAATTAAAGGGCCGAAGGTCGTAGTCGAACCTTGGGCTGCTGCGTCGAGGAATGAGCCTCTATATATGGGCACGCTCTACCAGGTGAGCTACCCAGGCGCCCCTATGAGTTTATTTCTACTGCCAAAAACAAAAACCTTAGAGAGACGTTTAACATTCTTCCCATCCCATTTAGCTTTTCATTAACTGTAATGTTCAGTAGAAGTTGGTCACATTATTGCTTTAATTCAATTATCTCATTGGTTCCAAATAAGGATAAGGACCACTGCCAGACACAAAAAACTCAGAAGTGCCGTTCTCATTCAAGTAACGCCTAATGGTTTAAGATGATCTCAAGGATGCAGGTCAAACGGATTTGCCTGTGCAGAAATAACACATTGGTAAGTGCCTGTTGCCAATCTGGCTCAACAGTCTGTGGCCTACATCATGTTTCCTTCAACAAGTTGCTTCCTCTGTCAGCAACAAGTTTGACTAACAAGCTACACGCTAATAATAGGAAACATAAGGAAAGGGCGGGATACGATTGTGTAGAAAGGCCAAGCTGCTTAACTTAAAAAAAACATAGTCAAGAAATATGAGTGGGGTGTTATTTGCAGAATTGAAAATAAAAGAGTTTATGTGCAAAATGTTTGACATTACATTGAAATAAGAAGTTTCTTGCTGCTTTAAAATATTATGCATCTGGTCATTTTTTCCACAGCAGTTTCAGCATCAATTTCCACACCACCGATCTGCCATCCATCCATTTTTTCACGTATTTCTTCATCACCTTTCCACGTCTCCTTCCCTTTATACCTGAACCCATCTCTCTTCTCACTGTTGTGTTAGTCACCTCACTCTTTTTTCTTTTCTTCTACCTTTTTCCCCGTTTCTGCCAAGCTTGGCTTCATTAAAACACTAATGACTCCCATTATCGGAGCCACAGATCGATGTGGTTGGCGTTCACTTGAGCCTCTGCTAATAAGGTGTGATTAGTGTTGGTTTAATTCACTGAACCTCTGTGTATGTTTGTATGTGTGTGTCCTGCCATTACTCTGATCTTTTATTGATTTGCTGTTTGGCCAGCAGATGGACTCCCTCCATGGATCTCTGCCTCTCAAACAGACTATTTCAGAATCACAGGCAGTCTCGGCGGCAACTATGAAAACTGTAAATTCATGAAAAGTGTACTAGCGACAGGATAACAGAATATGTTCAAAAACTATATTTTGTGTCATCTCCATTTCTCTCTCTGTTTTTGTCTGTTTCTCTATATTCCAGTCCGTGTCTATGTTTTGCATTATCCCCACCAGTCTGCCTGGGGTTTTTGAAGTGTCAGGGAAGGCATGGTAGCCTGGACCTCCATGGCTGAAGCTTCCCAGAGGTTATAAGGATGTCGACACAGCAAATCACAGTTTGATGGTAATCCCATATGCTCCCAGCTGACCGGGACAGTCCACTCAGAGTATACACAAGTATAGAGTATACATTCCTAATAATGCTGTATCGTATGTATTTTTCTGTATCGTTTTCTATCGCGATGTTGAAAAACAAGAGGCCGAACTGCGTTGCGGCAATATTTGCGTCATTTTTACAATCTTCTGATCCTTGCACGTTATGTTCATTTTGTACTAGAGTTCCTAATTAAAATGAACATTTGTCAAGTATTTAATTCTCACAAGAGTATACAAGAGTAGAGTATGGTTTACCATGTGGTTATTTCATATGGACTATTTATTTATAATGAATAACCAGAAAACATGCTATATCGTGATATATATCTTTATTGCGATATGAAAGGACCTATATCAGGATCAAAGATTTCGGCCATATCAGCCCATTGCTTAGCCTATTTGAAAGTGCAACCAGTTCAAATCTTCACATTCTATTTTTTCTCTTTATATGTGATTTACACTGTAATTTAATGGTTGCACTTAAAAGTCAGATTTAACTGCTGTATTTCTACAGCAACATACTGATAAATCACAGTCATTTCAGGCAAAGTTGGTGTAAAAGTAGTTCAACTTATAGCCAGTAATTCAACGTAAATGTACAGTCCAACATTTCACAATGATGTGATTTGTCAAATATCAATGTATACACTCTAACATTTATGTAGTTGAAAAGTATTCTTGAATAGTTACCGTCATAGCTACTTTTTAACGTGGTTTATTAAATTGCGTGTATAAGAAAATAAGATTGCATCCAAATGAATAAGTGTGGAGTTTCTTGGCTTTGAGCAGAAGTACCTACTTTCTCTGTTTGATGTTATCTGCAGACGGGTCTCTGAGGATTCCCCTCTGAGGGCTGCGGATGATATTGTTCTCTGCGGTTTGCATCTGCTGGTTTGATAATCCAGTGATTTTGCCGTCAGAGGGGGATTCTGGGAGCGCAAACACGCAACAACACACAAACTCCTGGACTGTGACGGCAGCCATTGTTCCTCCCAAACAATGTCTTCACTTTGATGTCTGTGATGCTTGGCTGGCCGAGGGGAGTTTTTTCAATCTGCTTTCGCACCCAGTTCCCTCTCTTTCTCGCTTTTCTCCCCCCCCCCTCTCTTTCAGCCTGCACTGCTGAGGAACACATAAACTAAAAAGAAATAATGTATAAACGACTTTTATTCTCTACGTACAGTATATTATTATTTCATTTTATATCAAATGGATTTGTGGACTTTCTGAAATAAATAAAAAAATGTACTAATTATTATGAATTAATTGCATAGACACATGCAGCACCAAGTTCATATTTGTATGGTTAATGTGAAAAGTTTGAAGGGGAAACAACTGCATCATTTTTAATTCATAAAAAACTGACTTAGACTGCAATAAGTCTGGCAAGCCGATGGATTTTGGCGCTAAATTTGTATCAATAAATCCAATTTGAAATATTTAATCTATTTATTTCCTCCAAATCCACAGACTTTCAGGGATTTTCAAAACTCCAGGACTGTAAGGGGAATTATAGCTTGAATACTAAAAGGCTTTTTGAAGGAAAAGGCCAGTAAAAAACAGCCAGTAAAACGCTGCAAAAAACGAGAAGAAGAAGTCACACTTATACTGTATGTATGTGTATGTGTGTGTGTGTGTGTGTGTGTATATATATATATATATATATATATATATATATATATATATATATATATATATATATATATATATATATATATATTCTAATAAATAAATAAAATTGCCATTGATCTGATCTGTTGCACTCATATCACTGTATGTATGATGTGGCATATTGTGTGTTGTGTTTGTGTCACTAAAATGCCATTAAAAGCCCCTTCAAAGGGTTAAGCCTAAAAAAGGGGGTTTGTCATTGTCTTGCTGCGGGGGCAACATGCTGGTTGAAGTCTTGATTGGCAGGTTCAATCCTCCAATGTGCTTTGGCACAAAAGGTGACAAGCAGAAAGGAAATTGGCTTTTGTCCCTGCCTCTCAGCTACTTAACCTGTGCCGGATTTCTCATTTATTAAAACTTAAACTGTCCTGAAACTGACACAAACAAGCATACGCAAAAGAAATTCTGCAAGATGGTTCATTGCCTTGGTTATGTTTTAAATTTGTCTGCAATTACTCCTTTTTATTGACATTTCTGGTGGGGTTTAAGAGTCGCTTTTGAAGTAGATTTGAATTCTTCCATTTGCTGCATTCATTGTAAGGTTTCCCTCAATTTTTAGATACGAGTTAAAAACATCTGCAGTATTTTTTAACTCAGTCTCAGTACTCATGCAAGTTTTATATTATTGCAAACACTACCTTATTGCTTTTTAATCATCTTTTATTCTATTCATTTTCTGCTATGAATTGCCCTGCAGTTTTTTGTTGCGTTATTTTCATTGTTTGAATTTGAGTTTAGTTAACTTTTAACTCTTTCATTTGACTCTTTAAATCCTATTTATGTGCCTTTTTATATTGTCTTTTACATTGCTTCTTAAATGTATTTTACGTCTTGTGCAAATCACATGAATTCCCTTGCTGTTGAAAAGTGCTGTACAAATAAACGTGCCTTGACTTTCCTGTTATTTTATGTATGCCCTTAGTTTTATTTCATAGCAACATTAGTGCACCCAGCAACAACAACAAAAATCCAGACAATTTAGGAGATTTTTTTTTTTAGGTGCCCATCAAAAAATTCAATAAGAGATAAAACGTCCACACAAATAAAACTTGGAAATGAAATCCAGCCAGAGGTGGATGCCCTGCGTTCCTCTGTGCTTGGCCTGTACTCACTCTAAGTTAGTAGTTTTGTGCCCCCTTCTGGCAACTGTGGCAAAAACTGACCAGCTGATACAGTTGTGATAGAAAGAAATAAGAGCTTGTAATATGGGGGTGATGTCTCTTATCCAGCCACACAAGGCCAACAACCACCAATGCACACAGATTATTAGATTTCCACAAAGGTATACAGATTCATGAGCACTTTAATAATACAACGGATCCAAACCATCGTAAAACAAAAAGGGAATTTCTCTCAACAACCCTAGAAATACATCCTAATATGAAGTATACATGAACAATACAACTCCATATTCCTTCTTATTTGTCATACCATTCTGCCAAGCTCAACATGATTAACTATTTAACCCTTTCCTAACTTACCTACCCAACTTTAACCCTTACCAGTACAAGAATGAAGACACACACACACACACACACACACACCTAGGACTGTTTAGCAGAATGCCGTGTGCGATACAGTCCGGTGAAGATGCCACATACAAAAAAAGTGAAACATTAGGCGTTGCAACATAATAAGAACCAAATCAGCCATTTCCCCTCTGTCACCTTTGTTACTCTGAGAACCAACAAGGCAGTAGACTCTCCAACTACACCTCCCTCTCCCTCTCTCAGTCACTCCCGCCCTCTCTCTCGTCTCGACTCCATAACTTGTCACATTCCCCACTCATTTCCATGACAGATGCTGACTTTGCCCCTCTGCCTTTCTCTGCCTCACTCTCCATCTCTCTCGCTGTATTTCTCCCATTTATCTCTTCCATTTTTTGTCTTTTCTTTCACCTGCTCTCTCTCTCTCTCTCTCTCTCTCTCTCTCTCTGCCCATTTCCCTTCCTCCTCCTTCTCTACTTTTTTTCTTTTGTCATTCCTTTCATTACCTTTCCCTGTATCCCCCCCTCCCTGTCTTGACCCCCATATCTCCTCACACTCCCCATTAATTTCCATAAAAGAGATGCTGACTTTGCACTCATTCAGTGTTGGGTGCTGAGGGTGGTGAGTGTGTGTGTGTGTGTGTGTGTGTGTGTGTGTGTGTGTGTGTGTGTGTGTGTGTGTGTGTGTGTGTTTTTTAACTGGTGGATTTTAACAGGAGGAGACTCACAGGCCAAACTTGTATTGTGAATGATGGCTTCCTATTAAAGGAAGACTGTTATCATGATGGAAAGAGACAAACAGAGAGAGGTTGGGAGGAAAAGTAAGAAGTAATGAAGGCCATGAGAGAAGAGAGAGAGAGAGAGAGAGAGAGAATTAAAAAGAAAGGCGAGAGACAGGTGAAGAAAGGAGGAAAATGAGAGAATGAAGAAAGATAATAAATGAGTTGATGAAGAAAAGAAATACAACATGGAATGGGGATGAGAGCAGATAAAAAAGAGGAGGAAAAGAGAGGGGCAGGTGGAGAATATTAGAGTGGCAGATGTAGAGCAAAGAAGAAAAGAGCGGAGGAGATAAATGAGATGGAGAGGTGGAGATTGTGAGACAAAAGATGACAAAGGGAGAGGAAAAAACGAGAGAAAATGAGCTAGGTTGTTGTCCTTGTCAGAGCCCAAATAGAAACAGATGATGAAGAAAAGAGATAGAAAGGCCACTGAGTTGTAACACACAACAGATTGTATCTGAACCTCTGCTGATCCAAGGATGCTTCAATAACATGTGGAGAGAAGTATAGTGGAGAGGAGAGGAGAAGTGGAGTTTTCTTTTGTCGCTATAGTAAGACTTATTTCTCAAGCCTGGAGACAACTACAGCTACAAAGAATACGAAGAAGAAGAACCATCATTTTTGGAGGAAAAGATCCTTTTAATCTGCCTGTTAATGCACAGACTGAAGTCCCCCATGCAGTACTGCTACACACAGTGTGTGTACTGGGGGTTGATATAACATGAGATTTGTTTTACCGCGTCCACCTCCCCTCAATATCTCTGGGTGTATGAGTCCAACGTGGACAATGCTGTAAATCTATGAGCAGGACTAATGGCAATATTGAAATTTGATATGATGTTTGCATCAATGTGATGAAATACTTTGATTTGCCATTTCATTTTCTGTATTAGCCACACACAAAAAAATGTGTGGCAGCTTTGAGTCACTGTGGAGACTTAACTGGAGTGTGCTGCTCTGAAGGAGACACCTTCAGGCCTTGGACTTCTCCTCTACATGCAAGCTGCCACCTAGATCACTGTAGGGATGCAACTCACCATTACTTTCATCCCGGATTAATCGTTTGGTTTATAAAATGTCAGAAAACAGAGAGACTTTGAGAATTGGACACCTCCAAGGTGATGCCTTACATTGCTTGTTGTTTGACCAAAGCCCAAAAAATGAATTACATTTGCTCTCCTATAAGAAAATGAAAAGCAGTTTAGTTTGTGTTGTTTCCAATTTTCATCCGTTTACAAGTCAGGTTCAACCTTTGTGTGTTTTTTACTAGATCTGGCTGGGTCCACCGGTGCGCTTTCCTCACAGCCGGGCGGTGGCCCAGCGACGGACGGGTCATACTGTTTTTGTTGTCGCGGCGTGCAAGCAGGAGGGTAAACAAATCCAGTTTTAATAAGGGCTTGTAGCTCATAATCCTCAGCCGCCAGCAGGTGAGGGCCAACATATGGGGCGAGACTGCGGCGAACGGACAGCACGAACATGCACGCGCGCAGCCGTCCGTGTGTACACACACGGACACGCGCGCGCGCACACACACACACACACACACACACACACACACACACACACACACACACACACACACACACACACACACACACACACACAGCAGCTGTCACTTGTTTTCCGAGGCAAGACCGATCCAACAAGAACACCGTGGGTCATGGGGAGCTTCGCCAAGAGAGGAAGGAAGGGAAAAGGGGGGGTGGGGGGTGGGGGTACTGTATATTAATGCAAATGACAGAAGGTGAAGAAGGAAAGGATTTTACTTTTTCCAATTTAAGTCCATTTGTTTCCTGCCACCATTACATTTTCTAATACAAGCTGATATTTTACACAAAAGTACTCCATGGCTATTATAATTGGACATGAAGTGAAGTAATAGCACAGTATTCTACTGTGTGGGAGTGCACAGTGCGTTTTAGTTTGACTAATTTACCACTTTGCTGTTTTGTAAGCATAATGCGTTTGACTAGTGGGACTTGTTCATGGTTACTTTGCCCTAGTGTGCTTTATGGCGATAAAATGCTCTCAGCGATGAGGAAAAAAAAAAAAAGAAAAAAAAAATCAATTTCCCCCCTGACCGATTTGGTTACACAGAGCATGAACACAGTCTAGCTGGCTGTTGTCTTGTTTTTAGCTAACAAACATACTTTTTTTTGTTGCTGTTCTTGTGGCGTATTACATACAATCCAGAGAGGTTTTCATAAATCACAAAGGTTGTTTACACAGCCCATAGAGGTTCAATCTTTCTTAGTTTAAACATGAAAATCAAGCCAAAAACTGAGGTTTTAATGATTTTATGTCACACAGTGTGCGTTTGTCCTCTCCTCCACTGTAACAGAAAATGGCTACAGGAGCCACGCCGTCTGGTTTACATCTCTGCTTTCTCTATCCTTTTCTTGCTTTCTCATACTGTCTGTCATCACTCCCTTTTTGTCTCCTCCCCAGTTCGTTTCTTCCCTGTTTTGGTCGACTCTCTACAGTATCTCCGTCTGCCTTCTCTTTGTCTGCCTCTCCTCTCCTCCATTGCAACCCATTCCTGCTCCTTATGAACTGTGAAAAATGATTGTCTGCAGGATGAAGTGGACAGAATTCGCCGGCGTAATGGCCTGACAAAATGAATCGCGGCCTTCCTCGCCATTCATCACCGCTCCGAGGCGACTGCGGTTAAGATCTGTGAAGGTGCTGGCTTATTGATTACTAGTTGTAACTACAAAGTGTCTGATTCAGTGTTTGTAGCATGGCAGGGTGGGGGGGCGGGGGCCGGGTTTGGGGAAGGTGGTTGGTGGTGGGTGGAAGGGAATGCAGGCGACTGTAGCGCTCTCAGAAATCCTCTTTTGATAGATTTTAAATAGTGAAATATTGATTTCTGTCCGGTCCAAGGCCTGGCCGAGCAGGCCGCAGCCATTTGTCGGAGGTATAACGCCGGACACCCAGTTCTGCTGGCCACCATCAGTCATTCTGACACGGGGAAAAATGAGAAAGGAAGGAAGAAAGGCGGGGGCAAAAAAGAGAGGAGGTAGGTATAGAGAAAGAGAAATAAATCAGCGGTTCAAGCCTTTAGCTTCATTCAATTCGGGTTGAATCTCTCTGTTATATGGGAACACATCCTGGTTAAAGCACAAACTGGATTATGTCACTTATGAATATTCTGCATATTGTTTAAAGCGCTGACTTTTTAGTGATTAGACTAACAACAACGCCCACAAAAATACAGCACAAAGTATGTGTCAAAGCATTCTGAATGAAGTATTGTGGTGCTGCAGAGATGTCCCAGCCTACAAATCCTATCCTACAGACTGAAGAAAAAAATCTCTCTTTGGTACAGATCTTCGCAAAAATCACATTGTGATCATTTTAATTTTAATATTTTTCAATGAAAATGATAATGATACAAAAATTAACATTCCCTCCAATATCGTGAATCATATCGCAATCGCAATATCAGTCACAATTAATAAGAGTATAATAATCACAATTGTCGCAATGTCGTGCAGCGCTAATCCACACCTTCCAAACTTTCCTCATTAGCTTGTATTTGGTGAGAGTACTGGGAGTGTGGAGCTACTGTATGAGCTGGATAATGACCTACTAAGAGAGCACACCATGAAGAGGTGATTATTGCTCTTACTTGTTGTCCACAGAGGCAGCAAAAATGCAGGCAGGTAGCATTAATCTAAATTAAAGACATTGGAGAACGCTTTTATGCTGATTCACACTCATTTAAGGCTGCGTGTTGTTCTGCTGATAAGCTTGAATTAATGGTAGTTTTTAATGCTGCGCTACAAGAGGGAGGTCTCACACATGCTGAGAGATAATTATGATTACAACTGCATGAAAAGGGACAAATCCACATGTGGAAACACTACAGATTTTTGGACTTTTGCACCACAAATTCAACATTTTCCTAATCAAAATACAGTCACGTACTCGGAAGGAAGGCACCATATATAAAGCAGAAAATATGCTTGCGCTCAATAAACAAGTACAAATATTGTATCATAGAGGAATAAGCAGACGGATACAATACACAGCGGGGTTCAACGTTAAGGTTCACGCCTAAAGTCAATTGAGTTGGCCCCTATTCAAATAGTTTTTTTATTAGTGGTTATCAAATAACGACAAAGACTCAAATTATATACATTGAGTTGTTTCATCAACATCCTCAAGACACACTACGTCCTCTTATTCTGAAATTCATTTGTAAAA
Organism: Sander vitreus; assembly: GCF_031162955.1. NCBI lineage: Eukaryota > Metazoa > Chordata > Actinopteri > Perciformes > Percidae > Sander > Sander vitreus. The sequence goes on along the minus strand of NC_135878.1, from coordinate 4,593,566 downwards.
CACAAAAAACTGCAAAACAGCAGCGACTACTTGATGGGTACCTAAATGAGAAGAGTCAAGGGCTGAACTGAGGTATTATGGGTACTTTGTTGGATTTCATCATCAACCTCTCTTGAAAAAAAATGACAAAATATTAGAATTAGTTCATGCATATGTACACTGGCCCACTTGTGTGATGTGAATTGAATTGTACTGAATCTTGGATAAACTTACTGTACATTAAATGTATTATTATGCTGATAGCATCGCTGTGGGAACACTTGTTTTATTTCATATTTTATTGTTGTTTTGCACATAAAGGGTTATGTGTTGACTATCGTCATCTCATGTTTTCTACCTAGTTACTGTATGTTGTATGTGATCTTACCAAAGCAAATATCAGCAATGCTGAAATGGCAGTAAGGCATTGAATCTTACTGAAAACTTACTGAAATCATATTAGACCAAAATATGAATCCAAATATATTATTATAGTATTTTAAAATATTCAAACATGAATGTATTTTCACATGATATCATATTCTGTATTTTTACCAACAAAGAAATGCTTTTGCTTATTTAAACAAAACATTTGTGCTATTGAGGAAATTCAGTTCATTCCAATTTTGCAATTCAATCATACATCATAATTTAGTCCAAAAAAAACCCTGCCGAGTGTAATGCAATGTTTTGGTCCTGAGAAAAAAAAAATGGAAGTAGGTCGAGAGCAGGTGGTGACCGCCACCCACGCACCCTCCACACACACACACACACACACACACACACACACACACACACACACACACACACACACATGCAGCACAGAGGAAGCTCAGTCCTGGTGGGAGGTCTGAGGTCTGGCCCTCCACATTCCACAGACAAGTGTCTAGCACCTGCTAGGCCTCAGTCAGCCTTTACTGGCCAACAGATTAGGACGGGCGGACACACTCCAAATCTGTTTACTTTACAGTCTGTCTATTTGCGTGTGTGTGTGTGTGTGTGTGTGTGTGTGTGTGTAGTATGTGATGTGTGTGTGTGTGTGTGTGTGTGTGTGTGTGTGTGAGAGAGAAAGAGAGAGAGAGGATCCAAATCCATTGTCAAGTTATTATGTGACAAACTGAAAAATATATGGTCACACTTTTACAGTGTGCGTGAACAGCTCTAATATTGTTTTTATTGTACCAAAAAAAGGCTAAAGAACAAACATGGACATTAAAAAAGACAACATAACACAATACAAATGCATCGAGAAAAAAGGCAAACGAAACGACACTCTGTGTCTGTCTGTTAGAGCTCTATAAATTTTTTTGGGCATTAAAGACTCGATTGGATATCAAACACTGCGCGCACACACACACACACACACACACACACACACACACACACACACACATACAGTAGACATGCACACCTTCAGCAGCCCATGTCTGACAGGTGCACATGTCAGTGGTTAGTTCAACCTGGATCAGAGCATTTGGTCTCACTCTATAGCAGACAGGCCCCTAGGGGTGTGTGTGTGTGTGTGTGTGTGTGTGTGTGTGTGTGTGTGTGTGTGTGTGTGTGTGTGTGTGTGTGTGCCGATGCTCAGTACCCAGACACTACCCATATTGTTTTCTTCAGTGGAGCTAGAAAAAGGGAAGCTGATTTACAGAGCTGTCTGGCACTGGAGCACACAGATGCATGACTGACTCAGCCTAATGGAGTTTTCAGCTTTGGATTTACACTTCTCCATCTCTGAGAGGAGCATAAGCACAATTGGGCTTCTGCACGTCTTTGTGGCAGCTATGTTAGCGCTGTGATCTCGTCCTGCAACTCTTACTAACCGTTTGCTTCATTGCCAGTACCACCTCAGCGCCTTCTCCCTCATGCCATGTTTTGAGCGTGTCAGAGGTTATGGATCCCAAGATTGGACATTTTCTTCTTTTTTATTATTTTTGTGGTAATAAACACCCCTGAGTCAGACTTTATCTTCTTTTTCCACCAAAATTTCTTTTATGTAATTGCACCCTTACAATTGTACATATTTAACAAAATGCACGCTAAAGCATACAAAAAGCTATGAGCCCTTGATCTAAAATCAATTAGTGATTTGAATTTGACTAAACCCAGATTTCACTCAAGATTTTACGAAACACAACAAAGAGCACGTACAGTAGCCTATATCTACTGTATACTTTCAATTTACACACGTTGAGGTTAAAAAGCATTACAATTTTCAAGATTATTCATGCTTATTGTGTGCATGCAAACCATGAAAAGCCAAAACCTAAAAATATTTAATTTTCTGTCATAGAAGACTAAAACAACCTCCAAATGTACACATTTGAAAAGCTGGGGCAAGTGTTGGCATTTTTGTTTTTGTTACTAACATTTATGATGAACAATGTTTTAGCTTCCTCCGAAAAAAGAAGAGCAGAGGTTATAAAGTGTTCAAAAATCTGTCAAGAAGAAGAGGTTTCACACTTGTCTTTCCTCAGCACGTCGTGGGCAAACCATGGCCCTCTTTCTGAATGAACCGTCATTACACTGTGACCCAGACAGCCAGAGCTGATAATGCTGGGAATCCAACATTAACGTGTTAACTGGACCTAAATCGTTTTTTGTCTGTGTCGGATTGCTGGACTGCCATCAGGGCAGGACTGTGTGAGTGCGTGCAGCTGCCCACAAACGCTGGCTTCAACAAATTACCCATTTCACAGCTCACAAAGCATTAAGCATCCAAACTATGTGAACAAATCCATTCCTGTGCTTTTGGAAGGAAACCAACTCACATGTGAATGTAATATTTCTATCAGCGGACCTGATGCTATGGGCCCAGTTCTTTATTCTGGTCTTGAGATTGTTGGCTGCTATTTAAATAATATGTCATTATGATGTCTGTCTGTATGATGATGGGTGAGAAAAGGGTGCTTTTGTTGTTTGCTACAAATGTGTTTTTAAAAGTTTCGGTTTGCATTTGCATTATCACTTTTTATCTGAAACGAACTACCATTCCAAGGTGGGAAATTCAATATTCAATCTGTCCGTCTGTAAAACACAACCTTGTACCGTTTGCTTGTCACTCAAGTGTGGCAGTGGGCGGCACCGTGAATAAATGGAACGTGGTCAGACCGGAATACGCCCGGCAAACTTTACTCCTGCTTAGGCAGTTAAGGGCAGGGTTGTAAGCATACACTGGGAGAGCTGACTTCTCAAGTAAGTCTCCAGTCTTGGCTATAAAGTCCAAAGTCAAGACCAACAAGTCGCAAGTCTAGTCCAAGTTCCATCTTTGATTCGAACGTTACATTCTGACACTTTGAACTAGGGCTGGGCGAGATGGAGAAAATCAAATATCACAATATTCTTGAACAAATACCTCAATGTCGATATTTCAACGATATTGTAGGGTGTTGGTAGCCTGGTCCTACCAGACTCTGGTACATTTCATTTGTACAGAGAGTCTGGCCTCTCTCCATTGACAAGTGTTAACTTCCTTGAAGGCGGGTACTCTGTTGAAGTTTAAAACTATTGGATCTGCCCAGAGCCACTCTGGATCTGCCATAACCAATCGCTAATGTTTGGTCGTGACATTGGCTTAGCATCGCTATTAGCCACTCCTTTGCCGTTGTGGCAACGCTGCCGAATATCCAGAAGTTAAAGCCCGAGCAAGAACAATCTTTGCTGAGTTTTGTTGGTGGCCATGATGTTGTGGCCCTCCTCCCCACGGGGTTCGGGAAAAGTTTGATTTTCCAGCTCGCTCCGTTAGTGGTGAAGGAGTTGGCTGAGGCTAACACTAGCGATGCTAATGCTAAATATAAGCCAATAGTTGTTGTCGGTCTCCGCTCTTGTTGTACTAGCGCATGACATACGTCACGACCAAACGTTAGCGATTGGTTATGGCAGATCCAGAGTGGCTCTGGGCAGATCCAATAGTTTTAAACTTCAACAGAGTACCCGCCTTCAAGGAAGTTAACACTTTTCAATGAAATGTACGAGAGTCTGGTAGGACCAGGCTAATATTAGGATAATACGGTATCCAAAATCAAAGACTATATCTAGTCTCATATCACGATATCAATATAATACATATATATTGTCCAGCTCTACTTTGAATGTTGAATTACAACATTCAGTTACAACCACACGATAACGAATATGCTAAAGGGAGTTTTGGTTCCAAATTAAGTGCCTGGGTTTAATCCTGTGGCTTTTTATTTGGTCAGAAAGGCCCAAAAAGTAAAGAAAAGAATTGGAAAGCTCCTTCGTATCTGTAAGAAAACCCCAACCATTCAGTGAGTGAGGGGAGTGAGTAGACTCAAGGACTAGCCCTGGACTGTGTGAGAGCAGACCATCAGCAGGGGCTCTGATCCAGACTTCCTTTATCATCTCCTCATTTTGGAGCGACCGTCAGGGGACCTTGAAGCATTTATGCAAAAAAAAAAACCCTGTGTAATAGCTCCCATTGTAGAAGTGTTGGTCCAGCATCAACTGTTGGCAGCGACTAATGAATGCTATATAAACTGGAAAACTGAGTTCCTTAATCCATTTACACATTTCTTTAGATTCTATGGTGCAGTAAGCCTATTAGGCCATAGAGCTGTGGCGAATCATGCAATAAGTGTTGAAAGTAACAGCGGTGGGAGACTGAGGAGGAAGGAACAACTGTGGCACAATTGTCATCTGAAAGTATGTAATGTGTGATCAAATCATGCGGAATACAAGCCGCAAAAAAGAAAGAAAAACTTGAGAAAGAAATCAAACTGATTTCTTCATTGCCTATAGCCATATAGCAGTAAGCTCGGATTTGTCTCGAGGGTTCTTTCTACAACATTTATTGAGAAAAAAAACGAGAGACCAAGGGAGACAGAAAGAGACTGAGAAGGATCAAGGTCTCTCCCTATAATTACAAAGATAGCACGGTCGCACTTTCTCCCCAGCGGAGCCGCTGAGGCGTCACTCCCCATCCCTTCATATTGTATAAAGACTGTTCTATCAGCCCAGGAACGGCGTCATTGCTTGTAAATTAATTTGGGGTTCCTGTCAGTCGGGGCCTTCTCCTCTCTTATCTGGCAGTGTAATATGGGAAGCTGAGAGGCTAGGGAGATACTGCTGAGAGCGCTGGAGGAGCGGAGGGGAGGGTAGAGGGGATATGGGGAGTGGAGGTGGGGGGGGGGGGGGTGGAAGTGAGTATTAAAGAGAAGAGAGATAGATAGGAGGAAAGAGAGAGGCAGGGACAAAACAAGAGAGGAGAGTGAGAGAAGCGAATGAGTCCCTGCTGGATGTCAAGGAGCAGATTCAAGGAAGTACCTGACTCAGTGATAAGTGAATATGGTCTGGTATCCTATTTCACACACACACACACACACACACACACACACACACACACACACACACACACAAACACACACACACAAAGCTATTTGTCATCCAGACTGGACTCTACACCGAGAGGCCTTCACCTATCAGCACTATTTGTCCCCGTGTCACAGCAGCCCGCAGATAAATCTTCTCCCGAGGATCCTTGTTTAAATCCACCCCCTATTACCAAAGGTCCAGCCCTCTCATATCCACATCTGCTCAACACACACACACACACACACACACACACACACACACACACACACACACACCTCTGACCCCTTCAGTTGTTTCTAATTAACCCCTCACACACTGTATGTCGCCTCAATTCCCTAATGGCAATAAATAGGCCTGACTGCAATCCCATTAGTGGCCGGAGTCATGATGGCAAATTAGGAGAACATTGACTGAATGCTGGGACGGCACGGAGGCTGAGCTCATTCACGTACAATATGAGCACTGATAGTGACAGTATGTACCGAGAGGGTTTTTTTGCAGAAATTGTCCTCTTTGTTACATAATTATAAACAACATCTATTTGTGAACATTCTTGTATCACAGGCTGTGTTAATATATTAGGGTTTGTGATGAGGAGATTACGTTGGGCAGAAACCATTGTGGGTGGCTTAACAACGAGGAGGCATAATGCAAAGACAGCTTCTGGTTAATAGAGATGCGTTACATCTGGCAGGCTTTCATTTAGCTAATTTCAAACCCTCGGCATTGTTTTATTATAGTAAAGCCAAATGGTGTAGACTGGTTTCAGGAAATTCATAACAGCGCCATTCATTTTAGAGAACATATGATACACAACAATACTCAACATTATGTACAATAATTACAATTAGCTGTTGTTGTTGTTCGTGCATCAACAATAATACTTGAATAATATCTTATTCTGACTGGGGCCATTTTGCGTAATGAGTGCTTTTGATAATGTAAGTAAATCATGCCACAAATACCTTTGTATGTTTACATTAAGATTTTAGGATCAGGACTATTACTTGTGATGGACTATTTTTACACTGCAGTTTTTACTCAAGTAAAAAGTTCTCAATACTTCTTCCAACCATGCCAATTACAAAGGAGAAGATTTATGGGGATGCAACACCAACAACTACAACAACAATTAGCCTTGAATAAATAATCAGCAGAGCTTGTATTAAATCAGACTGCATAATTCAATTAGTTTTCCACTGCTGCTGTGTGGGCACTTTGCGTTAGGGGCAAACATTTTAGCAAATATACTGTAACTTTTCAGCGTAAATGCACTGTATGAGTATTCATGTGAATCTGTGTGATCAATACGACCCCTCCGTAGCTATCAAAAGTTAGTATGCTGTTTTCCACCATAATACATTGTAGGGAAGCTAATAAGTTACTGTTAACTGTAACAGTGTATGCAAAAGTACTATAGGGCATCACTTCATTATGCTATTGTAAGTGTAAAATCCTTCATTTTAACCAGGAGATTCAAGTAATTACATTCATTTGTGTGTAAACAATAATTATTTTCACACTGCATTTCCACATTAAACAAAACATATCTTCTTTTTCAAGAAAAGCCTTGTATTATTTCAAGCATGTACACAAGGCAACAATGAAAAAAAAAACAAGCCTGGAATGTGTGCATACTACATCTTGAGATATTTGGCAAGCCTCCAAAATGACAAAAACAACAGAGGCTTTTTAAGCAAATGAACAATAAGACATGCATCATCTATTGTGGCCCATTCTGCATGGTTGGAACTAAATCCACAAGAGAAATTGGTTCATATCCAAAAGCTTGGGAGTGCTGAGGTTACGACAGGATTGTTGTAACACTCCTGATGGATAAATCCTGCCCTATTTATTCCTCCAAAAAAACACTGTATTTAGGCATTTTTTTTTAGTACACTTTTAAGTTCATCATCCAGTAGTTCCTGTAGGGACAGAGTATCAAGCAACTCCAAAAAATACACATGCAAATAACATAATTTGCTGTTAATTTTATTCAGTGGGTTATTTATCATTTTTGATAATTGATAAGTTTTGATAATTGCCTTTTGTGGTTCTCCTAACAACTGTACTACTAACTAACTTTCTACTGACATTGTAGAAAATAAAAAGAAATGAAAGCATGGTACAGTAGACAATTATAAAAACAAATGATAAAATAATTCATTTTTTGCATTTGCTGGGCCAGCAGGCTGGATAAAACAGAGATGCAAGCCTTGGGATTTTTTGGTATGTAGTGCCACCTGGTGGTTTCCAGCAAACAGTGATGCACACTGTATCCAGTATGTACAATACAGAATAGGCCTGCAGTTTGCTGTAATAAATGTATTTTCTGTGAGTGTTTTTCTGCATGTATTATTTTTTCAAAAAGTGCCAATGCTTTCAACTGTGTCATAATTTAAGATTTAAGACTTAAAGACCATTTTATACCTGTACTAACAACTGTAGTAGGCCTGATCCCTCATTAAAAACTGTACTAAAAACAGACAACTGGGAGTGTTGATTAGAGCCACAGACACGTTGCTATAAACTTTTCACATTTTCCAATTTCTTACTTTATCAAATATTCTACTAGCAAATTAAAAGCTGACAATCAAGGACGGCAGGGGGACAGAATATTGAGTCAGAGCAAAAGGCTTTTCTGTGCAAAATTATAATGAATTTTTCTGGTATTCTGGAGGCTATACCTCTACTACTGGGGGACCTGCAGGGCTACAGTTTAACATGTCAGACTTGTTTGATCTGCACTTCAATGGACATGCATATATGTTTGCATTAGTCTAAGAGTGCACGTATGCATGTGTGTGTACACACTTGTCCACCATTCAGTTAGCGATGCAAGACACAAATTAATCTCCCTGCGTGCCACAGAGTATAAATCACTTGTACATAATTAGCAGGGGCGAGGTTATGACTGACACTGAATTTCATCTTAATTATAGAAGGGAAATGTGTTCCATTAGTTTTATGGGGTTTGCATGAACACATCTCAAATGAGTTAATCACACCTGTCATTGTTCTAGTAAATATTCACAACAACTGAAAGGTCTCTTAATTTATTCGTATGGCAACTTCTGATTTTAATAATTAGCATGCATTGTTTTGCATAAAATGAATGTATTGTTTAGCTGACTATTGATATCATGTTGGGCAGCATGTGCTGTGGTGGTTGTGGCATATTTCAATCACGGGTCCCAACTGGGGCCAGCTGTTCTTTTAGAGGGGCCACTTAAATGATATCATTCATTTTTCAGCAGTGGAGAGGTTCAAAAGCCAAGTCAGATACTACTGTAGGTCATCAGAATAAGCTATAAAGTAGGACCAAGTGTCATTTCACCAACAAAGCAAACATTGCATGTACTAAATACATGACTTACCCAGTCCTATCTATATTCTTGGCATACAAAAGATTGACAACAAGGCCAACAGTATTCCAGTTATTAAAACTAATGACTCATTATAGCACAGTTTAAGAACAAAATAATAAAGGGATTCTCACAAGCAGCTAGTAGACTACCTGCCCAGGCTCGTCCACACATCACACAGTGATGCAAATGCAAATGAAAAACAATCAATAAATCAAAATTATTCAAAGTCTGGGCGGCCTTACAGCAGCAACAACACACCAGCTTCAGTACAATACATAATATAACCTTCATCATTTCAACAACACAGCAGCAAGGAGTTAAATGTGAACAGACAGCCAAAGAGAGACATTTAACCATCAGGAAACAGCTAGCTAAAAGACAGAAACAAGATAGAGAAACATAGCGTGACAGAAACAAGGTGTAACGTTATCTGACTCACGTTTTTTGACGTCCATTCGGCTTTCTTTCAATTAGACGAAGTTTCCATGTCATGTCATGTCATGTCATGTCCCACTGTACTTGTTGCTGGTTGTCATATAGTTTTGTTGGTTGACAACGTCCTTATCTTCTCTCTCCATCGCTGCTAGCTTGACGTTACGTTGGTGTTAACATTACAAACCGCGGTAACGTTAGCTGATATTATTAGCAACAATTTGACTCAGCCCATTCTGTAGTTTCATTAAATAATATGTTGATAAATGTCCATTGTTTGTTGAAAGGCCAGAGTGTGGCTGGCTTCACTTCAGGGTTTCTTTTTACAGAGACGTGCATTCATAATTTTACAGTGACACGAGACCATTGGGTTTGTACTAAACTTTTGAATGATACTTGTTTTAATCAGCTTCGACTTCAACGAAGTAGAATTCTGTGAGGGTGCAATGCCGTCTTTAACCACATAGTGGGCGACATAAACCAGCTTTTACAACTCGGGGGGCGCTGTTTCATCCAGCGGAATGTGAAATATATATATAAAAAGATGTTTGATTCAACTCAATGGCAATTGTTAGACTGACGTAGGCGATTTTGCTTCTGGAGTGGAAAAAATGTTTTAAATATCTTTCAATGTAGCAACAAAACTGTCTATGGTCAACATTCAAGCAACTAATACTTTTGGTAATACGAATTTTATTTTGAAAGTATTAACAGGACGTTTGTATTTCTCGAGTTGTAAGCCAATCACAGTACAACGAACCATGCTTCATTACAAACATTGGCTGGGTGAAGGAGTTCCAAGCGGTTCCAAGTCGTCTTTTCATTTTACCGATTGACATTAAAGTAAGAAATAGTCATTATACTATAGCTAAGTGTTCGAGTGGTTAAGGTTAGGATAGTCTATTGGTCAGGGGATAGGACCTGTACAAATGGGGTTACGTTACGGGGAATTTGGGACACTAAACTGCACGTATACCGCTAAGTTTTATCTAGCCAGTTATGCAAACGTTAAAGCCTGATTTTAGCTAGCGTAGCTAGATAAAGCATAACAGCTTCAGATCGCTTAAGTTCACGTCAAATGATAGCTAACGTTCAGCAGCAGGAGAGATCATTGATATCTAGGAGGAGATGATTTTACGTTGACCTGGCCCCACAGATAGTCACCCTATTAACTACTGATATATTTAGTAACGTTAGGTTACATTAGCTTGGCACCCGGTTAGGTTACTATCCATTGCAGGGCTATTAACTTGTTAGATTGCATTATTTTGTAATTATACAGGTCAATGTTGTGGTGTTGGGATTAGGCAAGATTTATACATATATATATATATATATATAAAGAAAAGTACACACTGTTCTTTTATTAGGTAAACATCTAGAATGACACCTTCATGCTCTTAGCTCAGCCACCTAAATTGCCCTTGACAACATCAGTGCGTTTAGTAATTGTAATGTAACTTAACAGTTGTGCACCATGGTAGTAGATGCACTCACAGTATTTTAAAGTACTTCAGATAAGGACACCGGTCATTGTTGCTGTTAATGCATGCTTTTATTTATAGGAGGTGGATGATGCTTGTGATGCAGTTGCTGAGGGGTACAGTGAAGCATGCTGGGAGCAGTCCCCAGTGCAGTGCTAAGCGATTAAGCTCAGTAGTACGTGGGATCAGCTCATCCTTACAACAGTCCTGCACTGATACTGACCACCCCAAAGTCCTCATCACTGGTTGGTTTTTGCACTTTTTTGTTGTTTTTCTCATTGTCTGTTATTAATATAGCTTTTAGTTTTTTAGGCAATGACATTTAATCTATATGGAAACTCATTTTTTTCTTTTGATTGTTACAGGAGGGCTTGGACAGCTAGGGGTGGGGCTCGCCAAGTTGCTGAGGTACAGAGTTTACATTTACAATTTACAATTATTTATCTATTTCCAAAGGTGGAATAGTTGTTTTGTATTTGAGTTTAGAAGCAACTTCTTCTAGGTTAAGAGTTACCCTCAGAAGGTGACACCATTGATGGGATTGTTGAATAATCTGGAATGTGAGCAGTAGCTCGAAAATGCTGTGAAAACAGTTGTTAAATATGTGACAAATGAAATCTTCTCTTCACGGTTAATTGGTCCATGTTGTCCCTATGATTTCAGTTCCCAGAACTGATCGTATTGATGTTTCACCCTCAGGAGACAATTTGGAAAAAACAACGTGATCCTGTCTGACATCAGGAAACCTCCCAACCATGTCTACCATAGTGGTGTGTATTTTTGTGTATCCTACTCTGTGGAATTCAATGTCTATTTAATTTTGTGTGTCTGTGCTATTTTTTAGCACCTGTACAAATCTATAAAGTACCTGACGGATGTTTACTTACCAAAAACACCAGTCGGGGTTTGTTATTGGGCCGTGTTCAAGTGACTTTGTCAGGGTACATTTTTCCTTTTAGGGGTTTCATTCTCATTTGGCCCAAGCACATATAAAATATATTCACCTAAAGGTACGCTCTTGGGGTAAAAGTGTCTACAAACACAGTAACGTTTTGTGTACATGTGTCCTCCACAGGTCCATTCATCTTCTCAGACATCCTGGACTTTAAGAACCTCCGGGAGATTGTGGTGAACAACAACATCAGCTGGCTAGTTCACTATTCAGCTGTGCTGTCCGCTGTGGGAGAGAACAATGTCGCTCTGGCCAAAGAGGTCAACATCACAGGTATATGCACATACATTTCTGTAATATTTATATTACTGTGGAACTACTGAAGATAAGACACTCTTTTTCAGATTTGAAGGGTATGTCACAACAGCATTTTAGAGTCATCTTTACACAGACACTTATGCACAGCCTCTCTCTCTTTGTAGGTCTCCATAACATATTAGACATAGCAACCGAACATGGTCTGCGTGTGTTTGTCCCCAGCACGATGGAGGCCTTCGGTCCATCCTCACCCGGTGACCCCACCCCTGAGCTGTGTGTGCAGAGACCACGCACCATCTACGGTGTCTCCAAGGTCCACGCAGAGCTGATGGGTGAGGTGAGACACACACGCACACACACACAGATATACAGATTCTGACAGACACACACAAAGACATCAAGTTTCTATATACATTCCTATGCTTTTTTCGTCAGTGTTTTACCACAGATCCCTGTAAAGCCCTGTGTTTTTTAAAGCTTTGCCTGTCACCCTTTGTCAGTACTACCACCACAGGTTTGGGCTGGATTTCCGCTGTCTCAGGTATCCAGGCATCATCTCCGCTGACTCCCAGCCTGGAGGAGGAACCACAGGTGAGCAGGTCTGAGGAGGAAGTGTTTAGGTGTAACCCCAACCTTTCTGGTCCAAGGTACAACCCACAGCCCTGTCGAGTGAACTGACGTACCCCGTCCTCGATTTCCAATGTATGTTCCAAATGTATAACGCTTATATAAATTATATAAAAGTGGATATTGTTAAATTGTACAATAATACAATGGAACTGTCAGTGTTAAGGTCGGTTTGGTCTGCAATCGTACTAATACTAACCGACTAGGCTACTACTACTCGTAGTAAAGCATTAGTCCATTACCATTACTTTTAGCTAACTATTATAACCGTTTCCTCACTACTTTTAGCTAATCATTGAACTGTTAAGTCATTACGTTTGGCTACCTGTTTGAACTTCTGTGCTCTCTTGCCGACTAGTTTTCACACACTCTTACATAACTGCAACATGCCGTGTTCAGGTGTTACAGTTGACTTAATGTTAATGTGTGGATTATATATTCTTTTAATCAAGTCATAATTCCAGTTATTCAATTTACTCTCTAATCTTTCCACGTTACCCCCCGGCAACTGCAGAAGTACCCCCTGAGGCTACATTTTACATTGCTACGTTTTTGTTTAAAAAACAAATATCTTTTGCTACGTTTACCCCTCGCATTCACTCTACTTGGCGTTTCAGAGCCCCTAAACCAGAGAAATTTGAAAACCCGTCTGACCCCGTTTTGGTTTGGAATCTGCGGGGTCGTGTTGAAGTCTCAACGGCCGCAATCAGAGACCTTTGGCAACACCGACGCCAACGTTTAACCGCCTGATTGGGTCTTATCGGTCATGACGTCTCGTTCTCTCAGACTAAGCTACTAACATTACCATGGCAACTACCAGCAACGGGCGGAGTGTACATGCTGCTTCCTGTTTACCCCGGCATACGCATGCCCAGTATACGAGAATGTTGATGAGATATGCGGCTTGGGCGTGTTAGTTTAAACGGAGATTAGTTCTTCTATTGGAGCTAAAAACACTAGTGTGCACGGAGATCGCTTTTGGCTCAAAACTCCGCTTAAAAACCAAAACGTAGCAGTGTAAATGTAGCCTGAGGTACAAGTACCGCTGGTTGGGAATCACGGATGAAACCTAGCTAAGAATGCGATAAAGATGGTGGACCAAGTAGTTGGAGTTGGCAATAGTTTGTACGGATTAAACAGAAGAGATATATTGTGCTGTGGTGTCGTCGGTCTTAATCTGTTTTTCCATTTCCCAGATTATGCTGTCCAGATCTTCCATGCAGCTGTAAAAACGGGTTGTTTTGAGTGTAACCTGCGCAGTGACACGTGGCTTCCTATGATGTACATTGGTAGTGGCAAATCTTTGCTATAGAATAGTGGGGTTTTCCCTGTCAACATTTTAACTCCTAAAGTGATATTCATCCTGTAATCCACCTCTTTGTCTTTCATCTCTTTGTTCTCTTGTCTTTTGCTTTCCTCTCTTCCTCTCCTACTCACCCATGACTTCCTGTTCAGATGACTGTCTCAGGGCTACTTTAGAGTTATTGGAGGCTCCGGCAGACACACTGGTCAGCTGCACCTACAATATCAACGCTATGAACTTTACACTGCATCACCTCATCCAGGAGATACAGAAAGTCCTGCCGGACCTTAAAGTCACCTACAATGTGGATCCTGTCCGGCAGGCTATAGGTGAGATTGCTGGCAAAACGGAGGGATGAGTGGTTTAATGATATCTCTACTTTACAGTCACAGAGTTTTGGCTTGATACCATAACCATATCTCTCTTCTGTCTCTTTTTTTTTTAAGCTGACAGCTGGCCAATGGCATTAGAGGACAGCGCAGCGAGGCGGGACTGGGGCTGGAAGCACGAGTACGACCTCTCCCAGATGGTGCAGACCATGCTGACTCACATCACTACGGGCAACCAGCTGGCACAAGCCTACTGAGCCTTTTGTAGCAACTCCATACAAAGCGTAATTTGAAAGTATGTGACACTAAGGTTTTAAGAGAAACATTTAGTACTTACACTTTAAAAAAAAAGTTGTCTTTACAAAAATCTCCAGATCCTAAATCAATAACAAATAAGGCTATGTTCACACTTGGCATCTTTTTTTAAGCTGCCAGCGTCTGTTTTACATTTTAATCCTATGGAGTAAACCGTGTTTTCAAAAAAGTCCTGAGCATTTTTTTAAACGCCACCGCAGACTTTTTTCTGCAGCTCAGGGCTCCTCATCCGTCCATCTCATCTCTCTTTTTCTTCTCTGTTCTTCTCCATCCATTCAGCTTTTAGTGCAAAACTAATCTGATGCAAGAGCATGCTGGATACTATCACTAAGTTACTGAACTTTTAAGGAGTTGAGTTCTCTCTCTGAATGTACTTTATGTATGTATCTATGTGTCATGTTGTATCTGTAAGTATGCAGGTGGCTTTTGCTAGCTTACTAAATGTGCATATGTCATCTGTAGCAGCTAAATGCTTGCCTTAAAACCAGAAAACCAGTTGGCTTTAAATAAGAGCTGCACTCCAACTGGTCACCAATATGTACTGTAACCATAAACACTGAAAGGCTTTACCTTGGATACTGTTACTATAGAAACTTAACTCAACCTAGCTAGTGGTACTGTACTTAACAGGTGCTTTAACCGTAGTTGCCTAGCAGGGCTGTAGGCTTAGAAATAAGTGTTTGAGTTAAAGAAGAATTGTTTTTAAAAGGTACTTCACCTTTACACTAGGTGCTTTAAATCTTTTTAATTTAATGTATTTAAATTATTTTCATTGTTGCTTTCTGTTTTGGAGCTGCGGTCTCTGTGCTCAATATATATGAATGTTGAATCAATGAATGCATTAGCAGTCATTTTCATGTATTGAGGGAAATAGAGCTCCTCAGTTTTGCAGCTGTACTTTACTGTCTTAAATCTGTGAATGAAATGCGTAGAATGAAAGGGAGTGGGCATCAGAGCTCAAATCGTTTTTGTTTCTTTAATATGGATGTTATTTATAATGCTATTCTTTGCAGCTTTTTCTGTCAAATCAAAAGGACGACATTTTTCTTGTAATAAATATTTGAATGAAACTAGCCCCTTTCCTTTGTAACCAATCACAAGTCTAGTACAATGAGTCTATTGTCATTGCATTTTGATGACAATACATTGATACAATGAATGCTTTTAAATGTCCAGTGCAGTAGCCCACAAATGGATAATTAGATAACAGTAATCCCATACTGGACAATGAATTAGATCAGAAATGGCAAGAAGTACGACAAAAACGTAAGCATCCACAAGCATGACAGTTTAACATTGTGACATTAAATAACTTTTCAGTGTTTTCCTCCAATTAGCTTTACTCACTGAGACCATGTCCTCACACTGCATTCCCAAAATCCCTCAGTCCTGTTTTTGCTGTGTGCAGCTTCGGCTATGCGGGTGCGTCTGGATGTATGCGGGGTTGTGGAGCCTTCTTACGGTGGCCAGTGCTGCCCGCTGCAGTTTGAGCTGCAGGATGTCACTGAGCAGGGAGGCCTCTCGGTTCAGACTCGCCAGCATCTGGCCTTCTGTGGCCTTCACCGCTGCACGAACCAACGCCAAAACACCCTGCAAAGAATAGAGACAGAGCGCATCGGGTCATACTCTGACAGCCACGCCCACCGGAGAGGAAACCAACTCTCCGCTCTCCCTTGGCTTTTGTATTGCTTGAAGGTCCTCTTTGTCAATTTCGTCTGCTAGCAAACAACAGAAAAATGCCTAAAAGCTGCTGTGTGGTGATATTAACTACACATGTTGTTAGGTTGGTGTAAGGATCCCACAGTCTTCCCATTCTCTGCTGACTCCTCATGTCTGTATCCGCCTTTGTCTTCATAAAAGCTGTTTTTTTGGGGTCGGCAGCTTATCAAAACTTAAGTTCTGGGTTACATTGTTGGTAGTAAATATCACCACACAGCAGCTTTTAGCCACTATCCTGTTGTTTGCTAGCAGACAGAATTGACGAGGAGGCACCTTCACGCAATACAAGTCAATGGAGAGCGGAGAGTTCTTTTCCCCTCCGGTGGGGGCGGAACTTAAATGCGCTCTGTCTCTATGGCAGACAAAATGCTAGTCAGCGCATGAACGAATGAAATTCCAGAATGCTTTCACTTGTTTTATATCCCTTTGTGAGTCTTACCTCTTCATTCGGTTGATTATCCTCAGGAACATCAACCTCCCCCAGAGTGACCCTTGACCCTTCTCGGAGACTCCGCAGCCTCTCCTCCATCTGTCGCAACGTAGACGTTAGCTCGGCTTGTTGGCGCTGATGCTCCCAGTCATGCAGATCTGTGCCCTGCAGCGCATGTACAGTGCACTGTTCAGATACATTATGTTAATGGTAGCTGTGGGGTTTGCCCGTCACTGATTATAAGGGCTTCATTACCTCTGCTAGAGGACAAGGTGTGGGCGGCAACTGCACCTCCAAGTGTAGCTGAGCGATGGACATGTTAGCAGCGCCACCCACCACCGCCTGGAGAAGCCTCCGCCGGGTGATGCAGGTGTCTGTGAGGAACTGGGTGAACTCACGTCGGTGGACAGAGGTGAGGTTTGGCAAACACTCAGACAGCGCATCTCTCAGCAAGGACAAAAGTTTGGGTACGTCGAGACCTGATGAATAGAAGACGTAGGAGGTTTATTAAACCTAGAGATAAAGGACGATAATATAACATAAAATAAAAAAAAATTGTGCTCTGTGGGTTTGAATGTTTTCATAAGGCACACAGGGAGTGAGTCACTGGAAATGACTCACTCGACTTTGGGTCATCTGTACTAGATGATCAACAATGACAGGCATTCATATGGGTTTTGTGTATTTCTTGTGCAGAAAAGTGCACTGCAATTAAAGCTTTTTTCAAAACAGACAAGAACTGTACAGTACACTGCTGTTGGCTCGGACCTGCGTCCAGCTGTGGGAAGATGCCTTTGGCGATCACAGCTGCCCGGATCACGTTAAACCAGGGAAAGCCACGGGCGGTGGCGAACATAGCGACGTCATACACAAACTCCTGATGGAAGCACCGCCGTTCGTCACAGAACTCAGGCCATGAGAAGTGACAGCTGAGCCTCTGCACGCCAGCCTCTCTCTATCACAGACACAAGAACACACAACTATTATTACTGATGCATTGATGTACAGTATAAGCAGCATTTTAATGCTGGCACTGCTCAAGGTGGAGCGTTTACTTTTATCAATCACACAACTCAAATGTTCTGCAACTCTGCATTTGGATAATGATTGATTCACACAGTTGTGGTCTATATAGTATGCTATTAAGTACAGTTTCTTTTGTTTCATGATTTATTTTGTATATGGTGATCTAATCATAGAGATATTTTATTTAAAAAATAAAAAAAAATAAAAATGTATTTATACGGTTGTAGCTTAGAAACACTGCAATTTCCTGTGTGGGATCATTAAAGTTTATCTTACCTTGTATAGTTGTGTAGTTTATTGAACGCATCAGATTACATGAGGCCATATTGTTTTGCATCTTAATTTTCAAAGTAAAGTAGTAGTGGATTAGAACACTCAAGTACACATGCCTCAGAATTGTACTCAAGTAGGGCCTGCAGTATTTGAGTACTACTTAGGCTAGGCCTAACAGGTGCCTTGACGATTTACCTTCATTTTCAGAACTTCACAATGGTAAACATAAAGTATAAATGCATGGAAGCCATTGTGTAAAATATTAGTTCAGCTAGCTAAGTTAATAGTAATGGTCTCTCTGTCCTGTCTGTTTGTTGAGCTAGCTAGCTAACTAAATAACTATAGTAGGCTACAGCCAGCAGTTTACATAGTTCTTTTTCTTGAATGTTTACAGTGAGTAGCCTACAGTCGACAGTTTTAGGGGACAATAAGAGCCAAATTCTTTGCACCTGTGCTTTTTAATTAGGCTAGCTAGCTAGTTAACACTGTCGGTATTGGTAACTTCATGTTTGGGTCAATTTCCTAGCAGCATTTGAAAGCACCATGATTACACGACATTACTCTAGCTATATTAATTAAGTAAGAATTCCATGTGTTAATTCAATGCCCGCCTACCTGGTGTCTCGCTATCTGTGCTATTTCCCTCTCTGTAAGGGAATCCTTTGAATCCATCCTTGATAAGCGACAAAATTGCACTTGGTTGCCAATGGAGACGGACGCTGGCACGTGGGCGGGGCGTGCGACGCTGTACGGCGCGATTACGTCGCACGCACGTATGACGCGTAGCAGCTGGCGGAATGTTCGGATTCAATATTCTTGTTGTTCATTTGGTATTGCATTCTGGAAAAGCTTTGAAGAGTATATGGTATCTAAAACAAAACATACAATCACACTTGAAGGGAAACATATTATTACCTATTTTGAATGTAAAGATAGAAAGTTATGTAATATTGTAAATCTCTTTATTTTATTAGGTAAGTTTCATATCAACACCGTGCTTCAGACTATTCCAGGTTGAATTTGACATGTACTTTGAGTCTCATAAGTTGGTATCCAATAAGAAAGCTATCTTAATATCTGAATTTCTTTGTTTAAGTGCTCCTGCTGTCTATATTATTAACGAAGTTTGAAAGTCTGTCTCTTTTGTACCTTTGTATCCTTTATTTCCCTCTGTTTCCTTCTGTTTTTTATTTGATTACGTACTGTGATGACTGAATATCTGGAAACTATTTTTCGAAATAATAAAGCTTAAAATTTTTTTTTAAAAAAAGGATTAAATATTCTTTGTTGCAAGAAGCTTTACTTTTAGGTTTCTGTCATATGACTAAATGTAAAAGGAAATTAACAGTATCATACTATATTTAATTAACTCATTAGCCACAAAATATTCTGAAATAGTCCTAATCACATTTATTCGCTTGAGTTGACAGCTGACACCTGTTGTTTCCGAGGTTTAATGGCGACTGTTTTGGTTGACAGCTCATTAGAATGTGATTGACAAAGGCTGCTGAAGGTAGACAGAGCAGTAGGTTGGTGTTACCTCAGACACACTGTTATTGTTTTTGTCACTGAGGTTATTACCGGAGCCAGTAACTAGCCTGTCATGTAACGTGTAGCTGTATCAGTCCAGGACTACAGATGGCTCAGGCAGGGCTAATCCTCTTTAACATGAATCCCACTCCTCCTCTTCTTCTTCTCCCCCGTCGTCATCCTCCTTCTCCTCCTCCTTTCTTATATTCTCTCTTCTGTCTCTGTTCTCCTCATTATATGGCTTTTCAAGAAATAAATCGGGGGAGAGAGGGTTTTCTGATGTAGAAATAACTGAATGAGATTATGTCAAGATAGCCATAGCAGCGATACACCATTTCCGGTCGTGCATTTAAAAAAATAAAAGTTGTATTAGTTGAATCCCCCAAGCGTGATGTTTTTGTATCGTTTAAAAAAAAAAAAAAAAATTAAAGGGGTTGTGTATTTATCGCATTAGTAAAGTGAATGTTATTTTAATCAGATAAAAAAATATGTTTTTGTTGCACATACAAACAGTAGTTTATGGAAATGCATCATGTCATCATGTGGAATGATAACTCTGCTAAATGTCAGGTAATTTAATTATAATAATTGACAGACCCAGACAGTTCTCTACTCTACCCAATCTTCGGATCAAAGGTTTGGACTTTTTGCATGGAAAAGATGGAGATATATTCCACTATAGGGTTTTGTTACAGAATATAGATTCAGATTTCAGTAGGAACAGTGCTCTTTCTGCACCTTGGAAACAGAAATCTTAGAACTTTTTTTTTGGAACACGTAATAACCTAATGAAAGCCTTTTTTGGACATTGGGCACTTCTGGTTTAAAGATGAATGGGGTCCCATTATTTGAAATTTCACACATTAAATTATTTTTTAGACCATCTTCATTTTAATGTGTCTGATTTTAATGTGTCTGATGTTATTGTATTAGAATAAGATAATGCCACATCCATAGGCCTACTTTAAAGGTGGCATCAATCCCTCATGCAGTTTGTTTAATGATTGATTTTGTAAATTGTTTTAAATCCCTTAAGTAGCCTACTGTAGTATAATATAGGCTACAGCCTAACAAATGAGAACCAACACAACATGATTACGGTAATGTCTAAGTATTTAGACTTATATTTTAACTGAGAGCTGCTCAACATGACTTTACTATGGTGTAAATTATGTCTAATTTTTTTGGCGGTTTGTGAATAGCATACTATGCTCTAATGTTTCCGTTACAAACTAAAATTCAAGGGCGCGACGCAATGATGATTTGAAAGTCAAAAATCAGTGTACTTCCGGTCTTTAAAGTGCTGACTTGACACACGTCTGAACATGCGCCTCATGTCTAGGATCTCCGGGGATAAGTGAACGCGCAGCGCTACTCTGGCCGATGTGGGTGACGGAGCTGTCCACTGCTGCTCGTGACTTTCATGACATTAATATCTGACATGTAAATGTTTTCTTCTGGATCTATAATCGGCCATTGATCTTCTAACATCGCTGTCGGTATGCGTCCATAAAGGTAAGAGTAATCTCATTCTTTTCCCTAAAACTCCTGTTGCCTAACAAACAACATGCACCTTTAAACCCTTATAGATCTGGCCTATAAGATCTGCAGTAGGTGCAAGTTGTTTATGCTCATTTTATAACTCCCTTCGTGTGTGTGTGTGTGTGTGTGTGTGTGTGTGTGTGTGTGTGTGTGTGTGTGTGTGTGTGTGTGTGTGTGTGTGTGCATTTGGTCTCACTCTTCTGTAGCAGACAGGCCCCTAGGGGGTTGGTGTGTGTGTGTGTGTGTGTGTGTGTGTGTGTGTGTGTGTGTGTGTGTGTGTGTGTGTCTGTGTGTGAGAGAGAGAGGAAGACAGAAAAAGACAGAGTTTGGGAGGAAGCAAGCCAAATAAATATACATATTATTAACATACAGTATGTTTGTTTGTGTAATCCAGTTGTGAGGATAAGGTGAGTCACACACCTGCTTATTGGATGAGAAACAGAGAGCAGGAGGGATTGAGCAGGTACAAAGAGGAGTTAGTGCAGCTCCTAAAGTAGGCCAAACATTGATCTCTCCTTTGCTTTTTTTCTTTCTTTGTCCTGCTGGCTGAACCAATTCAACTTCAGCACTGACAATAGTTCACTTACTTTTTGGTCTGTCTTTGTCTGTTGAATGTTGCGTAATAACAACAAGACAGAAGTGATTTCCTTGATTCATCCTCAAGGAATACTCATGAGCACCAAGAGTTTTCCAGAGACCAGCTGCCTGATGCTTCACTTTGACGCCTGGCTCCTGTCAGCACAGGACCTACTCATCCCTGACTTCCTGTCTACCCAGAATTCTCTGAGGCCCACCTACTCTTTCTCGCTCTCTCATTAAAGCTGTGAAGCAGATACAGGTTGACGAAATGAGGGGTTATATAAATCTGAATTATGCAAGGATGTTTATATCCTAAATAATAATACAAATACTAGATTGTTATTTAAAACTGCCCTTGGTGTTCTCAAAAGCATAACAAGATTTTATTGTAGCCTATGGTATATATATTTTATTTTAGATTTGTTAAAGCTGCAATGAATGAACAGAATCTAAAGCAAAAAAGAGAGCCAAATGTCTTTCTTTAAAAAATCTTGCATAATGCAGCTTTCGACATATAAGGCACGTGAACTATGTGCTTATTTTAAATGTATTTTGACTTCTAATATCAAATAATGAAACAGAGTTCATTACTGCAGTTACAGTTCAAGTTCTGTACTCAAAGCCACTCTAATAATATTTTTATTAACAATAGACCAAATGTCTACTTTTATGTGAAACCACAGAGATTTAGCACCCAACTCTGCAGTTCCCCTCACTTTCACGGGGAGTTTGAGCAGCTCATTGTTTTGGTTTTAAGGCCCCCAACTTTATTGTATGGTTTACTCTCACCGCTCTTATCAGCATCGTGTCCAGACTCAGCTGTTCTCAAAGAAATGATAAAAAAACCCACTACCTGCATGGCAGCAAACAGCAGCAGACCGAATTAGCAAGTAGCTGGTGAACATAACGGAGCATTTAGCATCTAAAGAGCTCGCTAGCTGGGGATGCTTCCTATCTTGAGGCACTTTTCTTCTTCCCTACTGTCCACAAGTTACATTACACAACATCTATACAGAAATAACTTCAACTTTACACCCAAACATAGCTCTTTGTTATATAATGTATGTTCATTCAAACGGGATCGAAGCGGTAAACTAAATAGGGACAAGTGAAAACATAAAGTCAAAATCAATTCTAAACGATTCTTACTCGTAGTAATGGTGTTTTGCCAGTTGTGATGGCCGAAGCCTCCAATAATAATAACTGTTTTCCTCGACGCAGTTCAATAGGAGCAGTTAGTGTTTTCAGTGATTTCTAAACAGGAGGCACCCTGCTGTCAGACAGATTGTCTGTAATTACAATCCTCTTCGACTACAGCCGTGTGTGTGTGTGTGTGTGAGTGTGTGTGTGAGTGAGAGAGGAAGACATAGAAAAAGACAGAGAACAAGCTAAAGAGAGAAAGATGGAGCAATATGTGATGATTTTAGAGTAAAAACTCTGACATCCAATCACACATACAGACTACAGACTAGAGGCCACGCCACCTAGACACAGAAGAAGCGTAAAGTTGAGATGAAAATTCAATCCCTAAAAATGATCAAAATGCAAGTGGTTATTATTTGACAGTCAACTGTTTTCTTTCTTTCCCCTCCCCTCACTAATCTAACTCAAACTGTAGGCACCTTTCAGTTACAAGCAAGTCTACCAAATTATTACTAAATAAATACTTTTTGCATCCATCTGATGATAAGGTTTGAATAAAAGAAACCATCAAAGTTACAAATTAGCATGTGCCTCTTCTCCAGGTCATGTGCAACGTACAAAAGAACATCACTTGTCTTGGCCTCACCATGGCAACCCCCTCCTTTGCCCCCCCCCACACACACACACACACACACACACACAGGTTCTTAAGCAGGCTTTTCTTTCTATCCTTAGCCTCCCTCCCTCCCTCCTCCTCCCATCTCCTGTCTTCTCCTCTCTCTTCATTTCTCCTCCTTCTATCCGCCTCCTCACCCCCTCCGTGCACCGACTGCTACTTTACCCTGAGAGCTGTGGAACCGAGGGCTCTGCTGGGCATCTTAGTGCATGACTAAAGCTGCAGAAGTAGCCGCCACACACACACACACACACACACACACACACACACACACACACACACACACACACACACACACACACACACACAATTAAACACTTAGTGCTAATTCCTGGTCTGACTCAGCACGGACTGATTCCCCCTCCAGCTTTTTCTCATCTCTTTGGATCATGTTTCCTGAATATGTGAGTAGTGTACCTAATATACAGTATAGTTGTTAAAGTGAATGAATTGTGGTCAAATTAGTGATAGAAGTTGTTCTTAAGTTCTTATGTAAGGATTTAAAAAGTCTTAAATCGGTGAATAGTGGTAAAAATGGTTCTTTAGTTGACGTTAAGGTTTTAAAGATGGGTCTGTAGTTAACGTATAGTGACAATGGCTTAGTGGTAAAGTAATCTGTGGTGATATTTTATCTGCTAAGAATAGGTCTACAGTTGATATATAGTGGCAAAAGAGGCTCTAATTATCTTAAAAAGTTCCCAACTTGTTGATGTTATGCTCAAAGGGCTAGTGCATGTGGCTCATGATAAATGTCTTGTTAAAATGTTTTGTCAATGTGCTTTCAAGGGTGTTTTGTGTCATTTATTGTCTTTCAAATCATGTCAACAAGAAGTAAACTGGGCAACTAATACTGTCATTGAATGCAACTATTCTTTAAATGTATGTTTTCAGACATGTATTCAGGCCCCCGACCAGGGGAAATGATTTAAAGTGTCACCTTGGAGACAAATGATTTGCAGCCATGGCTCATTTAAAATTCTTGTGTGGATGTTGAGATATTTTTGGAACGAAGTTGTTAAGAGACACAGAGCTGGAGAGGGATTAGGAAGCAGAGCGTCACGTCAGGTGTCTGGAGCTAAGAACTGTGATTTGGCCCCGCAGTCTAACCTCATGGGACTTAAAAGCCTGCTAAGCCTGCTGATAACAGTCACCTTTTTCATAGGTTATAAAAAGTCATCACAGTTAACAGTCATGACATTATTATCACTTTATTGAAAATAAGAAGCGAAGCGAAGTGTTACTGTGCGCTGATCGCTGTAATCTCCTGTCCTGATTCAGGCTACACCTGTTCATATTGCAGTCGTTTATTATTATTGCTGCTCATATCAGGATATATGATTTGTTGGGTTTTTCGAAACCCATGTAAACCAAATAGAAAAGTTAAAAAAGTTATCCCTCTGTCAGTCATTATTTATATTTATACAAATTGTGAGCTTATAAAACAAAATAAAACCGTATGAATTACGTACTGTACATTATGCAAGCTGTTTTTACGTGCGTTCCAAATAGGATTTCTCAATGCGTGCTAGGCCGCTCCACTAAATATAGCAGGCTTTAGGAAGCCGTATCTTTAACATGTATGTAGATGTGGATGTAGCTGCATTTGATATAACATTATGTGACTATTTTCTGGTCTTTTGTCCCAAATGATTTTGATAGAACAAAAATCGTAGAGAACCTTTAGGGAATCTGGGGATTTTTTAAGTCAGGTCAGTTATTAAATGCAGAAAAACAACAATTTTAAGTTCATGAGGCAACAAACTACCTGGCAGCTTACTGGTTTGATTTGGATGACTTTGTACAAAATGCTTGTATCCTGTGGAGCCAATACAGTATGTAACATTCTTATATGCCAGGTAGTCCTGTTAGTGGATGTCCTGTCCTAAATCCTCAGTCAAACACCCTGATTAGGAGTTGTGATCTTGTGAGTGGGAATAGAAGGCTACGTAACACGTCAATAAAATGAAAAATGCATCTCTTGAAAACGATGATAGATTACACTTTTCTTTGCTATTCAACAATTTTACATTCTGTGTTGATGTTTGTGTCTATACCTCAGGTGTGTGTGAGATTGCAGCATGTACTCGGTCGAGGCAGGGATGTGGGACCCCCAGCCCCCGTCTAAACATGCCTCATCCATCTCCCCGCGACCCCCCTCCAATTTACGCCCTGCCCATGTGATCGCAGCCCCCCCAGCCAAGCGGATCACCTTCTACAAAAGCGGCGATAGACAGTTCGGGGGCGTCAAGATGGCCATCCAAAAGCGCAGCTTCAAATGTTTCGATGCCCTGCTGGACGACCTTTCCCAAAAGGTTAGTGGGACAGGTATCAGAGCTGTGATGTAAAGATTTCTTTTGAAGCTGACTGTGTAGATGCCCTTGTACCGCACTTTAATCTTCTCAACTTGGCAACCCCATTAGCTCTACTTCGTTAAATGTTCACCTGCTGAATGAAATTTTATCTGAAGACACACTTGCAACAGATTTATACCGTATACAGTACATGTGCATATGTGTGTCCACATACAGGTGCCCTTGCCATTTGGCGTGCGGACTGTGACCACTCCCCGCGGCATCCATGCCATCAAACACCTGGAGCAGCTCCAGGACGGTGGCTGCTACCTCTGCTCTGACCGGCGCCAGGCTAAGCCAGTCAACATGGAGCTGGCCGGCAAACGCCCGACCATCTGGTACCATCACAGCCGGAGGCCCCAGCAGCCCGAATCCTCGTCCACAACACCGCCCGGCCATCAGTCTCACAGGCAGCGGCGGATCCTGCTGGTGAAGAACAGTGAGCCGGGGATGAGGAGGAGCGTGGTGCTGAGCAGGAGGTCAACCAGGAGCCTGAAGTCCTTTCTTGATGAGGTGTCAGAGGTGATGCAGTTTCATGTCCGCAAGCTCTACACTGCTGAGGGACGAAGGGTAAGAATTAGCTCGCTTCTGAATGTTTGGTCATGGTTTAGATTGTGTTTTTATTGCAGATAACAGCTTTTGTACTGGAAACTGACACTGTCTGATATTTTTCCCAGATTGACAGCATACAAAACCTGATGACTTGTCCTGGTACGTTGGTGTGCGTTGGCCGGGAAGCCTTCAGCCCACTGTTGGTAAACTTCATCAGGAAGAGCTCAGAGGAAAAACTGCCTGGTCTGGGCAGCAGGGGCCCTGCTCTTGGCTCCAGGACTCCTGGAAATGGGGCCAGATCTCCAGCTACTCAAGGAGCAAGATCCCCACCTCGTGGAGCTCAGTCCAGAGCCAGTGAATACAGCGAAGGGCACGAAAGCAGGAAAAATGGTAAGTTGTTTGGGTGAATCCCCGAAAACACAAACCAGAAATTTCAACAACAGCTCTAAAGTAGTTTAAAGAGTAAGATAAAGTGAAATACTGGTTGCATTTACATTCCCTTTTCTCTCTCTCCTCAGTTAACTTTGGTCTGGAAACCAAAAAAAGCATAATCCATCCTCGTTCAGATTCCTCAAACCGCTCCACCCGTTTCTCCTTGTCTTCAGAGAAGTCATTCAGCAATGGTGTCAACGCCTACTCCCAGGCCAGACCAGCTATTATGAACGATGACATTGAAAAGCGTGTCCTGGTCAATAAAGATGGCAGCCTGTCAGTTGAGATGAGGGTGCGTTTCCGCCTACACAATGACGAGACCCTGCAGTGGTCTACACAAGTCAAGAAGTCCCCATCTCTGACTAATGAATGTTGCCCCCTGAGCCAGGCCCAGCCCCATTACCTGCAGCAGGGCCAATCAGAGAGCTGCTCTGATTCCACATCCTTTGACCCAGAGGGTGTGGATTATTCTAACCAACCTGTGCAGCATGTATTGGAGGGGAACCAATGCCCCTGCTGTTACCAGAGACAGGAACAGCAATACGACTTATGGGAAAACCCAGCACACAGCCAAAAACAGCATCCTGTCCCTCCCCCACATCCACCCAGCCATGCCCACACTCTGCTGAGACATACACACTCTTCTAGCTCTTCCTCGTCATGTAATTCCAGGAGGGTGGTGCGCTGTCGAGCACGAGTCACAAACTGCGGAGCAGGTTCAAAGCAGAGCCAACTGGTCCAGGAGGAGATGTTTATGACGGAGCAGGTCGAGCGCAGAGTAGAGCTGGAGCAGGATGGAGATACCCATGTCGAGGTATGCAGGATGAGCCAATGCTGCAGCCGCAGTGAAGTAGTTGCCATTGACAGCAACCTACGACCACTTAGCAGGAAGTCAGTAGATGATGAGCTAATGATGGAGGAAGAAGGGGAGCGTCCGCTGTCTGCAATCAGTAGCTCCTCACATATCCTTCAATCACTGCAAGAGGACCAGGATGATGACCTGCCACCCAGCGTCTCACAATGCTGTCATAGCAACGAACCATCTCCTTCCCCAACTTCCCAGACTCACCTGAGCGACAAACCAACAAGCAGCGTCGCGGCTGGTTCTGTCCACTCTACAGAACATGAGAAGCAAGAGGAAGAGAGAGAAAGCAGAGCAGTATCTGTAGCCTCTTCCTGTCACTGTGGAGCAGCCACCCCACATTCAGCAGCTGAAGCAGAGGAGATGGATCGAGCTCCCAGCTCCAAGTCCAAAACGAGCAGAGCCTCAAGCAGGTTCAGCAAAGTCCGGATCCCAAACTCAGAAGAAGAGGGGGCTGCAGATGATGAGGATGAAGATGTAAAGAGGGTTGTTAGTGGCTTGTCTGGTCATACAGGATGTTCTCTGCAGTCAAGGGGATCCAGTGTATGTCCAAATTGTGGCGGATGCAAACGTGGGGTCAACTCTGAATCCAATAGCAGAGCATCACAGAGGTCCCAGCATTCCCACCGAGCCTCTCCAAAGCAGGCCACACCTCTTTCCAGCCAAGAGAATGCAAATAATGGCAGTGATGATGATGGCTCAGAAGGTTCAGATGGGTCCACAAAATCCAACAAGACCAACCTCACCAACAATGGCCGCTGCTCTGCAATATCAAACATCCTGGAGGACAGAGCATCTAGTGCCATGTCCAATCCTGAGGAAGCAGGAAAAGAGGAAGAAAGGGCTCAGAGTGCCACCTCAGCCACAAGCCACAGGTCCAATAGATCACACAAGTCTGGCTATAATGGCAGCCCTTGTGGTATAGCACAAAAAGAGGAGGAGAGAAGCCCCAGTGCCATGTCGGCTCAGTCCAACATGTCTGCCAAGTCCAGCAAGTCAAACAAGTCCAACTGCAGCTGCCCCGCTGACGCTCCTGACATAAAGACAACAGAGGATGCAGAAGAAGAGAACACTGAAGAAAGAGCACTTAGCTCCTTGTCAGCCAAATCTGGTGCCTCGGCGGAGACCAGTGCTTCAGTCAAGAAAGGAACTAAGGTTGCCTCACCAACTGACAATACAGCTGTGGAGGAGAATAACACAAACAAAAGAACTCCCAGTGCCCTATCTGATAAGCCTGGCGAGGCAGAAAGACCAGATAGTGTCATGTCTGCTAAATCAGCTAAATCTAATGTGTCAGCAAAGTCCGGCACATCTCACAGGTCTACTTGCAGTCACTGTGCATCTCAAGCTTACAGACCCGTTATCGAAGCAACAGAACAGGAAGAAGAAATGGAGTCAGAGGAGAGAGCAGCGACTGCAATGTCAGACAAATCAAATCTTTCTGCCAAGTCTAATAAATCCCATAAGTCCATCAAAGCTGCAGAAATGTCACTTTCTCCTGGAGAAGATGAAGAAGATGGAGAAGATGGAGAAGAAAGGGCAGCGAGTCAAGTGTCAGGCAGATTAATCAAATCTAACATGTCTACCTCTAATGACAATGAAACCGCTGCATCTCCAAGCTCCAAGGAAAAAGAAAATGTGCTGGGAGAAGATGAACAGCAGAGGCCTGAAAGCGTAATATCTGCCAAATCAGCTTCTTCTGCAAAGTCTCACCACACAAATTGTGACACAAGTTCAAGAGTGGCTTCTCCAGCCAAAGACACAGCAAAGACAGAGGTAGACAGTATGGAGGACAGAACCCCCAGCGCCATGTCTAGTAAATCACACACCTCTGCAAAGTCCTCCAAGTCCCAGAAGTCAAATCTAACCACAGTATATCCAAATCCAAATGAAGCTGATATGCCTTCTATTGAGATAAATGGAAAAGAGGAGCATAATGAAAATCGAGAGCGGGTGGCCAGTGCCATGTCTGTCAAGTCAAAATCTTCGATGAGGTCCCGTACTTCTCACAAGTCTAGCAAGAATCTCAAACTGGTGTCACCAAGTCCAAATGTTGTCACCTTTCAAACACCAGAGGGGGTTGATGAAGATGGAAATGAGACAACAGAGAGAGCACAAAGTGCTGCATCTGCTAAATCAGGGAAATCTAATGTTTCGACTTTATCGCGTAAGTCTCATCATAAGAGAACAGCTGATGTTGCTGTTATTGAAACAGCAGATGCAGATGAAAACGTGGACGACAATTCAACAAAAAGTAAATCTCACGGACAAACGCTCTTACCCAGGAGGTCATGTTCCCCACTGACCCACTCACCCAAAGCTGCATCCCCCAGCAGATCTGGCAAATCGAAATGTGGCTGTGGAGCAGTTTCAGCACTTGAAAAGTCAAAGGAAGAAAAAGAGGGGGAGAAAAAGGAAAATCTTGAGGAACTTCAAAATGAGGAGGCTTCTGAGCGGGCTGCCAGCATCCTGTCGTCCTCAAGCAGAAGGCAGAGGAGAGAATCAGGAGGCACTGAGCAATCACTGAGTCGAAACTCATCAGGCTCAGTCTCTCTTGGGTTGCCAGAAGACCAGGAAATAGCCGACTCAGACAGTGGCAAGTCCTGTGTTTCTTTTCACACAAAGAAGACTCTCCTTGCCCCCAGAAGCTCAGAACAGTCCGCTTTGAAGGAAGAAAGGGAGGGAACGGGGTCCATCATGTCTCAAACGTCCAACAGTAAAAGCACTCACAATCATCCAGCAGTCGATATCCCTACTATTAAAACAACAGGGGGGAGCGGGGATAAAGGTGAAGAAGGTGGGGAGCAAACAACAGAGAGAGGAGCCAGCGCATTGTCAGCCAAAAGCAGCAGGTCTCACAAGTCTTCTTGTAGCTGTGGCGTCAAAGCACCTCGAATGCTTGACAGTAAGCCAAAGCAACACACTAGTGCCAGCCCAACCAAAGCAGGAAATGACCTTGAAACAGCAAGTTTGAAGTCAGCTTCGACGGCAAAAGCTAGCAAAATGAACACCAATGACAACAGGACATCATCTGCAATGTCAGCAGCAAGTGCTAAAGCTCGGAGCAAATCCCCTGCAAATGCTAGCGCTGAAAATGCCAATGTAGCTGGAGATTCAGGAGATAATCACACTGCAACTCAGGCCATCAGTAGACCAGCTAGTAAGGTCAAAGGGGAAGACGATATCGCAGACAATAAGACGGTGAGTGTCCAATCCAAGAGGCCCAATAGCCTCAGGCCTGATTCAGCAGCTTCAGCTCACTCAGGCTCAAAAATGAAAGCATCAAAGGAGAATAAATCCAATTCCAGACCAAGCAGCAAAGTGGAGACATCTAGCGGGAGCACTCTGCATCACTCTATGTCTGCTGCTGACATGCTGAAGAAAACCATGGCTGCTGCTGCTGCTGTACGTCCAAACAGCCAACAGTCAAAGGCCAGTAAAACCAGTGACAAGTCCAGGAGTAAAAGGTCTCAGAGGAGCAGGAACCAGACGGATCAGGAGGAACTGGAACTGTCACCTGCCTGTCTGCCCAACGCTTCCCCCAATGAGGTTGTCAGTGACTGGCTGCGGAGCATTCCTGCTAACAGCTGCATGCTCGCACTTGGTGATGGGCTGAATGAGGAGGAGCAGGAGAAGGTGGAGGAAGAGAAACCTGGAGAAGAGGAAGCAAAGGAGGAGGGAAGTCCAGAAGTGGGGGAAGTTGAAGACAAGGAGGAGGATGTTGAGGCTGACGAGGAAGAACAGAAAGAGGAGGAGACTGAATGTGATGCAGCAGAGGAGGAGAAGAGTTCAGATCCAGCTCCAGGTGGTGGTGATGCAGTGGGGACTCGCCCAAAAACTCTGTTGTCGAGCTGTGACGCTCTGCCCAAGAGTTGGCATTCTTCAGTTGCAGTGATGAAAGTTCTTCTGAGCTCCTCTCCGGGTCGATGTCAGAGCATGCCTGAGGTAAGCCAATGACTTTATGTAACTGATTTGTTGTGTATGTGATTGTATAACATGGAATAAGCACAAAAAGCAATTAAGGTTCAGGCTTAATTTCTTCAGTTCTCTTCATTTGTTACTTCATTTCTGAGTCTTTAAGATGAAACTATTAAGGCTGCATCTAACAGCTATTTGCAATATGTTTAATGTGCATTTTATCAAATAATCAATACGTTTAGTCATAAAATGTCTTTTTGTCAAAGCAATAATCTAAAACAAAACAAATATTGAAATTACCATTGTATAACAGAGAAAAGCAGCAAATCTTCCATTTTGGAAGCTGGAACAGAGAATGTTTGACACTTTTGTTGTATTGGTAGAGGTAAAACTATCTAGTAATTCAGAAAGGGAAAAGCTTAGTAAGAGAAACAGCTGAAAAAATGAATAGACTCTTGTACAGCTTTTTAAGAATCCCTAATTTACCAGGATGTACAATCGATTGTATGAATGTACATAATCAGTCTTCTCTGCTGTCATCTGTAGGTGTCTCCAGTTTATGGTCGTAGACTGAGCACATCAGCCAGGGGGTTTCTGGACTGTTTGGCCCAGCTCCAGCTCATTGAGCCTAAAGTAACCCCTGGCTTTGACCAACAGAAGGACCGCAACCAGCAGTATGAGGACATTATGGCCATCCTTCAGTCTCTCTGGCTCACTTCACCCAGGGACATTGAGACCAAGGAGGCCAAGGAGGGCAAGGACGTTGGCACAGAGCAGGTGACTCCACCGAGGTCCTCATCCGGGGTGGGAATGAGCAGTGGCTCTGGCGGATCAGGGAAGGAGAATGGAACTCAAGGTGGAGATGAAACAAATCAAAACAAAAAAGAGTCCTCTTTACATGAGGAGAAGGAGGAGGAGGAGGAGGAGGGGGGAGCGGAGAAGTTTGTAGAAGAGGAAGGAAATGCAGAGGCAGAACACAAGGAAATTGAGGCAGAACCAGAGGAGACGGACGTTGTAGAAGAGGAAGAGGAAGGAAATGCAGAGGCAGAACACAAGGAAACTGAGGCAGAACCAGAGGAGACGGACGTTGTAGAAGAGGAAGAGGAAGGAAATGCAGAGGCAGAATTCAAGGAAACTGAGGCAGAACCAGAGGAGACAGACGTTGTAGAAGAGGAAGAGGAAGGAAATGCAGAGGCAGAACAGAAGGAAACTGAGGCAGAACCAGAGGAGACAGACGTTGCAGAGGAAGAGGTACAGAGTGAAGAACAAAGTCCAAGTCTGGACAGCCCAAAAGCCACTGAGAATCCCTTGTCATCGGACAAGAGCTCTGCCAACGACAGCTCCAAATCCCCCACCGATAACGAACACGAGACGGCGGAGGACTCAGGCAGCTCAGGCACGCCCCCGACTGTCCTGCGAGCACCATTGTCAAAACGACTATCCCAAGACCCTGATCCGGTGTGGGTCCTGCACCTTCTGAAGAAGCTGGAGAAACAGTTCATGGACCACTACATTAACGCCATGGCGGAGTTCAAAGTTCGTTGGGACCTGGACGACAGCCTCATGCTGGACACCATGATTGGCGAGCTGAGGGAAGAGGTGAGCAGACGCATCCAGAGCAGCATCCAGCGCGAGGTGAGGAAGATTCAGAGTCGCGCCGGCAGAGGGGGGAAGTTGCCCCGGCCGCCGCAAAGAGCGAACCTCTCCAGGGAGTCCACCGTAACAGAGAAGAGGCGTCAATTATTGAAGGTAATGTCACCAAATCCTCTTTACAACATACAAGATGCTGCTGCTTCAAAGGCAGAAAGATAATGTTTGATTTATGTTTCAGGTCATGAAGAACCAGTCAGTAAAAACCGCTGATTGCCTGAGCGATGGAGAGATGACGGCTGAGTTCAGCGACCAGCGAAGCGATGACGAGTACTGCCCCTGTGACGCTTGTGTTCGCAAGAAAATGGCCACCCGGCCTCTCAAAGCTAACCCGCTTGCAGCCGAAGCACCGGTGATGATGGAGTTTGACCTCCTTAAGATTCTGCAGCTGAAGAAAACCCCAATGCCTATGCCTGCAGTTGTGTCGCAATCTGCAGAGGTGGAAGGTGATAGCAAGGTAGCAGACGAGGAGGGGAGGAATTTAGAGGTAGTGCAGGAGGAAGAGGAGGAGGAGGAAACTAAAGAGGATATTAAAGCTGATGTTGTTTTAGAGGAGACGATCCCAGAGGAAGATGAGGAAATAGGGAAAGAAGAAGAAAATGGGGGTGAGGCAGGAGATGAGGAGGGGGAAGAAGCTGAAAAGGAGGAAAGTATTGCAGGTGTTGAGGATCAGGAAGAGAAAGAAACGGGTGGTGAGGAAACTGGGGAAGAGGAGACATCAGGAAATGGAGAGGAAGAGGAAGAGGCAGAATGCCAATGCCAGTGTGCCAGAAATGAGGAGGAGAGCGACAAAGCAGAAGAGGGAGAGGAGGAAACAGCAGAAGGAGAGGCTTCTGAGGAAACCAGTGACAACGCAGCTGAGGTTGAGACAGGAGATGATGAAGAGAGAGCAGGGGCGGAAGAGGGGGAGAACGCAGTGGATGAAGAGGAGCCAGGGGGCAATGACGGAGAGACAGCAACTGAGAAAGAGGAGGAGGAGAGTGACAAGGAGACGGTAAAAGAGGCAACAGCAGGTGAAGGAGAGACCACTGAAAATGGCAAGGGTGAGGAGGAGGCCGAGGTGGAAGAGTGTGAGGTGTCTGAATTTAAGGAAGAAGATGAAGAAAAGGAAGCTGAAGAAGAAGAAGGAAAAGAAGGAAAAGAAGAAGAAGAAGAAGAAGAAGAAGAAGAAGAAGAAGAAGGAAAGGAAGAAACGACAGGCAAGGAAAGCGGAGAAGATGAGGATTCTGGGGAAAATGAAGAATCCACGCCACTGGAGGAGTTTGTGGAGGGTAACGTCAGCGCTTCGGCAGAGGATGAAGATGAAGGGGATGATGCTGCCGGAGAGGGGGAGTCACATGAAGACGAAAAGGAAGGAGAGAGTGAAGAGCCAGCAGGCGAGGCATCGGAGGAGGAAAGAACCTCATCAAAGGTAGGATGAATTAAATGCAAAAGAAATGTATTCAATTAGAAAAGTATTACCCAAACTGTCAGTTTTCTAGCTCAATTGTCACCTTTTGTTCTTGCCATAGTATAGCACACACATCGTTTTCCAGGAGCACTTTAGTTAAACCCCTTTTTTTAACCCCCTTATTAGCATTTCAACGCATTAAGCAGATGTAATCAGATATAGCGACATTAAAGAAAGAACAAAAATTCCATCTGTGAAGCATTTGTATCTGATGTATAGACAGATAATGAATAATTGATACTATAACACCATATATATGGATATTAAATATATTTTTATATATTTCTTAATTAACCAAAAACCCTAAACCCTCTGGTCCAAAAAGACCTTTTACCATAGACATGGCAAAAGAGACAGCTTTAAGTCAGTAGATGCATACATGTATTTTGAGCGTCACAACCCCCGCAAAATGACTCGTTTCACTATCAGAATTTTATACATTCGGTCCGATAACATTCGAAAAGTCTAGAAGAGCCGCACAATTAAACCATTAATCCCCATTCAAGTTACCAGAGCGCTGAACCGAAAGTAGCCGGCTCAGCAGCGCCGATCATTCAGGTATTTTTTTTGGCTCCGTGATGGCTTCATGCGCCACTGACTTCTTATTATACATCCACGTCTGCTTAACGACGCAACAACTATTTTTCGGTCTTTTAATTCTTTTAAAGTCAGTTGGATTACATAAGTGTTCCTGAACTGACATTCTAGTTATGAATACCAAATTGAGCACCACCCATTTTTAAACCCTGAGTACCTGAACATGGACACTGAGTTCAAGTCTACTGCACTTTATAAAAGGAATCTGACCTACTGCAGCCACTAATTCTAACCCTGTGGGAAAAGATAAGCTTGCTATCCAATTAGATGCACTGAACAATCTGTTTTGTTCCGCAGCAACACAGCGCTTCCACCGATGGACGACTACTGTTATTGTCAGTCTTTGCATTGCAGTCTACTTTTGCTGTACAACAAACATGTAGCTGTAATTATTAACACTTAACTGCCTTAGTACTACCCAGTTTAGTTAATTACAACTACACAGAGTTAATGTCTTGTTATCTTGTTTGTCCCTCAGGGCCAGAGGGTGACTGTGACCGAGGGAAAGGAGGCCGACCCCGAAGAATCGGACACCGACAGCAAACGTCCAAGCGACACCAGCGTGGCAGAATCAGGGCGTGAGGGGGCCGGAGCCACAGAAGACGAGGAGGGGAGAAAGGGTGGAGAAGATGGAGATGAGGCGGATGATGCTGTTGAAGAATTCAAACCAGAGGAAGAGGAGGAGGAGGATGGAGAGGTGGACAAAAGGGAGAACGGTGCACTCTTCCATCAGTTCACCAGGACCTCTGTGGAGTCCCAGCCCGGCTCTTTGGAGGACATTGGCACAGAGTCACCCCATAACCTTGTCAGCTCCATAGAAGTGCCCAAAAGGGCTGTTTGTGTATGTGGCCAGAGGAGGAGCCGCTCTACGGGCAGGGTCAAACGGTCCAAACCCAAAGAGTGTGACGTTGAATTGAATTGACTTTTAACTCACACGGAAACCAGACTTATGGTCACAGACTCCTATAAACCCTTGCTCTGTCAGTGACTCCATGGATAGAGTTATGTAGGGTAAAACCCCCCAAAAACTGCAAACAGAAACTTGAACACTTGAAGCACTTTATCACTCCAGATCCGATGTAGAATATTGAAACTTGAAACCACCACATTATCCTATTTAATTATATTTGTATATTTTGTAAGTTAACTGGATGTACGAAGGGATATGTTTATTTCTGTATGTGTCTGAATAAGGTATATTTTTGAAATCTTTTTGACACCCCTGGGTGTATTATGTGAACTTTATTTTTTGTGTAGCGGACCACAGGTTTAATGATTTATTGAATCATATAGCCATTAATATACCAAGTACCCCGGAGATATCTGATCTATTTATTGCCTGTTTCAATAGTGTGACAGACCCAGTGTATTGATACTTGGTTCGTGAATCAGTTTAATTCTTTGTCTATTTTTTTGGGCTTATCTTATTAAGTCTGTATTCTCAGGGGTTTGGGAGGTCATCTCCAAGATATTACTTAACTAGCTGCTTAAATCTGTAGTCTGTAAAAAAAAAAAAAAAAGCCCTCTGTTTTAATCTTATAACCTTCTGTGATGTAAACGGATTACCTTAAAGGAATAGTTTGACATTTTGGGAAAATGTTTTGCTGAGAGTTAGACGAGAGGATCAATATCACTCTTCTGTATGCTAAATATGAAGCTAAAGCCAAGAGATGACAGTTAGCTGTAGCTTAGCACAAAGACAGGGAGCATGGGGAAGCAGCTAACCTGGTGCTTGAGCTGTACTTTTAATTTCTTTTTGGATTACTGTCTATTTAAAAACATTACTGATTTTATTCAGAATCACAAACAGTATTTCAGTAGCTTTAATGTATACAATTTGAATTTTTGACATTGATAATGTGTTTCCCTTTAAACATGCTAAAGTGTAAACTGTACCTCATTATATTTATGTAGTCCAATTACCGTGATCATTTATTTTGCATGAGTTTTCTTTCCCAGTTACAAAACGTTCACAACGAAGCACACTGAGCATAACTGAGGCCGAGTCTGATTTTCAGGTTGATGTAAACCTTTCTCTGCTGCTTAAATATAAGGGCGTTTCGTAGACTCAGGTGGGGTTTGCATAACCAGCCGTGTGGAACAACAGCTTGAAGCGTGTTACTGATGCCTTACTGTATCCATGGTTTTACGAAGGTAGATCAACAGAAACGGAGGGGGAGATCATGGTTAAGTGTACGTCTTTTGTTTCCTGACACCCTCCCTCTGTTAGTGGCTCTCCAGCAGAATCAGAGAGCCTGTTAAGGAGACTGGAATGGATCAAAGCTGCTCTTTAAAATGCTGGAAAATACACCTTTTAAAAACCCCTAAGGACAATTTTCTCTCGTTTTAACTTCTCTCGTTTAACCCTAGGTGAGTGAGCTCCAGGTTTAAAGCGGAGATATTCTGTGTGTGTTCAGGACAATTTGAACGGGGCAAAACGTGCATCTCTTATTGCATAGTTTTACAAAATCCTCCTGTTTGTGGTACACAGAGGGTGTGTGTGTGTGTGTGTGTGTGTGTGTGTGTGTGTGTGTGTGTGTGTGTGTGTGTGTGTGTGTGTGTGTGTGTGTGTGTGTGTGTGTGTATGTGTGTGTGTGTGTGTGTGTGTGTGTGTGCCTGCCTATGCTGTTATTGGTCTGTTTGGCTGTCTGTCAGTCAGTCTGTGACATCACAAAGTAAACATCATGTACCTAGAGCAAATGAATACACAAACATAATGACTAAATAAAAAATAAATAAAAAAAGGGGATTCTTGTGTTCTTTTTCCTAATTGGAGCACTGCATGCTTCGTGTTAACTTCAAGTGAATTCCAGAGCAGTATACTGCATTGACTATCAAATGGTTCAGTGGCAGTCCTTGTACTGTCTAAGCACTAAGAATGATGTGCTTATACTTCCAGATCTAATGTGCTCTGTGCTCTTCCCTAGCGCATTTGGCTCTGCTCCAAAGCTGCTCAACTGCTCTCAAGATTCACACACACGTCACGCTAATCCAGCACCTGTGTGTGTGTGTGTGTGTGCAGCCACAGAGGGATTGAGGCTGATTTACATCACATGGACCAACACGGTCTGCACCTGCAGAAAACTGTTACAGCACACAGGGTGAAAATGTCAGTGAAACAATAAACATCACTCCAGTATACATTTTAAACTGTTTATAACATAATTCAGTTATGCAATGCACTGTATTTGTCTGATTATTATATAACCAATCAGGAAAACACAGATTTTTCTGTTTGCTGATCACTGAAAAAGGTGCGTAAAATTGAATTGAATTTATTACTATATTTTCCTGATTTTATTGCGCACACTATATTCTAACATCTTGTATCTACATATTTGAAACAACTTTTTTCAAAACCCTGTCTCTTCTAAGAACAGTAGAAATTGACAGCACATTTGCAGGTTATTATGCTTGTGTTGAGGTGTCAAGTCTGCCCCTTAGTGTTATAACATGGTGTTGCATGGTGCAGGTGACAAAATCCAAACTATTTTCAGCGTAGTCAATATTAGCTCATAATCAAAGCAAGAACCAACAAAGCATGACCTTTAATAAATAATTACACTAAATATAGTAGGGATCAGTTGATCTGCTGACCTGTCACCTCTCTGTAGAGGGGAAATAGAGGATTGATTGAATACATGAATGAAGTGTATTAGAGTAGGGACTTGACGATGACATCATGCCATGTCAATTATGACAGGCACGCCTCCACAGCCTCCCTTACGATTGGCTGTTGCTCCAAATGAGTCTCTGCCTCCATGAGCGAGCAACCGGTCAGCAAACAGACCAAAGCCAGAGGGACCACCTTCACACAGAGAGAAAACATATAATACAGCCAGCCACCACAAGACATTCCTCCAGTGCTTCATGCACCCTACAGTCTCCTCACCTTGGTCCTGTTTCTGGCAGTGCATGTGTGTGTGGCAATGTTGGAGGATGTAATGTCCGCCGTCAGCTTGTCCACACGGTAGATGGTCTTCAGGAGAGCTTCCTCACATTGGGACTCAGGACAGCCAGACAGCTTCTGGAAGGAGACAGCTCTAATTTAGCGCCAAAATCTACTGATTCTTCTGTCTGGGATTACTTTTTTGCACCACTAAATAACAATATCAATCGAGACATGTCCTGCATTATTACATAATCTTGTGGCTCTATCTTTGGGAGGGAACTGGGTCAAAATGGAAATCTAAAACCTGAATTGTTTCAGTTTATTTAGGGAAACGCACCATGAGAGCACAATATAACGCTGTGTGTCATCACATTACCACAAACAGACTGACACACAGAAAACCTGTGGTCAGACAGTATTCATAATAGGTCTCTTTGCAAAATATATAATTAAGCTGCCATCATTTTTGTGCTGTGTGTGCACTGTCCTAGAGGGGTACACAGAGGCAAAAAGGGCCCCAACAGCATTTTATTTTGGTGGAGTTGTCAGGTTTAAATCCTGTTGATCGCCCATGAATGGCGTCATTGCATATACCTGGAGTAAACGTGTGGCTCTGCAGTAGAGTTTGCTGTTGGTGACCTGCACGTCGATCATGTAGTTCTGGTAAATCTTCCCCTTTAAGACATGAGCGCCCGTGCTCACAGCGTTCAGCAGCAGCTTAGTGGACAGCTCCCACTGCTGAGAGAGAGGCAGAATTGATTTTTTCATCTTCTCTGCATTTACATAATCTAGACTGAAAGGAAACAATGCATACACAAATAATAATAACCTGTCATCTAAAATAAGACCTATAGAACACGAGGATTAAGAAAAACTGAAAATCGATAAAGACTACATTAGTTTTATAGTTTTGCAAAATGCTCTCTTGAAGGAGGGTGGGGGACAAAGAAAAATGGAGTAAATGAGGAAAAACATTATTTATCATGCTCCAATGAGTCACCGAATCAATGTGTGTGTGTGTGTGTGTGTGTGTGTGTGTGTGTGTGTGTGTGTGTGTGTGTGTGTGTGTGTGCGCGCTGTACCAGGTGTGCTAAGATCCCTGAAGCA
Source organism: Sander vitreus (assembly GCF_031162955.1). Lineage (NCBI taxonomy): Eukaryota > Metazoa > Chordata > Actinopteri > Perciformes > Percidae > Sander > Sander vitreus. Next base: position 4,553,456 of record NC_135878.1, on the reverse strand, counting down.
GGTGATGACCAAGTGGTTTTTAATGAGGATGAACACAGCTTATTGATGTCCTCCTGCAAAAAAAAAAAACATGCAGACTTTATAAGATGGATGAAGGGACAGACGGACAGACAGAGAGACAGAGGGATAGACAGATAGATACTTGTTGTACAGCAGCTGCAGTGTCTCCATCAACCCGATGATAAACAGCGTGGAGGTTGGACGTCTTTTCTCTCACTTTGCGCGCCAACTTCACCACTTCACTGACATCGTCTGTGGAGAGAAGCCGTCAAGACCCACGTGTTGATTTGGGACAGAATCCAAACATGAGAAAGATATCTCACCGGAGTGTGTGTAGATAAGAAGAACGATGTCCTGTTCATTGAGAAAGGGCAGAACTAGATGCAAAAAATCCTCATGTGCTATGCAAAAGTCAGGACCCTACAGGAAAGTAAAAACATTATATGTCCAAAAATCTCCTTAAAGTATACACCATGTATTTTTGGAACGTGTACAGTAGTTTTTTTGGCAGTTGTTAACTTCCTGTGTTGAAATACAAAACTTTATCTTTGATTGTTACTTCTTGAGTCATGGATATTAATGTTGTCAAGAGAAAAAAAATGTTGAATTATAGGGCTTTAAAGTTAAAATTATCAAGATTTTCATATTAAACCCACTTTTTAAAGCGTTTTATGGCTGGCATCATTTGTTTCCTTTACGTAACATAGTTTGCATCGTCAACGGCGGAGTCCGCCATTCCTGTGCTGAAATAGTGTGCACATGCACAATGGATTCACAGGAAATGACACATGCACATACAAACTGAACTCTGGGAGTTGTATTATCAAGAAGTTCTCGGCAAGTGTTGTCAAATTGACCAGAATTGAAATCTTAAACATTATAACTTTTAAAATAGTAAATATTAATAATACATTTTTAAAAGAAAATCTCAATCCACAAGGTGGATATAAATAGCACTTGCAAATTCAAGTAGTAGCCCTTGACTGAATGAAGACCACCCAGCGGTATAATCAAAAGATTAAAGCAGATTAATTGAAAACAGACAAGTCCTACTGGGTTTCATAAAGCAGGTACAAGATGTATTTCTTGTTAATCCTGCTCTGGGTTAATCTACAAGTCAGGCACAGCAGAGACAGATGTGTCATTACAAGCTGCAAAATAAGAGTTGGATTTCACTTAATTGGATTTTACTGGATTTCAGTCATATTCATATTTTGTAAGGCCTTCTAAGGATTTCTCAGACTTGTTGAACACCCATAGACAAGCTGGAACGGAAATCTCCATGTTTGGTGTCAGCGTGTACTGTACTGACAGCACGAGTGTAGTTCAGAAAAATGTTCAATCTCCTGTACAGTGGCATCGTATGTACCTTTCTTTTGTTAAAAATATTTACTTGCTCATTCATTCTAATTTTTCTCTTTTGTTTAAATAGATGTTATTCCATTGTTTCCTTTCACATACCAGTGGACCCTCATTGTTGTTTAGCTCTCTGTATCCTCCGCTGATGAAGCCCCGAACATCTTCGTAGTCTTACACACACACACACACACACACACACACACACACACACACACACACACACACAGACACAAACACACAGAAAGCGTGAGTTTTGGTGTATTCACACTTTCATGCGTGATTTTGCACAGTATAATCTCATTCATTCCGGTGCAAATGAAGCCGTGTTTGCTGCTAATGAGTGCATCACACTCCTCTCACCTGCTCCAAATGTGGGGATACACTCGCTGGCGTCAATGAGGCCCAGCATAGCCAGGGAGCCCCAGCCCAGGTAACACACACGCCTACCACACTGCAAACTGAAACACAGAGTAGCAGATAGTTTGGTTCCAAATAGGTCACATCTTTGCAGAATAGTTTGTATTGCTTAAAACACAAACTATATCATCTTATACATTTTAAATGTCCGCAGTACTGTCTGTTTAATGAGATGCATCTGTGTGGGCTGCCAGCATGGTCATTTTCTCTACCAGTGGATGTCATTATTCAATGGAGAGATTCAATGCATATTCACCTTGCAACAAATACACTTTACTGGGTTTGGGGTTCTTTATTTCAGTGTTTGTGAGATGTTTTGATGAACCACTAGCAAACTGGCAGCTTAAGAGAGCCAGGATGCTGCTCTGAATCACAAAGAGTCAGTTTGCCTTGTTAAATAAAATCCAAGGTTACAGTGAAAGGTGTAAGACAGGATGTTTCACCTCTTTCCAGCTGCCTCCAACAGAGCACTTATCCCCTCTTTCTGAGCAAAAGTGACATCCAGAGTTTTCTCGTATGCTCTCATGTGCTGCAAGATGCCCCTGTTGGAAAGAAACACAAAGGAGCTAACAACTGCTGTGTTTGACTTGTGGGTGCAGAGTAGGGCTGTGCTATTCATCGAATTTTGATCGCAAAAAGCATTGTAATCGAGAAAAACTGTTATTTTGCACATTACATTTTGCAAGTAAAACTCTTATTTTGTCTTGTGTTCTGAGTGGGGAAAAAAGTAAAAAAAAAAACGGGAAAAGTAGTAAAGGGAAATTCCACAGTTCTAGGCCTTTTCACTGTTGATTTTGTCTAACTGTTTTACTGATTTTTAATTTCAATAAAAGCAACATCTTTCCAAAAGTCTATGAGTAATCGTGTTAAATAATCGGGATTTCAATATTGATCAAAATAATATTGATCAATTACAATAGTGGGTAAGATGGAGTTTCATTATAATCTTAGAGTCTCTCTAAGATCTTAGAGTCTCTCTAGTCAGCGTATACTGTCCAGATGTGTGAATAAGTACATCAACTACACCAAGATATTCAGGTAACTGCAGACAAAGCCTGAGATCATTTAGCAAGCCTTTTCATGCTTACTTGTAAGTGATGGGTGTGTTTGTGAAGGTGGCAGCATGAGCAGCAGACAGGATAACCTCCAGGAGAATCTTAGTGGCACTGCCTCCTTTCATCCTGGAGGAGCCACTGATGGCCTCCGGCTGAACACATTCACACACACAGTCACTGGCCAAAGCATAGACACACTGCTCTTTTGAATCACACAAGAGTACAAGTAGAGGTTCTTACCCCAACCGCTGGGTTGATGAGGAAAGCCTTTTGACTTTTGGAAAGCTCCTGCATCCTTTGCGCCACACTGCGAAATGTGAACATGCAGCCTGGAATGGACTCATCCCTACACATTGTTATTTTGGATGTTAAATAAGCTTTATTTTTAAATCAGAATGGACATTTCATAGAAAATTATCCCCGATTTACCAACATCATAATGTTGAAGGAATAATAGTAAAGTACACACAATCACACACCTGGCCTGATGTGTAGGATTGAAGCCAACCAGTACAGGAGTGTAGACCTCAGGGTGCTGCAGGCAGAGGTCCAACTGACCCGCCACAAATGGAGCCTACGCAGCCAAAAATCAAATATAGACAAGCTAGCTTAAGTTATATGCATTTTGCAACGCCCTGACTAATAAATTAACATTCTGTCCCAACATTGAATTCAGATTCTGGCCAATTAGAGTGGCTTACAGATAGTCCACAGGAAATACCAATGAACAAGACCCGCTTCTTTCCCTCACAGACCTGCAGGGTGCCAAAAACATGGAGTGGTCAAATGCATGTTTTGCTTTAAAAAACATCTTCGTGCACACACAGACGCACACGACATGTCCCTGACCTTCTTTAGACTGAGCATGCCCTGTTTGGGGTCATCTTCAGGTGCTTCTTGAGAGGATAACAGAGCCCTGTGGAAAATGAGAGAAAGACAGATTATTTTAAGATATTAAAAAAGAAAAAGTAGAAGAAATAACACATTCTTCCTCTTACAAATGAAAAGATGAATTCATGAGCCATAAAACACGCCCTTGTTTACTTCATTATTACTTCATTACTTCAACATGTATGTTTGAAGCATGTTTCTTGTTCAATGTAACAAAAACCCCAGCATACCTGTCTCCTCCTGCAATAATGTACGAATAAACTGAACTCTGGTTCAGCTCCCTCAGCGCTCTGTTAAAAGTCGACTAACAACACAAACACACAACACAGGAAGTCATCACTTTTCATTCTTGAAAGAAATTGTTTGCTTCCTGGCGTGCAGTGGGTTAAATCACATTTCAGGACAGCTTTTACCGTGATGAGGAAAGCCAGTCGACCAGAAGTTCCACAACCACTCAGTACAACGACACTGTCCCGAGGATCCTGTAAAAGAAACAGAAGATAGGCTTTAACAACGTACCTGACTGAGCAACAGAAACACAGACAGTCAGAGAGTACATACCTTGAGAATGCGCTCCACCTTCTTAGCAACCTCCATCAATGTTTCCACCACTTGTTTACTCAAAAGCCTCTAAAAATGACAATTTAAATAAATCACTTCCTTAAAAGAAATTTTTCAGAATAAAGTTTTGTAACAGGTTATTCATTGTTTATCATATACCTGTACCTGGTTATTATGGAACCCAACTTCTAGGCAAGACCCGCCCTTCAATAGCATTCACACGCTACTATTGGCCAGGCGTCCATGCTTACGCTAGGTAACGTAACCCGATTTGTTCAGGTCCTATCCCCTGACCAATCGGCTATCCTAACCTTAACCACTCGAGGCCAATGCCTAACCCCAACCAATCGGCCTGCTTCGAAGGATGGGACTTGCCTAAAAGTTACGTGGGATCCATAATAAAGTGTACCTGGTAGGTGGCTCCTGTCTCTTCCTGAAACATCTGGGCATCACAGGCCTGCAACATCCTAACAATACAATTGGCTGAAGCCCGGTCGATGTCACGCGTCAGGGGGTTGGACTTCTCTGAAACAGGAAGTGACGGTTCATAATCTGGGGACTGAGAAGGATAACATGTAAATTTTAAGAATAATTCAACATATTTTCTGCATTCAAACACTGTTCTACCAGCCAATCCAAGAATTAGTCAAATGTAAATTGAAACTACATATTAAAATAAATTTCTTTGGATGCTCATTTATGTTTTTTATGACAAGCAGGAGATAATGATAATATAGCTTCATTTGGAGGAATAGTTTGATATTTTTGTGACATACATTTGTTTGCTTTCTTGCTGAGAGATGAGAAAATTGATGCCACTCTACGCTATGCTAGAGACAGCATCGGGTTAGCTTAGCTTAGCATAAAGATGGGAAATTTATGAAACAGCTAGCCTAACTCCAGTCTTTATGCTAGCTAAGCTAACCAGTTTCCTGTCATGTTGCTTCATATTTAATGTACAGCATGAGAGTTATATTAGTTTTCTCATCTAATACGCAGCAAGAAAAGATGTCAAATTATTCCTTTAACTCACCTCCCATTCATGCATTGTGGAGAGACAGGCAGATTCTGCCATCGTGCAAGAGTCTGTCCTTTTCTGACAAAAACAGTTTGTCACAAGAAATGTCCTTCTGTGCAGCCAGTTTCCTTTTTGTCAGTCACAGGATGTGAAATGAAAACCACAAAGTGCTTGACTTTATCTGTGGTGACAAAGTTCACTTAAGGACCTTTGTGACTGAGGAGTGAAAGGAAATAGCCTACTATGGTTTCCTCTGTCGCACACAAACACAAATGCCCAGTACATCTGTGGATTAATAGCAGCCAGGGTTCATTCTTGCAACTATTTTATAAGAAACAAGAAAGAAAGAAAAAATGTTTTTAAAGTGCTCATATTATGGTCATTTTCAGGTTCATAATTGTATTTAATAAAAAAAAAAAAACACCATATATTTGTTGTACTGCACATTGCTGCAGCTCCTCTTTTCACCCTGTGTGTTGAGCTCTCTGTTTTAGCTACCGAGTGAGGCATCGCATTTCTGTTCCATCTTTGTTGGGAGTCGCACATGCTCAGTAGCTAGGTAAGGACTACTAGCCAGTCAGAAGCAGAGTATGAGGGAGTGCCACGCTAGCAGCTAGGCGAGCATTATAATGTGTGTTACAAAGTGACCACGTTTGTCTCTGAAGTAAAGGCTGGACTACAACAGAGCTGTTTGGAGCAGTTTGTGAACAATGTTTTCTCTGGAAGATGGTAAGTCCCTTTGAGGTGGACTTTGGGCTTTTTCACTTTGTAAACCTATAACATGCACAAAAAGATATATAACACAATAAAGAAAAGAGAAAAAGCCAAAAAGAATTATAGTAGCACTTCAAAGAAAATCATCCGCACTGCCTCACAAAAAAACCCTCAAACGGTGAATGTGCTCCATCCTTCTCAAACATGCTTTCAGCTCCACAGTGTACAAAAGATCCAACTAATTATCAACAGTGCAAAAATATTTACACCCCAGCAGATTGTGGAGTCTAACATTTCATCGCTTTCAGAAACTGTTTGCTGCAGCGTGCCTCACTCCTCCAAACTCCCACCACTGTCTGTCATAACTGCCGGTTAATTGCTGTCAGTGACACAGCATCTGACATTTTTCATGTTCCATCAACGAAGACTAATATTTATTTCTCCACACAGTTCTCCCTGTCATCTCTTTTTTTTCTTTTACACAAAATATATTTCATATAGATGTACACTGGAAAGGTCAGAGATTCGTGTGACGCATGTGTATAGCCTCCTACTCATTACTAGCTCACGCTGAGTATTAGACATCTGAAGTACATTTGGTGTTAACCTCTCTGAGTCAGTCCAACACCACACCTGCGTAGAGCTGAGTGATAAGTCAAAGCCACGATAGAGTGCCTCCATGGGTTGTTGGCTGCATCAACACAGAAGTGTCATAATATGCTTTTTTTTTAATCACAGATCATTTTTTTTGGCATTTTAGGCCTTTATTGGATAGGACAGCTTAGACATGAGAGAGAGGGGGACTGACATGCAGAAAAGGGCCGCAGGTCGGAACCGAACCCGCCACCACTGCGTCAAGGACTCAGCCTCTGTATATAGGCGAAGGCTCTACTCTATGCTTTTATTTTCAGGCAATATCAGTAGATATACATTGTTTTCCTTGTTTTGACTTTTACAGAAATCTAACAAGCCATTTAAGATGTAAATATCTACAATATCGAGCCCACTGCTCAGCCTCTGTGTCTCCGTCCTCACTGAATGATGCAGCAGCACACTCTGATCAACAACATCTGGAGCAAGTGCCTTTGAAATACAACCGATTCAACCTATGTAGCTCTTCATAAATAATAAATTCCTGACCAGAGTGGACCCTTGTGTCTCGACTCATTCAAAACCTGCTGCAGCGCTGCACTGCACATTGAATTTGGCACCAAACCATGAAAGGTCCTTTCGATTTAGAGCAAGCCGCAGTTCTAAGTTTCTAATTCCTAATTCTCCTCCCCAAAGGAGCAAGAAAGTCATCAACACTTAAGTGGCTCTTCTCATAATCAGCCATAAAACCCTGGAACAGGAAATGGTTCATTCAGGGTGCAGAGGGAAAAGACGGTCAGAATTTTTTTTTGTCAAAAACTGTTGTGAGCTCTGCAGTATTTCTCTGTCTGACTCTAAGTCAACTCCAAACCAACTCGTTTGATCACTGATATCTCAGATTCTTCACTTTCTGCTGATCACTTATTACTATCTGCATTTGTGTGCCTTCAAATGAACTCCAAACATGCCAAAGCCCCCCCTGGTTTTGACTTCAAATGAGCTCTAACAGCTTGAAATGATATTTCTTAGACTGCCAACACATTTAGATGGCGTCACATGAATTTCCATTGAAAAAAAGGTATACGAGTGCCTCTGTGAGCTGAATGAAATGAACATGGGATATATATATATATATATATATATATATATATATATATATATATTTTTTTTGTTATAGCTTTAGTCTGTTTGCATCCCTAGGTTTTGGTGTACATATTCTGCTGCACAAAATGTATTATCATTCCCCGATTAAACATCTACATTTTTCAAAGACTGTCTCTTCTTCATGAATCAATAAGCTCATGATAAATATTCAATTAGTCCCACCATAGCAGGTACAATTAATGATGTCAATTAAGCACAGTCTGGTGTGAGGTCTAATCAGCCAAAATAAGTGAAATCACATGTGTATGTGTGCAGGGCTTTACATTTAGCTGATAATACTTCTGTGATGTAAGTGGGGGTGAAGGTAAATAATAAACAAAGGAAAAACATGGAAGGAAAATTGCTATGAAAACCCCACTTACTTTTACTTTTGTAAAAAAAAAACTTACATAGTGGGATTACTACTGATTCAGAATGCATTTTCCACCACTGTCAGACTCTATTTAGCGGTTGGAAGTAATCTGTGTCCTCCCCAGTTGTCCTCCCTACTGTGCTCACATTATCTTTAACTGTGGTATCTCTATTCAACAAAATAAGCCAAATAAAGCTCCAGTTAACCTTGTGTTTTGGTTGTATTTTGTTCATTGGTAGTGCTCCCCTAATTCCCTAATCTCCCATAATTAGTCTCTGAATGATGACAGGCTGGTAGGGTTTGTTAATAAACTGAAACTCAGGACTTTTCCACAAAGCCTTTGTGGCACATTTCTACATATTTGTGGTGTTCTTATCTTGCTTTGTCCTCACAGTCATTCACTGCTTGATTAAAACTGTCATTTTGTGCCTGTCTGGTTCCATTCATTTCAGAACAAGATCATTGTTCTGATGTTTTGAGGTTTGCAGGAGCTGCTGCCGCTACATACTTTTGTCTTGAACAGCACGGCCAAATCATCAACACGCAGGAAGTATTTGATCTCAAGTCCTCTGGCTTTTTTTATAATTCATTTGGATTACTATTGTATAGTGGAGAGACTGCAGCTGCAACCTTCACAAAAAGAGGGTTGTTATTGCATATACATTAATTGTATAATATTACACTTTTTTTCTTGCATTACTGTTTATCAAGAGCTTTTTGTGGCATATTGAGCCTCACACTTTCAATAAAACAGGACAACAGTTTCAATTTCTTTACTAGGAGTGTAGATGTGACACATTTTTTATTTCATGAAAAGCTATACAGTCAGTTGTGGACCGTAGTGTCAAACATCTACCATACATATGCCTCTGCAGGGTATATTTCTCTGCATTCTTGAAATATTTGGTGTAATTAGCCATGTGTTAATGATATCACTCACTCTAATTGTTTCTTGCTCACAGACAAACACACACACACACACACACACACACACATATACAACCATCGACTCTCTCTCCCTGTCTTTAAGCTGCACAGCCACAGTCGTCATGACAACAGAGAGGCTAATCTCCAGTGGACAGAGAGATAGAGAGAAAGTGCAAGTGCTTGCACAGAAACGTGTTTTTGAGAACGAGGAGCAAGAGTGTGTGCCATGAAGATATGCAGTGCATGCTTGCATATTTCTGATTATATGTGCATTTTGGAAAAATAAATGAAGCGTGTGTGTGTGTGTGTAAGTGCACTTGTGAGAGGGCGGCTGAGCATGCACGTTTGTGATGTAGCCTGTGCGTGCATGTATTTCTACTTCCATTAAATGGCATTACTGAATACATTTTTACAAGAGGAATCACACAATCATTCATCATTCTTACAAAATCCTTATTTAGTCCGCCCTTCTACTCCTTAAAACTCCTAAATGCAACCCTTCTTCTTTTGTTTTTCCTTCATGCCATTTATCAGGCTTTTCTTTTCTTCCCTTACTACTAAGTAAATCATCTTTCCGTCTCTCTTCATCTCTTTTTTGTGGCTCCATCCCTCAAAAATGGCTTCCCTGAATCTTCCAGTCACCCTCTCTCATGCATTCTTCCTGTCAATCTTGTCATGCTTTGGAACAGCTTCAGCTTGAATAATCTTTTCTCTTTTGCTCTCTCTGTTTCTCTCACATCACCCCTTTCATTCCTCCTCTAATTCCTAAATCCATCCCTCTTTTCTATCCACAGCCTCTTAGCTTTCAGCTCCCTCAGTCCCTACTAGTTTCTCTCACACACAGTGTCCATCCCAGTTTCTCACGTTCCTAAATCCTCGCCTCTATATCTCCCTGCTAGGTAAGCAGGGATCACACACACTGCAAACACACATTATGTTATGGCTGATTAGGCTGGCAGAGCCACAGGGCAGTAAGCCCACTGTAGGGAATGATGGGATGGGTGGATGGAGTGTGGAGTGTGAGGGAGAAAGAGAGAGGTGGGAAGTGCAGAATAAGCGTTGGGTGGAGGGGAATATGAAAAGAGGGGATGGATAGAGGAAAGGATGATGATTGATGGAGTGATGAATGCCACACGGTGGGAATCTCATTTGTCCTCCTCTTTTAGAAGGAGGAAACTGATTTCACTGCTCCTATAGGCTACAGAGTATTGCAAAACCAAAAATGTTTTAATGCGCGTGCGCATGCCCGCGTGCAGATGTGAATTCGGGGTTGAGGTTCTTATCCGGTAGAGGGCGGAGTAAGAGTATGAGAGAGAAGTGAAGATCGGGGAATCTGGAGCTGCAGAGGGCTGGAGCTGCGGAAAGGAGCGGATAGGCTGCAGCGGATCCCGGGTACCTGCAGCCTGAGTGCGGTCGGGATGAAAGGCAGGAGTCGGGGGTCCACCGGTTGACTGAATAGGAAGGCTTGTATTAGCACGAGTCGTGGTTTGAGAGACTAGTCTGGTGTCCGGTGCGCGCCCACACACACACACACACACACACACACACACACACACACACATCCACACTCTCAGTAGCCTACGTCTAAAGAACAGCGGGAGATGCATTACGTCATAGCCTCCCGTTGCCCTAGATGACCGCGCGCGCAGGACGGGATGATGCAGGGCTGCTGGACTAGAACAGGAAAGGATTCCACTGCTGCGAGCGAGCGCCCGGTGGCTGTGTCTCTACTGGACGAGGAAGAAGGGGAGCCGCCGTCGCGTGGCCGCTGGCGCTGATGGCTCCTCGCGCCCCAAGCGGGAAAGAGACACAGCAGTCGCCGCGGCGCGAGAGGGAAGGGGACAGCAGGTATCTGGGAAGTGACGTGGTATCCGCGCCCCACGAGAAAGCACAACGGTGCGGTTGTCGTGCATTTCGCAGGAGGGCAGGAGCGGGAAGGGGAACATGGCCGCGCAGTCGGACGGCGGCAAAGCCGGTGTCGGGTGCGGCGGCGGTTTCGCCCAGCTGTACGATGTTGACGGCGAGGAGCCGATGGACTCTGCCGCGATCCACATCTGTCAGTGCTGCCGCACCTCCGCTTGCTACTGGGGCTGCCGCTCAGCCTGCCTCGGCTCTCTGCTCGGCGGGGGCCAGCCTATCGGAGGGGTCGGCATCCGGGAGACTCACTGCCCGCCCCGGGAGCAGCTGTGGCTGGACTGCCTCTGGATCATCCTCGCCCTCCTCGTCTTCTTCTGGGACGTTGGCACGGATCTGTGCCTGGCGATGGACTACTATCAGAGACAGGACTACCTCTGGTTCGGCCTCACTCTCTTCTTCGTGCTGGTGCCGTCTGTGCTGGTCCAGATTCTGAGTTTCCGCTGGTTCGTGCAGGACTACACCGGCGGGGGGCTCGGCGAAGTGGAGGGGCTGACCAAGCGGGGCACGGTGGCTCTGGGGTGCCTTTATCCCGGCAGGGACCGCCTGCAGCTGGCCACCATCTGGCTGTGGCAGGCCACCATACACATCCTCCAGCTGGGACAAGTGTGGAGGTAGGGTGGGGGGCACAAACAACAACACACACTTGATCCTAACCTGTCACCACACTCCCTCCCTTTATCTCCCAATGTAATTCAAAGGGACTTTATTGGCATGAAAGTTTCAACAACAATGTGGTCAAAGCATCAAAATACAATACATCCAAATATTCGGACAGTAGCCTACACAATAGGCTACACCAGTAGGCCTAATATGAACAATTAGGCGCAATTAGTTAATGAAATAATCTCAATTAATCTTCCTCTTTTTCACACACAAGTTTCTTACACACACACTTAATGTTGCTAATGGGTAGAGTGGCATGTCTACTCAATGTAGCTAGAAGAAAGCTAAGCCCACTTCACACTGACAGGCAGAGGAAGAGTAAGAGAAAAACAGGGAAAGGCCTCGCCAGCACTTCAGTTACTATCTGGGACTGACAGACATATATTAAGAGAGACAGTCAGGCAGTGAGAGGGACACAAGAAGAAAGACAGACAGAGAGACAGTGATCCCACTTTCGAAGAATGTGACTTTCACACTCCATAGCTCTGGTATATTAACTAAAGATAATATATTAGACACATCCACGCAGTGTTTTAAAGGACGACCGAAACGCTGTCCATGGTGCTGAAATATTTTCAGCACCATGGACAGCGTTTCAGCCGGAGTCCTTTACTTTAGTTGAAGAAAAGAGAAATCAGGGCTGTGTGTGCACATTTGTGTATGCACATGTGCGTGTGTGCTCATGTGTCTGTGTCAGCGTGTGTGTGACCAGTGGAAAAACGGTGTCATGGCCCTTCCCATGAGAGTCAGCATGCATGGAGAGTACAAAGAGGAAAAGCATCTGTGTTTCTGGCAACACAGCTCCCTTTCTATCTCACTTCCTCTCTCCCTCTCTCTCTCTCTCTCTCTCTCTCTCTCTCTCTCTCTCACTCACTCACTCACTCACACACACTTGGTCAAGGGTAGGTGCTAATTGTAGTGCTAAAAGCACTTCTGGGAAAAAACAGAAACACACATGGACCCTTTTGCTCCTATGCGCGCACACACACACACACACACACACACACACACACACACACACACACACACACACACACACACTTTGTATTGCAACTGTAGGCTCTTGTGTGTGCTAGCTTGTCTCCAGCCTCCTAGCCCTCTATGCAAGGACAGTGTTCACTCTCATTCCCTCCCCCTCTCTCTAAGAAGACTCCTTAATGGTGTCCACTTGCCTCAAGCCGGGTGAGCAGCAGGGAGAGTAGAGTGATGATTGTGTGTGAGTGTGTTTACATCCTGCTGTGCTACTCAGCTTCTCTGCTTTGGCCTCTCTGTGGTTGTAGGGTTAAATCAACCCTTACACCCACATACTCACAGACACACACATAAACTCTACCTTCATGCACCCCACCCAATAATCACCCCCCCAGCCAGCAGAATGGACTCTCCCACCTGGAGGAAGTGGAGGGGCAAGAGAAGGAAGAAGAAGAAGGGGAGGGGGTGAGGATGTTTGTAGCTAAGGAAATGGTACAGCCTGATTGAGACAGATCGCTTAGAGATGGAGAGGCTGTGGAGTGAAGTAGGGGTGGGGAAGGAGATGGAGGAGGAAGAAAAGGTTGCACATACACAATGTGTAAATGGGGGGAGGGGAGTAGAAAAGAGTGAAAGCAGAGAGGGAAAAGAAGGAGTAGGAGTGAGAGTGGTGGGGGTAGGGTGGAGGGGTGTACGATCTTCTGAATGCGGTACAATACATATGGTTGGTATCCCTCCGTGTTAAGGCATTAAGTGGCTCTCAGGGCCGCCTGCCACGCTGCACAGTAAAGCCTCAATCCCTAACCTGAACGTAAATGCAAGGACTTCCTGTTTACAGATTTTAAAAAAGCCAAACAAATTGTGCCGGTTATTTATCCTTTATTGTTCTTGAGTCAAGGACAAACAGCATTTTGCTGTTTGTATCTTATTGTAAAGCTACATAATCCAGTAATTTGGCTTGAAATGGTTTGTTTAAAAGCATTAACATATTTGAAGAATAGGATAATTACTGGAATTGTTGGGTCTTTGTAAATTATAGTGTGTGGTCTAGACCTACTCTATCTTTAAAGTGTCTTGAGATAACTCTTGTTATGATTTGATACTATAAATAAAATTGAATTGAATTGATAATAAGGATAGGTTGGGATATATGGGATGGCCCTCACCCCAGAGTGTCCATCAAAACACAGGATGTCAGGGTGGATATCTTTTACTCTTCAATTCAATAGCATACAGCACAGCAAAGCAAGCCCACCTGTATTATCTCTACAAAAGGAAATATGAAAAAAACATTAACAATGCAGTGAAAATTCTAGAAATTGTCAGCATACTGTACGTCCATAACTAGTCAACCCTGTTAACAGTCCACTTTCCTCTATCCTCACCGTGCCACCAGATCGTTAATTTGCCAGAAGCCCTCCCATGACTGGTAGCCCACGTGCCTGCTCAATCCCAGCATCTGCATTAAGCCAGACCTGATGTGAACATAAAGTGGTGTGCATGCACTCGTAGGCATGTTCCTATGGATGGTGCATAATTTATGTTTTGTGAATTAAGCTTGTATGTTTCAAACCAGATGGCTGTAATAGCCGTACATGCAGAGTCATGCATAATGTAGGAACACATGCACACATGCCATGACACCAATGAACGTATAATAGGAGCAATGCACTCTAAAGGGAAGCAGGAGGATATCGTTAGACACACACACACACACACACACACACACACACACACACACACACACACACAGTGAGTGCCCTTAGGTATTTTAATTGCAATCACTGCCTACATCCCACCCACATGTACTGTAGTTTTGCATATCTAGACATTCACTCAGTATGTATGGATCAGAATTTTGTCATGGCTGTTTGTTCATAAAGAGGTTCTATCAATAATCAGACCAACCTAAAAATATTTTTATAAGTTCAGTAGGGCTATAGGTCATAGCTTTTAATTCCGTTGCTCAGAGTGTTGCATTCATATATTTCTGATAGTTGTCAATTCATAATCATCTAGATATCTGTCATTGTACCATGTGCATTAGGACTACAACTATTGACTATTGCTATCATTAATTAATCTGTTGATTGTTTGCCTGAAAATAGTGAAAATGGCCCCTGGCTATAGCCAATGGCTATAATTTATAGAGGTAAGATATTAAAATTGCTTCTTTTTTTTTTAAGCCAACAAACATGCCAAATCAAAAGATATTCAGGTAAATATATATGATGACGAAAAGCAAATGTTCAGTATTAATGTTTGTGAAAATGACTGAAACGATCGATTATTAAAATAGTAGCCAATAGTAACCAATTCAGAACTTAATCAGATTATTATTTTATGACGGATTAATGATAGTAGTAGAATTAGTGATCTTTTTAAAACAAAAGTTACAAGCAGGCAAAAGACAGAATTAGTGAGAAAGAAAATAATCAAAAAATGGCATTGAGGATAAAAACAAAGAGACTCAAAAAATGTGTTTTTATTAATCAGCGCTCTTACATCTGACCCCCTGCAGGTACATCAGGACGCTGTACCTGGGCATCATGTCGCGTCGGCAGAAGGAGCACCAGCGGCGCTGGTACTGGGCCATGATGTTCGAGTACGCAGACGTCAACATGCTGCGGCTGCTGGAGACTTTCCTGGAGTCTGCACCTCAGCTGGTCCTGCAGCTCTGCATCATGATCCAGGAGAACCGAGCCGAGACGCTGCAGTGTAGGTGGAGCACGGACTACACTGGATGGACTGACTTCAGTTCTTCAGACTAACAACAGCTACATGCCACATTACCAAACATAACACCTTGGTTTCATGGAGCCCACAAAGCACATACAAATCCACAGCTGCACACACAGTAATTAGCAATTTGCACACATCATGCTCAGTAATTTGTGGCTGCAAATGGTGCTGCATTTGGATTTTCACAGTGCTTTTTTTGTTCAGGAAGTCCTAGAAAGAAAGCACAATCACAGGTGTCAGGGAGATGTGCTAGCCAAACTCCATCAGCCTCCTCTTCCTTATTCATCCATGAAATGTATCATCTAGGTGGCCACCCACTGGTGTTATTCATCTCTATCACTCTGGAGTTTTGGGACACATTCTACTTGTACTATTCTAATGCAAATATGTGACTAGTGCAGTGCAGGGGGTGGATGCGCACAGCAGCTGGGATATTAAAAATAACTTCATATTTCAGACTCATACGATTAGGCATCATTACTAAATGTTTCTGTCGTGTCACACATTACTTCTTACTTAAGGATGTGCTCACATGATTACACAAAATACCCCCATTGACTCATAATAATCTTGTGCCCATGTACTTTGTTTCACGAATCTTGAAACCTTGTTTCTACTTTGTTCTGATTGATTCACTCAGAGAGAGAAAAAAAAAAAAAATGCATCCACATCATCATCCGCCTCTGTTCTTTTTTTCGCATCCTGTTACTCTCCTGTGACTCTCTCTGTAGGCATCTCCTCCCTCGGCTCCCTCTTGTCTCTCGCCTGGGTTCTGGCCTCCTACCACAAACTGCTGCGAGACTCTCGTGACGACCAGCGCAGCATGAGCTACCGCGGGGCGCTGCTGCACCTCTTCTGGCGCCTCTTCACCATCTCGTCCCGCGTCCTCTCGCTTGCCCTCTTCGCCTCCCTCTTCCACATTTACTTTGGCATCTTTGTAGTGGTTCACTGGTGCGCCATGGCCTTCTGGGTGGTGCACGGAGGCACCGACTTCTGTATGTCCAAGTGGGAGGAGGTGCTCTTCAACATGGTGGTTGGCATCGTCTACATCTTCTGCTGGTTTAATGTGAAGGAGGGCCGGACGCGGTACAGAATGGTGACGTACTACATCGTGGTGTTGGCCGAGAACACCATCCTCACTGGGCTGTGGTGAGTTGGCATTTCTTTGCATCTTGAACCGGGATGCAACTAATGTCATGTTTAATCAAAATTAGAAAGAGAGGCGGAGGCAAAATAAAAAATTTAAATCAAACCAGTGCAGAGAGGAATTGGCTAAAACACAGAATGTAGGTATACTGTCGCTGTCGGGCGGAAACCTCATACCCCCATATTTTGTCTTTTTTAATTTTTTTCATAAATCAATGCTATTCTATTGATCACCCTTTACATCTGTCTGTGGGTTTTACACCTATTTAACCAATGAAAAGTATTAAAAAGAGCTCCTGACTAAATCTCGTAACTCCATTGGATCCTCAAATTGTTGGCAAAGCATCGTAACTCCTCTCCGCCTCCATCTTGTATGAAGTGCCGCACACAGCAGAGTTGAAGGTAAACAGCGACGAGGTAAATAGCTCAATACAATGTTTTCAAAATCCCCCTTTTCATTAACAATTTTGGACATATAAGGTTTCCGCCCGACAGCGACAATATGCACTCTAGTCTACACAGAGCACACACACTTAAGTGCACATGCACACACACAGTCACATTAAATTGAACCCTATTCTGCAGGTACGCCTACAGGGACCCAGTGTTGACTGACTCCTACGCTGTCCCAGCGCTGTGCGGCGTCTACCTGACGTTCGCCGGCGGCGTCCTGGTCATGCTGTTGTACTACGGCTTCCTGCACCCTGCCACCGCCCACCTCCAACCAAGCCCTGCCTCGTCCTGCTGCGCCCAGCTGCTCTGGGGTCTCCCCCTCCCCCCGTCAGCCCCGCCCACCGCCCCACCCACCCCCGCCCACATGGCCAAGTCACAGACGGAAGAGGATGTGGCTGAGACGTGTCTTCCCGTCTTCCAGGTGAGGTCGGCGCCCATCACCTCCAAGCCAGAGGGCCCACTGATAAAGATCGACATGCCCAGGAAGCGTTATCCGGCATGGGACGCCCACTACGTAGACAGGCGCCTGCGGAGGACTATAAACATCCTGCAGTACATAACGCCGGCCGCTGTGGGCATCCGCTACCGTGACGGACCCCTGCTGTATGAACTGTTGCAGTATGAGTCCTCACTCTGACACACACACACACACACACACACACACACACACACATCAGTACAGCTAAGCACATATACACCATAAAAAAAGTTTGTTCAGATTTAGAAACAAACATTCTCACACCACACAACGTCGCACTTGATGTAAGCACACAGACACAAAAGCAATCTGTCACAATTTTACACACACAGACACTCTGCGGGCACCTACAACCTGTGAGTCCCATGGCCATGACTCAACAAGCTGCTTCAGCGCGAGTCCATCTCTTTCTCTCCTCTATCTTTCTAACTCCTCTGATCACTCGTCATCTGTTCTCATTGATTTAATATCACACGTTTGCTCTCCGCTGTGAAGGGAAAACAAAATATTGAAAAAGGAGCGCAGTTTTACTTCGGAGTCTTTGACCAACGCATGCCGTTTATGTTGCGTCGCGCACACTTTCACGGGTTTCAGTAGAATAAAAAGAAGTGACACAAAGAAAGAACAAACGTCACTTTTAATAAAAGGAGTTCGTGAACGTGTTGTCGTTAGTCTTGTCAAAAGGTAGTGTATATATTTTCTATGTACAGAAAGGATGTTTTTTATGTACCGTTACGTTGTTGCCGACTGGGGACAAAGCAGTTGGACACATCAGTTTTGGGGGTTGGTTGACAAGGTTACCAGGGAGAGTAGCAGAGTATGATGGGAAAGATGGAGACAGAGAGGGTATGGCATGTAATGAGCACTCAAACAATTTCACTTAAAGTTGCGCTACAAAAATAGTTTCACATTTTGGGAAATACACATATTCATTTTCTTGCCAGAATTAGATGAGAAGATCTTTCTCTCTCGTGTCTATACACTAAATATGGCGCTAGAGCCAGGAGTAGATTAGCTTAGCTTAGATGCTAGCCTGTCTCCGTTCAAAGTTAAAGAAAGGAGAGATGAAAGACTGGTATCTAGGGCTGCAACTAACGATTATTTTCACAGTCGATTAATCTGTTGATTATTTTCTCGATTAATTGATTACTTGTTTGGTCTCTAAAATGTCAGAAAATGGTGAAAAATGTGGATCAGTGTTTCCCAAAAGCCCAAGATGACGTCCTCAAATGTCTTGTTTTGTCCACAACTCAAAATATATTCAGTCTACTGTCACAGAGGAGAGAAGAAACTAGAAAATATTCACATTTAAGAAGCTGGAATCAAAGAATTTTTACTTTTGTCTTAAAAAAATTACTCAAACCGACTAATCAATTATCAAAATAGTTAACGATTAACGATAGCGATTAATTTAAAAGTTGACAACTAATTGATTAAAATCGATTAATCTTTGCAGCTCTACTGGTATCAATCCTCATCTAACGCTCAGCCAGAAAGCCAATAAGCATATTTCCCAAAATGTCAAACTATTTCTCTAAACATGCCAACAATTAAGCATACACTGTGTTAGGTGACAGCTGCAACATTAACTCTAAAAGTGAGAACATGAGAAGTTGTAGCAAGACCCAATACCTCCTGAATGGCTGCCAATGTGCAACTAAAAGATTACTGTGCCAAAATGAAAATGTGCATTGAAAGAATTAGTTTCCTGTCTGAAATGTACTTCAAAACAAAACTAGCTACATCGGTTATGCTGTTTTGTAAACATTACAAATCTACAGGCCATATACTTAAAAAAAATATTGGCCTGTCTGTTGTAGTCCCTTTCTCTCACTCAACACCTTGTATGCTTAGGTGTTAGCATGAAGCTAGAGCTGAAGATCTACTGAGGACAGATGGATGATTTTAATGCTACAGTTCTTATTGCTAAACATGTACACTAGTCAATGTGCCAATCTCTTTCCATCTCCAAAATTGTAAAGTCAAACAGAAGAATCCAAAACACAGTGGCACCATCATCTTATAGATAAACGCCCATGTTAGTGGAATAAGTGTTAACTGTCTGCTGTATGGTTATATCATAAATATCAGCGAATACAGTAAGGAACATAAGGCAGTACATGCTGTTCACGCTGTTTTTCTACATGTGTATGCCGTTTAGGGTTCCAATAGTTCATCTCCATCATTTTCTGCTATGCTGTGGGTTAGAGTTTCTTTAGTTATTCCGTCGGTTTACCTTGCTAGGCAATGACAAAAATGAGAAATCGTCTCCAAATGTTCAACTGAAAGAGCGAATGCATTTTGCAGTTATTTTTGTCTATGTCTAATACTACATTTTCCTGTGTGTGATTTCTAAATCATGTTGATCCCACACTAACAGGGTGCTGCCACTGAAGCTGATATAAAACAGTTTTGGACTTTAATAGTCACAACCCTCTCAGTGACTTGTCTCCTCCTGTAACGAGTCCAATACCAACTCCTCCAAATCCACCCACGGCTGAGCTGTGAGCTCAGTATTTATTTTTTTGGTTTGTTTATCCCTTTAATCCAAGCTGTTACATTGGCAGGCGACAACAAATTAGGCGAGATATCAGTCATCAGCCCGTCGACACGCCATCAGGGGGCCACCTAACACCGTGTTGCGAGTGTTTGCAAGGTAGTGAAAGTGTTTTTGCCGTCCTACCTTTTCTCCCGTCCCACGTCAGCGGTACAGCAGGCGAAACCCAGCCACTAGACATTTCCGATGGTGCGGTTACAAAAGATGAACACAAACACATACATGCTTCTTATTATAGCTGCTTTTCAAGAGCATCGAGCAGGTGAATGAGAAAGATATTGCATTTGTTAAAAAGGGGTACGTCAACATTTTTTGGGGGGCAATTTTGGCCTCTCATTTTTCCTTGTGCAGGTGTGTCAAATTGCAGGAAAAAAAAAATCTTTTATCAAAGGCCATTGAAACTAAGGTTGAAAGCAAGCTTGTTTTCAATGAGTACAATTGGCCATCAAATGAGCAGATCCATCAGCGCTTGAAAGCAAATGGCAAGAAACAACAAAGCAACTTTGATGGTCTGGCAGGGAATGAATGGAACTGGGCCAGTATATAAACTGAGAGGCTGATGAGGGAAGTGGGAACAGGTGTGTAGATGGCGGGTGCAGTCAGGTGATGGGGAAAGGAGGGAAAGTCTAAATCTGGTGATGGATGAAGAGGCCTAAGGAATAGGGAATGTGGCTGGAGAGGAGGGAGAGAGATATGTTGTTTTCTATCATTATGAATATATTGAATCCTTATTTTGGGATTTTGAACTGTTATAGACCAGTGGTTGTCTTTTTGGCTTGTGATCCCCTAAAAGAGTACTCTCTACCAATTTAGCTTTACACTCTTTTAACATTGTCGGACTCACAATAAACATCTAAATCGATGCAGCAGAACCAGACATATTGTCTATTTTGTTACACGTATTGTATGTATGTCTGGTGAGCCAAAGAAAAATGTCCACCTTGGTGGACATTAAAGATTTATTCTATTCTATTCTATTCTTCTTCCTTATCAAATTCCTGGCGCCTACGTTACCCACAATGCAACTCGACCACCAACAGTTTGGTCAGAGAATTAAGTGTGTTGTAGCTAATAGTGGCTAATTGCCTCAAGCTGCTAGCCTCAAGCTGAGTTGAGGAGCGGGCTACATAGGGGGACTCCACACCCCCAGACTATTTTCATTTTCAAACTTGTAGTCTTCAGCCCCAACTGACACTGACTTGTGGTAATTTATCAGTAGTACTCCCTAAGACCTTTAAATAGACTTAGATTGTAAAATCATTGGAGATCCCCTTTAAAACAAAGCAAAAGTCTACTTTTTTCCTGCTTTCCTTTTCTGTTAATCATCTTGCGACCCCTAAGATTTATCTTGCGACCCTTATTGGCGTCTTTACCCCCTGGTTGGCAACCACTGTAATAGACTAAATAATGAATCCATTGATCTAAAAAATTATCAACTGATTAAATAATCATGATAATAATTTTTAAAACATTTTTTCAGCCAAATGTGGCAGGTGAAAAAGGAGACTACAACACCAAAAATGTTGACGTATCCCTTGAAGTTTGACCAACGTGAACAAAGAGTAAGCTTACATTACTTTTCCGTGGTGCTAGCTGATAAAAAGAGAACATCTGTTACTTTGCTGCAAGCTAAATTCAGTAGGTGCAAACGCGCAACAGAAGCAGCAGCATCGATGTTCGTATGGTGCAACGCGCTCAAGTTACGGAGTCAATTGGTTGCTAATCCTACTTCATATGGTGCAAATATGAAACACACATGTACTTATGGTGCAATAAGGGCAGATTGTCTCTTTAAATTCTATGGTGCATCTTGAGTACTGCCTTCAGTTGCCGGCCAAGGCTGTGCCAAAGGCTCCGTCCAAATGGACAACTGCTCTTCCTGTCCTGCAAGAGCTATGCAAGTCTCCAACGCAAGGAGATGTGCTTAGTGTACATGCTCACAACACACACACACACACACACACACACACACACACACACACACACACACACACACACACACACACACATGGTTTTCCTCCACAGCAGGGAGATATGCTTAGTACACACAGTGAAAAGTAGTCTAACATGGGTAGTATAATATGGGTTGTGTCCCTACCTCACTACTTGAACACACACACAAACACACATAAAATCACACACTAATGTCCAATAATCCCTTACCCCTTTATAATTTGGGAACAATATTCATATGGTGCTATTATGCTGGATGGGTTTTGTATTGTCGTGGTGACAGTGGTATGAAGAATTTATCCAAATATGTTTCGAGTGTTTCACGTTCAGATTGATTGAATCGTGTAATTCAATCAATCTGGGTTTCCTCAAGTAGAGAGTGAACATAAAAACAGCAACACCTTCTGTCTCTGAGAGTGACACATAAAAGCAACAATGCCTTATCCGCTCGACAGAACTGGAGGTGGACTATTATTTATTTTTTTAGATATCCAAGGTTGTGGTTAAAGATAAACTTTAGGACTTTAGGAATTTTATGGTCTCCACTGATGTGGATGTGAACATTCACTGTACATTAAGCATGGGTTAGAGCGTGTCAGAGCACAGAAATCGAAGAACAGCATACTGTGTTAGCACGAAAAAAACTAATATGTGACATTTAGAGAATACAGTCAAACATTTTCTGTTCTGATCGTGCTCGTGAATTTCTTGCATGAATGTTTAAGATTTGATGGCACACGTGCTAAGGAAAACAAGTGGTTACTGCAGAGGCTTAAAATGTAGAGTCACAGCTTCGTATGTGCTTCTGGGTTGTTAAAGGGAGATTTATGTTGAGCTCCAGAGCAGCTGTCCCACTAGCTTCTCCCTTGTACTGACCTTTGACCTTTTGACCCAAACCATGGCCCCTTTGCACCTAGCGCTCCAGCCAACCAGAGATCAGGTTTAACACAAATCAGGTCTGACACAACCAAAAAAAATACAGTTCCTTCTTTATATGGAAGTATTCATGTGTGGCAGTCAGACTCAGCTGTAGCCTCATTATCCAACTGCAGGTATCATACCTTCTTACCATCTCCATTTTGTTTTTCATATTTGGATCCACACTCTACAGTTGAGTCTGCATGCTACAAATGTAACTTCTTCCTTCACCCAAAAACCCATAGCCTTAGCCAGGCCCACTCTGTATAGACAAATCCAGTCAGTGTTATTGTATGGCTACACATTCACAGCTATGCAAGGTTACAGACAGAACGGTTCTGGGCTTGGATAACCTTTACAAAAAAAATACCACATCACTGTTCTAATGTGTTGCTTGTTCTTATTTCATTGCCTTTTTTTTCTTTGTTTGCAAACCGCAAAGTGTTAATGTGCAACAATGCAAACTTTTTTCGAACCATTTGTTTACTTTTTGCAATTGTTTATAATAATATGGTAATCGTGCACGTCATTTCTATGGACTTAATTTACATTTTTCTCTATCATGTTTGTCTGTTGGTGGGTTCAAATTGGTCGGGAGGGGAGGAGGGGGAGGAGACAGTGTAATGCACCTTTAGGGACTAATCAGGATGGATGCAACCTCCCGACAAAGGAATGTGGATCTGATTGTGAAAAGTAAAACCAGAAAGTTATCTTTTTGTTCTTTGTATAAACACATAAATGTTCCACTATCAGGGTCTGCAAAGCATATGAGGCCTGTGGTTAGGCTGCGTGTGTGTGTGTGTGTGTGTGTGTGTGTGTGTGTGTGTGTGTGTGTGTGCGTGTGTGCACTGTATGTGTCAGTAATGCTTCATATGCTTTTTTTAGCCAAAGTTTTACTTGCTTGGTCCAGAGCTGTGAAATTATCATTACTCGTCATGGTTTCATAGAACTGGAGGCCATACACTAAGCTGTTTCTGATCTCAGACCAGTTTCTACCAGATCTGAGTCCAACGAATTGAAATTGAAATCCTTTTCTTTTAGAAGCGAAGAGTTTTTATTTTTTTATTTTGGCACAAATGTTTAAATTTAAGTCGGAGGAATTTCAGTGGTTTGACTCAGGTGCACAGGGCAGGGTCAAACTAAACGTTAATGTGGATGTATCTATAAGATGTACCATGAGCTTTTATTTTGTCGGGGTCATGCTTTTCTACTGTGTTCTTCAGCTTGGAAAAAAAAAAAAAAGTAGCTCTAGAGATTTCGATGTGCAAAAGTACCTTTTATTTTCTCGTGGTTGGCATTTTGATTGTAAATACCTTTTTCTGGTAATCCTCCTCTGTTGGATCTATGTTCGATAAGTTGGTTAGATGGCTCTTACAAATGTACTGATAGTAAATGTTCTTTATAAATATCCAGAATGTAAGACGAGAGAAGAAAAATATGGCTTCACTGAGACTGTGTTTTCGTAAGAGTCTGTGCCATCGTGTTGTCTCGAGTATAAGCACACTGATATTAGATCTGTAGGCAGGATGAAGCTTTGGGAATGATTCGCCAGACAGCCACAACCAAGCATTAGACGAACAGGTGAATAATGATAGGTTGTTGTTATATTTGTCGCTCACATTCCTGATTTTTTTTTTAATTGTTCTGCATAGAAAGACAATCACTACCAGCAATGATTAGTGAAGAAATAATTTCATGTATTTCTTTAGAGTACAAAAATGTCCATTTTGACCCCTCATATGTTGTGTTAAACGGGATGAGATAAGTGCTCAAGAATATTCACCACTCCCAAATCTGTTCACTAAATATGAGGCTGGAGCCACCAGCCCGTTAGCTTACCTTAGCGCAAAGACTGGAAGCATTGAAAAAAAAGCTAGTCCAAAGTTTAAAAAGTTGGACAGAGCTAACTTAGCCAAAGTTAGACCTACTTCTAGTCATTATGCTAAGCTAAGATAACCGTCTCTAGCTTCCAATTTAGTGTACATTATTGACAGTGGTATCAATCTTCTCATCTAATTCTCTTTTTCCCAATTCGTCTGACTTTTCTTAATTAGAGTGTATTATTTTTAATGCCGCGAGCTCCACAGATGAAATTCCATTCACTTCCTGTATTGGGTGGAAGCAGAAATCTCAGAGACAAATATCTCAAAACCTTGACAAATAAAACCAAACCTATCTACATGGCTTGGTACCACTAGATATGTGAGAAATCTGATATTGTCATTTTTGGAAACCAACCCTTTAAGGAAAAATAAGTAAAAGAGCAATTTAGGAGTTGTGTTTGTTAAAATGGACATTTTTGCCTTTGAATGTGAATTAAATAGCTTGATATGATGGTCATATTTGCAGCGTGCAGCTACATGTCATTGTCAAACAGTTCAATACATAAGCACATATTTCAAACTTGAGGAAGAAAATGTTCAAAGAGGAACACAAGTTTTGAATCTAATAAAAACAGGGGCTGTCTGGCTGACGTCTCCCGTCTTCACTGTAGAAATGATGGCTGCTGTCATCGACCATGTTCAAACCGCTCCTGCGTCAGTTCATAAAAACACCATTCAGGAATCTTCTGGTCTTTGGGGGATTTCCAAATTCTCACCGAATGTTTCTGACCAATCACAAAAGAAACGGGAGAGAAACAAGACGAAACATTGCGTATCTCTTGTTTGTCTGTGTATTCTGTGTCTACAATAGTGTTAAAGCATTCTGGGGAAGAATTGAATGATATTTTCAATGGCTCTACGTGGCCAGCGTTAGGAAATGTGTTATTTTTGTTACAATACCTTCTGAAAATAAAGTCTATTTATCTGTGAAGAGACAGAGATTTACAATACAGATGACTACATAGAAATTATGACAAGATTTTAAATGATGTTAAAGAGATATAAATGAAAACATGTACAGTTCACTTGGTTTTGAACACAATACAGAAATGTATATGCGTCAGTATTGAGTTTGATTTTATATATTTACCATTTTATTACATTGTAATGTTGTGACTGCGATGGAGAAAAAAAATTATAAAGGAATATAAATTAATTTTTTCAAATGTGTGTCGCTTTTCCTTTACATCTGTGGACACTTAATGTGAGGGGTTTTTTTTATTTATTTTTTTTACATTCTTTTGAATCACAACATAAAAACTCTGATTTTCAAACAACTTTATTTAAAAGAAGTCATTTTAAAAGTCATTAAACCCCAGGAATCTCTATACAGGCCATGGAGGATTTGCATAGTGCCATTTTTTACACCTCTCAAAACTAGAAAACTCAAAACAGTAACTTTATGGATCAAACACAAATACAGTAGTACAAAGATGCAGTTTACGTGCAGCATTTAAAAATCACAAACACACATAAATATGATGTTTCTGGGTGTGGAATTGTTCTTCTTCTTGTTTCAGCAGAAAAATGCATACTCACACACACACACACACACACACACACACACACATGAATAGATGTATGAACACTACAGTACATATCACTAGTACATATATAGTTGGAAGCATGCATGCAGCACTGCATTAAAAGATAAGGCTTTCGATATGACCATCCCTATCCTGTTGTGGCACACAGCCTGGAGACCATTGGTTCCTACTGTAGATGTTAACCTTAAAAAACAGGTTGTATCATTCTCAAAAAAACACTAAATCATTTCCTGAAAAAGCTGGGCACTGTAGTTTTTAGCAAACGTTACTCAAAAAGGAGGAAATGTGCATTTGCTGGGGACTACTTTTAGCTGTGGATGAATACACATTTGGTGCTCTTGTGCTCTAGTGAGTATGTGGGGCAGCAGGACGGTGTATGGTGGATTGAGTCAATATAAACTACAGTGCCCATGTTACTTACAGTGAAGGAACAGGTCACCCAGTGCACCAGTGTGGCTCATTGATGTGTTTTTAATAATTTAATAACTTTAACAATGGAGCTCTGGCGCAGAGGAATAAGATATATCAGGCTTTTATATATATATATACACACACACACACACACACACACACACACACACACACACACACAATTTGTTAGCAGATACATTCATTGTTGGTTTTGGTCTTTTCATAAAGAAAAGAGGCATCAGTAAAAACCTACTCCTAAATGTTTCTTCTATTTTCAAAAACTAGGTGATCCAGTAAGTTACTGTCCTACCCGATGCTAATAATAAACATTATATTGCTTTAATTTTATGATACAAATCCCTATGTAAAGAAATGTATCTTAAATATCTCATGGAGCATTTGGTGCATCTTAATAGTCTTTGGTATCATTTATACTCATGCTGTAAGTACAGAAGGGATACCGTACACACCTTCTTACTGAATAATTTTCATAGAAATCATCCTCTTCCAAACACCATTTCACTTTACTGTAGCATTTATAGTTATTTTAACCTATCCAACTACAATTCAACATTAAAAATGTATCAATTCAGATGTCAAATTTTAGTTTTTCAGCATGCAAGTATGGAGAAAAGGACATTTAAAGCATTGTTTACTTCAGACTCGGGTATCAGTGTAACAAACAAACCAAAACGGTAACAGTACACACAGGAAGACAATCAAAACTTAAAAATCTTAAAAGCTTTTCTGTTCAAGACACACAGGATCTCAGTGAAATACATATGGGTCTTAAATGAGCTACTGGCTCCCTCTTCTGACAAAATGTAACACTACAAAGACAGAAAAAATAAATAGAATACAGACATAATAAAGTACTCTATAAACACAATTCCTGCAGAAAAATACAAAATAAATCTCTCAAGTCAGTATCTTAAACAAAAGTCTTTTTTAAACTTTAAATTTCCCAGAATGAAATGATTAATCTCAAATGGACTTCAATATTTCCTCACAATAAGTAACATTCCAAAACAAAACAAACCACTGGCTTCTTGTCACATGTTCAAGTCTATCGTAACAGTAGCATTAGGGAAAGTCAGTAACAACAATAGTATTCACTATTTACAGACATTTGACAGTAGGCCTCAAAAGGTTTAAAAAAAAAAAAAACAGGTCTTTCTACTGCATGTGTGTATGTGCACATGAACAACACGCATACAGCGCACACACAGGCCAGAGTGAAAGCTAGGGCAGCGGCCTCTGTGAGTAAAGTGCAACATTTAAACTACCTCTTTGAGCACAAACGGGTGACACAGATTAGTGTGGAGTAACCGGTTCGGACTGGTTTACTCCAACAGGGGGTCGTCGTCGTCATCGTCATCGTAGTCAACCTGTAGCCTCTGGAAGGGCCGGGGGCCTGACGAGCGGCGTTGGCTCAGCAACTTGAACAGAACTGAAGAGAAACAAGTACTGTTAGTTTGTTGATCGGTTGGAGACACACAGGGCACGTCACGGATTTAGCTAAAAATCCTGAAAACTAGGGATAGACCGATTATCGGGACGTTTTTTTGGCAGTTTGCAGATTATCTGCATCGGCGTTTTATTTGACTGATAACTGATAAAGTTAATGAATTAAAAAGTGCACTACTTTGGCTCTGCTCCAGCTCTGTGTCTGTCCCTCTGCTTTGTTTTCACTCACCACTGAGTCTGACTTAATGTCCCCCCCCACAACACTGTCTGACTATCTTTTACTGTCTATTATGTTGAAAGTTTCTAATTTAAACAAACGTTTTGTATTGGAGTTTGTAACCAAAATCTTAATTTTGACTTAAACATTTTCATTTTCACTGTATATGCATCTTGTTTAAAAAAAAATCGGTTTAAATAACTACTGATAATCGGTATCTGCCTTGAAAAACCAGAAGAGGTTGATCCCTAGATTCCCTACTGAAAACCCCCTGGTGCTCCAGGGGTCTATCCTGGGTCCGCTTTTTATTCTCTATCTAACATGCTACCCCCTGGGGCATATATTGCATGGACCTAACACATATTCATATACTGTTGCAATCATTCAGACTTACCAGTGATTGCACTGAGTACCAGTAGGACGCCCACCACCAGGCCGATCACCAGAGGAGCATCCCAGCAGGTCTCAGCAGCCAGCAGGCACCTAGCCTGGGTCAGCGTGCCGTTGTTGGGCTGTGGGGGCACCGACAGCAGGCGGCACATGAGTGGGTAAATGTCCACGCTCTCTAAACTGCTGATTTGATAACCCTGATGAAAGCTGGGCCCCGACGCTGCCATGAAGGGGTGCATGCTGGACAGGGAGTTGTCGTATCCGTGATCACCCACTGAAGGAGGGAGGAAGGGAGGGAGGGAGAATGATAGCTAGTGGGTGGAGGCGATTACAGATGACTTTTTAGTTATCCAAATGTCTGGCTATCACAGTATCACAGTATAGAGAAATCAATTAAGAGACGTACATCTTGGCAGCTTCCCTCGCTGCACTATAGTCCAGCCTTCGTCAGCAATCAGTATGATTGGCTGGATGCGCTCATTGTTCCGGTAGTGCAGCCTATCAGGGATGGCTGATTTCAAATAGGCTGTCATATGGGCGTGGCACTTATTCAGCAGGGCGAAGATGGCGTCTGGGTCTGCAAAGCACATGCACAGAAATAGGCATTTGTGTGAGCAATGGCTCCAAAAAAAACCACTAGAGAAAAGAGTTTAAAATTTTGACTGATGTACTTATTGTGGTTATGTTTGTATACAGGCTCTTCTATCTCATGTTAGCTGAAGTAAACCTGGTTACCATTATGTGGGATGAGGGCTGTGACAGGTGAGAGGTCCACCAGTGTGTAGTTGTCGGGGTGGAGGCAGTCGTCAAGCTGTATGAGGCGCTCAGCCGAGCACTGAGCCATGCCGTGATCACTGGTTACCAGGATGTTGACGCGACCCCAGAGGCCAGTCCGCTTCAGCTCTGAAACCAGCAGGCCTATGTTGTCGTCAACCTGATCGCATACCAAGTGACACGGCCATCAATAACTGTTTACATCAAGCAAATGTGAAGTGACAGGAGTTCTGTCCAAATATAATTAATCCTCAAATGTGCTGTACATTAGATCATGCCAAGTGTAGGCCATTTTTACAATGAATTTACATATTTATTGCATCTTTATCAAAATAAGCATCTGCCAAGCAAGAACACAGACTTAACTGCACTGAGGAGATATTACCAAAACCTCCTGCTTCCATCAAGCTTTTCTATTTCAATAATGTTATTTAATAAAAATACGTGCAGGTCAACTCATAATTCTCTAACATGTTACTCAGAGTTAACTAGATGAGTGGATATTCTTGTGGATATTAAAACGTACACATATGTGTTTGTTCAAACAAGATGTGTGGTTTCTTTTTTGTTACAGCAGGCTCCAAGAGTCCTGTGCCAAGATCCATTTCTATTCATAATTTGTCAAAACATTGATGATTCTAGTTTTCAAAAATGTGAATACCTAAAATGAATACAAACAATGATTAATTAAGGCACCAATACAATACGACCTCCATAAATTATTCTCAAAAACCTGGGGACAGTCATACTTGTCACAAGCAGGAAAAGCTCAGGTGTAAATAGTAACCAGCCATGGCACTATGAATGCTGGCTCACTGCTGCTCATTAAAAACAAAACAGTTGCTGATTCTCTCGTCTAGGTATCTGTTAAAAATTGTAAAATAGGACAACCCAAACAGTTAAACCACTGTTAGAAATAATTGCACAGGCTTTATTTACCTGCAGGTAATTTCCACTATATAACCTGCTAGCCCAGTGGTGAAAATGACCTAGCTACAGGTTAAACTGTCTACAAATTAACTGGGTACTTTCTTTCTGTGGTAAGTGACCATAGCATAAGCACATTATACACATGAGAGACTAATGGAAACACTGCTGGCTTCCAGCAAATGTATTTGTCTTCAGAGCAGAAGATTTCAGGAACCTTTTGTGTCAGGATCTAGTGAGCTCTGAGATTTTAAGCATAACCAAATTGCTGTACCTCCTTCAGCACACTGCTCATGGCAGTGACGTTGTCCGGACCAAATTTGTGACCTGACCGGTCTGGCTCTTCCCAGTAGAGAGCTGCGAACATCACCCCTTGCTCCTGGTGGAATAGGGGGGATGGAACAGATGTCAGACAATGGCTACTAACCCTTCCAGACTTCTCAAATGTTACTGCTTTGTGCAATAAAGTGCCATAAACAAGTAGTTAGTCCAGTGATAGAGCAAAATGGGAGTGGAAATACAGTAAAATATCTCTGTTACTAAAGAGACGTACAATACACTGAGCTTACTAAAGTAACTTTTCTACCTTTTCATCTCCCAACATCAAGTTCGTCACGTTCCCCAGTCGTTGTTGGAATGTCACATGAGAGTCGTATGGAAGGAAGTATGACGCTGTGCGGTTGCGGATGGCCACATTAGAGCCAGGCCACATAATGGCCGCCGTCTTGTAGCCGGAGTCCAGCGCGGTGAGCCAGAGGGGCTGCGCCTCACTCCACCACGCCGGGTCGGTGTCATTGCCATCGCCAACGTGGAAGTTCTTGTGGCTGACAGGGTCGTACATGTTACTGGACAGAATACCGTGAGACTCAGCGTACAGCCCTGTTACCTGGAGAGGAAAAACAATGGCTAGTTATGATCGCTGTAGCTCTTTGTTATGATACTATATTGCTTATTTCAGTTTATTCTATCATCTTCTATTACCTACTATATTATGAGACTTAATTGGTTCAGTTTGGTAAAATGTAGTTGGACCCAAGCAGTTTATACAGACTTTTCATGTTTCCTTGACTGATAAACCACATATGAAAGTGCATTATTAAGCGTTTACATTATCAGACAAACAGCTGGATGGGTGAGCATCACATACTGCTATTTGACAGATCATCTTTGACAACACAAAAAGCACAAGCAGCAGGGTTACCAGGCTGTAGTGGTTGGGAAACGTCTTGGTGATGAAGACGTTGGTGAGCTGCTCCACCAGGACCCCTTGACTGTACAGGAGCTTCAGGTTCGGCATGGGGAACCTCTTCAAGTAGTCTGCTCGGAAACCATCGAATGACACCAGCAGCAGTGGCGGAGGACCCTGCTGAGCTGTGTTGTTGTCTGTGGCCAAAGCTCTGACGCCACACAGGAAGCCCAGCAGTATATTAAGTAACATCCTGAGATAAACAAAGAAAATTGTTATCTACAAATTCATGTGACTAGTAATGGTGTGCTTAAAACAAGACTGAGTCTACAGTCATAATAGTGGCTATATGAGGCTGTACATTGAGTCTCTGAACTAAATGCTAATGTCAGGATGCTAACATACTCACAATGCAAACAATGCCAACATGCTAATGTTTAGCAAGTATCATTTTTGATCAGTCCATTAATTATCACTTTTTTGTCCATTATAACTTTTGATTGATAGCACTACATTAAACACATTCTGAAGAGACAAAACAATAAAAATCTGTAAATGAATCAGCCCTTCCCTTCCAAGAAACCCAAGCTGTGGAAAGTGCACTTTTAATGTCACATGGCTAAACCGCCATTACAGGACCGTTTGGTTGAATACCACTAGGCAAGAGTCCAAACCGTCAGTCAAGCTTTTCAGGGCAAAGCTACAAAAAAGGAAAAAGGGAACTGAGAACAGATGTCTGGCTAGATAGACAGCAATAAACATTTACATTCCATTTGCCAATCATCA
This sequence comes from Sander vitreus, assembly GCF_031162955.1. Lineage (NCBI taxonomy): Eukaryota > Metazoa > Chordata > Actinopteri > Perciformes > Percidae > Sander > Sander vitreus. Next base: position 4,521,023 of record NC_135878.1, on the reverse strand, counting down.
TTCTCACATACAAAAGCACATAGAGAGAAAGTGATATATTCTTTGGCGCTTGACTTTTACTTGTAGGAAGTGAAACTTATAGCGGTTACTTCACGCTGCTCCAGTAGGCAAAATGAAAATTACAACAAATCTACTATAGATGTATGAGTGATAGGTTAATTCCCTGATTGTTAGTGCGTGTCATGTCTTGCTTTAACGTCTGTAATGGGAAAGGGGTTTTCTATGAGTTTGTGGGGTCAATTTACTTTCTGTGTGGACAAAGGCAAAAACTGGGTCAACTGATAATAGTACGTGGAGGAACAGGGTATACTGGGTAACCTCCTCTGCCTGTTTTCTCATACAACATCCTGATTCATATGCATCCAATTACAAGACAAACAGACACTGTTGTAACTAGAACAACACGGTTACAGACGACTAAATACTTTTTTCCATACACATCCTATGAGGTCAGCTAGAAAGAGCAGCTAGAAGCTAGTAGAAAACTCAGTAAATTTCCTTTCTTCGAGGACACTTCAGTAAGGAAGAATAAAAACACAATTTCCATGAAGCAAGACAATCCATCACAGTTATACGTGTTACAGTTACATGAATACCAATCAAATGTGCATTTTAATAACGAGGACAAATAGGGAAATTAATAGTGAAAATCAAACATGACTGCAGGACTGCAAATAGCTTATTTTACTGTACATTCACCCACAATTTGCCCTGTACTGTAATTCTGCCAACACTCTCTTCCTTTTCCACTCGCTTCTTTCAATCACATTTTCTTATTTACTTACTGAATTCAGGGAGTTAAGTAATTCTGAAAGCAAAGATCTCAAGTTGTGATCTCTAAGAAGCATGAAATTGAAGTAAATGCTACAAAATTAGATTGACACACACGCGCGGGCGCGCGCGCACACGCACACACGATATTGATTTCTATGTATGTGCACACACTCTTCAGGCAACATGTTCTTCTGCACTGATAAAGAGCAAAATCTGGAGCTTTTAGTATTTTTCCCACTGTCTCTGACTCATACACAAAATGTAACACACGCTCACACACACCTCGGGCACTGACGTAACGTTAACTGACTTCCAGATGAAAAACTTGAGCAGCCAAACTGTCTATGGATGTATTAGCTATAATGACATGTCAAATAAATAACCACAACCACGAAGTCACCATTCTTGACGGAAAGTACCAAAGAAATGTCAATAATAATTGCATTTATAAATACTGAAGACAATGCGGAAGTCAAACGAAGAATGTGTGATGTAACGTTAGCTATAATGCGCAAAAAATTTATTTTTCAATATTAGCAGAGGAGCGTTAGTTGTCCGCAAAGCATTAGCTAGCTTACTAACGTTAATGTTACAGCGTTAACATAATGCTAACATTATCTGTCTGTTACCTGTTACAGGACTGACAGGTATACTTTGTCCTCGAGACAGTATCGTTGAATAACTTTCCTTTTCGGTCTATTTTCGTAGCAACATCATCGTCATCATCACTGGACTTCCTCAAACTCTTATATCAAAATTCACAGACGTTGGGACGTTGTCATAGACAGTTCGTTGTCGAGCTAGCTAAGATTATTTCCATAAAGTTCCGGCTGCGCATTTCAAAATAAATCCTTCTTTGAAACGCCACACACCATAATACAAAATAATGACGTTTTTTTCATCTTCAGTTACGTTTTTTTTAATATAAATAGCAATTCAACTGTAATTAATAGTAAATCCAAATCCAATAACATAATTATTAATCGTTTTAAAAACGGAAAGCTTTGTTATGTCTTGTTGTGGCAACCTTGACGTAACCGTTGACGGACGCCTTAACTAAATTAGCAGTTCAAGCAGCGAATCAGCGTTCTCATTTGGGGGGCGGGACCATGGATGTACGTTTGGTTTGTTGGATGCATCATGTGGTTACAGTAAATGCAACATTATAATAGCTGTTGTAGCCTATGGTTGTAGCCTACTTTCGTAAAAAATAAGGAAATCCATATAGTATTATAGTGGTGGAAAAATTATTCAGATCCTTTACTTTAGTACAAGAAGGCCTAATACAACACTGTAAAAATACTCCAACAAGTAAAAGTCCTGCATTCAAAACCTTACTTAAGTGAAAGTATTTAAGTAGGCTATTATCAGCAAAATCCTACTTAGAGTATCAAAAGTAAAAGTATATATTGTGCAGTAAAATATTCTCCGTCCCAGTGTTTTACTATTAAATATGATGTTTTTGGATTAATATTACTGCTGCATTAATTTGTATGTTGCATTTTACTTCTATAGATGGACTGTGCTAATTTGAACGGATATACTGTTGGGTGGGTTAATCTACAGCAATGCATCATATTCTATAAGATCATCATATGTTGGTAGCATCACTGTCCTGTGAGATCCACTTGTCTCTAAAAAGTCAACTTTTCATGAGCTCAGAAAAACAGCCCTGTTTTTCGCTTTGTGACGATGCATTTTCCAGCGGATCCAGAAGAGTTAAAATAGAGAATTTCGCTTAAGAAGAAGGAGGAGGAACACTATATCCTTCAGTTTATCACAACATTTTAAAATCATCACAGCTAGAGATATGTGGTTTCCACTGGACAGGAAGGGGGTTTAAAACTGTAATCTGAAAAGCTAGAGCTGTCAGACAAATAAAGTAAAAAGGACGATATTTCCCTCTGAGATGTAGTGGAATAGAAGTATAAAGTAGCAGAAAATGGAAATACTCAAGGAAAGTACAATTACCTCACATTTGTACTCAGTATTGTGGTAAATTAGTCTAAATTCAAAATGCATGACCAGCTCCAACACAATACCTCTCACACTTGCATTGCAGCATTGTATTGCAATTTGCCAGGCATTCAAAAACAATAAGTCTGTGTGGTTATTGTTTCTCCCTCAGGTTTGATTTAACACACATAGCTGACCACTCCTTTTTGTCACACAATCAAAAATTGCAGATGTTGAACCTGGTTTGAACACACCAACACGTTTCGAGAGCTGTCCCTGCACACAGGTGTAAAGGCAACAGAAGCCAGTTTCAGCTCTCTGCAATGCTCTGCATGCTAAATCAAAATCAATACGTTGCTGCCGAATCCTGGTTAAAACTGTTGGAGATGGTCCTTTAAAAGATACACAGTGGGCTTATAGCCAGCTGCTGCTCTCTCCGTCAATAGCAATAACATGCCATGGATTGGTGTATTATAACCAAGTACATTTACTCAAGTACTGTACTAAAGTACAAATTTGAGGTACTTTGCTTGAGTCTTTTCTTTTCATGTCACTTTCTAATTTTACTCCACTACATTTCAGAGAGAAATATTGTACTTTCCACTCCACTATTCATCTGGCAGCCTTAGTTACTAGTTACTATACAAATTGAGATGTATGCACACTAAACACATATAGTTTATAAAAGAAATAAATTAAACTACCCAACAATATAACGGCCTACAAGACGATTAAACCCAGACCTGTTTGGATCGTTTCCAGTTTCTAAAATGTGAAGATTTTTCTGCTTTGAGTACTTTTCCTTGTAATACTTTAAGTACATTTTCCTGAAGCTACTTACACACTTTTACTTAAGTAACATTTTCAATGTAGGACTTTTACTTACTACACTTTACAGTGTGGTATTAGTACTTTTACTTTAGTGAAGGATCTGAATACTCCTTCCACCACTGATGCCATGTCTATTCAAGTTGTGTTCTCCTTTAAGGATCACCAATGTTTTTTTTTCATTGCTTTTCTGCCTTCCCCATCCAAAGTCCTGGAGTGCTTTTTCATAAGGTAGGCACTTTTGGCACCACAGTCACTCTGCTGTACACCTTGACACGCTCAACCATTCAGGTCTCTGCTTGACCTCTTCAGCCAGAATGGATCATGTGTACGAGAAAGAGATTCAGTCATCAGGTGAATATGACCTGACGTATGAGACGCCATACGCGGAGCCCTCAGACCTGACAGCAGAGTATGAGAACACTGGGACTCGACGAGTACCGGCTCCCCCTTCTCTCCCAACACCTCACCATCCCACGGAGGAGAGGAGAGGCAGTTCCTCTTCTTCCTCATCCTCCTCATCTTCCTCATCTTCCTCACATGCCGAAGATGAAGAGAAAGGGGAGAATGAGGACTTGAATAGGGAGGAGGAGAAAGAGGAAGAGGTGATGACAATGGTGGAGGAGAGCAACAAAGGGATGAATTGGGAGAGGGGGTCTCCACAGGCGGAGGAGGACAGGGGGAACTCATCACGCAGGTCCTCATCTTCGTCATCATCGTCTTCATCAGCCTCTGTGAAGCAGGAACTTGAGGAGAAGGCAGAGCCTGATAAGGATGTACCTACAGTACAACTTTTTGTTAAGGTAGGGGATTTACTACATTATGAGATTTCCAAATTGAGTTCAGTGTAATCTCTGTGACACTTCATGGTATGTGTGTGGTCACATGCATAGCAAGCACATCATGTGCAGGTTGCATGCTCAAATTGACAACCTTTCTTTGAACTAAGTTGTAGGCCTCATAAAGCTCAGTCATAATCACATTCATATCAGTTGCTTATGAAGTCTGCAAGGTCACTGAGTATGTCCTAAAGTGTGTGTGCACATGTGTCATACAGCATGTGTGGGCGTGTATACGGGAATCTGATTGTGCTACATCCAGAGTTGGACATTGTTGTACTTAATGTGCTATTGTTTGGGCCCTTATACCTCCATGTGCTGTTCATTCACACCCCCTTCTATTTATATATATTATAGGGCATCATGTTTAGTCATTTCTGTGTGTGTGTGTGTGTGTGTGTGTGTGTGTGTGTGTGTGTGTGTGTGTGTGTGTGTGTGTGTGTGTGTGTGTGTGTGTGTGTGTGTGTGTGTGTGTGTGTGTGTGTGTTGTTCTGGTTCTAAATATAAGTCAAGTTGAACTTACAAGAATGTTCTGTGCCTCAGTGCCGGGATAGCTGGGGATGGTTGCTGTCAGATGGCCTTGTGAATTCATGTGTGTGTGTGTATGTGTGTGTGTGTGTGTGTGTGTGTGTGTGTGTGTGTGTGTGTGTGTGTGTGTGTGTGTGTGCATTCACTGAGGAACGCTGTGGGATTTGATCAAAAGCTCTGGGAATAATTAAGCAAGTGGACCTTGCATTTTGTATATTTACTACACACAGTGCAGTACGTGTTTCCAAGGTCAAGTATCAATCTTCAGGCTCAAACAAGAAAGAAATATATGAAAAACTGAAAATACAGATAATAGAATGAAGCTCCATACAATACATTAACATGCACAAAGAGCCTCAGCTAAGGACCATAAAGGGAGTACATTCATTAACTGATTGTGTTACTTGTTGCCATTTTACAATAGGAGGATGGTATTTAATAAACAGCTACTGACTAAACTGATAAATGACGCCCTCAAGCATCAACTACAACCTGGCAAAGCACAGGTGGGGATGAGATCAAGGCCACAACACAACACGGCTTTTGACAGATCAATAGGCTGAGCTTGATACCACGTTTTATCAAGGTGACACTCTGTACACGCCATGCCATTAAGCTGCTCTTTTGCTCTCGGGAGAGTTGTGTGTGTGTGTGTGTGTGTGTGTGTGTGTGTGTGTGTGTGTGTGTGTGTGTGTGTGTGTGTGTTTAGCTAAGTGTGTTGGTTGGTGGGCTATCTATCTATCTACCTGTATCTATGTATCCATGCTGAACATTGTACCTCCACACCCAAACGCTCGCACTCTAAATTAATTTATTACATAATCGGCACATTCCACACTAAAGTCCAGTTGCACTGGAGTATACAGAGATCATAAATTTGAAACTACAACCACATAATTTATAGCAATATCACGCTGAGGTTATTGCAGTAGAATAAGAGTGACTGAGGTCCTCTGTTGGCCGCACAAAGCCCAGCAGTTCCAAACTATTTTAATTCTGATCAAAATCCCTTTAAAAACAACTTTATTAACATTAGCAACTACAGACATAGTGGATTACTCTAACAACCTTTTAAAAATGGTTTATCAACATTTATAAGATGGCTAACTTTTGCTGGTGGCTTATTAGAAATTGAGAAAACCTTTTGGAGTAATAAGTTCTAAGTAATTAAAGAGCTAGCTAAAAAAAAGGAGGAGGATTTCCCATAACCTGGCAACCTAAATGTTATTCTTATCGATGGTTTATATAACTGATGTAGAAAACATTTGTAAATTATTTATTGACCATTATAAAGTTATTAATTACAGCGCCTTAAACCTTTATAAATGTTGGTTTCATTAGAAAGGGTATTGACATTTTAATTTATTCTTTATTAACTGAGCAATACAATTTCCCTTTAAAATGGGTCACAATTCTCTATGCTCAATCATTCCCTTAAACAGCTGGGCACTGTAGTTTTTAGCAAACATTAACCAAACAGAAGGGAAGTAGTGCATTTGTTAGGGACCATTTTCAGCCATGAAATAATCTACATTTGGTGCTCTAGCAAGTATTTACAGCAGCAGTATGGTGTGTATGTGGGATCAAGTCAAAATAAACTACAGTGCCCATGTTTCCCATAATAAAGGAACAGTTTTAGTCTTCAGACTCAGGCTGAGAATTCCCAGCATGGGACCCATGAGTGCTGATGAGTCTGAGAAGAAGACGATGACTCTCGATGATTCAAAGTCACCCAGTTGTGTTGTCAATCAGAGCTGTAAGAGATGAGAGGGACAGGGCACCCTTGGGTGACTTGCTCTGCCCTCCCCCTCCCCTCACCACATTAATGCTTTCCATGACACCCATCCCCACCCAAGGGGGTTATTTTTGCCTGACACTGTCACGCCCACACACACACACATACACACACTCACAGACTCTCTCTGTCACTGGCGCACGTCCTCAGCTGACACTCTAATGAGCGGCTATGGGACCAAGCGGACTTCACCGCATGGACCTGGAGTAGAATCTGCTGTAAACTGACACGGCACACACACACACACACACACACACACACACACACACACACACACACACACACACACACACACACAAACAATACATCTACACACTTGTAGAAACAAAACACACAAGCAGAGCGGGTTTTTCTTGACCATGACGGATACTGCAGCCGAGGAGGACAAGGACCCTGATATTGAGCTATTTGTCAAGGTGGGGTATGTGTGTTTTGGTGTATAGATCACAAGCTGACACTAGATCAGTTTTCTTCTCACCTCTAAATTACTTTTCTGTACTAACTTTACCATCTTACCTTCCATTCTGCCTGTAATAAAATAAGTTTTTTGTTGCTGTTGAAGTCAAGTCAAATTAAAACTGCAGATGCTCACTATATAATCTGTAAAGTGTGTTAGTGTGTGTGAATGTTGGGGGTGGCTCCTTTAAGTGTGTGCATACCATGTTGTTGTTGTGTGCTGATTTTCCATGTGTTAACCTGACACCCACGTGCATAGACAATCTCTCTCTTTCTCTCTCCCAATGAATTATTACTTGGGTCCTTTCAGTATTGAGAGCAGCAGCTTTACATGATCTGAAGTTATGATAAAATATGTGTTTGGTATGTATCTGTAGGTATGCCTGTGTGTATTTACTGTATGCACAGGTTTTAGCATGTCCCTTTGCTGATCAACACAGTCTAGATATATTGCTCTCTTATGTCACTTTTGCCAGTCCATATTGTGTTAAGGATGGGAGTGTGACAGCCCGCTGAGTCTACTGCATGTGCACTCTTTTACATGTTTGATTACTTGTAAGTTACCGACATATTTATAATGAACAATCAGTTAAATATTTTGAAACAAGAAAATATTTAAAGGAACACGGTTTTTTTTGCAGAAAGTTAGATGAGGAGACTGATACCTCTCTCATATCAGTACGCTAAATATGAAGCTTAGCTTAGCATAAGGATTTGGGGAACGATCTAGCACTAATTAAAAAGTTATCAAGTTATATCTTGTTTGCTTAATCTGTATAAACCCAAAGTGTGAAATATAAGTGTGGATTGATTTGTTTCAATGCTGTGCATACTGGGACCTTTGGAACAAGCCAGGCTAGCTGTTTCCCTGTGCTTACAGTCTTAATGCTAAGCTAAACTAACTGGCTTCTGGCTCTGCCTTCCTATTTAACGTACAGACCTGAGAGTGGTACTTGTCGGTACGCGATCTGTGACTTAGATTAGAAAATGAGCAATATCGGATCGCGCATGCGCATAACGGAACGTGCAGGCAGCACAGATCGCGTACCAACAGTATTCATTTTCTAATCTAAGTCTTGGCAAGAAGTTAGTATGAGTCTCTTTACACATATTTGCTAAACCATTTTTGAATGCATGATACACACTTTCGTTGCATGACAAAACAGTTTTAGTGCAACTGATTTAAAATGTCTAACGGTAATGAAACATTCACTAATTTGCAATTTCACTTGCACACATTCAGCAATGGCTGAATAGAAAGGTATGCTTCATTCAAATTTTTAAAGCAAAACAGCACGATTTACATGATTTCTAGTAACTGGGCTGAATGTATTTTCTGTATAAAACAGAAAATGTAAGATTAGATGACTGGACTTGTTTCCTCAGAAATTTCAGAAAAAATAGATCACACCTATGTTTAAAGTTCAGTGAAAGTGTGTGTCTTTTTGGATTGACGGGACAGTTGTTGTTTTTTGATTTCCATAGCTAATACACTGCTACAGTATTGTACAGTAGGACACGCACGCCCACACAGGCATTGAAGCGGCTAATGGAAGCAGTGTGGATTATTCATGTTGGACTCTGTGTCTCATTACATTACAGTGTCCTATTGCACCTTTGTGCGCGGACACACATACACACACACACACACACACACACACACACATGCACACATGCACATATTGATACTACTGATCATATGCCAATTATAAATGTGTGTACGTATACACACAGACCCAACCTCAAACCCACCACTTCAAACTAAAAAGCACTGATTCTTCTTCCTCTCTAATTGATTTGTCAGTGGTGTGTGCGTTGTGTATCTGTGTGTGAACCAGTTTCTGTTTTAGAATGCAGTTTGTGTGGGTATCCCTGTCAGTGTGTTTGTGAATGAGCGTGGGCCTGTATGAGGCAGTTTGTGTTTGTCTCCATTTCTATAGCAGTAGCCTATTAGTGTGTTACCATATTTGTGTGTGTGTGTGTGTGTGTGTGTTTACAGGCTGGGAGTGACGGGGAGAGCATCGGAAACTGTCCCTTCTCTCAGCGCCTCTTTATGATCCTCTGGCTGAAAGGTGTAGTCTTCAATGTCACCACTGTCGACCTCAAGAGGTAATAATAATATCATATTGTATTGTATGTATGTTGTCTTTGCATAGGGGTAGAATAATAATCTCATTGTTGTGTAATTTCACTGTGAGGCAAATTTTTTTTATTACTTTCATGTTCTGTACGTGCACTTCAAAAAACAAAAGTACAGTGACAATTTTTTAGCATATGCAGTTGTTTAAAGTATTGCATGGACCTATAAACACAACATCCCATAACTCACTGTTTTTATTAAGCAGTTAACAGATAGCTTTAATTATGCATTTTATGCATTTAATTATGCTCTGGCCCTAAGTGCTGCTTTGACAAATACATAAAGGTAATGAACAAAATCTCAAAGGGTCACATTTAAAAAAATACTTCACTTAAAAGAGTAATTGTGGTTGGGAAATGAGGCCCAGTGTTAGCAGCAACAGCAACCGTGGCTGAATAGACGAAGAAAAAAGGATCATGAGCTGTTAGGTGTAATATTGAAATAGCATTTCATTACAGATTTATATAAGAGGTTGTAAAAATGATTCCACTCTGATTAGGAAACCGGCTGACCTGCACAACCTGGCCCCAGGGACACACCCGCCCTTCCTCACTTTCCAGGGGGAGGTTCTCACTGACGTCAACAAAATAGAAGAGTATCTGGAGGAGATGCTGGCTCCACCAAAGTAGGCATCTTGCACTGATAAACACACACAGAATAAAGGAAATAGGGAGTCACTTCCTATTTACACCATGTTCCTGTTTTGTAGGTATCCCAAACTTGTAGCAAAGAATCGGGAATCAAACACAGCAGGAAATGACATTTTTGCCAAGTTCTCCGCTTACGTCAAAAACACTAGACCGGATAAAAATCGAGGTAAGCAAGCTGTACACAGGCATACGCATACATCTATTATAATCCAAATAGACATTCTGGTTTATCAACTTTGATGACCTTTTCACCTGGATATATGTTTTATGTGTGTGTTCCAGCTTTAGAGCAGAATCTAAACAAGTCCCTGGCCAAGCTGGATGAGTATCTGATGAGCGCACTACCTGACGAGGTTCAGGCGGGACACCACAGGGGCGAGGGAGAATCCAAACGCAAATACCTGGATGGAGACGAACTGACGCTGGCTGACTGCAACCTTCTGCCCAAACTTCATGTTGTCAAGGTGACCTGCTTTGGATTGGTTTAGTTTAGCTCATTTGACTTTGAATTGTGCCTTGACAGAACTGTTACAATAACTGGTTTTCCGCAGGTGGTTGCGAAGAAATACCGGAACTATGACATCCCGTCTGAATTCAAAGGGTTGTGGCGTTACCTTGGCAACGCCTACAACCGAGATGAGTTCATCAACACGTGTGCAGCCGATGTGGAAATCGAGCTCGCCTATAAGGACGTTGCTAAGAGGTTGGGAAAGTGAATGCATCACTAACACAGTCACTGTTGTACCTTTATCTCTTTTTAGAATATCTACTAAATCATACTTCTGACACACAGCACAGATACACACTCTTTACAAAGCATGTGTCGTTTGTAACACCAATGTGCTGAAATGTGGTTAAATGTAGTACATTGATGTGGTGTCTCAAAGAAAAGACGAATGATTTGTCTTTTTTTTTTTTAAGTTGCTAAGTAGCATCTCAAGTCTTATGCCTCTGTAATAATACTGACCATAAAACAAAGGCTGAAATTGTTTGGTCATGGTGATGATTCTGCTGATAATTCTCAAAACAAATTACATGATTTATAATGAGGAAAAAAGTTTGCAATTGACTGTAAACCCCTCCCCCCGAGCAGTGATTGTCAAATCATAGCTTAGCAACTGTAACTATGCTCGGCGGGCCTGTCAAACATTGGGTTGTTGAAGTGGTGGGGCTGTGAAGTGAGATTTAAATTCCGCATGTAAAGAGTTTGGAGGTGTCATTTCTTTAGCTTTTCCAAAAGCAGTAACAAAAGAGCAAAAGTGTAAGGAATGGATTAAACAGTGTTTATCTGCATTAAAGGGATGGTTCGGAGTGATTTCACCTATAGGGTCCTTTGCACCATGACCTCGAGCCAAATACCCCTGCCTTTCCTTGGTCTAACATTGGGCGAGTTAGTGCTATCAGCCGAATGGCTTAGTGCAGGTGCTAATGGAACCACATATTTTTGTTGTATCTCTTTTCAGTGTTGTAGTTTGTAGACGGTCCCTAAGCACTCGTCTTACTGCCGTCTCACCACCGTCTCACCACTGGCTGCTCGTAGATACCAAAGCCATCAGGCAAGTGCTATTTAAATAAACTCCTGGTGTACTTACAAACTTTCCAATGCCTCGTTTGGTACCATTCTGGGCATTATTAGTGGGGTAATTTACGAGATATACCTTTGGTTTCATTAGTGCCTGCACTAAGCCATTCGGCTGATAGCGCTAACTCAATGTTAGACCAAAGAAAAAAAAGCTTCTGGGGGGTGGGGGGCTCGAGGTCATGGTGCAAAGGTGAAATTACTCCGAACTATCCCTTTAACGTGCTGTGCCAGAACGGAAAGCTTGACAGGCGTAGCAAAAGCAACTAAGGATAGTGGGGCCTAACGAACGGTCAATTGGAGATGTCAAAAGTTAAAGGGGAAAAATAAAATTCAGTTGCTAACAGCAGATCCCCAGTCAGCCAATGTTTGAGCTCTACTAAAGTATTAGCCTTTCTGCTTCTTAAACCCTAATAATTTACCTTGTGAATTTACAGATGTAAGAAGAAAAATGGTACGCATAAAGCAGGGTTTGATTGACCTGTCCTCTTTTTTTCTGTGGAATGGATGATGTTGTATTACATTGCAGAGTCGAATTCATAGACAATAAAGTGTTGTTGGGAAAGCCGGTTGAGAATGTGTTTCAGCCAAATTAATTTGTCTTTTATTGGAGGCAGCATCAGCTTTGTAGCCTTTAGATATATGGTGTCTCACTTCTTTTCACAAAGAGGCAATGATTGAATGATTGACTTTTACAGTGTTACACCACAGTTTATGACTGATCCTTGTCTGGTCTCAGTGTAATTCAGATTAAAACTATACTTTCAATCAGATAAATCAGCCTGTAGTGAAAAGAAAAAGCACCCGAACGAAGCAAAGTTTACCCCAGCTGTTTTGTTGTCATGCAATGTTAATCATGATTGCTTTTGTGGGAATCAAGCTCTCCTCCTGCCTTAAGCTCTTTATGTACAGTGAATTATATATGTCTGAACATAATATGAATGTGAATTATTAATGTCATCAAAGGACTTGCCCTTTATACTGCCCCATAGAGCTGTGTGATAATATCATAAACTTCATATTTCTGTAAATGACTGTAGCTCAACTGTATTCATATTCCTTCTGATATTAGAACCATGAACCCACTGTGTATATGTCGCTTATTTGAATAATAAATCTATTTTCTCAGAGACTGAGCTTGAGAGTTGTGTTTTTTTCCCCCACTGGAAAGTGTCTCATTGATGTATAAGTGTGGTATACACTGGATATTGAATGTGTCTCTCCCATTTTATTGTGTTACATAGTGCAAGAAAGCTTTGTTGCTGATTTGTTTATGTAAAAACATATCTAATATATTGAATTTTGAATACTCATGCTGAGCCAGTTATTTTTAGCCATTTAAAAATATTTATCCTGACCTCTGACAATCACAGGTCATTCGTGAATAGGCAGGAATAAACAAAGGGAAACCTTAAATGCAAGGACCAAGGAACCACGTGGCTGTGTACACAGCTTCTTTTTTTCACCCTTTGCTTACAGTGTTTGTTATCTGCTCACAGCAGGTTCCCTATCTCCCTGTCAGCCGATTTTCCTGCCTCACCCCAGAAGGTTCATTCTATATCCACGTCACAGTTTTATATTTTAATGTTCTGAATACTAGTATAAATATCAGGCTTCCCTAACTTTAGATCTAATTCCCACAATAATTACCAGCTGTGTCATGTCATTGCAAGACAATATTACCATGCACCCTAAAAATTTCAGCAATGGTTTATTTATTTTGTTGTGCTTTTAAGAAATGCACAACCTAATGCGTCTTCTAAACTGATTCGCTGGATTACAGCATCTCTACATAGAAATACAAGGGGCCCATTGCTGTGAGGTCTAAAGAGCCTGTATCATCTGACAGCCAGCAGATGGCAGTAAACACAAAGCTTTTATAGGTCTGTGACAGCATGACCATATAGTTAGGGACCGTCCCGTTTTATCCTGTCTCCCCTTTCTCCAGCAGCAGTGGCAGCAAAGATGGTCAGACACTGTCCTGTGACTCCCATGACTGTCCCGGGACAGTCAGGCACTGTTCCGTACACTGTCCTGTGACTCCATGACTGGACACAGGACAGTGTCTGGGTATCACAGGACAGTGTCTGGGTATCACAGGACACTCCTCAGGACACTACTAACAGGACAGGACAGTTTTTTCTGCCACTGCTTCTCCCTTTCTGTTTAACTACCTTGATGTACCATGGCACACATTTATATCCATTTACAGGCATGGTAGTAATTGAAGATTAAAGCAAGCTTCAGCTAAGTTAGCAAGTAAGATAATGTGTTCATAAAGCAAAACAGATTTAAATACCCACTCTGTTACAACTCTCTCTGGTTTCCATTATCCTTCAGCAAAGAAGAACGCGAGAATGGAATATAATAATGTCATTAAATTATGTTTGTTTGATGTCTTGAGACCTTATTGCTGTGACAGATTCTTAAAATTGTTGTGACAGATTCTTAGAAAGCTGCTTTTCTGGAAGTATCTTATCTTAACACTACAGAATTTGCTTTACTAGTTTTTGTAGTGAAGAGTGCTTAACTTTATTTTAACTTTATTTAATGCGTGGCTCACATCACACATCACAACTCATAGAATCAACGGTGGAAGAAGTTTTCAGATCCTTTACTTAAGTAAAAGTAACAAACCACACTGTAAAAAAATACTCTTTTACAAGTTAAATTCCTGCATTGATAATGGTACTTAAAGCCCATCTTGCAGGGTTTATTTTCTAACGAATTTGCGCAATTTGCTTGTTGGTAATAAACATTTAAACTGTTACCCAACAACATAAAATACAAAGGATATCACAAAACGGAATAAAATACGAAAAAGTAGTACTATTTTACAGCGGTTTGCAGTGATTCTCTTTTCCCCCACAATGCATTGCATTACGTCACATTTGGGAGACGACAGATGAAAGCCCCGTCTCGGTTCACTGTCTATGGTCTCGGTCTGTGCCACTGGTCTTGCAAAACATGGCTTTTGGTCTTGACCAAGTCCATGTGTCTTTATTATGTGTATAATAATATTGGAGGGAAAGTGAAACACAGCTTGGATGCTGTTCAGCTTTTCACAAGTTTAGACAGCTAGCTACGCCGACGTTTGCTAACGTAACGCAACAGCGTTAGCCTAGACTGCTAGCTATGTAAATATTACAACTGCCTTCGGAGTTTCCTATATCTGCATCCACGTTGTCAACGTAAGACCTGTGGCGTTAGTGCTCCTTTTGTACCATAATTTTATTGAATGAAATGTTAAGCTTCGCCAGCTACTTCAGCAATCGGCAGTAGTTTCGAGCGAGCTAACCACGACAGTATTGTCACCCACAATCAACCGCTGCTGCTAAAAGCAGTCAACCTGCAGTGTTGTTTGAAATAGAGACACTTGTGGATGTGTTAGCTGTCGTGGTTAGCTCGCTGAAACTACTGCCGAAGTAGCTGGCTGGCTACGCAACGTTAGCTAATTCCGCTAGCATGCGTACAGGCTAACTGTAGCCAGTTAGTTTTGTGTGTAACGTAACAAATTCCCACCCATCTCGTAGGAGTGAAGCTTAACATTTCATTCAATAAAATTATGGTACAAAAGGAGCACTAACGCCACAGGTCTTATGTAGATAGACGCAGATATAGGAAACTACGAAGGCAGTCGTAATATTTACCTAGCTGTCTAGGCTAACGCTGTTGCGCTAACGTTAGCAAAACATCGGCGTAGCGTTAGCTAGCTGTCTAAACTTGTGAAAAGCCGAACAGCATCCCTGTCCAAGTAATAAACAAACACTAGGCAAATATGTTGTTACTGGAGCTAGTAGGCTACCATCAAAACGTGAGATATCTAATCAAAAATGTGTTTACAACGTCGGGGGATTTCACAGGTGGGACTGGAAAGTTAGCCCATAGCTAGCATGATGCCTTCTATTTCTAAATCTAGATAAGTTTACCGGTACTTATCTGAACTAACGACATGATCACTGTCACTAAATATAAAGAAAACATTGACTTTCACTTGGTGCTATTCACTGACAGTAAAAACACCTCTTCCTCATCCCAGTCAGTCACCATAGTTCCAGTACTAGGCTGAGGCACGTCTCCCCAACGTGACGTCATCACCGAATTGCGTTAAAAAACCCACTAATACCAAAAACGACAAAAACTGGCCTTTAACACTATTTGGAGACATTTTTAACAATGACATACATATGTTGAGTGCTTTATGTACCTATTAATCAACAGTGGTGGTTAACCTGCAACATGGGCTTTAAATTGCTAAATGCAGTACTGTAGTAGAACCTAATGCAGATTATTAGCTCCTGTAAGTGTTCTACTATTACATTAGATCCTAAATGCAGATGTATTGATGTAATGTTAGCAGCATTTTACTGTGTAGCTGGTCAAGGTGGAGATAATTTAGTTGTTTAATAACAAAACATCACATGTTATAAGCTCATCATATCTTTTAATATGGAAACATCTTAATTTGTTAAGTAAAGCTGTCAAATAAATGTTGTATAAAAACGTACAATGTGTATTTCTGTATTGCACTGTGTATTGTAAATGCTCAGGTTCAGGCAAGGTCACACAATAATTATTAGACCTCTTTATAAAACAAACGTTTAACAAGAAATAAATGCATTTACATTTGTCTAAAATTATCATCCAAACACATGTCAAATTGCATTGACATCTATAGGATCTTTGTTTTCTATCCCACCCAAAAGGGGTGCGGCCTTGACGTTTTGCGAAGTACTAGTAGCCTATAGCCTGCCGCATGTGCTGGTCTGATGTACGTTTTCTTGGGGGGTGTTAACATGCAGACGCTCCCTAAACTGCCACTCGCTTTCTGCAAGTGGGCAGAGCAAACGGAGGCTCGTGCGCTGTGGCTGGCTGAAATCATTCCAGTCTGCTCAACGCAGCGACGTCTCCACTCGCTCTTTCCCTGGATTTTGAGTGCTTATACCACCCGTATATCATCACCGTGGGCTACCGACAGAAACCATTAAAAAGGTAAGCCCCTTTCTGTGAGTGTAGCACCTCCGAAGCTCGGTTTCTGCCTCATTGTTAAGGGAATAACGCTGGAAGAAGAGGCGCAGTGTTGTAGCTGTGTGTGCTCGGGAGTGGGCGACTTGTCATTGCGGCGTTGCGTGTTTTGTGTTTTGTTGTGAAATGTGTGGTGGTCGACCGAAGCAGCTAGCCTCCTCAAGCCTCAAAACAAAGCTAATATAGCCAAAAATGGGGGTAGCTTGCTTGTTAGTCGGCTAGCCACATTAAAGCGATCCTGGTTGGTAATAGAGCTGAAAAGCTAACGTCAACGCTAGCTGAGTTTTTACAGCCAGTTAAGGGAATCGGAACGTAAATCGCCGCAGAGAGCAGGGGGTCCTATTGTTATTAACGTTACATGGCCGGGTTCAGCTAGCTTGTAAAATAAGTGATAGTAACACAGTGTAATACTGTAGACACGGATGGCGTACCCGCACAGTCTCTCTGGCAGGATAACATCATTGTGTCCGGAGCATGTCTCGAACAGGTTGTTAAGAATAACGTTCAACTTGTCTTGGTTATAGTGCCAATTTACAGTAGTACTTCGTTAATGGTGTGCCTCTAAATGATCTAATGAGAATCTGTATTGTCTCTACAATATCAAGAAGTGCTCTTAGCTATGTTTTAGCGTTTATTACCCTTATGTCTACAATATTCACCAAGGAGAAATCAGGTGACATTTACAGCTGCACTGTCAGTGTGCCAGTAACAGAAACATTCTTCCTGCTGACAGTGGTGCACTTACTTGTATCTTACAACAGTTTTAACAGACACAGTGTGATACAACAGTAACCAGGCATTTCACCTTGTTATATGCAAGCCAGAGAGATATATTTGCTCGGGGTTTTTCTTTCAGCTTCCAGAGATGATGTTGCGTTTTGGTGGCACCGACTCAGGCTGCGGAAGTTAATCATGTGAATTCATGCCTTGTAGGCCCACAGCGTCTTCTTTGGAAATACCTGGCTGGAAAAAGTGTAGGACCTGTAATTTTGACCAGCATTACCTGTTTTGAAATGAGCCTTGGGGACATTATTTCCTATAGCCGAAACATTTAATTATGGTAGAGTTGAATGCCAAGGTTATTATATTCTTCATGTTTTACAACTGTTTATTGATGACTAGCAAATTAGTAAAAGCTAAAAAAAAATAAAAAATAAAATCAGTCAGTGACAAACATATAGGGAGATTAATGAGTTTTAGTTCCTGTTCTGGTGGCTCACTGCTGAAGCACTTATCTCACCAGTGGAGTCCAGTAATTTTCGGTCTGCACCATGAACAGTCTCATGTAATTAGGTTATGACATGCTGATTTGATGTGATTATAAGAGATGTATCTTGTGTCATTGTCATGCAGGCTGCAAATGTGTACTTTCAACAAGAAGCTTGTCAAAACGGCTTTAAAGATGCTTGTAATTTGGTTTTGGTAGTGGTTAGCAACACAGGACAACTTTCCCTACTGGGACAGTAGAGTATGTCCTATGTTATTTAATGTGACCCAGCAAAAACGTCCCTGCTCCCTACTTATGATCCTCAAGTAAATGCTGAGTATAGTGACCATCCACCAAGGTGAGCCCCTGTCTTTATAAAGCGCTCTTTCAGCCACCTTTTTTTGCTGGAGCTCTTGGGATTATAAATCCTGAGGAAAAGGAGCTTTGGGAGGGGGGTTGGGGTTGTGTTGGTGGTCTAGGGTGGAAAGCCAGCAGAGGCAGTGGAGGGATGAAGGAGGAGCGATTGAAGATGGAGGGAACGGGGAGAACTGGGCTGTGGTGATGGATGCCATGCAGGGAAGTGGAACACTTGGCCTTTCTGTGATTTTTAAAGGACTCCTGTTCCCTCAGCACAAACACGCCTACACATACACCTAGAGCTGTAACAATTCCAAATGTTGCAGTACAATTAATTGTCTCAGAAAAAAATTGCCATTTAACAATATAATTGTCTCTTTCAGTCAAATTTTTTTAAAATATTTATTTATTCATTATTTGGTTATATCACTGTTATGTGACACAGATAATGTAATAACATTAATACACAGCCTATGAAGTAAACGCCTCTTTATTATCATAAACCATTTTTTCTAACTGTACCCCACCCCCCCTTGTCATTTTTGTTGCTATGAACATGTATAGGGTCAAGTGCCAACAACTAGCATAGCTTTAGCTCAACAGTTCGACCAATAATCACTTAGATAATTACAATTTGGCATATCTAAACAAAATCAACAATTACCATCAACAGTCATACCCCTTAGGACCTTAGCTAATGTAGCAATTCATTGCGATCAAACAAAGAAGCTGCAATTATGTAAAAAAAATGGACAATTATGTAGTAATTGTTATAGTCCTACATACACCTGTCTTCTCTGACGTGTGTGGTTAGTCTGGTTTCTGATCACTAAGCCAGACATTCCTGTATCTCCAAAGTACAAAGTATACTTGAGGTCAGAATGAGAGATAAAATCAGCTCTTTGGAAGAAGATTCTGCCATGTGTGTTAGTTAACCCCCCCCCCCCCCCCCCCCACACACACACACACACACACTCCAGCTAGTTGGCCCTCCTCTCTGAAAAGCCCCTTTCCCATCACGCAACACACATTCACTTCCTTACAGTCAGTCTACTGTTTGGAGCTCTGCAGTTGCAAAGCACTCATTTATTCGTGCTGCACATTTGAGCTGCAGAACGATGTTCATTGGTAGGGCAAGTCACAAAGCCTACAGTAAATCCTCTTGAAAAGCTGTTTTCACATCCAGGGCAAAAAAAACTGAAGAGGTAGGAAAAAGAATATTAGGGATTTTCAAAAAAACTTTACTGTAACCTCGAACATTAATCATATCCTCAAGTTAATGCCTGGTTTTTTTCTATTAAAGGATTTCACTCATAGGTGGAATATTGAACTATAAACTGCTGTTAAAAACGTTACTACATTAAAATGTCATGAGGGTGTGAGACATTTAAATTATTCCCACTGTTGGCTAGTTAGCTGCTTCCTTCAGTTATTCATTCAAACTTGAGATACTGGAATAATAGAATGGTGTTATTACAGAAACAACCTCAGTCGGCAAATAGAATCTGGTAAAACCAGCACGCTAACATAAAATACTGTCACTCTTGGTAATACGTCTTAGTCATAAGAAAAGTTACTGTTGTTAGTAAGTACGTAAGGTAACACTTTATAATAACCATCACTAATAATGGTAAATTGATAAATTAAACTTAAGTTAATAGTTATTTTACTGTTAAAAGACAATGAAATGATAACTAATAATGTTTACTAATAATTAGTAATGCTATAATTTGTTATTTTAACAGTTTATAGTCGCAAAACGCATAACATTTTATATATTATGTTAAGTATCGGTTAACGATTACTCCTCTGACTCAGACATTTGCACAGAAAAAAGGAGCAAATGTGTCTGGCTGGCTATATTTTTATGTCACAAGGATAGAAAGTGAGGACAGTTTGCCACTCCTGACTTCTTTTAAAGGGGTTTAGAGGATTTGGATTGCATTAAAAGTGAAGACCAGCATTAGGATTAGTTCAATGTTAGAGAAAGTGTTATAGGCGTACAGTGCAGGGGTTTGGGATTTAATGTAGTCCGAGAAGGTCCTCACAGGAATGGTGATATCATTGGGTGTGTGTTTTGCATACATTGAATTGCATAACAGTTCATTGCCCTTAAATGCTGCACTGCAAATACTTTGCTTTTATGTCAAATTTGATTTAAGAGTATTTTAGGTAATGATTCTGAAGTGTGTGTCAGTTAAATGTCGTTCTTCTACATATTGTAATGAGACCAACTAGTGTTAACATAGCAACAGAGCTTGTTTGTGGTGCTGACAGGGAAAAGGAAGTGGCGTGACTACTGTCAGCACCTCATCTGCAATTCCTACGAACACTTGTCACCGGCCTTGTTTCTGACATGCAGGTCGTGTTCAGGGTGGTCCTCCCATCTCTCGGCATGTTGTGGCAGGTTAATCGGTGCTAGTCTGAGGAAAGTGATGCCTTATCTGTGTTGTTTTTTTGTGGCTGTGTAGAGGAGAGACTTTTTTTTAACAAACATGTCCGTTACGAAGTCATTAACAGCAACAAAGGACAAAAGAAACCAGTGTTACAAGTTTTATGGTTTGCAAAGGGATTGAGTGTTATTTGCATCTGTTCGTTAGCCCCCACATGCATCGAGGGAAATGTAGAGAGCAGGTCCTGTTACATGTCAGTGTTGAGGTATTCACTGGGTGTTGTTGGCCATCAGTGTTTCAGGGAAATTATATAACTTCCCTTCTTGTACGTGTCGTACAGCCCTAAGACCGGCAACAAGCTTCCCTTATATTTTGGCTCTACCTTTTTTGAGTTTTTTGCAACTCTTGAGAAAAAAAAACTCATTACAAACAAAAGCAAGACAGCTACAGCCACAATACAATTTTAAAAAAGTCTTAAAAAATCCAACATGAAAGATTGTTTTTGTGTCACCTGCTACTTGGCTTCCTTTTCCATGAGGATGGTTCTTGTTTGTTTGTTCTTTAACTCTGGGAGTTAAAGCTGTCCAGCAGGGGCTCTTCTCAATCAGAGCAACATGTTCCTGAATGCCCCCCCTGCGATGCCTGCTGATTAGATTTAGGGTTCCAGGGTGGAGCTGGACTTCTTCCTGTGGAGGTCAAGGTTGTCAGGTGCCGGGCGTTAAACTCTGTAGTTCACAGCGTGTAAGGTGCTTTCACACCAACCAGACGGCCGACTGTCGGCAGAAAAGGCAGTCGGACTGATCAGTCGGGTCCCCAAGGTCCAAAACGATGCCTCAAAACACACTGAGGCGACGCCGACTTGAGCGTGCGCGAACCGTAATACGTCTCCATAGCAGCAGGCAACGCTTCTCTGTATTGTTTCCCAGAAAATGAAAACCGGCAGCCGATAGGACGAACGCGTCACGTGGGTCTTTTTTCTCCGGAAATTCACAGCCAGACTGTCATGGCGGCTTGTTCAGAATACGATCTCATATTGTACTAAAATAGTTCACCGAAATGTGTTTCTGAAACATTTTAAGCGAGAAATAGGCCATGCAGTTGCTGAATCTGTCTTCATTTCAGATCAACAAAGGTCAGTTTAAAAGATTTTTGTCAGATTTTGAGCGGCTCATCCGCTCGCCATTTCCTGGCGAGTCCCGACTGCCCTGTCTCCCGACTGAACATGTCGGGTCGGCCCAAATGAAGGCCGACGGCTCCTCGGACGGACGACGGCACGGAACACACCGAACAGACTCGAGTCACCGACCTCGCCAGACGGTCCGACAGCCTATAATCGGCTCTGTGTGTCAGCGCCTTACTGATACCTCTTTCACACGGCAATGACCCGGGTCGGACCAGGGTTATCTGACCCGCATTCAGCCCCTTCTTTTGTCATTTCAAACCAAGCAAGTCAACACAAGTTGATCCCTGGTCATGACAATTCAGACACGACCTGGGTAACAACCCGGGAGTAGGGCTGCACGATATAATACAAATATGCCATATGCAATAACGATATTATTTGCGATAAATAGACACATTAAAATGTACTCAGTTCTGCATTTCTGCTGCATGTATTCTTCTAAAATACAACCAATTGCTTGTTGAATTTAAATCAAATTTAAAGCAAAGCATATCTAACATTCTTTAATTGAACAAATTGAACATTGAATTGAATATAAAAAGCACCACTCAATAAAAGGACATGTTACATTTTAATGTGCAGTTTTCTACTGATATTTTCTTTGAGTGTCAATCGCGATATGTTGCAGCCTTTTGCGATAGTTGATATTGCGATGACGATAAGAAAACGATATATTGTGCGGCCCTACCCGGGAACAGTTCATAACAATTACCCCCGTACTCCAGTCCAGCTACCAATCGGACCGGTTAAGCCGGAAATCGACCCAAATTCTACAGTCAACCCAGGTTCAACCCTGGTTGAGCCCTCGGTGTGAAAGGGGTACAACAGCGATGAGTCCCGGGGGTGAAGCTTGAGCCGCCCTCCTGTGGCGATCACCTGATATTACTTAATAGGATTCTGTGACGAACATCACTTGCTTTTTTATCTTTTATCTGATGCTTAACATATAATATTATTTATCTCACTTACGGAACTTAAATACCAAGATTCCTATATAGTAGTCCACATATTCATCTTTATTTCCAGTGGCACTCTTATCAGACAGACTGAGGTGGACGGAGAAGGAGAGGAAGACAGAGAGAAGTAGACGTGACAACTTTGGATTCGAATACTCAGTGGTTTTGTCAGGTGTTCATTTTGTTTCATGTCTCATGTTAATGATTGATTGCTTGTGTTCAGGGTAGTGAGGGTTACTTTCTATAGTGGTGTGTCACTTGGCCGCTCTAGTGCATGACTCACCTTCCTCCTTGAGCTTGTCACCTGGAAGACTGACCAGCCAAATTAATTCTTTTTATTTTTCATTCTCTTCACCCTACACAAAGGTCATACATATTTTCATAGCATCCTCGCTATCAGTTTATTAATGAAGAATTATGAAAAGTACAGCAAGATTTTTTGGTCTTCTAAATATGTGAAGATTTATATGACAAAACCTTGAAATTGGTCCCCTTGAAGAACTGTTTGAGCCCATCAGTGACTCAATACAGAAGCCATTCACATTGATCAGGTTGCCTGTCACGTTTTAGATAAACTTCCTGAACTTAGCTGCAGGAAAAGCCTGTCTCAAACCCTGGGGTCAGCTCTTGATATCTGGTTACGAGCTGGGTTCCCACCAGTAAGATGCTGAAGCTGCAGCAGGGCCTGTTTCTCTGGAGGGCCTAATGAATAATTTAGAGGCGGGGCTTATGTGAAGAAGTCCCATTAAGATGCAGAGTCACACCGGTCTCCATGGTAGCAGGACCATATTATCAGGATCACGTCTCCTTTGGCCAGGCAACAGGCAAACTAGCACAGTTTTAGTCTGGGAGAGGATAGACGTTGACTAGTATGAGGAATTTCACTTTCCTGGATGAGGTTTCGAAAGGATACTTGTAAATAATCCCCAAGCTGGAGCCTCTAAGCATTTAGTGACAAATGGAGGGCTGTCACAGCATCGGTAAAAGAAAAAGGTGGGCTGAGCTAGGCAAAAGGGCCATCTTGTGTCTTGTTATAAAAATGTCTGTACATGTTTATTGTCTTTTGATGTTGATGATGGGGCAGGAGAGTAGTACTCAAACTATTAGACTATTGGTGGATTGACAGAAGATTAATCTGTAACAATTTTGATAATCGATTAATCATTAAGGCATTTTCTAAGCAAAAGTTCACTGGTTACAGCTCCCCAAAGGTAAATGTGTCTGGTCTTAGTCTATTACGATTGTAAACTGAACTACTGTACAGCATGCACTGATGTATGTGCATGAGTACATGTAGTAACTACCCCCCCTTATATTAAAGGCATATGCTGTTGAGTGGCAGTTGTGACTAATCAGTTATTTATTTATTTTTTTCCCCGTTTGCTCCTTGTGACACCAGAGAATAAAGATACAAATAAGACGCAGGGAAAGTGCAGCATGAACTGTCAGATTTACCCATGTGGTGGTGCAGGGACGACATTGGGTTTACATGTCAGTCCATGTGAACTTGAACCTAACAATATTCAACTTACTGGATATAAGACCAAGAAAAGCAACATATTCTCTAGGTAATTGTGCAGCTCATTGTGAGCCCATAAGCCTTCTTTTAAAACCAAGTCACCACCAGAGAGCTCTGAAGTTACCTGAGTGTGAGAAAGTCAAGCTTTATAAAAGCCTATTTATATTCAGGAGAAAAATGGATACTTTTTCAAAGTTGATCCATAATTGATGGCCAAAGCTACATCTAGAGCATATTTCTCTACTTTCTGTCATTATGCAACAAGCTCTTAGTGTATGTTATTTCAGTTCAGTAGAATGCTCTTTCTCTTTTAGATCAGGAGTAATGCACTGGAATTAATCTAGACCTTCAGCGTGCTTGACCTTTTATAGAATATCCCCTTAAACTACATTTTTAAGGAAGTTATTTTCAGCTCCAATCACAGACGCAAAGGAAATGGACAGAGTCTTTACCTCACTCAGCCATCTGGCCTGGTCTTAACAATTCTGCATATGACAGAACAGGGTCAAAGGCTGTGTGATTAGGACTCCGCTGGACAAATATTAAAGCCTGAGATGATTATATTGACAATGATGCGATATCAAGCCCTGCGACTTTACCATAAACCAGTTTCATCTGTGCAGACAGGGGAAATAAACTAAGCAGCCATGATTGCAACAAAGACAAATACCTCTTACTGAATCCTGCAGGTATTTGTTATTCTGATTAGGTATTTCTTGAAGCTGGAAACTAGAAAAAACAAGGTTCTATTTGTTATGTAAATGCTTGGTCAGGGGTTGTTCTGTTTGCCTTTTTAAACTAGAAATTTGACTGAACTTTGTCTGGAACTTTCAACTGACCTGGATTTATTTTAGTTTCTTGGTAATCAGTGTGTCTGTCTTCCACTTTGCAGAGTCTATTAGTCACTGTATTCTGAGGGATATTTGGTGCCTTGAAGACATTCTTGTATCCGTCCTCTGATTTATACTTTTTTAAGTAACATTGTCATAGATTTATTTAGAAGTTTTGAATATTTTATATTTGTTTTTGATTTAGATCATTTCACTTTAACATTTCACTAAACATTAATTAGTCTTTTCTGTTGATCACCCAGATTTCCACTCTGTTTTGTTAAAGATAGACTTTACAATCAAACAATTAAAACACAAAATAAACAGTTTTCATTAAGAACACAGTGAGAGAACTGTGAATCAGGACCCAGGAAACCTATTGAAACCAAATCTGTAACTTCAGAATGTGATTTATGGCATCACTTCGAAATGAGCATAACTTTCTCTTTTTTCTTTCTTTCTGCTTTTCTTATGTGTGACTTTATTTTTCCGTCAGTCACAGTTATCGTATCCATCTTTTAAAATAACATTTTTGTTATTTCTTTGCGAGGGAATAGTGGGCTTATCAGTACTACAGTGTGGTCTGTACTTGAAACTGAAAAATAAATGCAATTTTAGAGCTGCTCTGTTGTCCCTAACAGGAAAACGGCCTTAGTAGCAGATTTGAGAGGACAGTGATTCCTCCCAGGCTTGAATGATTTAATTGTTTCTGTCTTCACCGCCTCTTGAAGCCTCCGGGTATTGTGCGCTGCTACTTTTTCCCCAACAATGAAAAAAATCATTCAGAAGGTTGTTATGTTATCATTTCAAGTTGCGAGAGTCATATATTCTGCAACCTTAGCTGGCTGTCAACCCAGTTTCACAGGGCTGTTGCTGCTAAGAGCCAGAGGGCTCCCTGCCAGACAAATTAAGATCTGAATTAGCAACCAGAAGGTAACTGAGAGGATATACTGTATGCTCTGCTTAAGGGGGGGGGGGGATGTAGTCTTTCTCTACAGACTATAGAACACAGCCTGTGATTGGAAAGTTTCCTAACA
This sequence comes from Sander vitreus, assembly GCF_031162955.1. NCBI lineage: Eukaryota > Metazoa > Chordata > Actinopteri > Perciformes > Percidae > Sander > Sander vitreus. The sequence continues at coordinate 4,494,971 of NC_135878.1, read as the reverse complement.
AAGGTGTGATGTCGTGTGATGAGTTTCAGTGTTGGATAAGATAGATTGACACAGTAAATCAGGCTAGAACAGAAAGCCAGCTCTGACTGATAATGTGTCTATTCAGAAACTGAAGCGGTAGAGTCAATGTTCTGTGTAGGTTTTGGCTCGTACGCCTTACAGCGATGTACCACGGGGTATTCTGAGCAGCGTTCCTCTCCAATAAACAGCCCTAAAGCCTCCTATCCTTGTCGGCGCCCAACTAGCGAGTGCTGCCAGCCTTTTCCTGCCTCCCTCCAATGGAGTCCCATGCAATGAGAGACATCCGATGTTATCAGCACTGCAGATTGCACAGCGCTACTGCCAAGGGCTTGTCTCATGAATTCACAGTGCAGTGCAGAGATTCCCCCCCACGAAAGCCTTGTTTTGCACCCATCACAGAGCAAATTAGAGCGAGTTAAATGTAGAAAAGAAAGATACAGGAATTAGCATTTTTCATTGTCTTCATTTTTGGACAATAGACATCCCCGCTTTGTTAAAATGTATAAAAAGATCTCTGTCCATGCAGAAAACAAAGATGAGCCTTTGTCTTAAATGACTGAACAATTATGGTGTGTCATAACCTGCTGTGAGATTCCAGCCCTGTTGGAGGCTGCTTGCAGCTGTCTCTGACCTATTTATGAAGCTGATGGATGGAAGGTGAAGAGAGCCTTTTGTGTTGCTGCCTTTTGTGTTTCTTGGGAAGGTGCTGAGGATTTTCTGCCCACCGTTTGATGTTGCTGATATAACCATCTTTGCTGTGCCTCATTCTGAACACTGGCCGCTTAGATTGGAGAAAAATATTCCAAAAAGAAGAACAATAGTAAACAATAGTTCAAATATGGACCGGTGCAGGTATTTTGGTTATGTCCAGTGTACTGTTGGGATTCTCGTAATGTTGCATCTATGGAGGAGTCTGTGGTCCTGACCTGATTAGAGCCCATTTGAAAGAGCATAAGAAAGACGCAGTTCAAAAGCAAGGCTGCAGAAATCCCCTCCCCTCGCCTCATTTACAGCTACAGTGGTTGAATGCAGATGAGAGAACACCTAACATCTTTTTTCTTTTGGCTTGATTGCATGCTGGAAAGACTTGAATGATTTAATTGTTGCTTAATAAGCCCATAGGTATTTGTTTAGTTGTGCAGATTGCCTTCAGGGTTGTCAGTTAAAACTTGTTGAACCATTTAACAGTTTAACAAGTGCTGCAGGGCTGTCTCATTTTGCGTTATGGGCAAAAGATTGCTGATTTTTGGCCAAATGTATTATCATTGGCATGGTTGTGTTCAATCAACAATAAAGATTGCAAGCATGAAAATAGCAAATTACAGTTTAATGTTTACATTAATTATCCAACAAGGCCCCAGACCCCCACTGACACTGGCACTCTGGTGGTCTTTATTCTCATAAATCTATAAGACTGCTCACACAGTAAAGAAAATGGAAATGTGATTTTTGTTTAATATGCATGGCTTTTCAGAATTATGTATATGTTTGCTCCCGTCTGATTAAACACCTGTTAATAAAATGTTACATCTGGTAGTTGTTAATTTACAGCATTGATAAGCAACATCCAGAAATTAAAATGTGTTGTGGCAATTGCACTGATGAAATGGGACGTTGTAGATGACAAACGCTGTTATTCGTGTTTGAAACAAACAGTACGTGGTTAATTCCTGAAAGGGGTTTAGATGTAAATGAGACACTGGAAATGCAACAGTGAGGTGGTACAGCAGGACAAAGTGAAGGCTGCAACAACAGGAAACAGAAGAAGAGCTTGTGGTTTGTGACTCAATCACTAACTGAATGTTAAACTGTGGCCCCATTTACCCTTTATTTCAAGTGTCTTGTATCCACATAAGATAAATTAAACCACCTCCGGATTTCAATCCATCTTGAATGCTTCTTAATATTCTCTGGTTCCAGCTTCTAAAATTCTATAATTTGTAGCTTTTCTCTGTTTTATATGATTGAAAAATTAAAGTGGCTATTTGTAATTTTCAGTTTGTGTTGATTCTAGCCCTAGTGATAGCCCTGCCCAAGTATCAGCCATAACTACAACAGATAACTTGAAAAATACAATAGGCCCATATAAAGAAATCTCCTGCTACCTTTTACCTGATTGGATATGCTAACACAGGCTTTTACGGTGTTACAAAGAAATCTGTGACCCTTCGGAATGCGTTACCATAGAGCCATTCTACCTGCCTTAAATCATTTTGTGACTTTGTGGGAAAAATCGGACAAGGGCAAAGGCATTAAAAAACTATATTAAAAACAGCGTTCTTTTCACTGTTAGTCTCGTTTGCTGTTACAGGTCATTTATGATCCTCAGATGAAAAATGACAGTTTCAGAAACATTAAAAAGTTAGTAACTTTAAGTCAGTTTTGGACTATTGGTTGGACAAAATAAGCCATTTGTCAACATCACCTTGGACTCGCAGAACTTGTCATGGCCGTATCACACTATTTTCCAGACTAAATGATTGACAGATTAATCAATAGGCCTTCTTAAGATACATGTTAATTGTAATCCTCCTTTTACTTGAAATTTAGTTTGACTAATTCACCTTGTTCCTGACGTTTTGCGTCCTACAGATTCTTCATGTAGTCGGAAGTAAAACCTTGACATTTTGCATTTCAGACATATGCTTAACCACAAAAAACACACACACACACACACACACACACACACACACACAGTAAGAAGAACAGCTTCTTTCATTTGTCTAGCAGACAAGAAAGCCTGTTGAACATTTAGCAAAAAATGTAAATGTATAACAGAAAATGCATGTATTTAAGATGTTCTTTGTGTGCTCGCTTGTCAGTGAGGAAGATAAATTGTAAGCTATCCAAATGTTTATATATTGAGGGAACTATAAACCCTTTTGCATAGATTCTGTACAGCCCCATCCATCACAAAGATCACAGCGTTTGGGAGAGACAAAGCTGTTCTGTGTGTGTAGCCTCTCTTTCAAGAGACGCATTAAACTTTAAATTACTTTTGAAGATCTTATCTTGTTTTTAGCCAGTAGCAGCAAGTATTCTTGCTTAAAGCTGTATTGGTTTCACGTCAGACATACTACACAACCTTTCTTTTTATACTTTTAGTTGGATGTGGCCATGTCTGGCCCTGGTTTTTTCCAGGGCCAGTTTTCTCCGCATACTCAGCCTGGATCACAATACTCTATGCCTCCATTCAACCTCTCCTATCCAGTCAAATGAACACAGTTTGGTGTGTCAATTTTCTGCATGCATACCATAAGAGCTTCCACACACAGCGACCTCCAGTTCAGATACAGTATGCCTCTGTGCTGCTGTGTGGTCTGCTGTAGTTATAAACTGGCTGCTCTGCTTAAAGTAACAGGCTGGAGATCTGTACAACACTCACGTCTAATACCTCCTGTTTGGTCACCCATTGATTGCTAGTTTCTCATTCTCTAAAACCTGAACATTAGGCCTGCACGATATTGGAAAAAACTTACATTGCGATATTTTTTTCCCCTGCGATATACAGTGGGGAGAACAAGTATTTGGTACACTGCCGATTTTGCAGGTTTTCCTACTTACAAAGCATGTAGAGGTCTGTAATTTTTTATCATGGGTACACTTAAACTGTGAAAAACGGAATCTAAAACAAAAATCCAGAAAATCACATTGTATGGTTTTTAAATAATTAATTTGCATTTTATTGCATGACATAAGTATTTGATCACCTACCAACCAGTAAGAATTCCGGCTCTCACAGACCTGTTAGTTTTTCTTTAAGAAGCCCTCCTGTTCTTCACTCATTACCTGTATTAACTGCACCTGTTTGAACTTGTTACCTGTATAAAAGACACCTGTCCACACACTCAATCAAACAGACTCCAATCTCTCCACAATGGCCAAGACCAGAGAGCTGTGTAAGGACATCAGGGATACAATTTTAGACCTGCACAAGGCTAGGATGGGCTACAGGACAATAGGCAAGCAGCTTGGTGAGAAGGCAACAACTGTTGGCGCAATTATTAGAAAATGGAAGAAGTTCAAGATGACAGTCAATCTCCCTTGGTCTTTGGCTCCATGCAAGATCTCACCTCGTGTGGCATCAACGATCATGAGGAAGGTGAGGGATCAGCCCAGAACTACACGACAGGACCTGATCAATGACCTGAAGAGAGCTGGGACCACAGTCTCAAAGAAAACCATTAGTAACACACTACGCCGTCATGGATTAAAATCCTGCAGCGCACGCAGGGTCCCCCTGCTCAAGCCAGCGCATGACCAGGCCCGTCTGAAGTTTGCCAATGACCATCTGGATGATCCAGAGGAGGAATGGGAGAAGGTCATGTGGTCTGATGAGACAAAAATAGAGCCTTTTGGTCTAAACTCCACTCGCCGTGTTTGGAGGAAGAAGAAGGATGAGTACAACCCCAAGAACACCATCCCAACCGTGAAGCATGGAGGTGGAAACATCATTCTTTGGGGATGCTTTTCTCCAAAGGGGACAGGACGACTGCACTGTATTGAGGGGAGGATGGATGGGGCCATGTATCGCGAGATCTTGGCCAACAACCTCCTTCCCTCAGTAAGAGCATTGAAGATGGGTCGTGGCTGGGTCTTCCAGCATGACAACGACCCGAAACACACAGCCAGGGCAACTAAGAAGTGGCTACGTAAGAAGCATCTCAAGGTCCTGGAGTGGCCTAGCCAGTCTCCAGACCTGAACCCAATAGAAAATCTTTGGAGGGAGCTGAAAGTCCGTATTGCCCAGCGACAGCCCCGAAACCTGAAGGATCTGGAGAAGGTCTGTATGGAGGAGTGGGCCAAAATCCCTGCTACAGTGTGTGCAAACCTGGTCAAGAACTACAGGAAACGTATGATCTCTGTAATTGCAAACAAAGGTTTCTGTACCAAATATTAAGTTCTGCTTTTCTGATATCAATGTGGTATCAAATACTTATGTCATGCAATAAAATGCAAATTAATTACATAAAAATCATACAATGTGATTTTCTGGATTTTTGTTTAAGATTCCGTCACTCACAGTAGTGAAGAGTGAAGAGTATCTATGATAAAAATTACAGACCTCTACATGCTTTGTAAGTAGGAAAACCTGCAAAATCGGCAGTGTATCAAATACTTGTTCTCTCCACTGTATATTGTGATATGAAAAAAAAGACAAATTTTTACAAGAGGACATAAATAGTCCTATTTAGAAATACTAAATCAATCTCAACTACTGGGGTGATTTTGTAGGGGAGTGCATCTACAAAGAAAATAAAAATGAAAAAGGAAATTTTCTTATGTGAACCAGTCTTTGTTGAACTTAAAACCAAAACAAGTAAGCGCTGTGATTACTCTTCTGAAGTGATTTTTGAGAGGGAAATTAGGAAGAAATACACTGGTTGACAGACATGACACCATATTCATATAATATCAATCCAGGCTGAAGTGAATATTAATAATGCATGCATGTTGCTTCCTCTAAATTTCAGGTTGTAGTCAACTAGCGGGGCCTGCTTTGGTTGTTTGATAAATTGATTAATATTGATCATGATTGTTGGTTTGCTGTGCATGCAGAGCCTGCATGTCACACTCTTGCAACAATGTGTATCCAAGAGTACTTAAATCAGTGTAAATTACGTTATATTAGAAACAGACTGCTGTTGTAGATTAGTGTTACGTTTCCAGCGTCGCAGCTCCGATCCATAACGTTAGTTGGGACAGACGCCTTGTTTCTTTAGGCTAACTATGTTAGCTTTAGCCTGGCTGGTATCAGCTTTCTGCGGTGAAAAATGGCCGGTGTTGCACCGAAAGCTGTGACCCATCAGGAACTGTGACCGCAGTGGGCGCTGTTGCACATCGTCTGCTCGTACGTGGTAGACAATGGAGGGCGAAGAAGAGCGCCTACGCAAACGGCGTAAACATTAATACATTACATCCACGGATGCAAGCTGTATGATTATTCGCGATTTGTTATTGCTTCCTAAGGAGAGAGTAAACCGCTGGTGACCATATTCCACCTCAGGCATAGTAACATATGTTTATCTGAAAGTAAATAAAATATATGAAGGTACATTTTCTCTGAAATGTTTCTAAACATGTATTTCTTTGTCACTGCATGCACAAGTTACATTTGTAATAACCTACCTACAAATATATTGTACTGTTAAGAAAAGAGAGAACTAAATATTTAATGGACCAGCACATTGGGTAAGTTGTCAGAATGTGTGACCTCACTGTAACTGCTTAATAAAGGAGTTAAACTTCAAAATATTGTTTGGGGTAGTTATTTCATCTCTTCACACTAATGTTGACACATGTTTTCTTATTTTGAGTCATCACAGAGCCAGTACCTCAGAGGTCGCAATATATGACAATTATCAGCCGTCAGAATGTGTGACCTCACTGTAACTGCTTAATTAAGGAGTCAAACTTCAAACTATTGTTTTGGGTTGTTATGTCATCCCTTCACATTACTCTGGACACATGTTTTCTTATTTTGAGTCATCACAGAGCCAGTACCTCAGAGGTCACCATATATGACATTTATCAGCCGTCAGAATGTGTCACCTGCCCTGCTGAAGTCCACTTGTAAACAGGAGTGATGAAAGCTGTTACACTCTCAGTATGTAGAGGTACTGACTCTGTAATGACTCCAATAGAAACAATTATATACTTATATACTTCAGTTTCTCCAGGATACTCTGTATTATGGCTAACACTGCTGACAACTTTTTCCAATTATCAGTGTTTTTATTGTAATCATGTACATGTGTGTTTGACTTAGGTGACGGAACTCCCTCATTGTCTGTGTTTAGCAAACAACTAACCACTCATCTTTCCTTCCTCTCTGTCTTGTCTTTTCTGCTGCAGGATGCAACAGGTCGGACTCAGTCCACTGAGATGTTACTGAGCGACAAGAATGGGTCAGAGAAGGAAATCCCGTCGGTGAGGCAAACAAAAACCACCGCAGCTACACCGACTGACGCAGCCATGCCCCGCCTGCCCTCCTAAATCTCCTCCCCAGCCTCCGCACCTCCCCTCGGTCAAATCAGAGTCACAGCAGCCCCAACAACTCCCTATAAAGTCAGCATGGCTACACCCTTCCTGTGGAAGCTGTCATCCCAGAAGCTGGGCTTCTTCCTGGTCAGCTTTGGGTTCATCTGGGGCATGATGCTGCTGCATTTCACCATCCAGCAGCGAGCCAGCCATGAAAACAGCGCTGTGCTGAGGCAGCAGATCCTGGACCTCAGCAAGCGCTACATCAAGGCCCTGGCTGAGGAGAACCAAAGTGTCATGGATGGGCCCTATGTGGGTACCATGACAGCTTACGGTGAGTAGGCCAGCTAACAAGTCGAGTTCATGTGTCCCAGATATGTCAGGCGTTTTTAATGATTTTCTTGTGAAAACACCCCTCACAAGAAAGTCATTAAAAACGCCTGACATATCTGGTAAATGTGATGTGTACAAGTTCCTTTCCCAGGATTAGCCTGCTATTAGCAAAGCAAAATGAACGTGTCAATTGATGCTGTATGAGCCATAACTTTTTTTTATTTTCATAAGATCACTACCAGACACTAAAACAACAAGAGAGGTACCCTTTGATAGAATGGGATGTAGGGCTGGTCTTTGCTCATGCTCTCTTTTTACATCTTCTTTAAATTGGAGCGACTGGTTCCACTTGTCTACCTCCTGAGTAGGCAAACTATTGCCTTTATTCAAGAAAACTTCCCTGGGAGATTTAACGCTGATACAGCTGCATCAAAGCACAATACTGCAATAGCACAGGTCCAGGAGACCCATCAATAAGTTATTCATGCCATTAATAGACCTGTATGGCTCAATGGGAGGCTTCATTAGAAACCTGAGATTGGAATTGATTGTTCTCCAATGCCCAGAGAAATAACAGGATACAGTAAAGCTCCAGGAGATTAAAATCAGCTCCCAGAGAATGGAAAGAAGAAGCTGGAGTACGCAAAGAAACAAGTGCCATACTTGCTTAACTTATTTAAAGGTACTGTACATTAGGGGTGGGCCATATCACATTGTTCACTATAATACCGTAATCATTTAAAACAAATTCATAAAGAAATGATGGCAATATTCCGACTTGTTGACATAAATACGTCATACCGCTACGCACAGCAACAACAAGCAAGACTGAAAGCCAAATTGCCACCGGCCCCACCGGTTTAACATCAATCATTGTCCTGTGTTCATGTTAATTCAAAATGGAAGAAAATCCCTGAGCTCTTCTATCATCTAAAGGTAGTTCGGTTTCAAGAGGGCAGGTGTGGAACATAGTATCCTTTGCAAAATATGCCACAAAACAATTGCTGCTAAAGGTAGCACTACCACAAATCTTTTCATCACTTAAAACACCACCCAGTGCAGAACTCTACAGTCAAGCCAGCGTCAACTTCCAAAAAGAGGGTCAAACCTAGCCCCCACGTCGTTTAGAGGTACGTGTATGTACTGGGCTTTACGGTAAGAGCATGCAAGAACTGACCTCAAAATAAAAGATACTTTCCTGTGAACTGTGTTGCAAGTTCACAGTCATTCAATAAGTGAGTCAGTCTGTCAATAATAAATAATTGCATAAATAAAAATACATAAATAAAACAAAAACAAAACTACTGCCTGCAAACTGTATTTCGGAGACAATTTGAATTTCAATTGTATGAATAATTAGTCACACTAAATAATAAAGAATACATTTCGAAAGACCAATGTGGCTTCATGACAGTACACAGTGTCATTGAGTTGAGCTTCCACAGAGCAATTTTACTTCAAAATGATGGCAGCCTAAAAACATCAAGGTATTATTTATACGCCACTATGAGGTAGCACATAACAAAACTACTGTCATCAGGCTGTACTTTCTGTTTACCTCGACAGTATTGCTTGAGTCACTTGAAGGAAATCAAACATATGGATTAATTAAGCGAGTAATTTGTAATGTGTAATTCAGTATGACCTGGTATTAATAACTTAAGATGAAGAAGGAATAGTCTGTACAGCTATAATTCCCTAGACATATGCTTTTTTCTCCAAGAAGAGAAACTATGCCTGGATATAACATTTACATATGAGGAGTTATTCTCATCATTTATCAGTCTGTAGATTTTCCCGTAACATGATCCACAGTTCCTGGGAACGGTGTCCTGTCCAGTCTGTTTTGTTCCCTTTTATGACTTTGATTGATTTTCACGGTGCTGCCGGAGCTGCAGCACAGTCTGCTGACCGCCGTCAAATATTGCATCCAAATCCATTTTATGTCCTTGATTAGATAGGGAGGCAGCAGGATACTCTGTGCTTCCTGAGCTCACTCACTTGGCCGCTGATTTGCCCTGATACAATTTGTAGACACAGAGTTTCCTCCTTAGCTACCCATAAATGAGCCATAAAATCTTTATGCATTTGAATTTAATATTGTGTCTCCTGAAAGCCCATTTGTCAAGTCAATTCTATTTATATAGCCCAATATCACAAATCACAAATTCACTTTTTTGCTCACAAAGTTTCATCTTCTTCATTACATACAGTTTTAAATATTTACTACAATCGTTTTCACTGCTGATTGATCTACTGATAATCCTCTCGGCTAAAGGAATAGTCGTTTGCTCTTAAAAGGAGGACGGAAGAATCTTCCTATAGGTCTTTAGTCCAAAAGAGAGCAGCACTATTCAATATCGAGGAGATTCCAGGAGTTGACCCGTCAGTCACCAAAAACATGTCTCTCCACCTGAAGCCTGTCTCGAGGCAGGCTGTCATACCATCTTCTTCCTCCACAGTAAAATCAATTGTGACACGGAGATGATCTTTCCTTTTCCAATGCCCCTGAAACTGAGCCGTGCAGCCGGGGCGTGACAAGCCACCTGAAAACGGTGTCATGTTACCGCACAGTTCAGCAGCTATTGTGGATTTATTTTGTGGCGTGGACACATATCACACTTGTAGTCTCTGCCTCAACCTGCTCCGTCAGAATTCAGGAGAATGAAGCTGCCCACAGCGACGACCGGGTGTGGTCTAATTGCTGGTCTAATCCTCTCCTTCCTCTTTATGATGGCAGTCACTGTGTACTCCTTTCGCTATCTGATATATTACGTTTGTAAGATATGGAGACCCCTGACAGGCTGGGTTAAAGCAGATGACAATACACAATAGGAATCACTGATGAATGCCTTGGGCTTGTGTTCCCGTATAATCACTTCTTTTTAATGCTCATGGGCTTAAGGAAAAATCCCAGATCATTGTGCATCTATATTATCTTATATGACACTATTATTAAAAGCAAAGTGAAGTTCAGTGTGTTTGCCGCTCCAGGATTTGTTTTGCAACTGTATCACCTCGCTAGGAATATTGAGACAGGCAGAAATGTGTCCCTAGGTGTGCTATTACTCATCTGGTTACCTGGCAGCAGTATTGGTATACAGGAGGACATGTCAAAGCATTATTCACAGTGCCATGGATGTTTTTCTAACATACTGGCTAATGAAGCTCGCTGATTTAAAGCCTCACATTTAATTATTGTAAAACCTGAGAACATTTTCTGCTCTCCTAACAATTTATTACACAGATACAGAACGTGCACACATCTTTTTACACAATGTGTATTCTCTTTTACGTTCTTATTTCTATCCAGACTGCTGCTTCTGCAAGTTGACATTTGCTAAGGTACGAGCTAAGATATTAAACAGGCCTTGCTGAAGAATCTCTCTGATGTACAGCCTGAAGTCAGTGGGCACAGACCTATATGCCAGGGGTAAACAGAGGGGGCATTAACTCTGGGCTCACCCCCTTTTTATAAATTATGTTCAGCCCAATCGCTGGGCAAGGCCATTGCTTCAAAGCTTTCCGTTTGGTTTCTTTCTGGTCTCACTGCGCTGCTCTCTGTGCTTCTGCTCCTCCCAGCACACAGCTCGTCCAAAATCAGACAAATGCATTTCTCTTCACATGAATCAGGCTGGTGTGCTCTGCCAGGCCTCGTTGCGCCCGTGCCAATCTCTCTGACGTGATGAAAACTGGCGTGTCAAATGCATCGCGCTAATGGAAAATGTGGCGAAGGTTTGTGATAGACAAACTGCAATTATCATCATCTGATGAAAGCACGCTTGATGCACTCTGGATCACTTCTGCACACATATAAGCCAGTGCATGATGATATAATATACTATGAGGTTGATGATTATGACAGAGCTCTTTGCTGCAGACAAATAGCATGTTGCTGGGAACATAATATCTGTTGTTATACTCTATATACCAGTTACAGCAGCTCAAAACAACTTCACATTTCTTTGCAAATGTCATCGCAATTGCTGTTGCAGTATCAGACGAATGTATGCCCTCTCCTTCTCATTACTGGTCGGCGTCCCTCCTGCCTGTTCTACCCGTAGCTGTGTCCTATGCGTATAATAATAAGATGCCCACAGAAATGCATAAACTCAAATTAAACAGCAAGGCTACTCGCAAAGTCGCTGCAGCTCCAGTTGTACATTTAAATGAGCCTTAAGCTGACTGCCTGAAATCCACATACTTGTAGTGGGAGATGAAAAATCCACATTGTAGTTGAGCAAGGTTCCCCATGTTTGTATTCACTGTGATGATAGTAAAAGAATTGGAAGCTTTTCCTTTGTCAGAATTTGGAACGTTATTGCTCAGTTAATCAGATACAGATAGATCTTCAGCTGGGAGAAGTCAGGGGCCAGTTGGAAGTAGCAATAGCTGCTAGCCCTAGCATTACTTGCCTGATGTTAACCGCTCTTTTCGATAACATCAAAAATCATTTCACTACTTCAATAATCTGATTCACATTCTTACTTGCAGATTTAAAGAAGACTCTTGCAGTGCTGCTGGATAACATCATGCTGAGGCTTGGCAAGCTAGAGTCCAAGGTGGAAAACATCTACAACGGCACAGGGGGCAACCTGACCAACGGCACCAGCACTGCCACACCCAGCGCCACAAATTCAGAAAAAGTGAACGTGGCAGGTATGTATTCCATTTTCGCTTTTGCATTTAAAAAGTCTGGAGTGTGTGCATGTCATGGTGAGGTGGTAAGGGAAGGATTTGTCTTAAGTCTTTCATAAAGGCAGACATTTCAGCCCAGAGGATTGGAGCTCAAAGAGAAAACTCACTCTCTCGCAACATCCTCTCAGAAACAGTTGGCTTCAGAAAGTCCTTATTTGAATGAACTGTGACTCATGTATGGGCAGGTTTTATACTGTTTCTTTTTCCATAGAACCCCTGTTGTTCAGGGTATGAAAGTGCACAGTAAACATATAGTAGCTAAGACCAATTAAAGAAATGAGGATAAGCTGATTGTGGCTGTTTTCTATGACCCTTGTTTCATTTAAAACAAATCCCATTGGGAAAAACATTCCCGAGGCATACAACCAACCAAACTCTGCAAGTATTGCACAGTGCACACCAGGCACTTTATAGGACCAGACCGCATCTTTGGACATAATTCAAATAAGGCCTCTGTTCACGCTGCATGACCCTTTTTATTTGTTTTCATTGATTTTCCTGCCAGCTTTCAGATGATGAATTCAGCCCAGTTGAGAGAGCGAGGTGTTGGTTTTTATTGGATCCTGGGACTTCAGCTCTCAGTTGTTTGCACAGCATTAAACCGTAAGAATGTGGAATCTGTGCTCTGAGACAAATTATGCAGAATACGATTAGGCTGATTGAGTTGTATAGAATAGATCTAATCTAAATGACAGCTGCTGCACTGCCATTTTTTTAATCAAATGTGGGCACTGCTTTTGTAACTTTTACTCTTTTAAGACCTTGAGTTGAATGGTTATAAGTTGGCCTGTTTAATGAACATAAGCATCATATGAAAGTGATTATTATCAAGACAATTGACGTCATAGACAGCACTCTGACTGTCGTGATGACTCTGATAAAAATCGGATTTCCTTGATACTGTGTTTAAATGCTTTTTCTATGAAAAGGCAAACCACTGACGCCACATCCTTTCTGCAACACGTCATCATGTCTACCTTGTTTAATCTGGGTGACTCTAGAACAGTCATTTATTCTGGGTTACTTCATCCTGACATAATATGTTTGAGATAAATGAAAGAGCTGGTGAAGTAATGAAACTGTGATTGGCATTTGTCACTACTTTCTTACATTTTATATGCCAAACGATTAACTAACATAATCAGCACATTAATCCATAATGAAAATAAATAATATTGTAAAATAAGGTTTTATTAGAATACATAAAAACAAAACAATACAAAAATCTAAAAGTTAAATTGGGAGACTCTAATTGTATAAAATCCAGTTAAAAAAGACAGATGTTGGCAGCCTAGCCTCCTGTGTCTCTGTAGGCCGTGTGTACAGGTGTTGGTTCTCTGTCTTGTCTCAGTCCGTCCATTGTGAACTTGGGAGATGAGACACTAATCTCACACCATTGTCTGGGCTGCTCTTCACTTGGGCTCCTGTGTTGTGGAGCGATAGTACCTGGACCTGTGATTCATGTCAATAAACCTGCAGTGCCATGTTCGCTTAAAACTTCCGGCAGTACCCTTGAGAGACAACATTTGGATCCTGAATGCAGGTCAAGCTGACAAAGCGGCGACTACATCTCTCTTGGCAACAAACTAAAGGGCCCAGCACTCCAGAGTCTCCATTGGAGCATGCCCCCTGTCTTGGAGTGGGTGGCAGCCAGGGCTATTGCCAACTCCTCTAGTGCTCCTCCCTGACTGGAAGGCAATTACAAAGATAAGAATCTGGACAGTGAGGGCAACACACCTGGCTTTCAGAGAGGCTTCTATCAAGATGGAGCTGAGCAGCAGCCCTGGGACTGCACTGTTTTCACCTCGATTGTATACATTTTCTTATCCAAAGACTCTGGCACGTTCTGGACCAAACCTGGATCTTTGCAGTGTTCACAGTGTATTCTTGGCTTTTACTCTGCTTTTGTAACTAATTTACCAGAAAATCTGCAAATCCATACACGTTTCTTACACATGCAAACAGGGCGAGGGAAACTCTGAGTACTGTAGAGTAGAATGCCGTGACCTTTGGTGGCTAATACCATCACACCTTTTACCTGACAAGGATGAACCTGCATTTTAACTGAGGTCTTCAATGGAATTCTGAAACATTCAAATGTTTTTTCCACCCAGGTCAAAGACACTTTTCAGCTCAGTGACTGCTCAGAAACAAATGCCGGTCAATTCACTTGAATACTAGTTGAATCAGTCGTCTCATGTGACAGAAACACACAAACGCATACAAGAGTTCACATTATCTGCACTGTTGGTGGACATAAGTAATTAGACTGTGTACTTCTTTCTCCCTTCTTCCCTATGCTAGCTCTCTGAAATCCTACATTGCGTAAATATGGTCGAGGCTATTTAGAAACAAAAACATTAACAGATGCCCCAAATGTTTAGGGACACTTCCCAAAGCCTCTGATGACCTGCATACAGTGCTGCAATTACATTTTGCACTACATCTTTTGGTTCACCATTTCATCACACACTCCACAACAGAGCTTCATACTGAGCCTCATGTTGACGTGTGATCAGTGTAGCAGCTACTGTGAGTCCAACTTTCCCTCTGCTACTACCTCCTGCTGTTGTAAACTAACAGCTGTGTATACACTGTGGAACACACCTTCTTTTTTGTGATTGGTCATCTCACAAAAATATGGCACGCTCTCATTGCTTTACAGTCACACTCCATTGTGTGTAAAAAAAAAAAAGGTGTCTGCATGCCGCATTTTTTTATTTACTGCAATGCAAGCTCTGTCTATGCTCAGGAATAGCTTCGGCCTTGTGTGCTGTTGCATTTAGCCAAGGACAAGAGGCACAGAAGCCCCTCATTGGATCAAAACAAGTCAATCTGGCCTTGGTTTTTGCGTAGCTGGAGGCAGATGGGACTTGGTCTAACAGCAGTCTGTGATGCCTTGTCTTGCCGTCTCGCTGATGTGGCTTATCAACCTCGCCAGCAGTGTTTCATCTGTGGGTCGGCCCGTGGTGTGGAAATGTAATCTCCTCCTACACACACAAACACCCAGGCGTAGGGACAGGTGTAATGAATGGTCAGGTGGGGATTTGCATCCATATAACTAGCCCTCGCTTCCCTCTTTCTCTATTTTGT
This sequence comes from Sander vitreus, assembly GCF_031162955.1. Lineage (NCBI taxonomy): Eukaryota > Metazoa > Chordata > Actinopteri > Perciformes > Percidae > Sander > Sander vitreus. The sequence goes on along the minus strand of NC_135878.1, from coordinate 4,479,845 downwards.
TCCCTCCACGATATTTCTTCACCGCTTGTGAGTGTGTAAAGTTATCGATGTTATCAAAAAAAAAATTTCGGTACACAGAAACCTGTGCTTTCACAGTTTTGTGGCATCTTCACTGTTTTGTCTCTTTTAGCTATTGATCCGCTTGCATCTCTGTTTGCCATTCACAGTGAAAGTTGAGAGCCAAGGTTTCAGTGTTGACAAAGGAAAGGGACAAGGACAGGGTTTCTGCTGCAGATTACATGTGTCCTGGTTAGCTCATGATTTCATTGGTCCTTGCACTTTATTTCCAGTTTAAACATTCAGCTGAGGTCCTTACAGTATCTAACTTGAAAGGAGAGCGAGAAGGTTGATTTCAGTTTTACACTCAGGGACTCTTCTCCTGCAAAACCTAAAACAGTGAATTTACGAACAATCGCATACAATTACCTTTTTAATACTGAAAACATTTTGTGGGACCCTCTTAGATTTAGAGCAGACTCTGTAGTCTCTATTAGCTTTGTTCTTGGAGGCCTTGATACTTCTTCAGTGTACAGCTCAATACTAATAAAGTACACACAAACCCTCTCAGTGTAAATAAGTTGCTGCGTTGCTGTCTGCTCCCACACACTTTCAAACAAACTCGCATGAATCCTGACACTCGGCATCCTACAGTTTAAATTCCACAGCAGCATAATTGAGCAGAAATCATTAGTTTTTAGCTGTGCTGAATTATACTTTGTATTATTCTATTTTCACCTTTGTTCACTTTAACGTTTTATTACTGTAGGTTGCAGCAACACACTACTATAAATAGACACAGTTACTGAAGGAAAACGTTAATTAGAGATTGCTTATATCCATTTTTCTTTTTCTTGCAGATTATTAGCCATGGTTGATTTGACTGGGTCAGTGGCGACAAATACAATGCCTTTCCTGTGGCTGCTTCACAATCAAAGCCACCCTGTTTTTTACCAGTTGAGCGCTTTTAATTTAAAACAGCTGCAGTTGGAAATGTTACGTTTGCATTAGAGGTGGCTTGATACAGTGTAAAGAGTGAGGCTGGCTGTTAATAAGTAGATAGAATTGTGCTGAATTACATACATGCAACGTTTCCTGTAAATCCCCTGTATGTGTAAAGTGAATGGTGGACTCCACCACTAACAATAAAAACTACTATATAAAAGGTTATCACTGAATGTAAATGCATAAAAATAGGGTTTGATTTCAGGAACGCATTTTGTTAACCAGTTTGACTTTAATGTTCATGTCTAACTTGCTACAGTAATCATTGTGTATGATATGTTGCTTGATGCAGTTTGAAACCATTCAAATGCCTCCTACCAGGGTTTGTGTTGATGTAAATGAGAGTACTGTGACACAGTGAGTTCAAATCTACAGAGGTAAAAAAAAAAAAAATGAAACCTGTTTGACGCACAGTCAAATATGAGACCTGAATCTTGATGCCTCTGATGTGGAGATCTGGAGTGGAAATGTTTCTCAGCTCCACAGTCTATTCTTGCAGTCTATACGTGCTTACCTGCCTGTTTATGAGCGTGATGTGACAAAGTAGAGAGGACTGAGCCTCCCCAGACCAACAGACAACAAGCACAGACAGGCTCCTCCACGTGTGTGTGTGTGTGTGTGTGTGTGTGTGTGTGTGTGTGTGTGTGTGTGTGTGTGTGTGTGTGTGTGTGTGTGTGTGTGTGTGTGTGTGTGTGTGTGTGTGTGTGTGTGTGTGTGTGTTCCATTGCAGAAAAGCAAAGTGTGAAAATGTGCCTGTATCTAGTGTTGTGCTATTGCAGAGCCTTAGAGATCCCTCCCATATGGAGTGCATTAGATCTACTTATAGCAGTGTTGTAAACAAAACTGCAAGAAAAGTGCAGACAGCTTTGCTTTCATTAAGTTTTCTGCCTGACACTGTGTAGAGCCTGGGAATACTTCCTGAGGCATTGCTGACAGGGCTTGTGGGATTGGCACACATTTAGCTTGAAGTATGTAATTAGGGGTGTGCAAAAAAATTGATTCATAGACTAATTGCGATTCAAGCTCTACCGATTCAAAATCGCAAAATTGTATGTCTGCTGCAATCACATGGGAAAAGTAACTACATTTACATACTGTGAATCGTTTTTCTTTTCTTTTTATCGAGAATCGTTTTTTAATCGAATCGTGCCATTTTCTGAATCGTGCACCCCTATATGTAATACTTCCACTTAAAATCACACTCGTTCCACATCTTCTCGAGGTAAAATGTCAAACATTCCCTCAAACCCCCAGAATGTTGGCACAAGATATGAGGTATACAACATATTTTAAATGTAACTCCATAGCCATGTAAGGCGCTGTTGTTTATCTTAGAGATGATCTGAGAATCTCTAGAATTTCTTGCAGCACTCTGCTTCTTCTTTATACAGTTCATACCAGAAATAGCAGTGTGATTAGAGCCACTGTTAAGACACTGAGCGGATTCATTTGGATTTAAGGCATTTTAGTGGTTACTGAGGAAGGAATGTACAATCAAGTTCAATTGTTGAATGTCTTGAACTAGGTTTAAGTGTTTTTCTGTGCATTTTTAATATAGTTATTTCAGTTTATTGCTTATTTTATTTTAATGTTTGAAAATCTAAAAATGTAGTTCATGTAATTGGTGCCTCGATTTTTTTTACATGGGGAAACCAAAAATGTACATTTTTAAAAGATGGAAAGGAATACGTCTTGCTATTTAATATCATTTTACAATGTTGTGCAATGACAGTTAAGGAATTCTTTTATCTTGCAGTAAAATAATACATCAACAAAGTCATTGTTTTTTTCAAGTAATTTCTTTCCCTAGAATTAATTATTCAATAGCTATAATGTTCAAAGTCCACAGGTTGTAGTCTGTAAAAAGTGACACTGGCCCTTCTGTCTTTTAAAAGGGAGTGATTTTTGAAGGTGTCTGTCGATCATTGGTCTAAACTCCTCAGTTCTTCCATTGTGTGAAATAACGATTATCACAATTGATACTGCAGTGTTTCTTCACTGAAACAAAGGGTTAGAGCTAGCTGCAGCATAACAACAATTAAATGAAAGCTTTTTGCTAATCCTCTGTAAATCAATTTGAATCAGTCAAATCAGAAGTGAGTTGAAGCCCATGCCTTGAGGAGGTAGGGGAGGGCTGGGAGAAACATCTAGGTCTAACACACCATTGGCTGGGACACATGCACCCCACTTTTTCAGAGACTCTATCTGTCTTTTGTTTTCCCTCCCTCCTTTAGTTTGATTCAGTGGCTGTTTTGCGGGGACTCCGCTGATCATTAAAGCTATGGTCGGGAAGCCCAGCATTTGAATCCACAGTGTTGCCAAAGCAAAGGAAATAAGAAAATATGCTATTTTCTGCATCTCTGCCTACTGTATGGCTCGGCTTCTCTTTGTATGCTGCACTCCATTTCCCTCTGGATCCTATAGTCTCCATTGTCTCCTCTTCCTTTGTGCCAGCATTGTTATTGTGCTGATTAAAGCCACAGCCCCGGCCCTGTATATTCTGCATTGCCGCCTCCTACCAAATATCAGCCGTTTTCCCCAGGCTTTTTTTTGGAATCCACATGCAACACACTGTGCATATAGTATACACAAACATCCTCCAACTGCATCTTACTTTCATTCAGCTTATTTTTCTTCAGGCAAGAGTAGCAGGATCCACATCTGAGGATAGAGCAGCAGATGCAGGCACACTTGAACTGAGAGTAGAGATGCAAAGATGCACTTGCACACAGTGACTCACAAGTTTAAAATCTAACATACACATACATGTTCATAGATGTATTCTAAGTTCCCATGCATTCACACTTTACATGGAGCTAAAAATTGAAATTGACATAATTGTTTTGGTTATATATATATATATGTATATGTATGTATGTATGTATGGCAGGTTACTGAAGTTTTCTTTCAGAGGAAATGGAACATTTCCGCGAAACCTGTATGTAGCTGTTTTTAGTTTAGAGACAATGTCGACAATTCTCGGTTTCATTTAAAGTCCTTCTCATCACAACAACAACAACAACCTAAAGCCGTAGATTTCCACCATTTGTCCAAATCAACAGTGGAAAGATAGTCATAGCTATGCAATGGTGGGAGCTACTCAAGGTTTTCTGGCTGCCTTTTGTCCTTGCGCCGCTCTTGGTGCAAAATCTGAATCTTCCTCTTGGATATTTTTGGAGAGAACAGTGGGCCGATCAGATTGCCCGAGCACAAAAGAGGGACTGATTATAGCCAGACGCTGTGCTCTTTGCAGCAGAGGAAGGGAGAGAAAGGAAACTCGACGTGGGCTGGAGAGCGGGGGAATGGGGGAAATTTGGATTTGTTTTTTTGCCTGAAGGACTTCACTGTGGAACACTTGTGTAGACCAGAGACAGTGCGGGGCATGTGTTTTGACCAACCTCAAACACGTGCCCCTCGCACTGGGAAGCCCCTCTGGTGTGTGTTACCCTGCTGTGTGCCTTCAGGTGGCAGGGCCTAGACAAGTGGTTTGGAGTTTTCATCTGACATGTACAGTAAAACCTCACAACACACACACTCATGTAGTATAAGAGAAACAGTTGGGCTGGAATAGTGCCTGTATTGTTTGTTCATTTTGGCTGAGTTTACATTTGACCATGTGTCATTTTCCAATACAATTTCCTCTTCTTTTCATGAGCTATTTTTATGTTCTTCACCTCTACTCCCCTCAGATGAGCTGATAAAAGTTACAAGGAAGTTATTGAGAATGTGTTTCTAAAGGGCATGGGGTAAACCTAAACTATCTCTGCACCTGGGGTCTGTATGACAAAGTGAGAATAGTTGGTCTTAACTATCGTATCGTATCTGTGGGATAAACTCAGTTTCCGGCTATAACCTGCTCCGGAGCAGGTTCAGTTCAGAGCAGAGGGTTTCAAACTGTGAGGTTTAGAAATCATAGAAATAAGACGCTCCGTATAACTCCAGAACTTGCCTTAGAATCATCAGGTTTTTAGGTTTTCTTCAGGATCAACAGTGATAGTTCACTGTACATCCATGGATACACTGCAAACAGGACGTTTTGTTAGCGAACTCTGCAAACTTTTAATGCTGCCAAAACAAATATAGGCTAAATAAAACTGGCTTAAGTTGCAGCCCATGGCATAACTCACTGACTACATGGTGGCACACTTCCTGTTTACAGCCTCCCTGTAGTCAGGGCCGGCGATTACTATAGGCGAACTAGGCGATTGCCTAAAGCGTAAAATGTGTTGGGGACGCCGTGTCGCCCTTAGATCTACTTCTCATTAATAGTAGAATTAGAATGACATGCGAAATAAAACATGTTTATTAAACATGATCATCATAGGGCGCCCCCTCAGCCACACGGAGCTCTGAAGCAGACCTGTGCGTCGCTTAGCGTCCACTCTCGCTGTAAAAATAGAGACGAGCAGCGGCACAGACCACGGAGCTGCTGCAGCTTGCCTTCCATGGTCTGTGCAGCTTCAGGTTTATAAAGGACGCGCTCTGCTGTGGGCATGCTGCGGTAGATGTGTCCCGTTTGTGCTCTGTGTATTTCTGCAGTAGGTCTAGTTTCGGTTTTCCACCTCCGATGTAGAGCAGCGTTCAGCCACTTCCCTAAACTTTGTCTCATTCAGAGACCAGAGTCTCAAACGGGGCTCAGTGTCTGTCAGACGGTCTGAGATCGACCATATCAGCAGAGCAATCACGTAATGCACAGCAGACTGTGGTGCAGGTGGATTATTTTCTGAAATATTGTGATTTCATTCTTGTAATAGCCTATTATCACTTTATTTTTCACCAAATATCACGACTCCTCCAAATCACAGAGAGCACAGATGAGATATATTTTGTGCACAAAGTTTTGAACATGAGTAGAAATATTGCTCAAACACATCTGAAATATTACAGTCCAGGGGTTTATTAATTCTTTAAAATGAATTCATGTAGCCTATCACTGAGGTGAATAATTGTCATATGCACATTAATTCTCCAACAAAAGACGCAAAAGAGGAGGAAGGAGTAAATGATGCTAGGCTACATGTGTGGTGACTCAGATATAATTAGAAAAGTTGATCCAAAGGAGAATAAATAGATGAAAGCAATACAGATTTCCTGAGAGCCTTACTGCGTTATATTCCATTATGTTTTATATTTGGATTGTAATCTATGTTTCCCTTTACATAAAGATATTTCCAGCATAAATTGATTCAGAAAAATGTAGAAATAGGTGCATAACAATTCACCTGAATGCAGGAAATGAAGTGTTTAATGTTCAAAATGTTCAGGGGGAGAACCCCCAGATCCCCCCATCATAAGTCACCATGCACACAAATCTGGAAACAAAACACTGGCCTTTGGGTTGCCAGACCAGTTATGATTAGACCAAATGTTGATGCCATCTAACTTACATGCAAGTAAAATGTACATACATTGGTACTCTATCGCTGACACAGCACTGTGGAGATCTGGCACTGCGAGACTGGGGGGCGCAAAACTCAATCTCGCCTAGGGCAACCAAAGGGCTAGAGCTGGCCCTGCCTGTAGTTATAAAATATTACTAATGGGTACAGTAATTAAAACTGTGTGTTCCCTTCTGCTTTGTTAGCAGGAACAAACTTACTTTTAACTGCTTGTATTCAGACTATTTATGTAATAAAAAGCACCAAAATGTCACTATGGAAAATAATACTGAATATGTTCACATGAATTTGCGCATGGCAGGATAGGAAAATCACAGCTTTGTGATACCAGTTATGCAGGATTGCCAGTGTTGGACTTGTTAAGACGGTTCAACCCAAGAGACTCAGAATTAGTATAACTTTCTTTGTGATACAGGCCTAACTTCTCTCCACCTGCACAGCTGTTGATGCTCTGTATTAAGCCAGCCTGCCTACTGTCTAATTGATGAGCTGCTGCAGAGATTCACACAGAAACTAAACACACACAAACTCACACACTGATGCTTCTGCTTCTTCTTACAAAGTGCATCTAAAATTAGTGCTTCTAAGCCAGTGGATCAGAGGACACAGATATGAGGAAAGCTGCACTTTTCGCCCCTTTTTATTTATATTTTTCAAGCTTTCAACTCCACAGAATCACCATGTTGACACTTAACACACTATTTACTTTAAAACCACGTTAGTTCATTGCTGAGGTGTCTTTAGAAAACCGTAACTGTAGAGTACTTACGTAATTGTCACAAAACTCTCATAACCTTTCTCTTATATGCCTGCCAATAGATTTAGTTAGTGTCATACCTTTTCGGTGTCCACTAACCAAACTGTGTCATTGAAGCTGGGCCTTGGCAGATTTCCTGTTATTTGAGGGAATGTTTTTAGTTAAGTGTGCCTGAGAACGAAATCAATGAGAGTGAGAGAGATGAGGAAAAAGAGAGCGAGAGAAGTACACAAGAGAAAGAATAACATAAACCAGATGTCCTCAATCCAATTCTGGAGTTGTCAAATTTCACATTACCTCATAGACTTGGACATAGACACTCAGGGAGGGACAGGGAAAATAACCTAGTGTAATATCACTTATTGTTCAGCAATGATACTATATTTAAGGGCTATCGGATGGCCAACACTGCGTGCTAGGAACTGGCTAATGGTGACCTCAGTGCTGCGAGAAGCCCTTTGAATGATCTCATCTGTTTTTCTCTGTACATTACATTTCAGAACACTTCTTAATGCGTCTTTTTACCTCATTATTTTTTACTTTAATATTCCTCTATATCATTTTACCTTGTGGTATCCTGGTTTTATCTGTTACAAATTAACTGCTCATGTTTACCTTTATTTGACTGTCAAAGAACTTTGCTTGAACTGCTGTTAGAATATTATTTAAAGAAGGTTTGGCATTGTAACTTTACTATTTGTGTCCCTCTGCCTTGGTTTCTTCGTTACTGTTTGCACAACAGAGGTGTAGTTTGGTGCTTGGCTCATCGCCCCACATCATCGCTTCAGCGTGTCAGTCAAACCTCTCGTCACCCTATTCATTGCCACACTGCATGTCTGACAGCAAATATCTAGCTGCTTCAGTGTGCCCACGCCTCCCTGTGAATTTTCCTGGTCGGTAAAAGATTTGCTAAAGCTCCATGACGCTCTGCCAGGATGTGTTACTTAAACCACATTCACCTCAGATTTAATGCATAGCAGCTAGTGATTGGACTGTGTCTAGTGAAATAGACATAAATGGATATGAAGTGGAAAAGGCAGGTAAAGGGTTTGGCTGGATTGATATCCACCCTTGTTGAGATGAACGACAAGGAATGGGCTCCCTTTGAAACAACACTACCTCTGCTATGTTTGATTATGAAGGGGGCTATATTTAGCTGCTCCTTGGCAGCAGCTTCTTCTGCTTGATTAAAGCTAGGAGAAGATTTGCCTGGTGGCTTTGGCGCGCGCTGGCTGACTGGCTGAACGACAGAATGAATGACAGGCTGCCTGGTTGGTTGGTTGTTTGGCAGACTGACTGGATGACTGGGCCTCTGAAAGATGAGATAACAGGAACTCACTCTGCACTGTTGGCTCTTGAATGCTGCGCAAGACAGCCACTTTACCAAACAACAAATCACAAATCAGGTTTCTTAAGGTGGCACTTTCAGTTTTGGAAATCAAGGACACAAAGGCAATATAAAAAAAAAGGATGAAAAAAGCAACAAGAAGGGACACAAGTCAAGGACACAAGTATGATACACGCTTGAAATCTAAGCCTCTCTAAGCCAAGTGCTTTATCATTGGGCATCTACGATACAGAGTCAATCTGATACCTATATTTACTTAAATGATTAAATATGTATCTGACACATTAAACTGAAACAATGCAAACACAACAAACAGCTGTAGCTCTTGGAAACAAAGCCTTTACTGTGTGTTGTGTTCATCTTGTGACCGACTGACTCCACCAGGAATGGCTCACTGGCCTCACACCTCTTTCCTCTTTGAACTACATAGGATTAAAATCACATTTATCACAAAGAGTGTTTGGTCTGGTACTAAGTATTAGTTGGCTTATTACAGCTTTTTGCTGAGAGCTGGATCCATTCGGCTAAACTTGGCTAATGGGGTTAACTAATTTCCCTTTATTGTGGACAGTAATAGAAACCAAGCAGTGTTGACGTCCAATATACTTGTCATCTGTTTGATAAAAATCAAAGGAGTGGGAGTACTGCCACGTTCCTGCAATTTCCTCTTTCCGGGAATGATCATACGGGAATATTCAAAGATTTATAGACACAATTGATTGTTACCTCAGACACTTAGTATAATACACAGCATATTGAAGTGTTTGAGCCAGGATTGTCTGGAACGGGGTCCAATGAGCCCATTAGGGGAGTACAGATTTGTCCAAGGAGGGCAAAACACAATACTGTGAAAACTGTACACCTGTTAAGTGCAATCTTACTTATTATTATTCTCAGAATAAATCACTACATTCAAAAGTATATTTAGTGGTGACTATGGTGGTGACTATGTTGCAATGTAATTGTCTGCGTAATGTAGACAATGTTCTGTTGTTTTTGTCAGATTGGACAGATAGTCTAGCTAGCTGTCTGGCATTACCCTGCAGAGATCTGAGAAAAGGTTAACCATAGTCCTCATAAATCCATCGGAGTTTAAAATGCCAACTCAAAGAAAGTTCAAGGCAACAGATATCCAGCTTAAATGAGTGAAATTGGCGGAATTTCCGAAGGCAACCGACCAATCCCGGATGTGGAACGTCGTGGATACAGACTAGCTAACTCATGAAAAAAACACGTTAATTGATTACAGATGATAAAATCTAAACATGACAAGCTTGCAAGCAGCCTTGATCCTGTCCTAGATTTTATTGATGCAGAGGCCATGTTCAAGGGCTCATACAGACGCTAATACAACCACACATAGACTCAATATCCCCCCTTCTCCTTCCCTAGATGGTGACTAAAGGAGTGAATAGGAACTCATGCCCATGGCTTTCCATCTAACCTGTGATGTTTTTAGTTGTAGTACTGTACATACTGTGTGGCATGTCATCACCTCTCTTTTATCCCTCATTCTTTGTGATATACACAGCTGAGGGAGCGAGCCAGAGAGTGTCAGCGAAACATGTTTCTCACACTAATGTAGGCGATAGAGCAGCACTGAAAGAGGGAGAGAAAGAACAAAGTTTCGCAAGAATATCTGTTTACTGCAGCAACTTCTCGGTGTAAATAAACTGAATCAACGATGAACATGATGTGGGTGCCTCTGCTCCACGACTGAAGATTGACCCAGTGCTGGGGCCGCTGATTAGCTTCATACACAAATCTCCATAAACACACACATCCTTCTCCGAAAACACCACCCACAAACTCATAATATCAGTCTGCTGTTGGCTTCCAAGCTTTTATCTATTCACCGCAGTCTATCATAATGCATTATTTATACTCTGGCTGTATAGGTCAGTGGCGATGATGTGTACGTCTCTAAATGGGGATATCAAAAAAGTGATTATATAGGAGGGAAGCCTGCGTGAATGTTAATCCTACGGTGATATTGTCTTCCTGGGATATTAAGAGCAATGCAGGAAAAATATCAGAGTGATTCCCTCCCCCACTGCAGTTGCATTCATTTTGTTTATTGCAGAAAGCAAACAGTTGTCAAACAAATGTCTTAAATGCCTCTCGACCGGTTTGACTGGCCCCGCTCTCAGCTCTTAGTGGTTTCTGTTGTGGAGTTGAGATTGCTAAGGCAAAGGTGACCCTGTTGGCTGAGAGTCATCCCTGACCACAGAGTAATGGGCAGTCTCCAGCTGTCATTCTAAGATGCAACTGGTCTGAAGTGCTGGGAATGTACCACAGACTGTAATCTCTATAAACGGATATCTGCCTATGAATGCAGAATCTGCAGGCAGCGTGACAGGTTTTTGGTATCAGAAGTGTTTTATAGTCTGACGATGATTTAGCTTTTTATTAGCTTATTTTTTTATTGTTAAGAAGAAGAATTTATCTGCATGTATCATGCGCAACCCACATACTCGGCGCTACTGCTCATCCCACAAATGCCTGTTCCTTACAAATGGGGCACCCTTTGAAAGGGAACTAAACAGACTTTCCAACGGTATAAGATTTATTGCCGAAAAGCATTGTTACCACAGAGAAATAATCTACCAAACACAAATTTCCTTACTTTTTGTGCTAAGTTTAGAGATATATGTTGTGTGTATATATACAACAAATAAAATGTACGACATCCGTACAGTCTTATCACATTACGCCACGCTGTGAATTGAATTCAAAGTAAATATAGAAGTTGTCATGAACACTGTTCTGCTCCTCTGACAGAGATCATAAAATACAGCGTATGACAAAACAATGAACAGCTGATGCAGTTGTTCCGCATGTCATATTTAATTGATGTTGCTTTTAAACGACTGCTCCGAGGCAAAGATGTCTCATGTTTGTTTCATGCTTGTTGCCTCGACTCCTCTCTCCTCAAGTCTCTTCCTCGACAGGGGGAGAGGGAGAGGGAGAGGGAGAGAGAGGGAGAGAGAGGGAGAGAGAGGGAGAGAGAGGGAGAGAGAGAGGGAGAGAGAGGGAGAGAGAGAGGGAGAGAGAGAGAGAGAGAGAGGGAGAGAGAGAGAGAGAGAGAGAGAGAGAGAGAGAGAGAGACTGTTGGGCCACAACCCAAACTAGCAGTGTTGTTCTTTGTAACACTAGATTTGGTTTAACAAACACGTTAGCAAAGCAACCTAGTACTAAAAATAAGCACAGCAAAAATGTCATACAGTTTGGACCACCGTGTTTAACGATATATCTTTAAAATGACAACAAAAATAAACAGGTTTGCCTCTGAAGGGAAAAGTATTGTGAACTGCAGACTAGAAGTGTGTTTAACTTTCAAAGTTTACATCTGCATTATCTCCAGTGTGAGGATCATACATCCTGCTAAAGCTACAGACAGTGACTGACTTGACCTTATTGATTTTCTCTCTCCTTCCCTCCCTCTCTCTTCCTCCAGACCTCCTAAACGGAGCCCAGGAGAGGTGCGATCTGCCACCTTTGGAGGGTTTCCCTCACTGCGAGGACAAGGTTAAGGTAAATAACACATCACACAGAAGGACTTTCCACCCCACTCCCTGTGTCTGTTTATATGTCTATGAATAGGTCATTTTGAAATCAGTTCAAGAAATAGGTAGCAAGAAAATGAGAGCACCAGCTACAGAAATTTCAACTACATAAACAGAAAAGATGGCATCAAATTCCCACACTTTGTTGACTGACAAAAGCTCTTTTGGGAAGAGCAGAGCAAGAACACCACAAGTATAAACAATGATCTAATTTTATTACCTCCAACAGTCCATGTGCGGGAATATTACACTTCAGACTTAATTTCACTTTTTAGAGGCAATGAGGCAGAGCGAGCCCACACACTGACACAGGTGCCTACACACAAATAACAATTTTGTGTGTGTGTGTGTGTGTGTGTGTGTGTTGGTTTCCCTGGAGCTGATAGGGCCCTATCATACACACCATCTGCTCCACCAGTCCCAATCCTCCACCGATACTGTTAGCATGTCCAACTGGGCACCAGGCGATTCCAAATCCTGCTGTAAACACACACGCACGCACGCAAACACACTCATGTACACATACATTGTACACAATGCTTTGCAGCATTTCAGAAATTCACTGAACTGTTATTCCACAGCAGTTTTACAACAGTATCAGGACACAGTTAGTAACATCTGACAAATCCATTTTTGACCACTTTACAGAGCCCTTAGGTTGCCTTTTAAACAAATATAGTACAATCTTCATGCCTCCCTTCACAATCCGTGCAACTCTGATCCAAGCCCATCTGCCAGGGCTCCCCTCTGTGAACAGATTTCAAAACTTGATTTTATATCACCCTGTGTGCTGCTCCCTTAGGTTACTGTTAGTCAGCATGCATGATGTACTCCAGCCTATGAACTAAGCAGGATAGCTGTCAGTCCACATCTTGGCTCAACAGCCCTTCCACTTTGCATGTATCCCAGCATGTCATTCACAACAATGCCAAAATAACTGCCTTCTAAGGATCAAATCAGGAGAGGGGGGGGGAGACACTGCAGCACCTTCTACCTCTGTCCTTTAGTGTTTTAGTATTATTTATTTTTGAAAAAAGCATGTTCTTCCATCTTTGTCAAAACTGCCATTTTCACATTGATTTATTTTCCACACATTCACACATGAGAGCTACCCCAGATCAACCTCCCTCTTTTCCTGTTGGCAGCTGAGCAGTTCCGCTGGATGACTTGCACATGTATGTCATGAAAGGGAAATAGTGTCTCTTTTATTTTCAAACCCCAGATTTTCCATGTGATTCCTGGGATTGAAGCCAGTGACGTTTAGGTCTCAATCCTGCTTCTCTAACCTCAGAGCCTTAAAAGACAGCCTAGACTATTTCCATGAGGATAGTGAAAACTAGCAGCTGGTGCTATAGATTTTGCAACTGTGCATTATGTATTCTATGAGCATCACAACCTGCCCACACACTACAGTCACTGGTAAACATCAACCTGACTTTTTTGTATCCATCTAAAGAGCTTTATTATTAGAATGAAAAAAGCTCCCTAGACAGCCGTTTGGCCGTCAATGTGAATGGCACAAAAGGGTTTCTTAATAGTCGCTGATAAAATACATTTGACTGCTATTAGCTCGCATAGGGCTCATATATTTTACAGATATTAAAGTAGTCGGTGGAGGGGATGATTTGGATGATGGAGAATGCATGTGGGTTTCAGATTTAATCCTTCCCTTTCCTCCTCTTCCTCAGTGGATGAAGGAGATGTGGCGCTCAGACTCCTGCTATGGCAACTACGGCGTGGATGGATCCACATGCTCCTTCTTCATCTACCTCAGCGAGGTGAGCCGTGTGTGTGTGTGTGTGTGTGTGTGTTTAATGAAGGTGTCTAAATACTAAAGTGTCTGCGTTTCTCACATTTTTTTCTCCCACTGAGCTGGGAACATTTTTGACTGATCACAGCATCAAGACGCACCTTGTACATAGAAGAACATGGACTGCATACATGTGTGTAGTAGTAACATGCTTGTATTGTGCATGTGACCATTACATTATTAAATTGGTCTAGCTATATCAATATATGGACTTTTCAGATTGTTTTTGTTGACCTAATGCAAGAGAGGAATGGTAAAAGAAGATCAGTCACCTGTCAAGTTTCTATTCAAAGGTAATGCAAAATGAACAGAATTTCCATAAGATTTGCAAAAGGAAATGCAAATGAATGCACTAATGCAAAACACTCAAAAGGTTTTAAAAAATAAAATTCAAAGGGAAACAGAAAAAAAAAAACATTATTTTCTGGCATAAAAACAATCTGCTAAACCTAAATAATAAGCCTGGCGATATTCTATATTTTTGTTATTGTCAATACATCCCATGAATAGACCAAAACGTTTGAATCAGAATCAGAATACTTTATTGATCCCCTCAGGGTAAATATTTAGTTGCAGTTGCTCACAGTCACATTCAAGATAAAATAAGAGTAAGAAAAGAGCAAGTCAATAAGTGTACACAGTAAATAAGTAACATATCTACAATTAAGACGTAAATAAAAATGTTAAGTATTTACAGACAAATAAAAACCTTAAATTGAAGTGAGATTAAGTTACAAGTCAGATTAGGTTAAGAAGATTGTTTCAATGGATTGTACAAATTCTATTGTAGTGCAGTGTACAGTATGAATACAAGTAGCAGCAGTGAATAAATAAATAAATAACACGTTTGTTCATGTAGCTGATAACTATTGCAGGAATTATTGTACATAATTGTCCAAGAATATTGAGATGTGATGTGGGGATGCGTGCTGTGAGACCAGTTTTAACTCTAAGCGTGTGACACTCAGAGGGAGGAGTTCTATACTTTGATGGCCACAGGCATGAACAACATCCAATATTTTTTGCATCAGTGGAGCACTATGGCACAGAGGATTAAGATATATCAGGCTTTAATACACAGTTGGATACATGCAGTGTGTGCTGGTTTGGGTCTTTTCATGAGATTTGTTGACAAAAAGAAAAACATTATCCTTGAACTTCAGTCTAAGATGTCTCTACCAAACTTCATGAATGCCATATTGCTGGAACTGTGATGGGAACATTTGCATATAACGTTTTAATAATTTAGCTTCTGCTCCTGTTAGTCATAGTAACTTACAGTGAGTACAAGAGTAGAGTAAGCTGGGATTGCTGCAACACACTAGCACATAATGGGAGGTTCAGAGCCCTGACAACACTCTGTCACCTGAGAACGATCATATAACAATGAAGCGCTAAAAATAAGAGCAAAGGAGAGAGGCAGATAGGATTTTATTTTTAATGAGAGCAAATTACATTGTGTTTAAAAGGCTGGTGTGGGAGAAAGAGGAGGTGACTCAGTGGGAAGGGAGGGAGAGGAGGAGTGGTGTGAGGTACTTCTTGAAGAGATGAGTTTTCAGCCTCCGAGGGAAGACGTGGAATGACTTTGCTACCCTGCCTAGTTTACATATCCTTGGCAAACAGGAAAAAGCTGCTAGACCGGCATGGATGAGTCATGCATTATTGACGAGCACTAACATATAGAAGCTTGTGTTCCTTCAAGGGACACTTTGAGACTTTTAATTTTGCATGACTTGTCTGTGCCAGACCAGTCAACATTTATTGTCGTTGATTCTAATTAAACTCTGTCATTCACCCCTGAAACCAAGCTCAAATTCATTCCGATAATGATTTGCTTTTTAACACGTTCCCCATCACCATCTGAATACAAATCATGTGCTCATGGTAAACTGTTTCACACTCTTTAAACACTCATACTCTCAGATCCAGGAAACAGCTCTGCTTCTCATGAGACGTGATTTATCATTTCAAAGATCCTTCATATATCATAGCCATGATTACCATTCTGTTTGATTTAGATTATTTAAGTGTGTCTCTCCCTCTTCTCTACTGGGAAAATTGTTCACGTTAATAAGTTGTTTGATCGAGTGCTGATTCAAGTGAGAATCGTGATTCTCCTTGTCTAATGGAAGGATATTTTATTTTCTAAAAAGTAAAACTTTAGTCATAGCTTCAGCTCCGGGAAGGTCAGTAGCCTGTTATGAATATTGTATATAAGCTGAAAGCATGGCAGTGAACTAAGAAGGCACACAGAAAGCCCGGCCTGCTCTGTATGGAAATAGAAGTTAGATGGACAACAGCAGAATCCATTAGGGGAGAGGAACCTTTTCTTGCTTGCTCTCTGTTCATATTCATTCAGTGTTTATGAAACAGGGATGCTTTACAGGAAAAGACCTGCAAAGATTGGAAACGGATGCATCTTCTCTCTGCAAGTCTCGATCCTGCTAATCTAACAGCCCTCAGCCTCCACTCACGGTTGCCATGACAATTTGAATGCATTTTCATTTAGAATCTGCCATGTGTGGCTCGTCTGTTATGAACACACACAGACACACAAATACACGCCCTTTGCCATGTATAATTCATATCTGTCAACCACCACATTAACCTTGTGAATAGGCAAATCAGAGTGGGCAACATATCATGATGGATGTCGACTGCAGAAGGTCAGGGCTGTGTGTGTGTGTGTGTGTGTGTGTGTGTGTGTGTGTGTGTGTGTGTGTGTGTGTGTGTGTGTGTGTGTGTGTTAGTTATGAGAAGGAGGCTAAACACACCTACCTTATCTTTAAGCTCTAGTGTTTACAAAGCAATATTTAGACT
The DNA here is from genome assembly GCF_031162955.1 of Sander vitreus. Classification (NCBI taxonomy): domain Eukaryota; kingdom Metazoa; phylum Chordata; class Actinopteri; order Perciformes; family Percidae; genus Sander; species Sander vitreus. The sequence goes on along the minus strand of NC_135878.1, from coordinate 4,463,143 downwards.
GCTGTTGCTGAGATAGGCAAGACACACACATACTCCATATTCCTCTCTGGTCAAACACGAGAGGAAGGACATGCTCAAGCAGAGAAGTGGAAGTAGAGCAAAAAAGGGAAACTTAATTAACATAAAATGTAATCCTACTAAGATGGGCCAATATCCCACTTTTTTGTCTCGTATGGGCATTTACAACAGCCACACACACACACACACACACACACACACACACACACAAACACACACACACTGTAGGAAGTGAGACTTCTGTTGAGCATTATGCTATATAACTAATATTTCCTCACATATGGCCTTCATTGCAGGATGAATACTAGGGGTGCACGATTCAGAAAATGTCACGATTCGATATCGATTTTTAGGCTTCGATTCAAAACGATTCTCGATTAAAAAAAACGATTCACAGTATGTACATTTAGTTACTTTTCCCATGTGATTGCAGTAGACATACAATTAAAAAATATGAATCGATTTTTGGAATTCTATGAATCGATTTTGAATCGGTAGAGCTTCGACTGTGAATTGATTTTTTTTTTTTTTTGCACACCCCTAATGAACACACATTTGCGGTTCCAGGAGTTTTTTTTTTCAAACCCATATTCCAAGTTCAGCAGCAGAAAACAAATTAGTTTGCGCTCCATTGCTCTCCAGACATGTGCAACATGGAATCAGATCTAATTTAGCTGCTCTTTATGCAAATCAGGGGAAGTGCTGCTCATTTACATCTGTAGTCTTAGAAGATACCCTGCTAAATTTTAAAACTTCATTAAAACATAATATTAAGTTAATATCCCCCTATATCCGTTCCTAAACATGGATTAGCTGACTTATGTGTGTGTGCTCTTCTGTGTCACTAAATGTCTGGTATGTTTTCTTAAGTGCACATCTCTTATTTGTGCTTGCGTCCGGTTAACAGTGAGCAGAAACTGAAAATGTTCCAGCAAAGTAAAACAGTGTTTTTGATTTGATAGGTGGAGAACTGGTGTCCTCGCCTGCCTTGGAGGATAAAGAACCTGAATGAAGATTTAGACAGGAGGGGACAGGTGAGAAACACAGCAAACGGCTCCCGTTCACTGTAAAACAAAAACAAAGAAAGGACACTTCAGCTACCTCTGCTGCTCTTTGGAGATGAGCCTTTTGAGGGCTCTCATCGCAAGGCATTGCTTGTACCAGGACAGCTAATGGTCTCTCTGCACTACTATGCTGTTAGTTAAAAAAACAACAACACTTGGCATCATTACTAGAAAAAATCAGGATGTATTTGGGCGTCACATTTCAAGTGTCAGGGTTGTGGTCCAAATGGCTTGAATGTATTCATTTTAAAGAGTTTTTCCATTAGCATACATTTTTAAACCGAGTCTTTCTCGACGTTAAGTCCCATGCCATCATCCTGACACTACAGAAGAAAATGACATTCGACACCATTTAATGGGCTGTTTTAATTTTAAGAAACACTTGCTCGGGGCGGCCTCTAGCTCATCCAGTAAGAGCGTGCGCCCCATGTAGGCTGAGTCCTTGGTAGCAGCCCGGGTTGGAATCCAACATGCGGCCCTTTGCTGCGTGTCATCCCCTCTCTTTCTCTCCCCCTTTCCTGTCTATCCACTGTCACTATCAAATAAAGGAAAAAAGCCCCAAAAAATAATCTTTAAACACTTGCTCACAAAATATCTAATTGTTTTAAATGTCCCAAAATGGCAGTAAATGTGAGAGGTAATTTCTACTGCAGTGTGTATCATGATCATATTTTTAAACAAGGCAGCAAATGAACAAGCAGGCTGAAGCTGATCCACAGCATCAACATGCCTTGATGGCATAAAGGAGTTGAGCAGCTTTCATAGACCAAATCCGGAGTGACGGGACCTTGGGACAAATCTGGAATAATGACCTTCTATCCCTGCCAATGCACCAGCTCACTCAAATCCCACTTAGAGCACCTCTCTGGGCCGTTAGTCTCGTGCACTGTCCACGCTATCAGCGCTCCTCGAAAAAAAAAAAAAAACCTTCCCTCTGCTGTGGGTAAATCAATATTATAAGCACTCTTTATCCCCTCTCTGGATGCATCAACAGAGCCCTCTGTGGTGGGGAGATGTCATTTGACAGGCTTTGGAGATTTTAATTCAGGCCCAGGTTTTTTAATAGGTTCAGTCTGCAGAAGTGATTTCCTGTCGTGATGAGGGATGCTAATGCCCTGCAACAGCCTTGTTTCAGCCACCTTAGCAGCTGGTAATGACACTGTGGTTTGAGGTTTGTTCCCCCTGTCTCATTCACTGCTTCTCTTCCTTCTTTCCAGGCTGTTCTTTGATTTCCATGTCTGAAGTACACACATTAAAAGTATTGATATTTTCCCCTTTATAATGGTCTGTGTGGCATTCAGATGAGTTTTATTACAGTGTAGTGTGATTCAGTAGCCGCAGTTTCACTTTGACTTCCAGTTAGTCACCACTCCTAAAACACAGGATGCGCTTGGTGCAACACACTGTTAGGTGTTTTACAGCTGGATTTGTTTTTGGACATAATGTCCATGAATGTATCCTAATGTTGCTGATAAGAAGTCCTCCTCTCCTCTCCTCTCTAAAGCCTTCGTACAGCTGAGCTATAAAAGGTGTGACCGATGTATTCACTTCTTTCACACTACACAGCCAGAGCTCACGTTTGCGTAAGCACATTTTTGTGTGCCCCCAATAAATGATTTCCTCTGCAGATGTCTCTCTGACAATTTATGATGGTTATTATCACCTCAACAGAATTACTTGAATTCCAGCTTCAGTGATTATAGAGGTTTCTTGGTCAAATAGGGCACATTTAGGCAAATGTAACATATTCAACATTCACTCATCCACCCATTTATCTATACACCATCCCTGCTTCCATCTGCCAATTTAAGGTGGTAAAAAGATTTAGGCAGTTTGGATAAACCTTTTTATCCTTTAGCATGCAATGTTTGCCTTTTGAGCTGGGGCTCATAGTTTCATTACTACAGCTCTTCTAGAAGGGTCTCCCAAGAAAAAGGCCCTTTAGCCATTTGGAAAGTGCAGTTGTCAATATTGCAATTATAAATTTGATTAGATACATTTTTAAAGATCCCCATGGGGTTACGTCATGGCAGCAGCAGAAGAAGGATGAAAGCACTTGAAACAAACCGTTATTTCAGATAACAAAGCAAGCAACAGGATAACACATTAAACAGACTTAGAGTTACAGTGTCTTTAGATTAGATTAAATTTACAGCTTTGAAATTAATAGCTTACTCTGAACATTATCTGGTGTACAGGTGGAAGTACAGTACAGTAGTAGCATATATACATACAATGTTTCACATTTTCACGTGTCTCCATGTGCAGGCGGAGGTCCGGACCAGTTTTGAGGAGCTTTACCGCGTGATGTCACAACGCGAGGAGTTCCGCTGGATGATGCTGAGGATCAAACGCATGGCTGAGCCGTGGGTCAGTGCCATCCGCTCACTGGCTGCCAAGCAGAACCTGGCCCGGCGTCGGAGGAAGAAGGTATGACGTACAGTGCGTCGTAGTACACTGGAGAAGTGAGATTTGCACTCAGTCGGGCAAAGGGATAAGCAGGCAAAGCAAAGACCTATTAGAAACAGTGTTTACAATTTTGACTGAAAAGCTTTTGTGAGCTGGATATACTCTAGATGTAATTAACGCATCAGTTGGAGACAGAATACCGTATACAATTGTCACAGCCATCAGACACCCACAGAAACAGGTGCAAGCAGATATAATGAGTGTAATTCCAAATTTAGATTACTTATTTGGGTGATCTACTCTCACAAAAAGATATCACAACTGGTCAAATTCTAATGTTTATGTTTCTAAAAATGAGAGGAATACAAACCTTTTAAGAACTTTCTGAAAACATGTAAACACACACACACACACACACACACACACACACACACACACACACACACACACAAACACTTATTCACACTTGTAAACGCCCCACTTTTGTTTAGGGAAGAAATGGTGGTGGGAGCGGACTGACATGGATATTCCATTGTGTCCAAAGTTGGTGGCAGCTCCTAACACTGAATAATGTACTCCACACTTTCCAGTGGCCTTGTAAATAATTCACATCAGATTCCCGTGATACCTTAGTGCTGATGCAAAGCAGCATCCCCTTAACAAAGCAGAGAGTTCAAGAAAAGAGATCTATCCATCTATCTATGGTATCTCACCTATCCTACCTTACTGTTCTGTGTGTCAGTTTAATCCATTTAATCTATAATTAAACAAAGAGTGTTGTTCTCTCCAGATACTTTCAAAGCCAGGTCTTTATTTCAGCCGCTAATCTCTTTTGGATATTAATCCGCACATATTAATCCTTGACTAGTATGCTCTGGGACTGGGGGTTGGCTGCTATTACTTCCTACTCCTGCTGTGGAACACTGTGTTCCCCTCAGCTGTGTGTGTGTGTGTGTGTGTGTGTGTGTGTGTGTGTGTGTGTGTGTGTGTGTGTGTGTGTGTGTGTGTGTGTGTGTGTGTGTGTGTGTGTGTGTGTGTGTGTGTGTGTGTGTGTGTGTGTGTGTGTGTGTGTGTGTGTGTGTGTGTAACACAGCCTTCCTAAAAACAAACCAAAGAGACAAAAAAAAAAAGTTTTGAATGCTAAAGTAAATTCTACGCTACATGATTTAGAGTGTCACTTATTCAATTCCATACCTTTTTCCCTTTCAATAGATCCTGGTGCACTTAGGCCTGCTGACCAAAGAGTCAGGCTTTAAAATAGCAGAAAACGCCTTCAGCGGTGGCCCATTGGGAGAGTTGGTCCAATGGAGTGATCTCATAACCACGCTGTACCTGCTGGGCCATGATGTTCGCATCTCAGCCTCCCTGGCGGAGCTCAAAGAGTCAGTACCAAACACACTAAGCACTATGATGTTCCTTTAGTGAAAACAGTATCGTAAGAAGATACTTATTCTGAGTTAGACTTCAGGAGATCCAACTTTCTTTAGTGTTTGCTTTAGTCAGAGTAGACTAAAAGCCAAAAAGCCTGAGCCAATAAAAATAATGATTGTTGTGTATCCTGATGCTTTAGGTCAGGTATAGAAATTGTTTGAGAGGGAAGAAACGCAGGTTTGCATAATTTTTGCTGCATTGGTGCTGTACACTTTAAATGCAACCCTTGGTGAACAAGGCCTAAATTCAAAGCACATTTTGTTTACCATTTATTTTAAACATTTAGGTTAACCAATTAGCTCTTAGTATTTAGTTATATATGACTGTATATTTGTTAATTGACTGAGGTAAACAAATGTAGCTCCACTGTTATTTGTGAAATATTTGTTGGTGGTTTTTCCAGGTAGAAAAAAGACTGTAAGGCAACTACAAACTTTGTTTAAACTGAAACTGGCACCCTGACTCAACTTGTGTAGTGGGTGCATACTGTTTGACATGGATATAGTATAGTGTGAGCTGCTGTGCTGCCTAAAAGTAATCTGGCCTTCTAGCCTCCCATCCTCACCATGTCAGGGATGATTTTTGTTGTTTGCTCCATGTTAAGAAAAAAATACCTTGGTAAGTACCTAGTTAATACATTTTTATGTTCAGAGTCCATGGTTTAGTTTTATTGTCAACAGAAATTATAAATACAAATGCTATTAAATAATCTTCTGTACCAATATTTTTCCACATCTTTTTAGCTTTGTAGATTGGTACCTCTATCAAATATGCCAATGTTAGTGCATTAGACAAAGAAGATACCACTGAATTTGGGATTTTTTTTTTTTAATCTGAATGCATTGTTGTTTTTAAATATTTTTATCAAAAGAAATTTCATGCACTATTGGAGTGAACAAAAGTATCTTCCCAAAGCGTCCTTCCCAGGTTTATTACCAGAGGGCTAGATAAGTAAAAGGTATCTGTTACTGTTTAGCTACTGGCCTAATAGAGCGAAATCTGACCATGTTAATACCATGGAATAGAATGCAGAAACAAATAACCAGCAGCAGCAGACTTGTATGTTTAATGTTATTAATTATCTGGCTATGAGAAAGTTAATTTCAAACTTTTCTCCCCAGGATCATGCGCAAGGTCATGGGGAACAAGTCCAGTTGCCCGACACAGGGTGACAAAGTGGTTGAGCTCATCTACATTGACATTGTGGGCCTCACCCAGTTTAAGAAGACGCTGGGACCTTCCTGGGTCCACTACCAGTAAGTCCATTTATATCCACCGACCAGCTTCTGACTATGAGTGATGCATTCTCTACATGGCCACACAATTCTCTGCAATTTGAACAGTTTGGGGTATTGAACATGAGCGATTTCTGTATTTGTGTTCTTGTCTGCATTCTCACTGGTTTGGAGTGGGCGAAAAACGTGAAGTCATAATCTTCCAAGCACCAATCAGGATTTAGCAACATTTGAACCACAATATGATGACAGTTGTGTGATTGTTTGCTTAAGTTGCCAACACTGTCAATAAAATCTGATCAAATCACACCCACACAGTCCTGGTGATGCCTTTTAGCTTTTTTCTTTTGTGCATTTAGTTGTGACTTTTTAATGTTATAGAAACCTAAGAGACAGCTGTAGGCCCTGTCACATCAACACAATTGCAGATTGGTGGCTGCTATCATTGGATTTAATGTTTATCTTTAATTGTATGCATCCAGGGAGCGGTTTTGCTGAGCATGCATTGTCTGTTTTAAACACTTCTACATTGGCCAGCTTTCCAGTACAACCACTTTTCTACAGGTGGCTTTTGCGCGGCTCTGATTGAGCCGTTGGCGGTTCATTATATTGCACTGTAACTGTTTGTTTCCCCTGTTTGTGATGAATTCCACAATTTGTACATTTATCTTACCTTGTGCTGTCAATTGTCAACCATGGTTTAACAGCTTTGCTCACATATGCAAAGGGCATTGGGTTGAGGCTTGTCTGGCACTTGCTTGGACAATGAGTCTATTTTCTGCTCAAACATTACCACAATTTCCCCAAAGACCGCAGTAGCGTCTGTTGTTCGCTCTGTTTCAAGTCTATTCTCTCTCGGATTGCTCCGCTGAGGACTGTAGATGAGGCCTTCCTGTTTTTTTTTTTTAAAAAGCTCTCATCCTTGCCGACTGACAGGAAAAGAGAAGAAACAATAAGTCTGGGGGCACTAATGGCCCCGCTGGTTCCTCCTGCTTGTCACCAGGTTTTGTTAGTCTGCGACATAACACCTTATACCGCATCCGCTCCCTTTGTGCCCTGAGGAAATTGATTCAGCCTCAGGCGTCATGTAAGGTCCGGATGCTGTTTTCTGCATTATTAGTCCTACCATAATTGAACACTTATCTCAAAGCACTTAGTGTCACTGTGCTTTGTGAAAGAGGACATACACTGCAGGTTGGAGACATTTTTCTGTACTCTCTCACTAAGTAAGTAAGCTAGTCAGTTTCCCTGCATCACCTTTCTGCCAAAGTGTCTTTTACTTTGCCGTCTCCTGTTAGTGAATTAAATTTTTTGCCTTTGTGGCCTGAGAATCCCTTTGTGAAACCATTTTTCCTTGACTGTATTTCTCATACAGGAAGGCAGGGAGAAGGATATCCTAAGCACAGAACATGCCAGATTTCTTTGCATATCAGACCCCAAGCAATAAACTATGTCATTATTGTTCCCTTTTTTCTGGTTTATTCTTTGTGTTTGGGGACAAAGCAACCACGTCTGTCAGGCCCGTTTGTGATTAATGTGTTTTTGTTATTGCCCCAGTCTTCTGGCTATCTGTCTTACAGTGCTGTATCACTGTGTTTCATACTACTCCGGAGGAATGGGAATGCTCTGAGCTATTGTTTTCTGGGTATATACTAGAGCCAATGTTGCCCTGTTGTTCCGTTTCATTTAATCCTTTCATCCAATAACTGAATCGGGCAATGCGCTTTCATCTACATCAGCGAGGCTGCAGAACATGTGCCAGTGTATACCAGTTCTACATTTGGTGTTGAAGGAAATAATGCAGAAATGAAACTGGACAAATGACACGTCAGGCTTTAGCTGCGTGTGTCCACAAGTTTGATTTCATCATTTTTCATCTGGCTTCTATTTCCTACTGATACTTCCTCACTTTCTTTTTCCAGAAACTTTGTTTTGACACAACACTGCATGTATTGCAGGGGCGTGATTTCATGCCACTGGCTTCCGCTCATCCACAGTGTCAGTTGTTGAAGTGTCTGTGGTTCTGTCAAAACAATAACTTGCTTTGGAGATTGTGTGAGTTGCAAAGCATATAGTGGTAACATGTAAAAGCCAATGTTTTTAGAAAGTTTTGGAGAAAATTAAAAATAGTTGTAATTGATCCTTCACTAAGCCTGGCTGCCCTTAGTTACTTTTGCTACGGCTGTCAAGTTTTCCATTCTAGCACGGCACATATTCAGGTTATAATGATATGTGGCAGATTTACCCCTCATAATGTGTGTTAATTATTGAAATAATTGGTCTTAAAGTGAAGACAGAAGTAGAAAAAAGCAAACTTCTCACTTCTAGTTGGCCACGGTGAATTCCTTCTGGCTGAAATGACAACTGCCCCGCTCAGATGTTAGCTAGCTAACTAACTCAGTGAATGTTTTAATCCTGAAAGGACTTTTTCTAACAACCTGTCCCACCACATAATAATAATAATAATAATAATAATAATAATAATAATAATAATAATAATAATAATAATAATAATAATGTAGTTAAATGCTAACTCTTGGCCTTGGAAGCAATGCAAGGTTACTACTGTAGTTAGTCAGTCAGCCAGCCATGCTAATGTTTGCAGCTTATGCTGCTGCTGATTGGTTAAGGGGAGAGGTTCAGTGAACAGGTAGTTGATCAGATGACTTGTGTAAAGGAGAAAGGTAGCTTCTCAAAAGAAGTGGCCGATTAATGCCATTTTGAGATAATCCAATGCCAGCGCTCACGAGGCCGTTTAACAAAAAATGTCTGCAGAACAAAGTTAGCGCTCCCCCGACGTCAGTGTCATGGTGCATCTCCGCGACAACGGAACTTTTTGAAAACGTTTTCCTTTTGTGTTTTTAAAGCTAGGCTGCGAGTTATAGCCTACAACTAAACACGGACTATAAAGAGACAATGCAGACAATTACAGTGTTAAATAAATGTTCATTTAAGTTCAGCAATTTTGTCTCATCTTTTTATTACTATAAACTGTTGTATTTCAACATGATATTGGCATCATAAATCGGCCATCGTCCGTCTTGCTGTCTAAATATCGGCATTGTCATCGGCCATTAAAAATAACGACCACCTCTCTAATGTTATATAGGTGTTATTTTATTGTTTTATAATAGTTATAAAAGATAACAATTCAGGTTAAAGTCTTATGAGTAGAATTTATTTTCACAATCAGATGTTATTAGCTGGATGACAATCAGGGTAAGATAATAAGTAACAAATTATAGTATATCTTTCCCAGCTCCATGGTGCCCTTGTTAAGTTTTTTTTTTTTTAACTAAACCCTGACGTTGGGCAGTTGTTCAGCTTAATGTTTTTTATAAGACACATTATTAACTCATATGTCTGTTTATCATGCAGCTGTGTTTAACGTCAGGGCTGTGCAGACATATAACAAGCCCTTAGGTAGATTCATATAAAACAGAAATTCCCATTTGATATCTCCTGTTTCCTAATGACCCATATGGGACCAATTCATTTATGGCTTATTTTATATGAGCGATAATCATGGCAGGACAGAAATCTTTTACAACAGCTTTTGTTATACACTATCCATTTGGGATCACTTTAGGTGGATTGCATTATTGTGAAATTAAAAAGTCTACTTTGGCATCAACATCCTCACTCAGTCCACCTCGATTGTGATATTGCAGCATATTAAGTGTTACTAAGTGCATACTTGTTGAGCTGAACAGCCTCAACTCCTGCCACATTACGACGCCCACTGTCAACTCACTGGACTCAGAATATGTGCTGAAAGCCTCACTGCAGCCCATATCTACATCATGCTATGGTTCCAGCAGCACTTCCCCATCTGTTGAGGATAGATCTACCGGGGACAGATGAGGGTTGTTTTTTTTCCGGAGCAAGTGGGAGATGACATGTGGCCGTGTTGTTGTTTTTGTTGTTCTGCTTTCAGTCTAAAGTTTGTTCCCAGCTCTCTACTCTCCCAGGGCCTTTCACTGTTCACGCAGCCAGCTGCACAGCTTCTGCCTGGATGGAGAGATGATAACAGAGAGGGAGAGAAGGAGAGAGAGAGGGAGAAATTTTTACTTGCAGATGTCTATGTGTGTGAGACTGAGGGCCCTATCTTGCACCCGGCGCAGCGCAGCGCAGAGCCCGACTTAAGTGTCTTTGCTAGTTTTCCCATCCAGTGCCCAGGTCGTTTAAATAGCAAATTCACGTGCTGGTCTTACAGGGAGGTGTGTTCAGGTGAATTCTTGCGGGAAGTGATCGCGCCATTGACCAACAAAAACCTGGTCTAAAGTCAATAGCGCAACATTTCATTGTTATTTTAACAGCAAATTACTAAAATGCGCATAGGCGTATGCACAGCACGCACACACTATGCTTGTTACACACACACACACAGGGAAGCGCAGCAGCACACAAACATGCAAAAGATTACAAATCAAAATATTACGGTGCAAATCCGCCATCATAATAGCAGTGTGCCAAGGTACAAACGTGCCAGTCATCAGTGAACAAGTTTTGATTAATAGCATGAGAGGGAGAGATCGTAATTTGTGGCCAAGTTGACAGATTGATATTGGCTTTCCTTTCGCTCATTGGGTCTTTGCCTTCCTAATTGTTGAAAGCGATGGACAGGGCAGATCAGACTTAATCAAAACCGAATCTAGAAAAGAGAAGTGAGTAACAATAAGCGAGTTAGTGAATGCAGAGCTTGGAGTTTAAGGTCAGTGGTTCTCTATCCCTCTCCTGGTTGTGGTTTAATTAATCCTGTGCTGTGACCTTTGAGTCAGCCGTGATGTTCATTCACAGTCTCACACAGGACAGGATTTCACCGTCTCTCTGTCTGAGAGTGGAGGCATCGTTGTTGTGGTTTCATGATCCCGTACGGAGCTGTTTTTATTTTGTGTAAATGCATTGTTTTTTTGTGTCACTGTATACATTGTGAAATACTTTATTAAAGACATTTAGTCATATCTCAAAATACATTTCTTCAACGTTAAACTACAAAAATGCTAAATATATAAATGAGTTAATGTTTTTGTTTCATACCATTACAATGCTCCATTCCACACGGGAATACATGACACGCAATAAAAATAAAGATTTCCAGTAGTTGATAACACAAATAGCACATATTCTGCAGCATTAAAATACATGTGTATCTCATCTTTAGCTGTTGTAGCATCCAACGGTTTAGATAAAACACCTCAATGTTAATGTAGCTGGGAGCTGCCATAAAGTACTATCCAACTATGAACAGGTTGGTTAATTTTCTAGATCTCCAGGCTTACTGGTGGGGTTTATATGGGTATAAAATTAAGTAACCTAAGGCTTTTTTCTTGTACTACTGTGAAGGTAATTGGGTGCACAAGGTGTGAAGAGTTTTTCTTCTAGCACATAATAACAACACTGAGCAGAGATGTGTGCAGAGATGATTTATAATAGTGTTTGTAGGTTTTATTGATTCAACACGATTCAAAGAAAACTTAATTGAAATATACAGCAGGCTGTTAATGTTAAGCAACTCATCATACAAGCATGTGCTTCTGGCATGGAGCAGCCCTTAACACTCTTGTCTTTGGGTGATGTCATAGGTGCATGTTGCGGGTGCTGGATTCGTTCGGGACGGAACCAGAGTTCAACCACGCCCACTACGCCCAGTCCAAGGGTCACAAGACGCCCTGGGGGAAGTGGAATCTCAACCCGCAGCAGTTCAACACCATGTTCCGTAAGTCGGCAGAACGCCAACACACACAAAGCACTCTCTTACCGAAAGTGCATTTGTCAACCATCAGTAAGCTTTAGCTCTGGTAGTTTAAAATAAACAACAACAAAAACAGGCCATTTGGCTCAATTATAGCATGAGTGCAGGATGTGAAATCTGTTCGCCACAGTTTATGAAATGAAAACCATAACAGAGAACGTTGCTGGTTGATTCATCCTCTGACTCAACAAGTTAAGAATGCAAAAAGATCCCTGATCCGTCCGAAGTACAAAAGTGCTGGACACTGGCCTTCTTCTCCACATGACTCTCACAGAGTTAACCTTCCCCACTCTGTTTAAATAAGGCCAAGTTGCCAAACATGACTACTTGCAGTATAAATCAGTTTTCGTGATCATTACACCCTAGGTTGTCTCCTATTCCACAGTTTAAGTTGAGTGTGAATGAGATGTTTTGGTCGGGAAAGAGGCATAAAAGAAACTCCAGCACATTGTTAATGGAATGTCATCATGCAGATTAAAGGAAAATAAGAGGTCAGACACACTCCATTTTACTGTGATTATAATGTAGGACGTAGGGGTTTTATTGCTCTGTGTGTGTGCATCACTGTAAGCTCACTCTGTAACTGGAGTCAACCACATTTGCGGACGTGGATGAGTGGTGGCGTTGCAGCAGAAGGGAGAGGGGAGCCAGCCCCCTGGGGTATTGACCTTTTCCCCATGGCTAAGAGAAAGTGAAATGTTACCCCTGCAGTCCCCGTTTGCGAGGTGAGGCCTGGAGCTATCCAGAATGCCACTGCACCTGAATAGGCCCTTTGTCCCCTTAACAGGGTATGTCTTTCTCATAACACACTGGGGCCTTTGCACAAAATCCAGTTAAGAGTCACTAGGTTAGATGATATCGCTGCTGAAACAAGTGCACAGTGGTTTGGTAGCGTGTTAAAACCACAAAATGGCATCACTCCCAGGCACGAGAGACTAGAAAGTTTTGTTTTTTTTCATCTCTGCATTGTGCCGCACAACACCTTACCTCCAGGCTTAAGAATAGCATGTGTACCATGCAAACAGTATTACATTAACACCTCCAAGGATGATGAAGTAGATATATCAGGTATGGTATTGTTATAAGGCCGTCCACAAATAATATTTGCTCATCAATCATTGTTATTTGATTAAGCTTTGTGTTAGTTTATGCAGAACACGGAAGGCATATGCCCGCTGAATGAATAATCATTCCTATCAGACACACCAACACAGAGACACGCCAATCACAGCCATTCTCCTATCAAGCTGGTCCTTTTATACTGTATATGACTCCTTCCTCACTGGTCCCTGCTACACTGACGCTGCTTCACTCACTGCTGCTGGCAACGCTTTGGCTCCACCACCCCAGCCTCCACCTTCCTAGTTCAGAGTCCTAACGTGACTCAAAGTTTAAAATGGTTTTCAATATTTTCCTTGTGGCTCACTCTTTTTTTACCCAGGGAGGGGTTCTGCGTGGTGCTCCCTGTTTCAGCTTAGCATGCTGCTTGGCTGGTCCAGGGAGCATTATCAAGAGCGGAGCCATCAGCGCCAAGCATGTTTTTCCATTAGTTGCAATAAATGGTTACATCTATGACCAGAGTGTTCCTGGCTGAATCACATGAAATTATACGGGGTAGTGTGTATTTCTGAGCAGGTGCTTCTGTCAGCTTGGATTTACCATGGGTGGAGTTTTCTGCTTGAGAACATTTTACTTTGTGTACATTTTACTGGTGTCAGGATCTGCAGAAGTAAATTTGGTTGTCTAGAAGCTTCTCATGTCTCATATTTACCCCATCAATCTGGTCCTACAAGCACGCTGTCAAAGAAATATAAAAGCATTTTAATACTATTTGCAAATGCTGTGTACAGTGTAGTTCCATATAGAAAGTAAATACAATAAAAAACTTTATATTTACTTTATTAAACCATACATTAAATGTTATATTTGGATTCCTTGGTCATGAATATGTATTAAAATTCACCTATTTAATGTAGATGTAACAATGGACAAATCAGATGCTAGTAGGTAATCTATCCTAGATTTGGATTGGTCTATTTGTTACGATTAGGCTCTGTGCTCTATAAATCATTGGTTGGGGGAATTTGGAGTTTGTGGCCTCTGGCCAATAAGACAAGAAAAGGCCAAATTGACCTCATTAATCTGTTTCAGAGTCAGGATAGCAGGGAGTGTTTTCTGCTGTACAGTTTGTGTTAGAATGGGCTGCACGTCTTAGTTAAGTCGGCTGTGTTTCCTAGTCATTAATAATCAGGGGAGCTGAATACTTGCAGTTAAAATGAACCTTTCCTGTAGGTCAGAACGACATGTAAGGATTGAAGTCCTGTAAAGTCTAATTTATTTACTATACACCTTATCAGGTTAAAAGACAGGTTTGTTACAAAGACTTTGGTGTGGGATATAAACCTGACTACAAACAGATATACATTTTATCTATTTATTTTGGAAACAAGAATGACTATGAATAATGATCCTTCCTTTAATCCCTCTGCACTACTGTCACAGATATACTTTCCCTGTCAAACATCTTTGTCATGCACATGCACTCTTATAAAAACACATTTAGAAACTTGAAGCATGCACATGGCCCAAGAAATCAGCTTTGTCAACCAGGTTTCTCTTAAACCCTTGCCACAGTTTTCCTGTGTGTGTATCTGTGCAGCTGAATGCTTAATCCCTTCCTGGAAATGATGATTAATACTGGTCATAGGCCGAACAACAGATATTATTTATCTTTGAGGCATTGCCAGCTACGTAACTGACCCTGAGATCTGCCAGGCTGATAGTGCCTGTAAAGCTTTGACTGATAATGTCGCTGGCACACCCACTCACAAAAGGTTATCTTTTTTTTTTTTCTATATTCGTTCGTTCGATCAATAGGCTGTTGTCTCTCATACGCCTTACTCTGTCCAAAGCACAAATAAACTTTTTACAACACCTTAAATAAGAAATGGGTTCTTGTAATTCATATCATTGGAAAACCAGACAGAGAGAACACATTTGTTGAGAATGAAATCATTTTTATTTCATTCAATCAAAACGTAATTAAATGCAGGCTTTCAAGATGTCGCCCTGCCTGTACTCTACGTATGTGGTTATTGGATTTACAGAGTTTTCTAATGAAACATTGGTGCAAGACAAGAACAGGTGCTGTAATTGAGCACCTCTCACTGTTTCTTTACATTTTAAACCTTTTTAGATGCTTTCTTTGATTGATTGCAGTGGATTAGCATTAATCAATCTTATTCGGCTCCGATACTGCCTAAAACGCTGGTATCAGAATCGGGAAGTACTGGAGTTAATGCACCGATCCGATACCACGTAATAAAGCCCTAAAGAAAATCTACGTCAAAGTAGTTTATTTATGTTCTTTTTCCGTTATAACTGACTGTCAAACTGCATAATAAAAGAAAGTTCTGTGGCGTTCATTGTTTGTGTTTGTTCATGTTTCACAAAGAGTTTAACCTGAGCCAGACTGACAACAAAGATAGAAATCATATCACATCCATACAGGGATAGTAGTATACAGTTGTTAAAACATAATAAAATATATGTCACATTGGTATCGGCTCAGTACTCGGTATCGGCCCGATACGCAAGTTCAGGTATCGGGAAGCAAAAAATGGCATCGGGCCATCTCTAATTAGCATAATGGAAAGTTCCAACACTGAAGTCCAGAAATACTGTAGAGACACATAGACACCAATTAGCATTTAATGACATAGAGACAGTTATACACTTTCCAAAACTGCTTTACCGATTAATAGATTGCAAACCAAGGTAAATATATTGGACCTTCAAATGGCACATACAGTACCGTGGTTGTGTGGGTGCATAGAATAGGGCCAAGTGCATTTCTTTGTTTGTCCTCAGACTGTATGAAATATGGCCGACATTAGCATAAATTAATGAACATCAATAATGTGCTAATGATTGCGAAACATCTGTCGAATGAGTTATTCATTGGTCTCGTGGATCATTTTTCAGACTTGTGTTGTGATATTTCAAACTAACATGAGTATGAATTACTTACAGATTAAAAACACTTCATTTTCATTCTTATGATGTTTGCAGCACTGTAGGACTGCCTGGCAGTCGCTCAATCTCAAAGTTGCTTGTGTATTTTTATTTTATTCTCACCCTTCAGGCCCATTCAGAAGTTGTCTAACCAAAAAAAGTCTTGATGTTGAGTTTTCAGAGTGCTGGAGATTTTAGTGTTGATGATGCATCTTTGCAGTTTAAAATCTTTTTTTTTTTTGTGTGACCAGCAAAATAGAAGTTAGTTTACTGTAAAATGAGTCTGCATTCTCAAATGTTGGGCTAATATTAATCACATAATCCTTAGTCTGTGACTTGGGATTACTTTTTCCCTAGTGTATTTTCTTGTGCAGGTACCACTGTGCGATGATGTAGTGTAGTCTGCCTCTAACGCTGATTCAGTGACACTTTCCTGCTCCTTTTTAAAGGGCACAAAGGAAGCCCCTGAACAGTCCCTCTCACCCTGTCAGAGACGATATCCTGCCCTTAAGAGTATTACCGGCATTTTTTCACCCGGTTTCGCACTCAGGTCGGCCATGTTGTACCAATATTGACTCCTAAGTGAACCCAGGCTTCCTTATTTAGCAACTTCACATTCACAAGTTTGTCAAGAGCAACAAAAGCAGCTGCTTCTCCAACAACGCTGTCCTCCCAGGCTGTTTGTTAGCTAATAGCAAATGAAGCCGTGGCAAGTTGAGTGACATTTTGAGTGGCGGCTCTAGTGGGAGAGGACGCATCTGTTGCCAAATGCATCAAGAGGGCCTAACACTAATTAACAGCCTGTCCTGTTTACACAGTTAGTTTTGTACAGGAGTGTTAGTGCTGCATCCTCCCAGTGCAGAGGACAATCTCTGCCTCGTCGCCATCAGAAATACTTTGTTATTGTTGACCTTTTGAGGTTTTGGCGTGTATTTGTTCAAAAGTGCTTTTGCTTTTCTACCGTTAACACCAGCTCAACTACACCTCCATTATGCCACACTGACACCTCACACAGATCTGGTGGTATCTTCGTAACATTTATGTGCTCTCCTACACACACGCAACATGAACTAACAGTTCTCAGCGGGTGAAAGGTTCCATCTGTGCATTGTCATGCTGGGAAGTGCAGAACAGGAGCAGGATTTGATTTGTTCAGTAATTACTTGGTCTGGTGCTAGGCTCATTTACTCTGCATCCTGTGTGTTTCTTTTTTATGTTTGCCCAAAGATATTTAGCTGGAGCCAATATGTGAACTGCCTGAAGAGATCGAGTGAACAAACGTTGGCTTTTTGTCAAGTGGGAAAAAATGTCACATTCCAGCCAACACCCTGATAAAAACACTTCAATAGTATTTGTGGAACTGCTGTAGCATAGTCAAACTTTTACAGTACGTCATTGTTTCTGCTGTCATCTGCCACAGTTGAATCATGATACAGCAGCTGTATCCCTGCCATCATGTGTTAAATGTCATCATTTATGATGATTCATCCCCTCTTATTACATGAGGCGTGATTAGTCCAGAGGATACCTGTGTTTGCACCTGTGGTATTTGAGATTCTTTGCAGAGATTTTCTCAATCAAGCCTTCTTTTATTTTCTATACCAGGGTTTTCCCTACTATTAGGTGCAGCACCTACGCTATTTTGGGCACCACCTTAAGCCGAATGAATGTAACCAAATTACTTTTCTCAGATGTAATGATTGTAGTTGTTTATTATCTGCGCTAGCTTTCCATTTTAAACACACATATGGTGAAAATAATCAATAAAACATGACGTGAAATTGCATTTTTTATTTTAATTTTTTTACGTACGATTTTCTTGAGGGCCGACCCCTAAACCCCATGCCAAATACGTTCATCTAAGTCTTCCATATACCTAGGGAAAACACTGCTATACTGAAGCCGATGCCATCTCCCTCTGACTGACTGACCTTAATTTGCCTCTGTAGTAAAAGCATTGTGGTAATAAAAAAAAAAAAAAAAAAAGCTCTGACCACAGTACAGTAGTTCCCCGGGGCTCTGGCACGAATCTGCACCAAAACACCTCGCAGGCTGTTTCATTCACTTCCATGGGTGATGAGGTCTGCGTTTCAGTCTGGTTGTACTATTCCTCAATTCGATTATTAAGCATATTACTTTTTGACTGAACCTTATCTGCCCACACTCCAAAACCCTTGTCTTCACATTTGTTTTACAAGGCAGAAGGGAGTGAGGTAAAGCGCTGCCAGATTCGGGCTCCACTCTTGACCTGCTCATCTCGTTGTTCCCATAGTAACTTGTCATCACCAGGCGATAAGGAACGGAGGGAACAAAAACCCAAAGTGCTTGTTGAGTTGTTCTGTGCAACTGTTTCCGTCTCTCTCTTTAGATCAGTGCTAATTACTGGGATTGAAATGGTCATATTTAACTAAATAGTATGCAGACACTTTTGTTTTTGCCTTAGTGATGCATAAACTAAGGAGAGAAAAATAGCCTAAAGTCATTTTTCATTTTATTCCCAAAGAAGCAATCACTGACTTTTTTTCTCGCCTCTATCCTTTTTTCCTTTTTGTTTTGCTAAGACACATTTAAATGCATCACAGTGAAGGTTAAATGACGCCTTTTAGAGCTTTTAATCCCTTAGAGGCAAGCACCGATATTCATTTGTGTGTTTGTATGTATTTATATTTTATTTTTATTTTACTGCAGCGCACACCCCAGACAACAGTTTCCTGGGCTTTGTCGTGGAGCAGCACCTCAATGCCAGCGACATCAGACACATTGATGACATCAAGAGACAGAACCAGTCACTAGTCTACGGCAAGGTTGACAACTTCTGGAAGGTATTATATCTTTTATGCACTCGCACACATGCATGAGACATTTACGATATTACTAAAACAGTGTACACATTTCTCACGCCCTGGAACATGTAAATTGGACACCTATAGGGCCGGGTTATACTAGAAAAGAAGTGGTTTGTACGTGTTGTCTGATCAGGTCGGAAATCAAAAGTGTTATAGTTATAGACTGATACAACCATGCTACAGAGAAAAAAAAGTAGTTCTGACTTTTCCAAAACCCAGCAAAACCCATATACTGTACACACATACCTACAGACACATTTACACAGACACACACCTTTTCAAATACTTACACTCTGACATACACAGATGTACACATAGATAAATACCTACGTATGCCTTCTGAAGATGAAAGGGACAGACTAGGCATGCCAAGAACGCCAGTGGACCAAGAATAACCCATTTCCAGACCCCTGAGAGCTCTGCAGTGAAACTCTTTGAACAACCTTGGGTAAAACTTTCACAGAAAAGTTAATAACGAAGCTCAAATTCATCGCTCTCTCCGTGACATTTTTAATATATTCAAATACATGCTCACACTGCGGCACAGGGACCAAGGGATTACTGTATCCTAGACAAAAACGACTTAGAGACTTGGAGAGATTTGCACATTGTTTGGCATGCCATGGATGGTTGGATTACTGCCCACGCCTTGATGAGCTTTCAGCCGACACCATGTATGTTTCAGAGTGGGTCGCTCCAGATCCTACTGACTCTTTAGTTGTCTGACAGAGTCGCTCGGTGGCATGATAATAGAAGCTACAAGAGAATTGTCTTCATGTAGCATGCCTTGTAGTGCAAATGCCTTCTCACATCAGGAGGCTGTGTGGTGAAGATGTGTAGAATTGAATAATAAGCCGAACATAACTGACTAATGATCTGCAAATACTGTTGCATCAGCCGGTCATGGTTTGTTCCACTTGGCTTTACCTACCTTTACCAACTCATTGGCTTTACATTTATGTCAATACAGCTGACTGGTGATAATAGTTCATGCATTGAGTTTCTGTGGTTCCATAGTTCCTGGAACTGTTTGGTCAAAAATCCCTGCGGGGCTTTCCGACCGGAGGGATTTTTGGAGTTCTTAGAACTAAACATTCCTAGAACACTTTTTTTCGTCATGTTCCGACAGGAAAAAAATTTGGGGATTTTTAAGTTCCTCTGGCCTCAGTAGTGTACTTTTTTAGCTCCTACTTCAGAGCAAGGTCTTTTCCCTTTTCCCTTTTCCTAGGTGTACTTGATTGGTCGAACTTATAAGTCACGCCCACTGCCAACTCGGAAACTTGCAGACAGAGCAACAACCAACAACGGGACATTTGTAACAATTTTCACCATCTTATTCATCATTAAATTCACTTCTGACAACGTTTTAGGCGAGAAATTAAGTGTTTAGATTTTGAATATAGGCAGTCTTGCGAAAATTGATGCCGAATTGACAATTTGCTTCAAAGTTTTCGGAGTTGAGAAGCTCCATCAAGTGAGGTGACAGCCAGCAAGCGCCTCCCCCGGCTTCTAGCTCGTCGCTCGGCCAGTCTTGCTCAGACATCTTGCGGTAAGCTGGAGGTCTCTCAGACCGTTCTCGTAAATAGGAGGCTTTTATTTCGCCGTTGACGGTTCGTTTGTTTAAATATCACAACACATGTCCATCATAAGATTAACGGGAACCTGTGGTTAACTGTCTTTTCGGAGTTAAGCTCCACAAGCGTGTCCTGTGGCTCGCCAGCCGTCACACACACACACACACACACACACACACACACACACACACACACACACACACACACACGTACGTCCACAGTGCAGCTTGCGTCACTCCCTTACCCCTCCTACCAGTCCCTATGGCCACTTGGCCAGTGGGAATGCAAACGGAAAAAAAGATTTTGGAGGAGAGTAGTTCTTAGAACTGCTTAGAAGTGTACTTTTCCTCTAAAAAGTACAAGTACTATCCGGTCGGAAAGCACCTATAGTCACACACATTTACGCTTGGAGCTGCACACTACAGGATTTCTGTTGGAGCAGATGGGAGTTTGGTGTCAATATTAAGGGCATTTAAACAGTATGTTTCAGGGCTTGGATGAGAACTTCACTTCTTCACCTCCAGGATTATTGCGATCCTGATCACATAAAGATGTGATTTGTCCTAAGAAGTAATGAACAAAATCCAACCAGTGGCCTCTGAAACAGCACAAGGAAGTGTGTGTTTGGAAAATACAAGTCATGTGGGAAAATATTAACAGCAACAAAACAAACTTAAAAACCTAATCTAAAACGTATTCATTAACAACACTTGTACAGTTTGAATTTCAAAGCCACATTGTAAGGCTCTAAATCCCAAGGTGTTTATAGTTTTTTAATCCAGAGGTAGCTGGCATGCTGCTGTGTTTTATGGCTTCTAGTACTGAGTCAGAGCTCACACAGCAGTGTGCTTTTCAGTCTAGCTTTAAAAGGGCAGACAGGGGGAGCCCATCAGCTCACAGCAAGCGGCATTAGTTGCCAATCAGACTCCCAAGCTGTTCATTACCTCCTGCTTTTAATTAAAGGGCCATTTTGGAACCGACTGATAACGAGCTGACTAGCTTACTTCATTCCCCTCCCTCTTCATTTTAAATCAAGCTGTCCTTCGATCTCTTTCTCCACACTTGAGAGGTTTTATTTCAAAATGATATATCCCCTATTTGTAATAGAAAGTGGGTCCCACTTTAAGAATTCTATTTCTTGCACGAAGGTAAAATTTATAATGGAATTATATTCATGTTATGGGATTAATGATCTGAAGACTCCCTAACTAACGCTTGAGAGAGGTACGGTCATCTTTTTCATATGTAGCAATCGAATTAAATCTCTTTTCAGCCCTGATAACGTTGGCAAACTTCAGTGTTGCTCATCAAATCTCTCTCTTGCCTTAATTACTATACCTGCCCCTCATTTCCACTTTTTTCCCCCTACGTTTATCTAGGGATCAGATGATTTCCATTTTAATGTAACTTTTAGCTAATGCAAGTTTAACTCTGGTTCGACTCTGACCTGCAGCCCTTTGCTGCATGTCGTACCCCCACTCTCTCCCCTTTCAAGTCTAAGCTGTCCTATACAAATAAAGGCCTAAAATGCCAAAAGAATAATCTCTACAGGCATCATAAAACAAATACAAATACATTTAGGCTAGATAAGACTTTACAGGAAACTTCCAATATTTCCAGGAAAGGTTTTTGAGATATATTTATTTGCTTTATTGAGCTATAAAACCCAAATAATGTGGAAAAACTCTGGTCATTGAAACTGGAAATGTGTGGACACATTAGAGTGCCTGAGCCAGCATTGTTGCAGATGTATTCTCCAGCTGAATGCTGTCTCCTTCCTCGGCCTTAATTTGGAGGGGTTAATGTAGGTTAGGCAAGTAATGGTGTCCACGTAAAACCCAGCCTATTGAAAGGTACTCGCTCTGCCTGATCAGTATGCAGAGGTGCTCAGGTCACACTCATCCCACCGGTGTACAAAGTGAACCAATGTGTGAAGCTCACTGAGTAATAATCACCCAGACACACACATTCTCTCACACATTTTTCACTAGTCTTCATTTCAAGTTTTTATCAATACCAGCACAACTGGAAGACAAAAAGGGGGAAAAAGTGTTGTTTCTGATGCACAACAGATGCTTTATAGTGCACATGACTTTCTCATTTCCGTGAGCACAAAACAGTTTCATTTGCCAATGAGAAATTTTGACAAAGTTCTTTGTTTTTCTTTTCCTTTTTTTTGGATCATCTATTTAGGGGCTTTGTATATTTTTAGCATGTTATATAGTTGTATGGGACTAAACCTCAAACCTCATACTATCAGGAACAATAGTCTAACTATCTGCGGAGGGTTTCTGATCCATAAACCCTCCGTTCATTGGATTACCTTTTCTGAAAAATACTGTTTTTCTTATTTTTCAAAATGCAAAATTGGGGCAGATTTCAAATATCTTAAAAGAAAACTTTATGGAGTCAACCTTGTGTGTCGTAGTAAAAAATCTCACATGCTGAGAACATACAGAAAAAGTGACAGCTGGAAAATGCAATAAATTACTATGATGATGATAACAGCGTGCAGATTTTTGGGAAGCACAGGGGAGAGTTTGATCGCTCTAGGGTTGAGGTTGTACCTAACTTTATGAAAGATTTGTCTGCACTTGTCTTGTGGTAATAGAGGTGAGTCAAGTCGGTGATTAAAACAGGGATCATTTGTAGTGAATCACTTTGTAGTGAAATTAAATGATTCCTCGTTTTGCTGAGGACTGTAACTTCATGTAGGCCAAAGCAGCAGGTCTTTCATATTTCAAGTATTTTGTTGTTAAAGAGGCAGTGTTGATGGTGAGACCTGAAATAAAATGGCCAGACCACCTCTGAGGGAGCTGTTTCCATAGCAACCCAGTTAGAAAAGCAGAGCAAGGGAGCTAAGAGTGACTGTCTTCTCTCTATGTCTCTCTCTCTGTGTGTGTGTGTCTCTCTCTGTGTCTCTCTCTCTCTCTCTCTCTCTCTCTCTCTCTCTCTCTCTCTCTCTCTCTCTCTCTCTGTCCACACACACTATACAAACAGCTATTAGATATTTAAGTATTCATTATTTGGAATATATCTCTCATATTGTCACCCTGTCTCTATATCTTAATCTTCCATTATAGATATTTTATTTGTAATATTTTGTGAGTAAAATGTGAATCTGCAACTTAACCAGCAACATTTCTCTGTCAGGTAAATTATTTCAGTAGTAGTAAGTCAGTAGTATACAGTTAAGTTGCATATTAAGTGCTTTGGGGTGCCTCTGTAAGTTATTTCGGGGTACGATGGTTCTGGAGAAAACTGCAAGCAACAATACAGGAGGCCAAGCAATTAGCCTGTTACGAGCAGGTATGTTTTAAACGGGCACTGCACTAGTCTCCACTAAATCGGTCAGTGTCCCTATCTTTTAGCGTTCAGTGTGTAAGAAAGCATTTGATGAGGCAGAAGGGAGCAAGGTGAGAATGAGGAGGATGTACAGAGAGGGAAAGCTGCAGGCCCTTGGCAGGAGATCAGAGGACATGTTGAAGAAAGAGAAATCACACTAAGCTGGCAGGGACACATACACACACACACACACACACACACACACACACACACACACACACACAGACAGAGCTGGCATATGTAGAGCAGGAAGGGCAACCATCCCACACTCTTACCCTTACAGCCTTATGCACAGTCTGTATGTGTTTCATCCCCCTTTCATGAAGGATAACCAAGTTGAGTTGAACATTAAACCGTCTTTAGTTTCACTGTGCTTGTCCAATCTAACGAAGCAATCTCTTGTGCCATTAAAGTGGCGTGAGTGCTTGGGCAGAAACCTGAATTTGACGTTTATGAAAAAGCTGGGTCGGCACGGGAAATGTTATTGCGGTTATTGAACAGACTGCTTCTGTCACAGATGTTTCGTTGAATTAGGCTCAAGCCATTTCCAGAAGGTGCTGTTTGCTGCTGCTATACTTTGTAACTCAGATCTGTCGTGTCAAATATTATGTTTTACTTCAATCTTTAGTATATTACAACTAGAACTGTACACTTTCTGATGTACTTGTGCTCACTGCTGAAAACTTGCACATTTGAATTGGTTGAAATACTGAAGGAAGGTAAAGTGGCAGTTGAAATACATTGACCAAAAAAAAGTTGAAATGGCAGTTAAAATGTAAGGGCTGTATGAAGTTGAAGTGTCAATTTAAGTGCTGACACAAGTATTAGTTGAAGCGAAAGTGCTGAAAGAAGGTGAAGATTCAGTTGAACTTCAATCACTGAAAGGAGTTGAAATGCCAGGTGTTTAGGTGGTAAATTGAGCAGGATGGGTCAGTTGTAGTGTAAGTCCTAAAAGAAATTAGCCACTTTATGTGTATAAACTGCAAGAAATGTATCAATTGAAGTGCAACCGTTGGAGGCAGATGAACTCAGTTAAAGAATAAAAGATAAAAGCAGTGAAACTGTCAGTTGACATATGTATAAGCACTGAAAGCAGTTGAATTATCACTTGAAGAATAAGAGATGTCAGTTAAAGAGTAACATTTGAAAGCAGCAAAAAAAAGTTTAATATTTAAAACAAATATTAAAAATCAATATCTAAGAGACACAGATATCCCAAATAAGCTGACCATTTAGAAATGTAGTTACATTTCTAGGCATGATTCATCATGATTAGTGTCTTTTTTTGGCATGGGGAACACACTGACCTTGTCTTTTTCGGAATGTGTTGTGTTCAATCTACTTTCGATTGTATTGATCAAAAGGACAAGTGCATTGAACTGTCAACACTGTTTGCTTCTGTAATCATTCACAGAAACCGTAAATGGCTAATCCAGACTTATGAGGGGAATGCAACCAACAAATGTGAGAGTAAAACAAAAAATAATATATTTAACAGTGACATGAAATTGAATAGCTACAGTAGGGCAACAATAAGTACAATAATATAATTAATATAAGAATAGAAATAAGTAATGTTTAAATTGAGCAAGCAGCCTAACTCTGCTTATACCGCATTGATAATTAGGCTTGAAATAATACGGACACCTCCCGATGGCATGTTTTGTTCACTGCATGCTTCATGAGGTAGTAGTTTGAATGTATGGAAATGGTGTTAAGAGCCCTCCTGGTGCCATTAGCTTCTATATACAAGGTGCAAAGCTTTTAATTGCACCCAATGATGCATGCGGCGCTACAGGTGTTTCCATCGCTGCAGGATGGGCAGGAATAATATAGATACTGCATGGGTTTTTAATTTATTTCTCTTGAAGTGGGCATACAACACATATGAGCTCAGCCTGGGACACTTGGATGATTACGCAGCCCACATATACAAAGCAAGGACTCAACTTTTCAGTTATCACCTCCTCTACTACTCAAAAACATGCTCTGGCCAGCCACCAAACTCCAATAGGTTACACACTGTTATGTCTAATGGAGTGTGGGAGGGCATTAAAGTAAATAACATCTCCTGACTGCACTCCAAGCACTTCTGGATACTATTTACCCATGTTCCCCTGGCGATTTCTACGTATCTGTCAGTGTCTAATGGGTGTTACGGTGCTTTTATTAAAGTGCTCATATTATGCTCATTTTCAGGTTCATAATTGTGTTTAGAGGTTGTACCAGAATAGGTCTATGTGGTTTAATTTTCAGAAAACGCCATATATTTGTTGTACTGCACATTGCTGCAGCTCCTCTTTTCACCCTGTGTGTTGAGCTCTCTGTTTTAGTCACAGAGTGAGGCATCTCACATTGTAAGTAGCTAGTCAGTTGCACAGTATGAGGGAGTGCCACGCTAGCAGCTAGGCGAGCATTATAACGTGTGTTACAAAGTGACCACGTTTGTCTCTGAAGTAAAGGCTGGACTACAATAGAGCTGTTTGGAGCAGTTTGTGAACAATGTTTTCTGTTGGAGATGGTAAGTCCCTTTGGGGTGGACGTTGGGCTTTTTCACTTTGTAAACCTATAACGTAAACAACAAAGATATATAACACAATAAAGGAAAGGGGAAAAGCCAAAAAGCATAATATGAGCACTTTAAGCTGTTTATTTACAATTACATCTGTCATACATTTGTCTTATTCTTTTTTGTAATCTGTAGTGGTGGGTCTTCTTTTTGCCCATTAGACGTAAAAGAACCACACTGGAATTAAGTCATGCAGTAGTTCTAATGATGCCAATTGCACGTCCTGAAGAAAATGTGTGTGTGATTGCTGTGAGCATGCTGATTGGCATAATTTTTGATTGCAATACCGAGCTTTTTGAGATCAGAATGGCAGTTCTACTGTAGTTGCAGTTGCTACAGTTGCTGGGTATAAAGAAACTGTTTCAAAAGTTTCATGTATGGCATTGTATTCCTCATAAGTCATTCATAAACAGTACATTTCAGTGTAATACATGTATGTACACTTGATCAATGTGCAAGACTGAGCATTTTGAAATCATCAGTGTTCAGAAAGACCATGGCTGAGATATAAATACAATTAATGTCTATGGAATTGATAATAACTCAAAGTACAACAGTGAAGAATAAGAAAAGTCATAGGCCGGGTATAAAGGCTGTTTAGTATTGCTAAAGTGCCCTTGTGCAAATCACCACACTTGAAATGAACCACTGCCGTTACTTCTGACTGACTCAACATTATGACATCACTGCAGAGATGTGTGTAATGGGCTCTGCTTGTCAGAGAGTGTTTATGCGGTGTTCTCTGAAGAATAGGTGGAGTGACTTTTTTGTTGTGACTGACAAGCTTCCATTTTTGGGCCTCCAGAGAGGAGATTATTTCAGATGGGAAGACGATCAGAGGTGCGTTTGATGTCGAAAGCAGTTTGAGGGTCGAGTAAGTCGAACCAAGTGCACCTGTCTGCATTCTGATGAGCCAACAGCTCTTTGCACCATCTTTTTTGAGAACATGAGGAATGAACACGAGGAAGACAGAATATGTATTGAATGCAGTGTCTCAGGTGAATGCAGAAGTTGATTGTTTCAGTTGAAATGTGCTGAAATGCAAGATTAATCTGCTCCCACCCTTCTGTCTTGACACTAGTACCTGATAAGAGAAAGCGCTGAAACATCAAAATCTGCTCTCAGCCCTGCAGCTCTGCCCCTATACCAACATATAGGAGGAGAAATTTAATAATAAATGGTAAAAAAGTGCCGTGCACTCACATAACAAGTGTTTTGATTTCCATCTAAACCTCAGATCAGAGAGCTGATTCCGCATTTCTGTAGAACAGCTGATAAACATACCTAACAGTAAATTTCGAAATCACTTATTTCATTTATATCATGTGTCACTTAGCAGCCACTATAAAATTGCCTAAGAGAAAAAAATGTAATAGAATAAAATGTAATAAAAATAAAATAACAGAGATGGGGAGTTTACTTACTTAATTAAGTCTGTGACAGCTTTAATAGTCTAATTTCTCTTATTTCTTACTTATAAACTGGTGAGTGCTGTAATGCTAGCCATCATAAACACGGATCAATGACAATAGAAAGTTAGCTGTGGATCTGAAACCTTTTTAGGTGGTCTCTCAGCCTGTAAGCTTTCCTCCCCTTAAGGTCGTGACACACTAACCCGATAATCGGCCGTTGGACAGTCTGGCAAGGTCAGTGACTCGAGTCTGTTTGGTGTGTTCCATGCTGTCGTCCGTCCGTGAGGCCGTCGGCATTCATTTTGGCCGATTTGACATGTTGAATTGGAAGGCGGGCACTGCCGGCATTCGGACTCAAATGACCAATCTGATTGGAAGAGTGATAACCTGAAAACGAGGAGCGGGATGAGCGTGACTAGAGTCTCTCAAAATCGGACAAATCTTTTAAACTGACCTTTGTCGATGTGAAATAAAGACAGATTCAGCAACTGCATGGCCTATTTCTCGCTTAAAATGTTTTCAGAAACACGTTTCGGTGAACTAGTACAATTAGGGATGGTATTCTGAACAAGCTGCCATGACAGTCTGGCTTTGAATTTCCGGAGAAACCAGACCCACGTGACGCGTTCGTCCAATCAGCTGCCGGTTTTCATTTTTGGGCGACAATACAGATTAGCGCTGCCTGCTGTTATGGAGACGTATTACGTTTCCTTGCTTCGGTGTGTTCCGAGGCACTTTTTTTGAACAACTCGGGAGACTGATCAGTCCAACTGCCTTTTCTGCCGAGGGTCGGCCATTTGGTTGGTGTGTCAGGGGCTTTAGACTGCCGACAGAAGCAGCAGCCGCCTCTCCGAGTCAGGCTTTACAAATTCTCTGTGATTTACAAGGTCATAAAACTCGCCTCCTCCTTTCCTGCATCAATCAACCTCTCCAGCTAAAGCAGTTATTTTATAACTCCCTAAGCACATGCTCCCGTACACGACTGCTGCAATCGATCTGCTACCTGGTTTCAGATTGCACGTTGCATGTGGTTGGAGACATATACATCCACATACAGCGCACACAAATCCACCAGGGCTTTTCTGAGGACATGGAGAGAAAAAACTATCTTGTGATGTGTCTTCACGCCTGTTAGTGTTACAAAGTCATAACTTTTTTCTGCTTAACCGTGTGCTGACAGCCAAGACAGGTTTATGAACTGAAGTTGGCATATTATCATTACATGAAGGGAAAGCAAAGAAATTCCACAATGGATCTGAAAAATGGCAATGCACCACATGCCTCTCTTTCATGTTGTCCCACTTCTGTAGTCCTGTCGCGCTTTGCCAGGGATGGGATTTTTTACATCTTTCAGCCCGTTTTTTTCAACACATTTGTTCTTTTTGAACACGCTCCCTCCCTTTATTCCAACCAAGTGTGTCTGTGTGTGAGAGAAAGTCCAGCCATGCTCCAGAGAGCATCTGGCCAGTGATGTCCTCTGACCGTGAAGCTTTGTGTGGTGACTGCCTCGAAGGGTCATGGCAATCTATGTTCCTCTTCTACACACACACACACACACACACACACACACACACACACACACACACACAGCCACTAAAGCAGTCACCATAAACACATCACACACATCCTGTCTTAAGAAACTTTATGATGTTTTTCCTTCAGTAGTGTTTTTTTCTTCTTCTTTCCGCTCCAGGCTGTCATGTCTCATGTACAGTAAATCCAACAATGTTCATCTAAAATGTTCATTATAATCCATATTCTAATTTACTGCATGTCTAATCTCATATGTCATTAGAGTGGTTTACAATTGCTTTGGCTCCGAAACTCTGCACAGAAGCAATTGTAAAATACCGTACTCATTCAAATGATTAAATAAAAAATGTAATTCTATGTTGAACGGCAACAAATCATTCCCAATCAGAACATGTGTCTAAAATGTATGTATGCCCTTAAGATTGTCAACTTTTGTATTTAAAGCGCCATCAACTGACGTGAAAGTGCAACACATATCTTAAAGTTGAACCATTCTGCATATTTACATGAATCACCATACTGCATAGGAATTACTGTGTTTTTAGAAGTATCAATGTTAATAGTCTTTCTTGACTCATTCCTTTCTGTTACAAAGTGTGGATGTATCCGCTCTTCCTGACCTCATGCACCTCTATAGATGTGTACTTCTATAGAAGTGTGTGTGTGTGTGTGTGTGTGTGTGTGTGTGTGTCTTCTTCAGGTACCTACCAGCAACATTAATTTTTAAATCCCCTCACACACACAACCACGCAAATAAATCCCAGCTCAGCTCTCCTGAGTGTAAAGATTACATGGTAGTGATTTCACCTTCTAATTAGAACTTACACACACACACACACACACACACACACACACACACACCAGGCTGCTTTAGTTACAGTAGGCTAGCTGGAGGCATCTGATAGCCATGCCGCCAGGGACCCTGACGAGCGGCTACCTGAAACTTAAGCCCCAAAAAAGAAGCACTGAGGTAGACACACACACACACACACACACACAGAGTGAGAGCAGGAACATGACCTGGAGGAAGAACCGTTTCAAAGGCAGGCTCATGTGTAGGGGTTGTGTGTGAATTTGAAACGGGTAGCTTTTAACAATAATGGCCTTCCTGCCCCATGAGTATTGAAACTATTGGTAATCGATAATATTCCAGTGTGTATGAGTGTGTGTGTCAACCTACTGGTGAATGTGCCTTTGAGGCATTTTGTCATTATGGCGAAAATGGCTGGCTTTCAACTTACTGCCTCCCTGAAGGGCTGGGCTTTAAGAGCATTCCACTGTACTGTACTCGTCTTCCATATGGTGCAGGACTAAGTGAAAAAGACAGGAAACATAGGGACATTTGTGTGCACATTTGGCAGTCTCGTCCTCGTTTTTGAAAATCATAGACCTGCTGTGAAAATTTTAGTGTGGGGACCATCAAAGGCCTTTTTATTATAGAAGTAATGTTTCCATCCAAACTGATTAACTTGACTCATTTTTTTATTTTTTTAATCTCTTGTGTGTGGTTTTTATGACCAACTTGACAGTGATTGCCAAGAAAATAAAACGATGTTCAAAGTAAACACATAATAGAAACTGTTAATAATATTTTAAGTTGATCAACAGACATTATTATGAAATTTACGATATCACATTTTGCTGCACGGTCTGCTTAACCCCAACTCACACATAGCCTTGAATCACTTTTAGTATAGTCTCGCATTTGCCACAGCGCTGTGGAGAAAGGTTTATTCCACACAGCATTCCGGGATGGGAGCATCGTGCTCTGGTTTGTTGGCATTTCTTTAAACCATTGGTGGCACTAAGCACCGGATGGAGCCACGGTGCCGCTGCAAAATAGCCTCGGGAAGGAACTTGTTTTGGTGGAACATGTGCTCGTTCAAAGGTTGTTTTAGCTGTGCAACAGAAAACTCAGCTGTCTGGATTTACCCTGCAGAGATCTGAGGAGCAGTTAACCATAGTCCTCAGAAATCCACCGGAGTTTAGAATACAAACACAAAGAAAGTGGAAGGTAACGGATATCCGGCCGAATATGTGGCCGAATATCTGGCGGCATCTGAACCATCCCGGAAGTGAAACTTCTTTGATATAGACTACTTTTAGTATGACATCATGTATATAATCTTATTCTGCTTGAGTACACGCTGCACTGTTATCATGTGGACTGAATTCTTAATCCTCCAAACACATGAAAGAATGCAGAGGCAAAGTGCATTCTGGGGAACATTAAAAGTGCCCTTGAAGATAAAAGCCCACTCTTAGGCAGAGAAAAAAATAATACAAATGTCCATATAAATGGTTTAAAAAGATGATCAGTTTTTACCTCACAAGGTCTTCGTCAGGGTGGATATAATAAAAACAGAATAATTGCACCCGTTATAACAAACATTATTATATCACATAATGAATTGATTCAGATAGGAGATACAGTTATTAAGGGTTACTCGTGCGATTTAGTATTATACTTAAATAAAGTTGGCAAATTCACAAAAGTTGCATTAAAAAAAGTATGGTCATGGTCAGCAGAGGCTTTGATATCCTGATTGTCATTCCCTAGTTTGTGGCTCAAACTTCAATAACTACTATTACATTTACCATAATGCAAGTCAGTGTCATTTGTTGGACCATCTTTGCCGGGCAAATGCCCATGTCAATCAAACTCCTGCCCCCAGATTGTAATTTTGTTACAAATATTAAGTCTATGGAACAAGTCGAGATAGCCCTGATGACATCATTATGACATCATCAGGGTTATATTTTCTGACATTATAGACTCCTCCATACCAAAGATAAGTAGTACACCCCATGACAAGTAAATATAGCTAAACATTGGTGAAGTGCCCCTTTTAAAACATGAAAATAGAATATGTATTTAGTTTGACCTTGTCCACATTCCTGTGTGATGGAAGTAGGCTGGACATGACTTTTGGTATAAAGGAAGCAGGCTTTGTTGGCATGCTTTATTGTGTTTTTTGATCAAGGGCATCACAAATCAGGTAGACCTTAATAACAATAGCAGGATATTGTGCGCACTGATGCTCCTCATACAGTGCTATTTTTAGCTCTGCCTGCCTTTGTGGCCAGATGGGCACTCAGGTAGCTCGGACAAAAGTTCATCAGGTCACATAACAAAGTAATGATCCTGGTCCACTCTCATAAACATGTAATTCAGAATTGTTCATTCCAGGATGTTTGTTTCTGGATTGGGCCAGCTGAACCTAAATAACCTAAATATTTTTCCTAACTAAATTAATTTCATTTTGTGCGAGTATTTTGCAAGAGTGGGTGATGTTTTTTTAACAATGTTTCTGACTTTGGAAACAAATGTACCCAATGTGAAACCCTGTGTTTTCCAGAAGGTTTGTGGACCTCTTTTATTGAAAAGTAAACGGTGAACAAATTTAATTGTATCTCCCTCTTTGTTCTAGGACAAAAAGAAATACCTTGACACCATCCACAGCTACATGGACGTCCACGGCACCGTGCACGGCACCAGCACCGTGCACCTTCCGAGCTATGTCAAGAACCACGGCATCCTGAGCGGCCGAGACCTGCAGTTCCTCCTCCGGGAAACCAGGGTGAGTCTCCCCAGCTGTAAATTATCTCACATTAAGAAAAAAAATGACCCTTCAGCGTAAGGGTATGGGGCTTATTAGACGGCTATGAAAGCCAGAAACCAACTCCCACGGTTTTCCCTTTCATATTTTTTAAATAAGCAAGAAAAAGGTGGCCCTGCTAACCTGCAGAATATTGAGGACACACAGTGTCTTTTTCACAGACCATGACCTTTCTTTATGTGCAGAGGGTGTGAAATCTGCTTTGAACATTCCTGTAATAGAAGTCGGTGTGTGACACTTACTTTAAAAAGCTTTTTTGAATGAAGTTTCCTAAAATAAATCACATTTTAGTGCTGAAATGTAACTCAAAAGTCAAGAAAGTGTAAAAAAGTGAAAGGTTTGGAGAAAAGAGTCTTTGTTTTGACCCGAGTGGCTGTAGTTTGTC
Organism: Sander vitreus; assembly: GCF_031162955.1. Classification (NCBI taxonomy): domain Eukaryota; kingdom Metazoa; phylum Chordata; class Actinopteri; order Perciformes; family Percidae; genus Sander; species Sander vitreus. The sequence continues at coordinate 4,429,933 of NC_135878.1, read as the reverse complement.
TGAGTCTGTCCTCGGCCCATCTCTCCACAGAAGCACTTCTCCATTCATGTCATCACTTGTCTCTTCTCACTTCTCAAACCACTCTCATCCACAAAGACAAGGAAACAGCCACAGAGACTGCAGCCAAGCTGGATTGTACCGGGTGGAGCGAGCGGCACACACACACACACACACACAGACACACACACACACACACACACACACACACACATTCACAGAATGTGTGTTGAGCTGTTTAACACAAATGGCTTTGTTTTGTGGTAGTACTGAAAGCTGTGAAGTGGAGAGCACGTTACTGTACCTCGAACTGATGTAGGACATTCCATCTGGTATAAATCCTTTACTTCAAATTTCAATTCAAATGCATTATATACAAAAGTGGCGCTACAAACTAATATAGTTAGTTTATGATGTGGCCTTGGAAGTAGCTCTGGGTTACTACTGTAGGGAGTGACTTTTCACTACATTTTCTGGAGATGCCCACTGCCAGAGGGGGATTGGAATTAAATTGACATGGTCCTCGAAAAAACCTGGTCTGCTGAAGGTAAAACGCATCATTAGTGCCGACATTGAAAGATGGAGTCTGTTTTTTGGCTCCAGTCAGCATCCTTTTCAGAAGGATAAGGTGGGAGAGGGCTTCGATTTCTGTAGCCTCTGAAACCAGATGCCTTCCCTTCAGAGCAAGAGAGGTAAGAGAGGCAGACAGAGAGAGGAGAGAGAGACATCAGACAGGAGCTGGGGCAGGGATACAAAGTGCAAAAGAGCCATAGACCATGATTCAGACAGTTATAGAAAATAAAAATATGGATTGAGATTTAAACCCCTTTTGTACTGAAAAGATTCCGGACATTGCTTCAGCCAAAAAATGATTCTTGGCTGCCAAATCCCGCTCTGTACTGAGCACCTAAAACCAAGGACACAGGTATGTTTGAGGCACTGACAGAAAAGCGAAGGTGTATTCAGCAGTGGAGCAGATCGTTGAAGTGTTGAAAACAACTCGCTAAAGACTAAAGGGAAGCAGCACTCTGCACATTGGTGCCAGAGAGGGCTGCACAAAGAATGTAGTGAATTTAGATTTGCTGAATTCACGTAGCCTACTCTCACAAGTGATGAGATACAGTAGATACTTCCTTATCCTCTCATTACATTGTGGTTCTGCATGGAAAACCCATAGGGACTGGCCAATTAAATCCCACAAAACCCCAACATTTTAGCCACATAGTTGTTTAAGAGCTTGCCAGGAAAACAGGAGGGGTTGTCGGCACAGTTTTCCTTGTGTTTCTTAAACATCAAATTTACTGTCACCTGCAACCAGACTGCCTGAGCTAATTGGCCTCGTGGGTTTTAACTTTTGAGTGGACTGTAAAAAAGAGTGTGTGGAGGCGCTTCTGCCGTGTTCATCGGAGAGACAGCTGCCCGAACCATAAATGCAAAAGTTTGTGTGAGCTGCTACTGTATCTGAGAATTGAAGTACTGATGGTGTGTGATGATAGGACAATTGTATGATGTAAGTAATACAATATGAAAAACATCGTATTCAAAGTTAAACGAGCCTCCTAACAAAGCATCTTCATTGTAGGTGTTGTATACTCATGCAAGGGTGTTTGAACAGAGGAGGGCAAATCAATAGAACAACAGTTCTGATGTGGAGCTTTGGATTATAAGCAGGATGTCCTTCATGTACAGCATGAGCTTTACAGTGCACATGAACACACAAAACCGCTTGAATGCACACTAATAAGGAGCTTTCAGGTATAAGTAAAAATTCTTATTGATTCACATAGGAGATGCAGAGCTCTCATGCGCACACAGCATACACATGCACACACACAGAGGAAGGAGTGTGCTTTGCTGCCACCTGTTGCCAGAAGTCAGTCGTTAACAAGGCTGTAGGTGTTGACCAGAAACATTTGAGTTATGTTCACACATGAGCTGGAGCATAATTCAGCCTTAAGCTTAAGTCTGAGTATTCATGTGTATACAGACATACATGGTACAGCCCTGCATTGTGCGTTATAGAAAGTGCGTCATAAATCTCACTCACACACACACACACACACACACACACACAGGCCAATACAAACACACAGACAGCCATTGTAGCCAGCCAGCTCCAGTAAAAGAGCCACTAGCCCATTGCCACCACCTCCACCCCACCCTCCTCTCTCTGTTTCTGCATACTTGTCTCACGCTCATGTGGATAAGCTGCTACTACCTCGCAAATATTTGTTCTTCCCATCCCCCTGTTCTTTATATATCCCGTTCATACTGGCCATTAAAGTATCCCTTCCTAAAATGCTTCTAGTGTATGTGATGGGGGACCAAATCCACAGCGGGATTATAATATGAGCCACTTCAAAGCTTCAGCAGTCTGTGTTTATCAAATCAAGATAGTATCCTCCACAGTTAGTCCTTTTTAGTAATCCTTAGTTAATCCTTTAATGCTTATGCTTTATTTCCTTTTAAGTATTTCAAATGTGTGCTCTACAAATAAACTTACCTTACAATATGTAGTAGGAGTAGACTCAGTTGTAATGCGATGTGAAGGCCTCATTGACTGCTTCTTTAATCATACAGTAAGACAGGTAGACTTTCTTCTACTCATTATGATTCTTTTTTCACTTTTTTCTTACTGGATCATTTCAGTTTTATGTATTCTAACAATTATTCAAGTCAGATGAGGAAAATCACTCTTTTGGGTAAACTGCTCACAAGTCTTGTGCAACTGGTGATGAGGGGTTGCAAGTAGACATCATTTGAATCACTTTTAGTGGTCACAAGCCACAAAGTTTGGAAAAGCATAGATTTCAGTCATCGGTAGGAACATAGTAAGCTAAAATGGGTCAGATCACGCGTGAGTGATATATCTCAGGGGGTGTATTAATAATTGTTTATATTATTTTCTTTTGTAAAATGGTTGTTTGTATGCCTATTTATATGCATATGTGTGAGTTACTGTAGTTGTTTTCCAAATTCTCATCAGGCTACTCAGATACAGTGTGTTTCCATCTGCAAAATATCCTCCCTCTTCACCAAACGTCTACTGGCCTTTGGGAGCAATAAACATTAGAGTGTCTTCATATTATTCGGCTTGTTTTTCCTCCCTTGTTTCATAGAGAAAATGTGCTGCCTCGACTGTATTTAGTGCTGGTAATATGGGAGGGTTGCTTTAACAAGGGTTAACTGCTGCTATCAGCAGACAACAGAAACTCCTCAACACAGCCAGTGAACCTTTCTGCACCTCTCCATCCTCGACCGGCTTCTTGTTATTCTGGTTATTTCAGTAGCTCCCACATGCCACCTTCAGTGTTCAACATGTGATTTAAAAAACGTGTGAACACAGACTAAGTTGGTGACTCTTGATTGGCTTACATTAGCAGCAGTGTTATCACATACTGTATGTGTAAAGGTTATAATCATGACTATCCTCATCTACAGTTTAAGCTTTCTTTTCCTTTAAAAAAAATAAAAATAAATAAACATCCATGTGGAGGCTAATCAGTTTCTCTATATTTTTATATTTTCTCTCCACTGCAGTTGTTTGTGGGTCTGTCTTTCCCCTACGAGGGTCCTGCCCCCCTGGAGGCCATCGCCAATGGCTGCGCTTTCCTCAACCCCAAATTCAACCCTCCAAAGAGCAGCAAGAACACCGACTTCTTCAAAGGCAAACCCACGCTGAGAGAGGTGAGAGGAGGGGGGCCGGCCTATGGGGACTCACACTGAGGTTTTACCCTGCAGACGCTTCTGCTCAAGATACAAAAGGTGTGTTTGTTTTCCCTGACCTCTACTCTCTCGTTGTCTGCAGCTGACCTCTCAACATCCGTATGCTGAAGTGTACATTGGTCAGCCCCATGTGTGGACGGTGGATATCGAAAACTCTGCCGAGGTGAAGAGGGCCATTCGCTCCATCCTCAGCCAGAAGGTAAGGAACACGTTGATAGATTTTCCTCATGAAAAGTCTGCATTGATACAGAAATGATTTGAAAACATATGAGATGACTTTCTCATAATAGATAGATAGATAGATAGATAGATAGATAGATAGATAGATAGATAGATAGATAGATAGAAACTTTTTCATTCTTGCTTGAAAAATAGCTTGAACAAATACATAGGACAAAGAAAAGGCACAGATCATCACAGTTGAGATGCTGGAACCAGAAAATGTTAGGTAAATGATGAATCGATTATCAAAATAATTGTGTTTCTCCTGGTCCCCGGTGCAAGCACAAGATACAAAAACAGGTACAGACATGCAGTGCAATACGCAGGACAACTATACAAATTATACAAATATAAACTATCAAAATTGGACAACCTAATTGACAGAAATGCTTGGATGGAAACTTCTCCAAAGGATAAGTGAAAGCACGGGGGAAAGAAAGTGAGATCCTGTTCCGTCTTTGCGTCCAGGCCCATGCATTTAAAGGTCAGGTTAGGGACCTCGTGTTGTGTTTTGCTCCGCCGGAGCGAGTCGGAACAATGGTTTTGTTCACTGGACAAGCCTGTGGAGCCTCGTATGCTTTGTGATCCGTGGCGAGCTGCAGCCTACCAGGCTCCGGCTGGGCTCGGGAGAAAGCAGCGAGTGACTTAGTGCTACAACAAAGGCTTCAGTTGTTGGTCCTCAAAATCCAAGTATGTGGAGGTTGATAGTGGTGCAAAGGGCAGACAGCGGGCTAACGTTTCACCAGGCTGAGCTCACACACATACAGTGAAACGAGCTCATGCCTGGCTCTGGAGGTGTGCTGTAAAGTGTGCGACTTCCCCACCACAGTATCCTCTCCTGGCACTTCTGTGACCAGTCTGTGTTTTGTGTTTACGTGATCAGATTGAGCCCTACCTGCCTTACGAGTTCACCTGTGAGGGTATGCTGCAGAGAGTCAACGCCTTCATTGAGAACCAGGTACTGCCTCTAGATGGATTCCCTCCTCATGTTCTTTTCACATGTTCATGTTTAGGATACAAGTGTATCCGAATCTTGGTCTACTGAGACTTGATTATAGCTGAATGAAAATCCAAATCTCTTCCAAAAGACAAGCGCAAATGATGACTTTTATCTCTGCTGACAACAGCTCTCCAGCTCTTCTCTGTTCACTCGTAACGCTGCTGCTGCTGCCATCATCGTCATCACTGTTGAAAATGTGATGGGTGGGGGGGGTTCTACAGGGGCCACAAAGATGTGAAAGCCAAACATTTCAGCTGCTGTTGAGTCACTTGCATAACTTAATAACCCTGTCAACAAAATGAAGATATGTCTTGAAAATGTTCTGCTGTGGGACTGTAAAAAAACTAAACCAGATTCCAGATACTTTTGTAGGACAAGAGTGCGACCAACGTGCAACAATAAAGACATCACAGCTTTAATAAAAGATAGGGAAATTATATAGAACGATTTTCAAAATATATACAATAAATACCAGAAACTATATTATTGAAATAAGATGAACATTAAGAATACTATATAAATATAATAAAGTAAATATTTGAATATTTAAACTAAAGCTTTGAAATTTGTGGGAGAATTTGTGAATGTGGAATTTGCCTATTAGTACAATTATGTTTAGTAATAACTAGTAGGATCATGTATTTAGGTTCTGGAGGATTTCAATCAAAAGCAGTCAGTAACACAATTTCATATTTCCCATGTTAGTACACTGAGGATTGGTCATTTGAATGCCCTTAATTGTTAAATTAGGTATCACATCAATGTTTTTTAATTATCAGTGTCATACCAGATGGAATGGCTTTACTTCCATGAAATTCCATGTTTTTGTTTCAAAGCTGGCCTATGTTGCAGTGTGTGTTGTATTTCCGTTGTGTGACATGATATTGTGTTGTCAGGACTTCTGCCACGGTCAGGTGATGTGGCCCCCTCTCAGCGCTCTGCAGGTGAAACTGGCCGAGCCGGGCCACTCCTGTAAGCAGGTGTGTCAGGAGGAGCAGCTCATCTGTGAGCCCTCCTTCTTCCAACACCTCAACAAAGACAAGGACCTGGCCAGGTGGGACACACACACACACACACACACACACACACACACACACACACACATAATAATGTATAGTATATACATTGAGAGATGAACACACTTTCTCCCTGTCCTAGTTGTTATTTTAAAAGTGTCCTCTAGGTGGAAGCACACTTCAGGTTATTCATGTGTACAGTACTGTATGTCACACAGAGGGGTGACTTTAGGTTAAAACCACTGGAGGGCCCCATTTATTCTGTCTCTCCTTCTCACTCTAATTCAAACAGAAATAAATAGTCATTAAGCATAACAACTGAAGGAAATCTCTCTTCCTGTGTTTCAGGTTTGGTGTAGACTGTCAGACGGTGGAGTCGAGCGCAGACACGCTGGTCCCGGCCTACAGCGAGGCTCGCCACCACTGCATCTTCCAGTCTGACCTGCTGCTGTTCAGCTGCGCGGGCGCCCACCAGTCGCTGAGACGCATTTGCCCCTGCCGCGACTACATGAAGGGCCAGGTGGCGCTGTGCAAAGACTGCCTATAGCAGCACTAACACCCAGGCTGAAGGGAGCAGGGGCTGACAGAGGATAGGGCGGTGTTCAAGCGTGGCTGGATGCCGTTTAATGAAGTCAGAGCAGCTCAATGAGTGTGTTTGAGAGACATGCAGCTGTCAATCAAACACACACACCAGACTTTTGTGGGAAGCTGTCTGCGCAGAAAAACATTCACAGGACTGCGTATGTTCATCATATTTATTGTTTTCCCCAGCTGCTGGAGGTAAAGCAGCCAACCTGAGCATCCGTCAACCCTCTGGTTCACCAGCGGCGGTGCTGCGAGTCCCGGAAGCGGTGTAAAATTACTTGAATCAACAAAGGGAGTCGTATTTAAAACTGCAGCCTCCTTGGTGGACTGCACATCAGTGACTGCCTGCCTGCCTTGTCTTCAGGTTCATCACGGCAGCAAGGCACCAAGGAGACTCAACCGCCCCCCTGTCCCCCTCCCCCTCCACTCCAACCCCTCCATCCACCACCCCTGGTCAAATCTGAAGCTGTTTATTCATTCTTTAGGTAGGTTTGCACTGGACTGACATGCCTGAAGGCAGAGAGACGCGCACACACACAGACACAGACACACACACACAGACACACACACACAGACACACTCACACACACACACACACACACACACGCACAAGTTTAACAGACGGCGGCTAAAGAAGAACCCAGTTTTACACTGTAACCAACTCGTTCCTCTTTTCTGGACCAGCACGACGAGAGCGGACATGTAACGTAGAGATCTAGATTTTTATTCTGGAAGTTTTAGCATTTCCAGACACATACCCAGACTTAAGGTACTCCTCATTCCCTCTTAAAAGACCGAAAAGTCCAGTTGTGGATCAGTCACCGGCATGGTCCTCCCCTTGATTTTAATACATTCACTTTTAAATTGCACACTTGTTTTAAATGACTTTTATCAAAAAGAGGATTTAGTGTGTGTGTGTGTGTTTCTACAAAAGGCCAGTAGGGGAGAGTACTTTTTCCCGACTGTTGCAGCAGCATGCCATCCGGTACTACGCACACATTGAGAGGCGAGGATCCGGGAGGGGCGAGGGTCATTCTCTGTAGCTAAAGCTGTCGTGTACAGAGTGGCCGCGTCGTAGGTTGTTGTGACGTTTCGTCGTAGATGATAAACCGTCGTCAGTAGTAGTGGTAACACCTAGATACACTGCAGCCCAGGTGAGGAAGCCTTTACAACACGTTTTCCAAAGAGGAGACATGAAAGCCTTACCGAGATGTTTGTCTGTGTCTACACAAACTGTTACAATACAAAAACACAGATCCACACTCCTTGCCAGACAAAAGCTGTAAATCCTTTCAAGCTAACTGTAAGCAACAAAAACATGCCAACGAAGCGTTCCTGCAACGCAAAACCTTGCATCTCCTCATTTATTTTGATAATTGTTAGGATCTTAATTTGCCTGCAGATTTGCGAAGAAAAAAATCTAAATAAATTTGTAGTTCTTGTGGTGAAAAGAAATGCACTACGGTAATCCATTTGCAGAGGTTTAACAAGATATTAGTGACACTGTATATTGTTCATATGGGTTTTAAAGGTTTTCTTTTTTATTTATTTAGTATACAGATCTTTATCTCTGTGTTTGCTGGAAATCTTTGTTTTTAATTTATAGGAGGGGTGTCTCTTTTTTTCTGTCCTTTTTATAGATTTTTATTTATGGATAGTAATTTATAAAAAATTTAAAAATAAGCTTGTTTGTCTTTGAGTGTATGACCGGGAGGGGGAGGCGTTGTCTGCCTCTGTTCAGCTCTCAGCAGTGATGTGAAAAGACCTTATAGATTTGAGTCTCGCCAGTTATTTCATGATTGACTTTGCATTTTTATAGAATTTAATTTCTTTAAAAAGCTAAAAACTTGCATCAGGATTGGTTTTAAACTGAAATCTTTAGTTTTTGAAAAATTTTAACTGTAGAATAAGACTTTTCATCATCACTGTGTGGTTAAAGATGGACAGCAGTGGACAAACATGCCTCGTTTCATAGTGAAAGCCAGCAGGAGCCTCATACACTCTGTGCTTTTATTTCCAATCTCAGTTTTTCTGTTTGCACACGTGTAAATTCAGACTGAACGGCACCGTCCAGCTACAGTACACCACCTGTACTTTGTCAGTGTCGGCTCAGACTGTTTTTATGTTGTTTTTTACTTTTGTAAACAGGTCCAGTGATCTGGTGCCAATTTAGTTTTTCAAAAAACATGATGTGCCTTTTTCATGGTTCAACTTTAGGTTCTGCTTGTGTTTAATTATGGGCGAGCTGTTTCAGCCTGACAGTCGGCTGTGGTGTGTCAGAGATCAGCTTCAGGTCAGCACAACACTTGGAACCTGATCAAACGCAGCTTAGCACTCGTGATACAGCTTTCACTCCCAAATTGAACCATTTTCTCTTTTCTGAATCAGATTCATCTTTTGCTTGAATTGAAATAATTTTAATTATGTATCTAACTTTAATTTATTACAATTAAAATCAGTTAATTTAATCGCTCCAAACCTTGTGATTTGTTCCATTTGGTTGAGTTGCTTAGGTCTGGAAAAGTAAACTGATTGGCCATTCACAGAACTATAAGAAAGGATGATACCAGTGTTTGTTCACTTCAGCGAATGTTTACCTTACCATCTTGAAAATGCCAGTAGCCTATCAGTGGATGTACATGTTTATAGTAATTGGATTACCATTACCTTCCAGCAGTAATTTGATTTCAGAAACATCCATGTAAACACTTAATTTGGTATCCTTTTTTTTCCCCCAGTTAATCAATTAGAAATTAGTTTTCTACATGACTAAAAACCATGTATAAACTGGTGAGTAATCAGATTAATGCAGCACACTGATTTTATTACCTTAAACTGATTACTCACAGCAGTGACTTCCTGCGATGAGCTCCGACTCTACGCAGCAGTGATATAGTAAGAAAGAAACGACAGTGGTGTTATCCTTTCATTTACAGCATAAGGCTTATGATATTCTATAGTGGTGTTATTCTCAAACCGTCCCATGTGTGGACCAAAACCAACAATGTGTTAGTCTGTCTCTCAATACTTTAACTTCCCTACCTGTCTGTGGGATTTGCTGACAATAACAATAATATAGAATATCACCACTTTTTCTTGTACACGTCAAACAAGTGTATCAGTTATTTTTCAATAAAAAACAAGTCTGTCAAACCTGTTCTGTTGCAGTAAAGCCTTATGTAACTTTCTGTTAGTCAGGCTTATTCTGAGCATGCTGTCCATCAGATTATCAACTGTTTGGTTTCAAAAGAACAAAATGGTTTCTTCACCATATCTGTCTTTGTTAACCTCAGCATTGAATGTTTCCATTGTAAAAAAAAAAAAAAAAAAAAAAAACCTAGACCAGCTACTTACAGTCATACAAACATGTATCAATCTTTGTGTTTTAATCTGTCAGTTAGCATCCAGTGTCTGAATCACTACAGTGGTGATGATTGTGGTCCAAGCGGTGAAAGGTGAATAACGCAATGACAACATTTTTTTTTGTTTTCACAGTCCTTGACAAGTAAGAAGGATATAACTTTATTTTTAAATAAACCTTTTTTCTGTGACAAAAGGCTCAGACTCTGGTTTATTATTTGTTTTACATCACAGCGATACAGATTCAGTATTTACATCGGCACGAGAGTACAGCAGCACAGGCCAAGGGGGCAGCTCGAGCCCCACAGTGTGAGCAGATACACATGTCTAACAAGTCATACAATGTTTAGTAAATGATTACCATCAACCAGCATTACTACTGCTATTACTCCACAAGTCAACATACTTAAATCACCAGAAAAATAAAGAGTTCCCTTATAAATACCAAAACAAACAGCCGTTCCAGATAAGAGAGGACACATATTGACTTTTAACACAATATTAAGATCAATGTTGACTTGTCTGTTGTCCAAAACCATCACTGCAGTGTGTGTGTTGGAACCAGTTTCACTGATGGGGAGCCAACATGGTGTTCAGTGGTAACAACCACCAGGCATCATGTACATTTTATTTTATGTCTTTTTTATTTTATATTTGTATTTATTTGATTTCATTTCAAGGTTTGGGTATGAACACTTGCAACTGTGCTACCACAGGCAGAAACCTGTCGGTCACCTCTCGCCCTCGGCCCAGGCAGCCTCTATACCCGTGCTGCCCGCCTGAAAGAAAAGCACACATTGATCAAATGCTCTTCATCTCTGAACTGAAGATGGTGCTGTATAAAGCCTCGCCACCTCTTCTGAAGGTGTGAACACATAGGGAGGGTTGAAAAGAAGGACATCCACTTTTCCACTTAAGCGGGACAGGAGACACTCTGCCTAAAAAACGAAGGAAAGGTAAACAACCCATACAATTCAGAAACTTGCACTCGAAGCATTTGAATACCTGACGTGAATGTAAAAGTCTCAGCAGTGATGTGTTGACAGGCTGCAGTGAAACATTGTTACAGGGAGCTGTCTTTGCTGTGCACTGTGCTGCTGCAGGATTAACAGTGCAACTGAGGGAGACAATCATGTTTCTATTTAAGATTGTCTTTCCTCCCATGCATTTACAACAAGTAAGCTTTAAGTTGTATTGGCTGGGCGTGAGAATTGTCTTTTCTTTAAACTCACAGATATAGAGCTGAAGGTCCAACCACTGATGCCAAAAAAGCTGACCGCACTCCTGAGCCACTGGCCTTCAGGTGAACTAAAGGAAATACAGTAGGCATCGACATGTTGACATGTCTAGTGGATCTGGATTCTCCCCGGTAAGGTGAAGAACAAATAATAGAACGAAAAAAAAAAAGTTTTCAACCTGGCAAATAGCTCACCAGGATAAGATGCTGATGTGACAAACTGAGGTTGAAGGATCAAATCCCAGTTCAGTCAACTTCTTCTTTTAATGTCTCTCCTCAGTGATGTGGACGTTAAATACAACCTCCAACCATACCATTTCTGGTATTGTGGATAGCTCAGCATGATAAACACCATGTACTCAGGTTAGAAGTTTAAATCCTTTAAGGCACACAAAATTTTAAGGTCCAACACCCAAAATGAAGAAGTCAAATCCACAACTAAACCGCTGCAGGTTGCATCAGATCTGGTAGCTCAGTGTGATGGAGCACTGGTTAGGAGACAGACAGGTCATGGGTTCCAGTACAGGAAAAAAACTATTGTTTTTGAGCTTTACACCCAGAATGACAAAGACAAATACACCCAAAGAACCATTCCACACGTACATGCGTTGGTGGCGCGGTTGGTTTGTTCTCGACACTAAAAGCACCGGTGTCGGGTTCAAGACCAGCTCGGTATCAGCGTATGTGCACTTAGATAGGCCCCTTAGATAGAAAAGAGAGGTTAGGAAAGGAAGTGCAGGCAAGAAGAGATTAGGAGAGTATTAAGACAAGGACAGGAAGGGACAGAGTAAGAGATCTCAGAGAAAGGGAGATACCAGAGTAGGGGAACTCAGAGAAAGGGAGGGAACAGAGAAGAGATCAGAGTAGAATTTTTTTTTTTTTCTTTTCTTTTTTAATGGACGAAAAAATTATTTACGTCCACTTTCATGGCATGTATAACTGTGTAATAACACTTTTTGACATTTTTATGACTGATAGCTTTTTTTTTACATAATACATGTTATAACAGTGTAATAACGATGTAATAACACTTTTTGACTTTTCCAGAGATTTTTTTTTTTGGACATAATACATGTCAAAGCTCCATACAGCTACTACTATAACTTACTTTTTTATTTAAAAAAAAATTCAGGACATACAAAACTATGAGGATACAGTGAGTATGGTATGAAGAAGGCATGAATGGAGTGACGGAACTTCTCAGTTGTGGTCCGGAAACTCTGCACTCATCTGGGGAGAAAACAAGAGAAAGCAAGAGCTTATTGGATTGTTCTGCTTCAGTACATTTGTGTTCATTTCTGTTCCTTAAGGAGGAATAAAAGACACTGAGACACACGGTAAAGCTACTAGTGCTGAGAACTGGAGCTCACAAGCAGAGGATGGGCAATGTCTTGTTAACATCATTTAGTATCTGAGCTGCACCCTAAGGTTAACTGCATGCAGCTACATTTCAATCCAGCTGACACAAAGACCGTAACAAATGAAATGTGTGATACATATTAATAATAGGGCTGCTCCAGGGGTAAAAGGGGTCCGATACTCCGTACCACTAAATGATGCAGTGCCGGTACACAGGAAGTGGGAACAGCAACCACCTGCCAAAACCCACATACAACAACCCATCACCATCACATTTCCAACAAGAAAAGACAGCTGCTGACATAGACAAAAGTTAGTTTTCTTATGAATTGCTTCTAAATTGTTCCAGTGTCAGTGTTTGACCTGTGGGTTTTTAATACATGCTGGAGGGAAGCGCCTGTCCAAAGCTGTTTAGTTACTGTTGGCTAACGTCAACTTCTCCTACAGCTGACTGCCTGATATCCAGTGCTGTGCGTCGTTTATGGCAAAAATCTCCAAAATAAAATGACAGACAAAATAAGTTGTGATGTTTCGTGATGTTCAGTTTAGTCCAACACCACGGACGGCAGGTCAAACAAGCTATGCAACTTCTGTATCTCTGGCATAATAATGGTGGGCGACCGCACCTCTTTACTTACTAAACACACACAGTGCTTGGAAGGGTGCGTTTGATTTAATGTTCCCGTATTTGATTTTTTTGATGACCAAACCACACAAATGATGTCATCTGCACCGGTCAATGGCTGACAAATTACCAGCAAAGTTGTATGGTTTGAAAAGTTTTGTCAACCTTAACCAACGATTCTGTGGCACTTACACAATTTAAATACATGCAATGTGTGTGTTCAGGGATGCATGAAGCTGAGGAGAACAATATTAAGGGATGAAGGGGGTAGTACCGGAAAGAACTACAATCTGCTTTCACCCTTGGCTGCATTCTTTTCATTGCTACAAAATGTCAAATTCAAAACCCATCCGAGTGGAGAAGATGGAACCAGCTAAACGTTGTCAGAGATTTATGAGAACTAACAACAGCACTACAACACCAAGCCGACCACACTCACAGTCCTCTCTGACAGCTTACCAACAACTCTAAAACTAACGCTGCCATCGTTGTCAGGAGCTAACAGAACATTCAGCTTCAGCACGAATTCTCTAAAACATTTCACGTTGCTTTGTGTTTACTCCTTCAAAACCCAACAGACCTGCCGAGGGCTTCAAACTACAACCTTCTGAACACCAAAGCAGCCGCCTGACCAGCGGGTTTTAGAAGATGTAACACAGGGAAGACAGCGGCTTACACTCTGCTCTATCACTACATAGTCTTATTATACTTCTTCAGCATGAACAACACAACAACAACAACACAACCTGGGTCTAACATACAGACGGTAACAGCACTGAAAATACCTCTACCACAAGTAGGAATTAAACCCACTTAACCACTGACCTAACAACACAAGCATTTGAGCCATCAAGTCTTTTTATTCTGTTTGAGGAAACAATACATTTCCACACACAGTGTCTCAATTACTCAAGATTTATTTCATAATCCTTACTGTGGACAATGTTTTTGAGATTGTGGACTCTGTGATCTGAGCCTTTCAAATGAACTCAATCCTTCAACACATCAGCTGTTAGTTAGTTAATACGGAGAGAAAGCACGTCCTACCTCAGAAGTATGAGAAGATGTTCCTTCAGTTGGTCTGTAGAAGCTTCCTCTTCTTACCAGGCTTGAGGCTGCATATATCTACAGGTGTGTGACAAATAAAAGCACCTGTCATTGCGGTGAATGTGACCGCTGGGTCGTTGGTTTATTCTCCCCAAACAGCCAAAGTACCAACTGTACAGACGTTAGCATAAGCTAGCTGTAAATTAGCAACGGGACACGGGAACCGTGTGTTTGTTTGTGTGTCCAGGTTATGGCGTGTGGATAGTGCCACGGATGATTATTGCCTAAGGAAGGAGACTGCTGTATGGCGTGCAGTCCAACCTCTGACGTCTTTTATATACATGCAAATACAGTACAGAGTAAAGTAAATGTTATATAGACATAAGTCTATGTAGAAATGTAGAAGTAGCCTGTGTTACAGCTTCTAAAACCGCTGGTCAGGTGGCTGCTTTGGTGTTCAGAAGGTTGAAGTTTGTTTTCTCTTTTTACATAAAACATATTTTTTATAAACAATTTCCTAGGTAGAAAATGAAGATGTTTGTGCTCAGAAGGGTTTATGTTAACATATTGGGTGCTGTAGTTCTGGATGTTTTCAGTTGTATATTATTGTGGCACGTATGTACTTTCAAATACCTTTTCCTGACTGTACATACTTTTATTCAGGTAACATTTCCAATGCAGGACCTTTATTTGGAACCCAGTATTACTACAGTATGGTATTATAGTTTTGCTCAAGTAAAGGATCTGAATACTCTAACTCTGGTTTTAGTATTTATTTCACTATGTAACCAAATATGTATAACTTCTATTAATTAAGCCATCTTCTTCATCATCTTCAGCAGAGGAAACTGATGTGTTTTTGTTTCATTTCACACCAACAAGGCAGGTTGAACAGTATTAAAATCCATCCGTGTCCGAGTAGTTAAAAATAAAATATCTAAAATGAAACAATAACAGATATAAGAAAATAAGACTTCAAATGACTCTTATTTATTTTTAAATTACTACACTATGACTTTTTAGGCCTTATTTTCAACATACTATACTTTGACTTATTTCAGATTTTTTTCAAAATATTATACAATGACTTTTTTATGACTTTTCGACATACTAAACTATGACTTTTTTAGGACTTTTTTCAAAATACTAAAAGCTGTTCTGTTGCATTATGTAACTGTTAGTCAGGCTTATTCTGAGCATCAGATTATCAACTGTTTGGTTTCAAAAGAACAAAAAGGTTCTTCACCTTATCTCTTTGTTAACCTCAGCATTGAATGTCTCCATTGTAAAAAAAAAAAAAAGAAAATAAAAGAAGAATTGCTACTTTTGGTCATACAAATATGTATCAATCTTTGTGTTTTTTAATCTGTCAGTTAGCATCCAGTGTCTGAATTGCCAGAGTGATGATTATTGTGTTTCAAGGAGCGATAGGTGAAAAATGCAATCAGCGTTTTTCCTAGCATTATAAGACTTAGGTTCAGACGTTTTGGGCAGCAACTGAGCCAAATGAATGTAAAATCAATGTGAGCTTCAAAACTGATACTCAGAAATACTGATACCTAATGATTGTAGTTGGACTTCTTTAGCAAGCTATGTCTTTAAGCTTTTTGAGTGTTTATTATCTGCTCTAGCATTTCCATGTTTTTGACACATATATGGTAATAATTATGGTCCAAAATGACTTCTTTTTTTTTTACTGAAAAACATCAGATTTTCTTGAGGGATTTACCTCTAAACCCCATCGCCAACTAAGGGTTAGGGAACCCAAGTCTTTCACCTGCCCAATGACATTTTTTTGTTTTCACAGTCCTTGACAAGTAAGAAGGATATAACTTTATTTTTAAATAAACCTTTTTTCTGTGACAAAAGGCTCAGACTCTGGTTTATTATTTGTTTTACATCACAGCGATACAGATTCAGTATTTACATCGGCACGAGAGTACAGCAGCACAGGCCAAGGGGGCAGCTCGAGCCCCACAGTGTGAGCAGATACACATGTCTAACAAGTCACACAATATTGAGCACACATGGAGTTAAATTTGGGCCTCGTACACATTTTAGTCACAAATAGAACTCCATAAACAGATGACTCTCATAACCTAAATACCACTGTTGTATTCAAATAAAGGTCCTTACATGTGAATCAACACTGAAGCACATTTGTCTCACTTTCGAGTCTGCAGGAAACTCAGACTTGAGGAAAATGTATGAAAACGCCGAAAAATGAACACCTCCTCTCTCCTGCTCCTGAAACCTATGACAATCAAACAGCTGAAAATCCACCTGATAATTACATTCACATTTTGCACCGAACACTGAGCAGTACGATTAAGGCTTCGGAGTTAAGAAGGAGCACAGATGGGATGGAAAGAACCATTTTAACTTTGGTAGGTGATTTCCAGGTGTTATTCTAAATTGATGACATACTTTAGTAAATAACAACCTCCTTCTCAATGCCTGGGTGTAGTTCAGTAGCCACTGTGCTTCAGTAAACTCTATTTTGTGCTTTTCCATTTCACATCAAAATTTCTGGGTAAAAGCTAACACCATTAGAGCAGAACAATGAGCCACTCCAACTGGCAGCCATAGTGGGGGAAAGAGTTGAGCTGATGGTGCATTTAAGACAAGTTTAGGATCTATGAACACCAGACAAGTCAAAATCTTGTGTAAAATGGTCTTTAGTAAATAATTAACATCAATCCACAAGTCAACATACTTAAATCACCAGAAAAATAAAGAGTTCCCTTATAAATACCAAAACAAACAGCCGTTCCAGATAAGAGAGGACACATATTGACACAATATTAAGATCAATGTTGACTTGTCTGTTGTCCAAAACCATCACTGCAGTGTGTGTTGGAACCACTTTCACTGATGGGGAGCCAACATGGTGTTCAGTGGTAACAACCACCAGGCACCATGTACAAAAACAGAAAAAGGGACAAAACCAAAGCAATGTTTAACAGACGTCCAATTTCAGTGTACACTTCAGAACAGTTTGGCGACACTCTGGCCAATAGTGGTTCATGCATCTTGTCAGTCTGAGTAGCTCTGCAGAAGACCAACGTCTCCTATCAATAACGAACCATCAGTACTGAAATAGATGGAAAGTGGAATCATTCACAGTATGATATTAAACTGAAATATAAACTAGGGATACGTTTGGGTCATGGTCCTTCATCAGGTATCAAGACAAGCTATCATTACTTAGAATTCCTCATGGGGGCGACAGAAACTACACACTATAGCTTTAGAGAAAATATGGGGATGGCAATATGGGAATTGATAATATCAGCAATGAAAGAAATGTATGTATGGTTACTTTCTATGGAGGTGTGACAGGTCCAAAAAGAAGACATGAGACCGAGATGTAGTGAGCACCTGGACCAGGAGCCCAGGTGAACCAGATCAAGTGATGAGCCTAGTAACTAGTAACTGAGATAGTCTCCGAGATTCTTTTTCCTTATTTTATTAGGATTCTGTAGATCTTGACATATATTGTTTGTCTAATTTTAAGGATGTTTTTTTATGTATTGATGTGGTAACTTTCACAGCTGTTTGAGATCTAGCTCCTCTTTGTATTGGCTCTTGCAGCTTTTTACTTTAGTATAAAGTTGTTTGATATTGTACATTTGAAGCCTGAAGATGATCCATGACCGAAAAGTTGTATCGTTTATAAACTGAGTGCTGTAAGTGTGCAGGAATAAACTTTTTATTTTGTCTTATGCATTTAAAAAGCTTTTCTTTGACCTAAAGTGTCTTAAGACTAGGTGCAGAGCTTTGTCTGTAACTGTAATTAGCTGTATTAAATACACATTCAAATATATTCACGTGTGTGGCAGGTACCTCTTCTGGTCAGTAGATGGTGCAAGTTGTGCATGTACAAATGATATTCTTGGGTTTGTCACTTCAACTTAAAAAACAAAAAAGGTGGCAACGTTAAGCCATAATTTGTGCAGCGTGTTCAACCTGTGTCTGCTTGCCCCTTTTTACTCCATGTCCATCACAATCACTCCTTTCTGTCCCTTCCTTACCAGCTCTCTCTCTCCTTTTCTTTATTCACAGTCACTGTAATGCTTATTTCCTTCTGTCTTGCTCATCTAGTTTTGTAATGTGAAATGAGTGTACATACACACAACAACTGATTGCCTTTCCTCTTTACTTTTCAATAAAGTTTACACATTAGTCTACATTGCTTAGTGCAAACCTTTAAGACAAATTTGGTTCAAATAAAAAATATTTCTCATAACCTTAAACCTGCTCTAATCAAGATTTCACAAGGAGAAGGAAAATAGCAGGAGCTCAGTAGCTGAGCTAGCTTTTGCTATTTTCCTTCTGTTACAGTGAATTGGACGGCGAGTCAGGTCATGACTCTCTTAGTGAATGGAGGCCAGAAACAGGATTTTTATCCTCCGGGACTGTAAGCTGGCGCTGGCATTAGGTTGCTGAAACTGTCCCCACTCCAGGCTTCTGCTCCCGCCACAACAGTCTAGATAAATATTGCAAAGAGCAACTCACATGTTACTGATCCTTTGTGTTTGTGTGTGTGTGTGTGTGTGTGTGTGTGTGTGTGTGTGTGTGTGTGTGTGTGTGTGTGTGTGTGTGTGTGTGTGTGTGTGTGTGTGTGTGTGTGTGTGTGTGTGCGCGCTTATATACCTGCTCCCTATGCCAAATGGGCCTTGTATTGATATATCCTCTCTGGTCATATAAAAAGGTAAAACACCATTAATCCTGCACTGCTACATCTGCTACATCAATCAGTGTGACCTGCCACACTACAAAATATATATTTATAGCACAGCTGAGCAAAGGCCTCTGACAACCATGGGAAAGAAATAAACTGCTGTGTTTTGACAGGGCGATGAGGTGTAACTGAGGTACTGTACATCAACTCGCTGTACAAAAATCTGTTGCTTCTAAGGAGTTATGGACTCTCTGGGTCCATATGTCCCCTGCACGCTGCAGTCCAAGCTCATCTCAGTCTATACTACAACTGAGTCAAAAAAATATTTAAGTTAGTTTAACTCCCTTTCACAGTTAACTCCCTCTCTCTTTTTAACCCTCTTGTTTAAATACGGCATGAAATAACAGACTGCCCAATTCACTATTAAAAGACAGATACATATATAATATGTACACCAAATTGTAACACACTTAAAAGGCGCCAAGAATTGTATCCACCCACACTGTCATCATCAGCCTGGATAGTTCAAATCTTTGAATGGGAGGACTGTACAGACACTGAAGCCTCCGCTGGCACCTCGGGGACTGAATGTTATCGTCTGAGACTGTAGGAACTGTAACCCCGGTCCCTCTCCTGTCTGTCAGTCAGTCAGTCGGTCAGCCCCCTATCCATCCCTCCCAAACCCTCGTCTTCTCCCTCTTTCTTTCCTCGGTGGTCCGTCACTCAAAACGCTCGTAGTTCCTGGTTTGTCGGACCCGTGGGACCATGTCGAGCAACAGCCTGCAACAGAAGAAGAGAAGGAAAAACAGAGTTGATGCAAACGCTTTGATCCCCTAATATACAAATGTGTGCATTCCATTCCGACTTATTGAGACACTGCACACGGACATACATTCATTTTGGGTGTTTAAGGAAGAACATCTCACTGCATCAGCAGCAAAGAAAAAACCTTTCATCTGAAAGCCTACTTGTTTGAAGAGTAATGTTTGTGCATGCTTTTTAGGGTTCATTTTAATTGGTTAAATGCTAAACTGCTGTTTGTGGATGGCAGTCTGGAGGTCAGTGATAGCTTGATTTAGGCGGGGCAACTGTCTATCATCTGGGCTAGTTGTTCCTATATTTTTTATACAAAATGGAAAACAGAACAGGTGCTAATATAGAACTTTGTGGTACACATGTGATCTATCAACAAATAACAAAAATGTGCTATAATAAGACCTTGTGATCAACAAAATCAAGAGCCCTGGAGAAATCAACAAATACAGCTTTGCCATGTTTTTTTAATCAATGGAAATATATATATCATTACATTACAAATTAAGCCAAATAATTGTTTATTCGTGAGTTTATGATTCAAATACTTTGGCCAAAATAGATACCTCTACTATTACTGTATACTATTTCTTTAAATCATCTCCAGAACAAAACATATTTACAAATATTGTTCACATATAATGAAAAAAAATGAAAAGTTTATGGTCCAATACTGATCCTTGCAGGACTCCACATTTAATCTTACTACATTCGGATTTACTACCAGCAAACCTTACATATCGTTGTCTGTTATCCGAATAAACCACCCCTCTAATAACTTCTAGTAATCACTTACTTGACTCCATAGGCGAGGATGATAAGACCCATGAGGACGCCTATTGTCCCGTCCAGGTACCACACCTGGGGTTCATGCTTGAACACTTCAGCACTGATGAGGATGGAGAACCCCATGACTCCCCCCACCAGGGAATTGAATCCTGGAAAAAGAAAACAAAAAGTCAGTTAATGGGGATTTTGTCGGCTTAGTGTTGAAATTCAGCTTATGTTGTTTTTGGACTTCCCTCGGAAACTGCTAAGAGTCCATGGACATGTGATATTGCCTGCGGTGGCCTCTTTAAGTATACAAAGTGTCTTGTGCTATTACAGATTCTTGAAATGCCTACAATATCTGACAGATACTCAAAATGAAGGTGAGAAACTGCTGCATATCTGCTACTCCATGGAGGGAATGTAAGCATGAGTAAGACGTGTTACAGACATGTGAGCGTGTTTGTGCAAACACAATATTAACATACTGCAGTCACACTGTGATGCTGTTACTAGGAAAAGGACAGTACTTCATGAGTAAAAAAAAAACAACC
Organism: Sander vitreus; assembly: GCF_031162955.1. NCBI lineage: Eukaryota > Metazoa > Chordata > Actinopteri > Perciformes > Percidae > Sander > Sander vitreus. The sequence goes on along the minus strand of NC_135878.1, from coordinate 4,408,940 downwards.
TTCCTACAAATATATGAGTGGACAGACTGATATAAGAGGTATTTGAGCATGTGTGTGTGCACCTACCATCAGTGACGAGGGCCCGGCTCGTGAGCACTTTGCCAAGCAAAAACTTGATCACAGCCAGGGAGATGCACACCAAGCCGCTGACGATGGACACGCTGAACAGGAAGTCATCCTGACATAGACACACACAGAAGCACAGAGAGAAAGTGGGAGTCATGGTTTGTTTTCATTTGATGATCTGCTCTGTCTTCACCGCCCGGTCACGTTACTGGTGTCCCTCATGTGCACTACTGGTTGATCCACATGAAACCGTGAGAAACTTTTACAGTTTCAATTAGATTTTATACTAAAGAACTGTTCTTTTCAGTAAAAATGCAACCTCATCTATCATTCAGTATCAAGGTAACTAAACATGATTTTAGGTAGTCAGTGAGTTAGTGGACTAAAAATATGACTTTTTTTTTTAATTATTAATGAAAGAGACGTTTCTCAGATCTAACAGGGCTACGCCTTTACTCATTGAATCCAGAGTTACGAAGTGTAACCAACACAAACACAACAATCATGGCATCTTCTCTTAAACCAAACCTACACCCTTTCTGTCAGCTATCATCCCAGCTAATTAAGCTGCACTTTTATTGTTCGAAACAGAGACACTATCATAATCATCCACTACATCTCCACTGAATTACATCACCTCCCCTCTCGACCATTCACTCAAATTATACCCAAAAAAGGTTTCCCTTTGAATCCCCTAGCCCTTATTTTATTACCTTTCCTGGCAATTATCTGTATCTCATCAAATGCTCTGCCTTATCCTTACATGTCCTTTTGGTTTTAAAGAATTTCAAGATTACTTTCTTTATGTGCCTGTTGTGAGACTCACCAGAAAGAGCGTCAGCTAAATGCCAAAAATGCAAATGCTCAGAACAAGGACTGATGGAGGAGAGGGAGAGAGGGATGAGAAAAGAGAAAGAGAGGCTGCGGAGCACTCAGTGCCTCTGCGGCAGCATTAATATTGCACTATGGCCTTGGAGCCATGTAAAGCAACTTTGGCGAGCTCACAGACACCAAAGAGGAGATGGAGAGAAAACCTCAGCATGCTGCATAGTCCTGAGTCAGTACCGTGACTCAGGTGTGAAAAATAAATAGTAAAACATACATAGTGTATTATCCTCAAAATATTTTATGGGGGGAATCTCCCCCCAGTGAACTTTAAATCAACATTCAAAGTAGGTGGGTTGGCACGCAAGAATCTGATTATACACACGAGAGAGATTTCATGACAGACCGACCGTGCACAGAATGTGAACAGTGCTTGACATTTACATTTGACTTCCAGAGATTCTTGTGCAGAATATGAAAACAGTGCCAACTGTTCTGATAAGTCAGGTAGGCCAAAAACTGTATCATTTATGATGATGATTGGATGTGGAGAAATTAGTTTAAAATTGTAATGATAATAATGTAAAAAAAACAACAAAAAACAGTTTAATTACTGTGGTATTACCTGGTCTGAATGTTTACCAAGCAGCTCCATTACACACACAAACATACATTTAGGAACTGAAATTTTGTTTCAGTTTGATGAGCATGAAGACTACAACTGTTTTGGTGGCTAACTGACATTAATTGGGCTCAGAGGACTATCAGAGCAGGAACAGTCAGGTGTCAAAAAAACAAACATCCTCCACCCCCTCTCTCTGTCTCCATCCTCTTCTCTCTGTCTCCATCCTCCGCTCTCTGTCCTCTCTCTCTCTCTCTCTCCTGCATACCTAAGCAGCTGCTCATTAACATTTCATAATGAGGAGGAAGAGAGGGAGGCTGTGAAAAGTAACCTTATTTACAGCATCTGCACACTGAGGAGGGCTGTGAGGCATACACAAGCTATATATAACTCAAACTGTGATGCACCAGAAAGCAGTCTGGTAGAACCCGACTGTGTGACTGAAGAGGAGCAGGTTGACTCAGAAAATAAAACAATCTGTCTGCCTCGCCGCTCCCACAGCCTTTGTTTCTGCTCTGCTGCTCGCTGTCGGTCAGGCCCGTCTCTTCCCCTCACTGCAGCCACAGATGAATAGATGGTCCAAAACATCAATAAATCATAATTATTATTTTTCAGAGTTAAATTTAGCGGTTTAGTTTAGGTTAAGTTCAGCGATTTAGAGGGATCTATTGGCAACAATGGAATAGAACATTCATAATAGAATAAGCCCATCATATCTACTTAGGGAGCGGGTCCTCTTCAACAGAGCCCGCCATGTTGCACCGCCATGTTTCTACAGTAGCCCAGAACGGACAAACCAAACACTGGCTCTAGAGAGGTTTAAATTTAACAATATATTAATGTTTTAAAGTAATTTAATATATAATAAGTAATTTAGTGATACGTAAATCACCACTTAGTCAACACTTACATTATAACTAAAGTTTGATCTTAACCTGAGCCGATCTTATAAAAGTTAATCAGTATACTCATTCAATCTTAAATAAAACAGCTTAAGGTTTTCTTCTGAGGAATGTGATTAAAAGTATATTTTAAAAATTGTATGTGTGTTGTGTACTTTTTCTATGGGATAAGTTTAACTTGTGTCATGCTGTAGCTCAGATATCCAGCTTTTAAGATCCTGTACTCTGATATTAGCTCATTTGAGAGTCTTGAAACAGTTTTTAGCAATTAGATAACTTCACACAACTAAAAGAAACAGCCTGGGAGCTGTACATTAGATACAGCTCATTCTATAATGGATGTAATCGTGCATTTGAGGCTAAAACAGACGGCAACAATTCTTTTTCTATTTTGAAAACTACACCAGTGTGAATTAGATCATAGAGCTAAAGTAGAAAGAGGCAGTGAAGAGCCTGAATAATCTCAGCCAGTAATTCAGCTAACCAAAGCATAATGTTTTCATATTTCATCATCATCATCATCATTACGTTCAGGTCCTCGACTGCATTTCTACAGGGATGACTATTGCCTGGCAACAGGGTATTAAAACTATTTCAGGAGATGTGAAAGCTCCTGAGTCTTCACACATTCTTCATCCAGCAGCAGTTACTGTTACACCTCTGTCTCTCACACACACACACACACACACACACACACAGAAGAAAAACAAACCTAATGGAATGTAGAAGCTGAACATCATGTTTTTGTGAAAACCAATTAAAGCTGCTGGACAATCATTTCTCTTGTTTTCAGTCCAGTTTGTCTTGAGGTGAAAATCGATCCGCCTTTCTCCAAGATGGGTTGTTTGTTTCGGAACTGAAATGATCTCACATTAAATGAAAATATTTAGCTTGGTGTGAGACAAAAATAACTTTGTTGTTGTTGATTTTCAGCTTATTACTAAGAGCAATGACAGTTGTTGGTTATTTCATATGAAAGATTTCTGCATTTTTTTTCTTTGAAGAAGAGCTTTGCTAAGGCAACATGTTGCCTGTTTATTCCAGCTTGTTAAAGGCTGTGTTATTGTGCACTTGACACACACAGGGAGCTGTTCCTATTAAAATCTGCACACATTTTGATGCTAAGCTTCCAGTTTCTTTTCCCAATGACAGCTGATTTCTTCTCTTCTTATTTAACTGTTGCTCAGAGGGATCTATGCCTCTTTATGCCCTTTCAATTGTCAGTCTGGTTGAACCATTGTACACCCTTCATACAAAATAACATAACATTTGTAAAGAGGCCTATCTAAAACGTAAAAGCATTAAAGACCATTTAAAAATATAGAGTGGTCCTCTCAGACATGTGACAGGACACAATCAAGCCTTTGTGTTAGGGGATTCCCAACTTTTGAAGGGCAGTGTATAGTCAAAACTACTTACCATTTTAGAAAAATACATATTAAAACAATACAATATTTAAGCCAACTTTTCAGGGGCTTTAAAATCAGTTTGTTCTGAAAAACATAGTGGGACATAAGTCTTTCTAATCCTTTTTTGGATTTGAATGTGACAATGAGTAATGAATGACAGACTTAATGTATCACTACTGCAAGTAATTTTCATTATTACAAATATCGATTAATGTTAATAGATACAAAACATTGACAATTGTACCAGACTGAGCAAGAGCTAACTTAATAAGAAAATGAAATATACTGTTACAGTCAAATATGAATAAAGCAATATAGCAGTTTGACAAGATAACCTAATGCACCACCGCAGCCTCGAGATATAAAATTAAAATAAACCTAATCATCCAGACGTGATTTGTGATTTTTCCAGAGCCCAAACTCTCCATCTGTTCAGTAACAACACTGAGCTGCTTCTCTTTATTGCTTGGCCTCAGTCGGGCCTGAAACACCAACCCTCCAGTGACCAGCACCATGTGATGGCCATCTTATTAGATGTACTTCCAGTTCAAATGGAAAGACAGAATCAGCCACATTACGTCAGCAGCTTCATGTAAATTATGACCTGCATGTTGTTTGTCTTGGACGCTGAGAAGTACATGCAGATTTTGAGAGGATATCAATAGAGAAAGGCACAAAGTCAATAGGGTTTTTTGGGGATTCTAAGAGAAATCCTCGTCTCTGGCAGACTGGTGGTATTACAGCGGGGAGAGCAGACGAGTCCTGGCTGGACAAAGTGTTTGTGACTATCTGGCCAAGCCTTAAAAATAGCCTCAAATTCCACTAAAAGAATCTGATTATACACCAAACGTTTGGCTTAAATTCTGCACCCTGACTCCAGTGAGATGGACAAAACTGTTAAGTGACCCAGCTTGACTGTTCAGCTGACAGTAATACAGCTGTCAGTGTACTACAGAATGTTAATGTGTTTAGGGTTAAATGGATAACATAATCTGGCCCATATGGTAGATGCTTTAATCCAAAGATCTCCTCCATCTCCAGTTTGAATCAAATTCTGACCCCTGCACCACAGTCAGAGTCATTTCATGCATACTGACATTTAGTGTAAGATGTATATGTCATCTTACAACAACATGTGGTAGTAAACTCTAATAGAATATTATCTACATTTTCAACCAGTCTTTGCAGCTGTTTGAATCCGGCTTTTGTATTGGTAGTTGATAAATTCTTACCACTTCAGGTAGCAGCTTGGTGGCGAGGTCATGGATGGCCTTACCCATAATGCACAAGGAGGACAGGATGAAAATCACGCCCAGGATAACACAGGCTCTGCAGGGGAAAAGAGACAGAGGAAAACTGTGGTGACGAGTATATTACTATCTACACAAACGCACATTACAGTGCCAGTTCCAAGTTGGATTGTGTGAGCCAGTAGAGCTGTTGTGGCTGTCTATCAAAGTACATGTATTGCCAGAAGTGTTGCTGACAGTCAGCAGTAACCTACTGCTGCATTTTAGCACCATTCAGACCTTATGCTGAGAAAAAGATAGCTAAAACTAAAATGTTCCTGTGACCTCAAATCAATTCTGAATCCCAGTTAACTGTGTTACCCTGATGTACAGATGCTCTGTGAAGACTTAGTTAGAAGCAGCAGATGTCCTTCAAAAACCTTTATCCAATTAACAACGTCTCGAAGGAGACAAAAAACAACTGGAGCATATGCCCTTGTCATGCATGGCTTCCAATGTGTGTTCAATTCTGAAGGCTGCTCTCGAACCACACTTTGTGTCTTGGGTTTTGACCAGATAAGGTAACCAAGGCAACATCCAACATCACTATTGGAAGTCCACAGCAGGACACAGGACACACTTTCGATCGCCTGCTTGCTGCCAGCACCCTGACCATTCAACAGGCCCACCTGACTTTCACACACACACACACACACACACACACACACACACACACACACACACACACACACACACACACACACACACACACACACACACACACACACACACACACACACACACACACTTCTCAGCCAGGTACACTAACAGGCCCCCTGTTGTTTCTTGCACACAGTGGATGTAAACATGACACCGTGTCTCTGAGCTGCTGTTGGCTCCACAACAAAAACAACAAAACTGCAAAGAGACCAGCGAAGGTTTTCAGCAAAACACAGCTTCTGTTTCAATACATCCATCATATCACATCTGGATGTCAATTCTTTTTAATGTCAATACTGCCACAACAACAGCATCTCATTCTAACATTTGCCACAGTCATGTAAATTAAGGAATTAAGGTGTTGTTGTTTAGAAGGGCTCCGTGTTTCATTTGAGAGCAAAATTCCCTAATTTGTCTCGTTTTGACATCTCAAGCTTGTTACCTTGGCAACTGGTCTGTAACCCGGGCATCACTATTCAGCCATATCTCCTCTATCAAACACAGACAGACACAAAACTGAATAATAATAATAATATTGAATCCCCAGTTGTCAGTAGTTTTCTCACTAGCTGTCTAACAAACCCACACAAAACAGCTGGAAGTGCAGATCAAAAACACAATGCTACAATATGTATTTGAGTGTTCCATGTGTGTGCGCTTGCAGGTAATTCTCACTTTTCTGAGTTTCAGACCATTTATGGATATATCTGTGTTTACAGTGTGTGTGTGTGTGTGTGTGTGTGTGTGTGTGTGTGTGTGTGTGTGTGTGTGTGATCCAGGAGGAAGTCTAAAAACATATGCAAATAGACAAAACAAGCAAATTAAGAAATTATCTTCATTAATTTGACAACATATGCGCAGCATTTAGCAAACACACTTCACATACACACAACCAAATACACACACACGCTGCAAATACAAAAACGATGCAAAATGAAAAGCACACAAACCCTGAAAACAAATGCAACAGAAAAACGCTGCATCCAGTTTACACAACGGAAGGCAAGGTTATCTCAGAGTGGATATTTAGTTTTCCTAATTTTTTTATGACATTTTTAAGTGTTCTACTTTTCAGTAACATATATGGGCTAACTAGTGTTAGCTAGCAAGCTCTTGTAGAAGTCAGTCTCTAACACGGTAGCTACGTAAACCTGTTGCTCTTTTATAATAGTGTAAAAGACTAGGGCCAAACGTAAAAGTGAATTAGCACCTTTTAATGTTGCTTCTTTAGTACTCTTTTCTTTCCGATTCCAAAACAAACCTCTCTCTCTCTCTCTCTCTCTCTCTCTCTCTCTCTCTCCCCCCATGGGGTCGAAAATCAAGCTGTTCCACTTAGCGCTCCCCCTAGGGGTGTGGAGAACTTCCGTTGTGTAAACTGGATGCAGCGTTTTTCTGTTGCATTTGTTTTCGGGGTTTGTGTGCCTTTCATTTTGCATCGTTTCGGTATTTGCAACGCGTTGTATTTGGTTGTGTTGTGTATATTTGCAGAGCGTTTGCTAAATGCTGCGCATGTAATGTCAAATTAATAAAGAAGTTTTCTTAATTTGCTTGTGTTTTGTCTATTTGCATGTGTTAGATGCAGTGCGTTTGCCCCTGTTGGACACCGTAGATTGGCTTAGCTTAGCATAAACTGTAAAAGGGAAAACAGTTAGCAACTACCAACACACACAGAACACCAACAGAAATGTAAAAACAACTATTTGTGGACAGAGTGACTTGCTAACTATTTCTTGATTGGGAAATGTACCTTTCTGTTTGCAATAACTGGTATTTTATTGTTTGTAACATGTCAGATATTTGAATCAACGGTTGAATTAATGTCTTTTTCTGTCTGTGTTACTACCTAATCTCCAGAGGACGGGATCTCATCTGTCGCCTCCACAGCAATTAGCAGTCGCTCCTCTGTGTGTGTGTGTGTGTGTGTGTGTGTGTGTGTGTGTGTGTGTGTGTGTGTGTGCTGGGACTGAATGATCAGAAACAGATGCTGGTTATTATTTAAATGAATTGATTGTGTATCTTCTCTGGTAATGTTAAAACTCATTGAATAGAGCAGAACAGAAATAAAATGACAGACAACTGCCTTTCACTCGCGTTTTGTTTTTTCTCTCTTTCGATCGCCTGCTTGCTGCCAGCACCCTGACCATTCAACAGGCCCACCTGACCTTCTCACACACACACACACACACACACACACACACACACCTCAGCCAGGTACAGATAAGACATGAGGCGCCTGACTGTGATCGGTCCCAGTGGGCCGAGGCTGACAAAGCTGAAGAGACCCTTTATCTGACACACTCCTCTACAGGACAAAGCAGACCCCCCCACACACACACACACACACACACACACACACACACGATTGTGGACACATTGAAATGGATTTCATCACTTGTCTAGGTTTGTTTGGTCATAGATGGAACTAAATCATCTGGGCAAGCCAACAAAAGCTTAAACGACTGCAGGGCGTCTACAAGAAGTGTCCTTAATATTAGATTTTAAGACAAAAAAAATAACAATATACAAAAACAAGAGGTCAAAATGACACTATTCTTGCCTAAGCATTGATTTAAAAAATATTACATTAATGATAACCTGCAAGATGCATATCATATTTGTTCACTTTCATTTGGGTGGCTAACACTTACACTAAGACAATTAAACGCAAGTGATTTTTCCAGGGAAAGACCTGTTTAACACTATAGGTGTTCAGAACATCAAACAGGAATGTTTTAGCTACATTTGTTGCAAGCCATCACATCATTACCTATTTTTAGCGTAACATTTTAGTGATGTTAATGCCACAAATGTATAGAATTATAAACTTTTTAAGGCATTTTTAAGTATGGACTCAAAACGTTTTTTTGATTTTGAACCAGGTTTGATATGATCTGAGTGAACGGTGATTGTACTTACATGTATTCGCGGTGTGCTGAGTGGACGGCTGCAGCGTTGCTGTACCGCCACAGTACAATGACAGAGGACAACACATCCAGCGTGGCATCAAACTGCAGAGTGAAAACATAAAACAGATGTTTTACATTCTCTTTACGACAGCATACAGTGTTAGCCATCGTATTCGTAGCTTTAGTGAAGTGGAGGCTTTACAGTCGACTTACAGCAAATCCAAAAGCTGAAGCACTGTGGCGCATGATGGAAACAGCTGCAAAGAAAACAGAGAGAGAGAGACACACTGAACAACAAGTAACTCAAACAATGTGCTTTCAAAACTATTATATTGATCATATATGATTATCATATAAATCTAAAGGTTCATTATTGTGAGGAATTGCGGTTCTAGTTATTAAGAAACAAGTAAGATGCATTTTGTTGACTGAAACGATTTGGTTATCGGCATATTATGTGCCCGTTTTGGCCAAATGATAATAAGCCGTTGATGTGTTGAATACAAACACTGAGCCAGAGACACTGTGTGTAATCTTCTGCACACACATACACCTGCAATGGCAGGCAATGAGAGGAGAAGGAAGGAGAGACAAAAGGGAGAAAGATGCAGATAGATAGAGGGGAGGAATCCTCTCCTCTCTTCCCAGGTTTATTTTTAGCGACACTCACTGGGGGCCAGAAACTCGTCTCAGCCCTGCATGCAGAAACACAGCATTGTGTGGTATCTCTTTCTCTGTGCTTCCCCTTTAGTCGTTCATTTTCTTTCTGCAAGGATAGCGAAATCATGATACCTTTCATCTTCTATCTCCCCATTCCCTCCCATTTTCTTCATCGTCCTTCATCCAAACCTTCCTTCATCCTTTCTTGTTTCGTTGACTCTCTCCGGGGTGAAGGTGCAATCATCCACTTCCCCAGCCCAAAATAAAAACAGAAATGAGCGCTGCCTTTACATGCTTTTGCAAAGTATGTCATTAATGGCAAAGAAGCTCAGAAATAGAGGTTAAAGGGCAACAGTTCGTAACGTCACCATCTTGAAGCTGAATACTGCACATTCTTATCCCCCCAACTTCAGTATGTAGCTCAACTTCAACTTCAGATTTTCACAAATTAAAGGTTTGGGCTCAAATTGAAACAAAGAGCATTTTAACTCTTCCTGAGTCAATTTAAGCAAATTTGGACTAGCAGAAACACTTTGCAGCCATGCAGAGTTACAGAAATATTTGTTAATACAGTTTTATACATGTTATGTGTGTAGCCAGCACATAACAACCAATTTCACTTGACAACCATCACTATCAACAGAATGGCATCACTTACAAGAAAGCACACTATGCTGAACTAGAACTGGAAGACCGGGTCAAACTGCACATATCGCCTACATTAGTGCCTACCATTACCATCATCACCAAAGGTCAACAGAAAACATGTGGCACACACATTAACGATGACACAACACATAACGTTAAATTGCCCACACTAAGGTCCTTAATGTTAACTGGCAGCTTATAGTCAATTTAAAGAAATATGTTTTTTGTGATTATTTGCAAAACGGTCAATCTTGAATAAGTCCGGGAGGCCTTAATGACACAAGTGACAATTAAGTTACGTTACCCCCATTCTGTTTTTTTCCCCCAATATGGCGCTTTGCCAGGTGAAGTTCATCAGACAGATTATCGTCACCTATGTTTTTCTGCATCAGTCAACTTCTAACCTCGCTCGCTAACAACAAAACGATCCATAAAGTCCCACAGAGCAAACACTTGTTTGTTTTTTTTACTCCCGGCTAACGTGTAGTTAGCGTTAGCTGATTCATCCAAGCTTTGCTAGTGCTCTGATACAGCCAAACTTCTCTCTCTCTCTGACGCACGAGGTCTGAGCAACCAATCAAAAGACTTGAAGTTACTACAATTATTTATATTTCTTTCATAGAAATTTTTGATGAAAATGTATATTTAATTGAATTTATGAAATGGGAGGACATTTTTTTGATTGATTTTGACTTTAATGTGATGTCCAGATGTTTCTATTCATGTGAAGACCTCGTTTTCTGGTAAATATGGTTAGAGGACTGTAAAACTAGTGAAAAAAAGATAGTTTAACTTCTGTTATTTACTATCAATCATCACATAGTTTACATATAGTACATCATATAGTGTATGTTTACTGTATGGAGCATATGAAATGAAAACAGATCACACAATGAACATCGCATGACTGATCTATTCTTTAGAACATCCAGGGTGGAGATATTCTTCTTGTCAAAAGAAACGTCAAACCCTGGGTGCCTCGGCTCTTAGCGTGGTAACAGACATATTATACAGCAAATAAAACGTGACAGCTTTTCAAATGAAGGTAAATAGAGAGGGAGGGACACACATCACACATCTGCCAGAGTTGAAATAACAAGGGAACTGTAGCAGGCACATTATTTGTTTACATGTGAAGGGTTTGGACACACCAACTGAGCAAATAACACAAGAACATATGGCAGGGCTAATACAGTATATAACTTTACAAAGTGCCTCACAGAAAGGTATAAAATGGATGCAGATTCTGTGTTTGATTTTTGAAATACAAAACCATCTACTATAATCATCAAGGGAGCCGAACTGTACGTTCAAGTAAAACACTGAATCGACAGCTTGTAGTTAAATTCTGCAGATAGCTGAAAATACGTTTGCTTTCATGCAATTTTATGCAAGTTATTAAAGGTCTCATTTGGAATGGAAACCCCACAGATCTGCCCGTAACATTATGAGCTGGTGATCCCAATCCAGAAATGTATGCTCCTCCTCCCTCAGCCCCTCTTTCCTTCCCTTTTCTCCTCCTAGCTCCTTCATTAGGAGCAGAAAGAAGAAATTGTGTGTAAATGAAGCTGCTGCGGCTCTGCAGTTGTCAAAGCTGAGCCCAGCGATGGCTAATTGGCTCTCAAGAAAGCTGGGTGGGAGTCAGTGGGGACGGAGCTCCAGCATCGCATCAGGGTAACACGCAAAACACACACACACACACACGATAAAACACCATCCGAGCTCTGCCGGTTTATTGGCCGATTCTGGAGCTGCATTATATATCAGTGAAAAACTTTGCTGTCAAGGTTGTTTTTACAGTTGGTGGACTAATGGTGTTTGTCTTGCTGTACTTATAGCAATGCATACGCCTTGTTATTAAAGCAGCAGCGAGGGCTCTATTACATTTTCATTTATTGAACTAAGTTCTACTCTGCCCATTTCATTCTAGGAAGGGTTGCGGAGCACAAAACATTTACTGGATGTGACATTGTGTGACAACAAATCTCTGCCAACAAATCTGCTTCTATTTGATCCAAACACAACAGTTCAGACTGAAATTGGCTGCTGTGGTTGCTGCTAGGGGTGGGGGGGGGGGAATCGATGCAGCATCGTACTGCAATATTTTCCGTGGCAAGACTGTATTGATACACGGACGCCAAGTATCGATCTTTTATTATACAAATTTCACATGAGAATTTAACCTTTTGGTAGTAGAATAATAAGATATAAATTATTTACAATGCAACTCCTTGGCTTATCTCCAAACACCCAGTGACAGTTTCACAGAAGGTTTAACGAGTGATTACGCAACTGGTGCAGTGCTTGTTTGCTAATAAATGTTCATTTTCACTACTGTATTAAACAGGAAGTTGCAGATAAACAAAGAAAAGGAGGCTTGCACAGCAATGATAAGATCATAGTGAATCTAACTGATGTTGTTATAAACTGTGTGCAATAATGAAATGAAAAACTGTATAGATGTGGTATCAACTGCACTGATGTAATATAAATGATTTCATCACATTAACTTCACAAATCACAAAAAGAGCATAACACTATGCTGATATGATAAAATGATATGGTATTGTATTACATGATAAAATAGTTACAAATCCAATAAATAATATAATTAAAGCAGACTAGAAGCAACATTTTGTCACCGCAACACAAAGCATCTGCAAATGAACTATGTGGGACTGGATTCTCCAATTTGCAATTAATAAAGCTTTTTCATCAGAGTGGGATGTATTAAACACATAGCTAAAGCAACACACACACACACACACACACACACACACACACACACACACACACACACACACGACAAAGAAGGAAGTTGTAAGACTAAGTCCAGTCCTGCTTCTGTACCGGCGTTTCCTTATCCTAGCAGGAAATGGGCAAAATGTTTGAAACAACATGGGCTGAATTCAGGGAGAGGCTCTGTTGTCTCCGTCCTTCAGCCACTTCACTCCAAGTCGCTTCACTAATTCTGACCCCAGATAAAATTCCAATTCCTAATTTCCTCCTCAAACAAGACTCTAATTAATGATTGATTGTTTCTTTTTCTCTAGAGAGCGTCAGAATCTAAACAAACAATTATGTGTGTGTAATGACGCTGGCCCGGTGTGAGAGCAAGTCAGATCCCTGTTTACTGAAATTACTGCTGCTACCTCATTCATGTCTTCCTCTGCTTATTTCTGCAGCTCAAGCAGTGCCATGTTTCATTCATGAGTAAGAAAGGCATGATGTTGCAAGCGAGTGGTACCACTGCAGGACTTCAGAGATGTGATAAAAATGGCTGATGAAGAAATTGCATGAAAAGATGTTCAGTGAAGAAAATGGCCGGTTTGTGGGAATCAGGCTAAATAAACTTTTGTATTCTCAAAAACATTTCAAAACAAGATCATAAGGAAGACATGCTATGTTTCTCGCTGTCATCAGTCTTCAGCATTACAGGAATGTCTCATATCTCTGCACATCTGCAAACCAATGTGGTGATAAGATACACAGCAGCAAAGCCTCTTTACGTATGCATCTGCCAAACACTAATCTGCATTTACTGCAGAGGAGGACGAAGCAACAGTTGAATATAGCAGTATGTGGTGGTGACAGGTCAAGACAAGGCTTACAGAGTCTGTGATATTTCCATCATCTCAAGCACCACTTTGCAGAACGTCATGTTTTTAAAGATGGATAGATGTCTAAATGATCTGCAGGATTTTTTTAAATGGGCCTTCAAATCCAATTTCATAAATTAAAACACGTCAGAATAACCTTAATTACATCAACAAAGTGAATTACTTATTCCCCTAATTCTTCCCTTTCTCTTCTCAATGTCAAAACGCAGAATGAGTCATTGTATCAACGCAGAAAATTCTTACGACAAAGGTGGGCGCTCAAACTTGGCCCTGAAAAACATAAAACTTCTTACATGTTGCTTTTTTGACTGAGTGATATTGTCATTTGAAGTGGAAATAGTGGGAGGCTAAAGGTTTTAGCAGTGTTTGAAACAGGATGTGGACTTTCAAAGCAGCGTGATCACATAAGTTGCTTGTCCTTCATGTTGTCTCTGGTTTAAGTAGCCTGCTGTTGTTTAACAGGTATCACAGTAATTAACAAACCTGTCCTTCAACTGAAGAACCCACAGCAGGCATCAGTATTTCTTTGGATTTCATTTGCTTAGAAGTCTTTGACCAGAAATGTAAAAAGCATCTCTTCACGTGAGCCAGCGGACTCATTAAAGGAAATGATTGTTACTCACTGAAAGCAGCGATGGCCAGGATGATCGTGATCACTATGGACACCCAAGACACCCACAGAGCTTTCTTTCGGTAACTCTGTGCTTCATGAGGCTTCAGACGCATGCTGCTTTCCAGAAGACCTGCAGACAACAACACAGGGCACAGCGACACACAATTTACAGACATGACTCAGAGAGGAAGCAGGGCAGGGAAACAGAGGGGCGCTTTAACAATGACAATGCCAACATGCTGATGTTTAGTCATAAAACAAATCATTGGACGGATTAAAAGTTTGACCTGATGATGGCACTACACTACAGGAAAAGTTATGGGATCATGAAAGGGACTGCAATTCATCCTTTGGTGAATGTCTGAACCAAATTGCATGGCAATCTATTTAAAACTTGTCAAACATTTCACTCAAAATCACAAATGATAACCTCATGGTGGCACTAGAAGAAAAGTCAGGGGAACACCACATTCAATAGGATATCCTCTCAGGACCATGAAGGCCTGTACACAATTATGGCAATCCATCCAATAGATGATGAGACATTTCACTCTGGACCAAACTGGTTGACTGACTGACTGACCAACATTGCCCCTTATTGAAATGAAACCATGTGAGAAGTTTCAATGGGAAATGTCTCTGTGGTGGAACTGCTCACAACTCATAGACATCTGAACTGTGACCCCAACTAAACTCTGCTTCTTTGTAAGGGTCACAAGCCAAAAAAGCTCCCTGGTTGAGTAATTCATATCCACTTTTGAGTTAACTTAATACACTATCAATTGATACTTGTCCCATTTCATTGTGGTCGTTAAAAGTTATTCCAGAGAAAATCTAGTAATTCTGTCCTCTAGACCCTAAAAAAAACTGTTAAAAATCTATGAAGTACATGTAGTTAAATGGTGTCTTTCACACGTTACAGGCAGCTAGTTTCAACTTTTTTTTCACTTTGGTATGACAATGAACTTGCAGAGGCTTGAAATGTGTTTAAGTTATCCATTCAAATGAACATCATGTCTGATTTTGTTTTAGTCAGAGATTAAATTGTGAGTGCAGTTCTCATAAATCACAGAACCAATCTTCTGTTAGCACATTTATACAGCCTATGGTTAGAATCCTAATAATAATCAGGGTTGGGTCTTAAAAATGCACCCATAACATTACAGTGACTAGTTTCAAGATATTGAATTAACATGACATACCGTATATCTTAGGTTAATATCTGATTACTTACTTGGCAGTGTACAGGCGCAGCGCAGGAAAAGCATTTCATACAAACACACTTTCATCTGTGCCATATTTAAGATGTAAAACACCTGCCATAGCAACATTTCTTCAGTATAGTTGAAGGAATACAAGCGTAAACAGATTTCCTGCGTATACCGCATAAAATACATTGGGCTACTCTCCATGGCATTACGCACAGTGTGCACCCTGGCTACGGGGCATCCGGTGAATCCTAAACTTTCAACATATTTCACAACGCCTACCTCCGTCCTCTATGCTGTCTGTTATCTTCATCTCCTGGTCCATCTTGAAACCCTCTCCGTGGCTTTCTGTGTTGGGCTGCTGCTGCTGCTGCTGCTGGGAGTCCGTCTCCTCGCACTGCCCGTTCAACGCCGTGGGGTCTACTACAACCGGGTCCGGGACTGCGGTGGAGTCTGGCAATGTAGAGTCCGTCATCTTCTCAGCAGGTTGCGGTTCCAATGAGGCACTCCAAAAATGTCACACCTGGGCGATAAGTGCAGACTTTCAACTGGGGAGACACCCAGAGACAGTGAGGGAAGGAGGGAGACTCCTTGCAGGTCTGCAGGTCTACTAGCGCCAAATTACACACTGTAAGGTGAAACAATGCCGGAAATTAAGAGATGTGAACTTCAAAACAAACGCCTATTTGCCAACTGAAAAAAATAATGCGAAAATGTCTATTTTGTTCAAATATACAATACATCTGAGCCTTTTGTGTGTGTTTTTTTGTGTTTAGTTTTTTTGTTGCAAATAATGTCTATGCTTTATCATTACGGTATTTAAGAATCAAACATGGCTTTTATTACCTCCTGTTACCCAAAAAGCAGTAGTAATTTGGGTGATACTCAAGAAAATTAACTCAAGTAGGCTATTAAGTGTGCTACAATTTGGGAACTTTCCTTGAGTATGCTACTTTATACTTTTGATATACTAGCCTAGCCTACATTTACAAAGGATTGGGTAGCCTAATTTTTTTTACTCCACTATTTAGTCTATTACAGTTAAAATACTGCTCAGTAAAATTCTTAATGCTGAACTTTACTTTTAATTATGTTAAGTAGGCCTACTTTTATATTGTTGAATTGGAAGGCTACTTTTACTTAGGCTAAGTAAGAAGCTAATTCTTCGAATCACTAAATGTTTTCAAGTTGAAATTTGCAGTTTCCATTAAATTTAATGGAAACTGCTATTTATTTTGAAGGTGGTATAACCGGTAACCTAGCCTACGTGATGTGTCTATGCTGACAAATAGTCTGGACAGCCTAAGCAATAGGGAAAAAAATCACAACTGGCTCCAATTCGCGACGTCGTGAAATAGCTACACCTGGACTCTAATTACTAAATCCCGGTGGAGTTCACGAGAGCTGTGCTCGCGCTGGAGTCGAACAAAGCTGCTGATCTGCGCCCTGCGTCCGCGAGGAATCTGTCCCATGTGGATTGAGCGAGCCGGAGGACCTGCAGACAGACTGGACCCGTTACTCTCCTTTCACGTGCGTGATTGAAAGATAATATAGTGATAATAAGTTAGTCACAACAACGCGTTGTCCTCGTGAGCGGCAACCCATCAGTAGCTAATTTCTTTCTTCACTTTTCTGCCATCACACCCTCAAATAGACAGTTATTTCCTCCTCTGTGGCCAAATCACTGATGTGATGATGATGATTAGGAGAAGGAGGATGTTGTTGTTTTTTTCAAAATCATTTTTACTGGGTGAGAGGGCAACGACAATTCAAATCTTATATTTCAGGATTGAGTGTGACGAAATTATGTTTTTGGTTGGAGTTATTACACTAGCCTACACTGGGAATGGTAACGGGATTCCTGTAACGGGTTGCTAAGATACAGCGCTATACCTGCTTTTTCTGCTTTCTCTGGGTCAAACCCCGGAACTGATATGGGGTTTTCATTGAAGGCCTATTTACAAGTGATAAAGCATCCACTTTGAGCCTGAAAAACAATGTCCACATGTAAGGTGAATTAATTGAAATGTGAGGGGGACACAAATCGCCTACATTCACAATTCTGACATTTCATTAACAGACCACACTTAAATTAGCATAACATGGTTGCATACAGGCCTATAAGTTTTAGAATTGTTATAGCCTGCAGGAGCAGCCTAGGTAAGCTAAACCTAGTTTTGTTAGATCACTTGTAGCGGAGATTTCACTCGCTGAGCTTGATTTTTGTCTTGGTCTCTGCTTCCATTTAGTGGTAGAAGGAGAGTAATGCAGGCCAGAGGATGCTCCACCATGTGGTGTCTCATTGTAGTCTACATGCGTTGATCTCCCATGGAAATGTCAGAATCAGAACAGAAGAAGGATAGGCTATAAAACCGACATTTTAATGAATAGCAATTTTAGCTGTGGTCTGGTTTTCTTGTCATATTGATCAAATAGGATATTAATGTCTGAACCTCTTGAGTCGTTGCTTTACATGTCCCCGGGAATTCAGCCATTATAGAGGCTTGGTGGCAATAATAGGGAGATAGGCGATTTTACAATCGACATGCACCAACTCTGAATGCAATAGGCCTAGTGGTAACAATTCAACTTTGATTTCTAAGGGCTCTTCGGGGCTTTACATTAGTAACCTAAAAATAATGCAAAGTACAGTTGTGACCCCTAGTGGGTAATCTGGATATTTCGACCCTAATTGCATAGCCTCGCTATTTCTTTGAAAAATCAACTAGGAAAGCAACGTCTTTAGTAAGTTAGCTTCTGGCTAAAGGGCTGAATACATTTAGCTATTACATCTGAAATAACGTTCGTTTTTGTGGACAAAATGTCACAGCGTAAATGAGGTATAATAATAAATTGATTGATTGTGGCATCAATGAGTGCTATTTGCACTACCGAACACTGGTGGCGCTGTTCAGAAAATAGGTAACCGGTTTTAATCAGCTTTGGCTGCTTATTTCGTCCTTCCGGTGCCCCCGTCGCCCCACTCCCTCCCGATGCTAACACCGTCGGGCTTGGCTGTGGGAGCGTAATGGCGGTGCACCGGGGACCCTCTACGAAATGGCTCTTCACCCGGGAGCAGCTCGAAAACACGCCGTCTCGACGCGGCGGAATAGAGGCCGACAGGGAGCTTTCTTACAGGCAACAGGCCGCCAACTTAATCCAAGATATAGGCCAGAGACTCAACGTGTATCCTTTCTGAAACGCAAAGGCTAACTGTTAACTAGCAGACATACGGGTTAGCTCATTAGCAAACTGAAAGGCCGGAATGGCAAGCCTTGTTACAATTAATATTGTATCCCTCAATACACCTAAAATCTTTCACTATCATGTACAGGGTCCTCCATGATAAGATGGACCATTTAACTCCGCAAACGTGGTGTTAATATTTAGCTAGCTGGAAGCGTTAAGGCCTGCTTGCTATCTTAGCTATTGTTTTGTCTCAGACTGCAGATTCCATTGTTAGCTTTGTGCCTAGCTAATGATATCAGTGATGAATGATTACTAATACTGGTTGTACTTGTAAGTTAAACATATTACTACGTTTCAATAGGCTTAAAGTGACTGTAATTGAAAGTAAAAGCTAATGAATTTATTCTGCGATAGCATGGTACACGTTTTGCTAGCTGTCTCTACTCAATGCTAGCTTGATGCTAATGTGTCAAGGTTTCTACTCTAAAGCTGTTACATTCAATTTATTTGTACTGTATATCATCCATGTATTGTGCCTTAATAATATACCAGCTCTCAACTGATTATCAACACTGCTATAGTATATATGCACAGGTTTTATATGATTCACTCCTTCAGCAAATTCCATAGAAATGTAAGTAACGTTACCACTGCAGTGTTGGCTGATACCATAATTACCGGTGGTACCGACTATGAAAACTGACTGAGGTTTTTCTCTCTCTAGGTCATTTCTCAGACTACGTTGTTCCTGGCAGCAAAAGTTGAGGAGCAGCCCAGGAAGCTGGAGCATGTCATTAAAATAGCCCATGCCTGCACTAACCCACAAGAGCCTGCCATAGACACTAAGAGCAACGTAAGAAAACTGAGTACTTTTGGTTTTCATGGAATTTACTCAGTTAATAACTGACTAAAGTGCCATTGTGAGGCTTTTGGGAGAAAAGACATCTTCAACTGCTGTATAGCAGCAACAACATAACTATTTTAATAACTGGTTAATTGCTACTAGTTTTCCAAGCAGAAATACCAGCGTTTTTACACCAAGGATTTTGCTGTTTTTCTTTGGCTTGTATAATAGTAAAATTTAAAATCTGTGGGTTATGGACTGGTTGTTGGGACAAAACAAGCTATTAAAAGATGTCCCCTTCTGGAAATTGTTTTGGACATTTTCCACAATTTTCTAAGGTTTAATAGACAAAATGAATAATCAACAGTTCAAATATAGGTCTATTGTTTGTGAAGTCACCTTTTACAATTTGACATACGTTTACGTGATGTTGCAGATAAGATTTGGGGGGGGGGGGGACCATTGTCAAGTCCAATGTTGAATCTACTTATTTTAATCATGTGCTTTGTCTGCCTTATTAAAAACCACGTTCACATAATTTGTTGTGGGTAGAATGGATAAGGATAATGTGGTTAATTTAAGCCCCCTTTCACACATGCGCTGCAACCCTGAACCTATCTAGACATTACCCGGAGAGGCTGTATGTAAGAATTCACAGGAAGCAAGTGAGCGTGTTGATGTTTCTCAAGGGGCTGGTGTGAAACCAGAAGAAAACAAACATGCAAGGGTGACCAATAAGGGTCTATTATGCCCACACAGTTAAGCTCTTATATCAGAATGCTAAAAGGTGTAGTAGCTCCACTAACCCAACTTTTCTGCTGGCAATGCTTTTATTTTGTAGGAATGCTGATAAGTTGAATCATCAGTATATAGCTGCTGGAAAGCAGATTTTAAATTGTTCAATGATTGATCTTTTTCAGGCATTCCAGCAGCAGACACAAGAGCTTGTAGCACTGGAAACAATAGTGCTGCAAACGCTGGGTGAGTGTGATTAAAGCTTCGGTACTGTACATACAGTATTTACTTTTTTCTGTGTTGAATAGCTTTACTGGCTTCAGCCAGCCATTATAGCAGCATTATTCCTGTCGAAGGAATACGTGCAAACAGAATTACAGTACCAGATAGGCATGTTGACATTGCAGTTTACCTTTTCAAATGTTTAGGAAAGCACTTGAGGTTGTTCTTTCAGTTCCTTTCTCTTTAAACAAATATGGAACCACAATATCCCACTTGATTTCTGCTACTGCTAACACGAGTGGCTGATCATCTTCATTCAACATCTTTATTGCAGGTTTTGAAATAACAGTTGATCATCCACACACAGATGTTGTGAGGTGTTCCCAGCTAGTACGAGGTATAACATTCTTTTTCTTTTTACCATCACTTTATAGTACTTCCAAAGAATTGTTTTCAAAAATGATAAATCCTAAATTCCCTCTAAAGAAATTGATTTACAGTGTTTTTAACAACATAATAATTTAAAGTGCCACTTTTTCTTACTTTGGTCCCAAGTAACCAAGATTTGCATCTATACAGCTACATGAATCGTACTGCATAATTTACATTAATGGTATATATATATATATATATATATATATATATATATATATATATATATATATATATATATATATATATATATATATAAAAATGCTATTTCAGAGTGTCAACTTAGTTCTAAAATAAACTTTCTTCTTCTTTTTCAGCAAGCAAGGATTTGGCACAGACTTCCTATTTCATGGCTACCAACAGGTTATTATCCTGTTCCCCTTATTGCACTGTAATGGCACACTATAGCTTCCTGTCCTGCAGGGCCCCCCTTCCTGTGTCCAACGCCCTGTTTGCGCCTGAACCCCGGGAACCCCCGGTGTGGGGAAGTACCGACCAGGCTGCTGTGTGCGGTGTATTGTACAAGGGCTCTGTGTTGGCACATAGGGGTTGAATGCACTATGTGGAGTGTAGTGGTGCTGTTTACCTCTCAAGGTTGTTTGGTACGGAGTGCACATGTCTAAAAAAAAAACTCAAATGGTAGCCTGAATATAGATTGCCACTAAAGATTCTTAAACTTATAGAGTGCTTTGGTAAGTATAGTTTACAGTTCTTTTTTTTAACTTTTTGCACATTTTTCACCCTAAAAGAGCTAACATTGAAACACCAAACTATGCTGCAAACTGAATGCTTGTTCTGTGTGGTAATGTAGTTTTTATGACCATTTCAGAAATCTAACATAGTTGTATAATGCATGTGCATCGTAGGGTTATTGTCTTTTGAAGAGGAAATATGGTGGCAGAAATGTTTTAAAGATTCGCTACAAAATAATTTTCACTTTATATACACTGAGCTCTTAATTTTGATATTACTGTGCTGTTGTTCAGTAACTGACTTTTGAGGTGTTTATCTTACTTGTTTTACAGAGGCTGCTAGTATGATATGCAAGTCTGAGAGATTGATGTTCCCAACAAATGATGGTAGATAGGATCTCTTAATTTCAGTTTATGCACAAAGAATGAAGTCCAGATTAAAGTGTGGTGAATGTAATAACTTTATTGATGATAATGAAGGTATTAAAAGAATATATGAGAGCAATATTCATATTGTCGCGGTGTATCGCCAAGGCTGGATGACAGATACTATACTACTACTAATACTGCACAATATTTAAAAGATGTCGCACTCTTACGTGTTTTTTTAATTATAGGTATATTTAATGTTTTTTGTTTTTTTTAAATCATGCGAGTTATGCTATAAGCTGTCAGAATTTTTGCATATATCTATAAATAATATAGATAACTCGTTATATTTACCTTTACACTTTAAGCCCACTTTGTTATGCATTTTGAATTACAAGGCTGTTTAATATCTTTAAATGCAACTCACGTTAAAACTAAAACATGTTATAATTTCGGCTTTGCAGCTAAAATTGTTGTAAAACGGCAATGTTGCACTTTGGCTTAGGTGGAGTCATTCTACTTGCTGATATTAAAAGTAGAAAGTGGAATCAGAGGTAGGAGGGTTTTTAATCTTAGTTCAACTTTCAGTGTGATTCTGAGATAAATGTGAGCCCTGGTCATTTTCAGCAGTTTTAGCTTCAACACACTAGAGTCAGTTTGCAGTGTAGTTTGGGATTCAGGGTGCAGAGAAAATAAACCGTAAAAAACTTAAAGTCTAATCATTTGTCTTGGCTACCAGTGTTTCTCATTCTGAAAGTTCCCATGTTTGATGTCGAAGTTTCAGTGATGATGGTGCTGAACGTGCTGTCATCAATCATTTTTTACTAATGCAAGTAGTGAGTAGATTTTATTTAATTTGTTTATAAATTGGTATTTCCTGAAATTATTGCTCATTAAGAGATTAAGAAACACTATTTCTAATGTTTCATAATTTCCCTCTTTTTAAATTCAAATCAAAACAATTAATGTGGCCAAATACAGGTTCAATATATCATCATATGAAACACTTAGGAACATATTCTTACAAATGTTTTTTCCAGTATTATGAGGTAAGGATGTGTGTATGTGATGTGAAAATATTAGTTTGATTCTCAGTAATGCTTTAATGTTCTGCTATTAATTTGAACACATGTTAATGTTGCCTTGTTAAACTGCCTCAAATGCATATTATATATGTATTAGAATAAAAGGCCTTAAGCTGACGGCTGTATCTTTCTCTTTTGTTTGTCTCCTGCAGTTTGCACCTCACCACCTTCTGCCTACAGTACAGGCCCACAGTAGTCGCATGTGTCTGCATCCACCTGGCCTGCAAGTGGTCCAACTGGGAGATCCCCGTGTCTACAGATAGCAAACACTGGTGGGAGTACGTGGACCGCACCGTAACGTTACAGCTGCTGGATGGTAAGAACTTCTACCGCTGGTTTATCCTTCTCTTGGAGTCATAGAAAGGTTCATGCTCTTTTTAGGGGGGGGGGACGACTACGGCGTTTTCACCTACCCAATAATCCAAATGTTTTCCCCTAAACCAATCCTCAACTGTGAATGTATCTGCAAATTAAATATCACAGCTTTTAAATTTAAAAAAACTTGCTGATGGATTACATTACGGCCAATCTACACAAAGCTTTTTTAGAAAGTGTTTTTGACACTCGTCACTCGTGCGTTTTTCAAATCCATTTTTGTTGCGTTTTGTAAAGTGTAATCTGCATAGACGGCTGTTCAAATCAGACAAATATCCGTTAATTTATTAACCGTATCTACACTGATCAAGGCCAACAGTGTCTGTCACTACAATCATCGGTCATTTTCCAAGCAAAATGCCAAACATTTACCTCATTTCAGGCTTCTCAAATGTAAAATGTTTTCTTGTCTCTTTTTTTTTTTTACACTATTTGCTAACATTTTATACTTCACAGAATAATCAAGAAAATAAACGTCAGATTAATCGAGCGTTAGTTGCAGCCCAAGTGAATGCTACTAAATATGTGCACTGGGACCCAAACCATTCCTCTATTTTTAAGTAGGGCGACAAAGCGGCTGTCTCTGGTCTTCCCTACTGCCATTGCCTCATCATATGAAGTATTGCAGTCTCAGCCATTATCCTAAGCTATCAGTAGATAGCATGAGAATTATGTTAGTAATGAGCCTACAGTATAGAGGTGTTCACTGACAAAGTTGTCTTCACTGTTTTCAGAGCTCACACATGAGTTTCTTCAGATCCTGGAAAAGACGCCCAGCAAACTGAAGAGGATACGAAACTGGAGGGTATGTCATTAATTCTTGTCAGGCTACTATATGAGGGCAGCACATAAAGTGTGACTGGTACAGGTTAGGCCCAATAAGTGTCAGTAGCTCATGTTGAATTCTGTGTTTCGTAGGCTATTCAAGCAGCTAAGAAGCCAAAGACAGAGGGCCCAACAGTGGATAGTGCCTTCCAGGGGACGTCCTTAGATGGCCTTTCTGGTGTCTCCAACTCCTACTTCCCCTCCACCTCATCAGACTCTTTAGACATGCCCTCCCTTAACAGCATCGCAGCCTCCTATGCCTCCTACCAGCCACTGTGTGACCAGTCAAAGAGCTGCGACTACGACCAGTTCTCCGAGCCTCACCTTTCAGACTTCACACTGGTGAAACACGAACACAAAGCTGCAGGCGGATCTAGTAGTAAACACCCGCAGCTCAGTACAAACACCGCCACTTTTTCACGGCCACAGAAAGTCTTGACCCTGGAAAAGTACAGAGAGAAACATGCGGCGGACCTGGCCTCGCAGAACGGTATGAAGGAGGAGTCGAGCACAGACATGTACGCACCTCCTCCGGCTCTCTCCTCGCACCACCACAAGAAACGCTCTCAGGCACAGCAGGCCAGCCAGTCAGGTGAGAGCAGGAGAGATAAGACCAGCTCTAAAAAGGCTCGGCTGCCTCCTTCTTATGCCGAGAACGGCTCCGCCACGAGCGAGGAGCTCAAGATGAGAATCAAAGTTTCATCAGAGCGTCACGGAGGCTCGGAGCAGGGCGGGACTCTGACTGGAAAAGACAAGCACAAAGAGCATGCCCATCGTCACTCAAAACACGGCCACTCGCACCCTTACTCCCTCAGCGGAAATGGCAGAGGGACAATAGAGAACGCCTCCTTATCCATACGAGCGCCCGACGTTGGCTCCTCCGGCTCGTCTCGTAAAAGGCCTCACTCTGACGCCGGAAACCACAACCACCACCACCACTCGTCCAAGAGCAGCAGGAGCTCCAAAGGAGGCATCAGCTCGGCCCACTACTCATCCGAGAGCGGGAGCAGGATGATGGAGCACCACGGCCACGACGGAACCAACGGCATGCTGACCTCCAACGGCCAACACACTGACTACAAAGACACTTTTGACATGCTGGACTCTTTACTAAGTGCCCAAGGAATGAACTTGTAACCCTCGGAGAGGCCACAGTGTTGTCTAGAATAAGGTATTACCATGTTTAATAGTTTAAAAAATGAATTTATTTGTCTTAAGTTATCTGAATTCTGCATCGCCCTCAGTCGTGTCTACACACTGATTATTGATGATTCTCGTTCAGCTGTCAAAAATGTAAAATTATATGGATAGAGCTGTGTACTACTAGCTTGCAACAAAAAAACAACCATGAGAAGTTTTAACAACTCGGCTGGAATAATGAGATTTTAAAACATTCTTTTAACGCGAGCCGACATTATGATTTTAATGTGCATGTTTTAAGTCACAAAAGGGAAGACAAAGCTAGTGTTCACAGCTATTGTGACAGTTTACAGATGGTTAATGTTTTTTTTTTTTTTTTGGTATGTTAAGACATTTTGTTCCACTGAAAATCTCAGGTCTTGAACTTTTTTGATATAAGAACGACTCTTCCTCTGTTTGGGTTTATTACCTGTATCTGTGGAGATGTATCACCTCGTCCATTTGCTGACGATGACGGCAGAACTTCAGTATCTGTCTTAGGAAACGTGGTCTGCTTACTTTTCAAAGAGTGCATCAATAGTTAAAACAAGAAAACAATACAAATGTAAGGCAGACTCTATTTGCCGTCTATTGGGACTTCCAAGGCCGCACCTGAACTTAATGTGCAGACTCATTATAGAGCTACAAATAAAGTTTAAGTAACATCTGCTGTGAAAGTGCATTTAGGATATATCGGCTAAAATTGCAAAAGGGCCTTGTGATTGTACCTTGTCAACCGCTATACAGTATGATAAATGTTATTAACTATCAGAAAATACAGATCTCTTAAATAAGATTGTGTATATAGGACTGTAGTTCAGATTTCAATCTGTTGGTTTATTGCATCAGTCCAGACCTTCCTCCATTCAGTGTATCATGAGATCTAATGCAGACTCTATATTGATGAATTTATCCTCGATTTGTGTATTGGGAGCCCAAATAAAGGTGTAAAATTCATTTTTACACATCACAGCGATTTTCTGTTCTTAAGTGTCTGACATGAAACCAGAAACATGGATTTACCATTTGAGTTGATTACATTTGGTTGGTTCTGTAAGGTGATGATGAACATAACAAAAACCTAAACTTTTGAACAATGAAAGGAGTTACTCATCAAGGCTTTAAAGAGTGTGTAATGTTCTCTGTTTTCCTTCACTTTTGAAAAAGCTAAATTTTCCATGGAAAGCTGTCGGACCAACCACTAATTTAATGATCGAAGGATCTATTTTTTGTTTGTTTTCACAATCGTTTAGTCTATATAATGTTAGCAAATAGTGAAAAATACCAATGACAAGTTCACAGACCCAACGGTGACATCTTCAAATGTCTCCATTTTGTCCAGCCAAAGAGATTCAGTTTACGGTCATACAAAACCAGCAAATATTTACATTTGAGAAGTGGTAACCAGTCAGACATTTTTGCTTAAAAATAGATTAAAAGTGACAAAAAGTAAACTCACGGTCCGCTTACTAGCTTTTCTAGGGCTTTTAACCACAACTCGCTGTCTTTCTCTGGGGGAAAACAATGGAGTAATAATAAAACCTGAGATGACCACAGACTCCATCTGCTGACGATGAGCAAAAGGCTCAAGGCAAAAGCTTGATCTCCAATTAATTTACTTTTGTCAATGTTTTCCATCATTTTCATTGACTCTTAAATAACTTGGCAGAAAGTAGACTGCCATTTTTTTTTAAATTAGTTTAACACTGAATATTAATCTGTTTTTGAGGCAGTGTTAATACAATTAACCTACCTAAACATACTAATACAATCAGTAAAGTTACTGGTATGTAATGATTAGTCACAGTTTTGCTTATTTTTGTTGCCTCTGAAAGCATTGATTTTCCATTTTTGCTCCAACTTGTATGCAAGGACCTCTTCCCTGTCAAATCTGAACAGTCAACATGTAGTACTTGACTCGAGTAAAATGCAGTCCTCGGTGCAAAAAAAATGGTAAGCCTCTAATTTTGGCCTGGAAGGCACATGTAGCATGCAAAAATGAAAAGAACTGCCAAATCATGCAGATGGTTTAATCCCAGCCTCATAACATTGGATTTATTTCCCAATGAATTTAAGCCCTCGCTGCATTTGAAGATAAAACAGTCATTTGTCAAATGCCGCCAAAAGAAATTCTCATCAAAACAGAATATACAATGGTCATTTCCCACTGCCTCTCTGCTTACATATAGATTGATTAATTGATTGTTACAGGCTACTTACTGAACAATACTGATTACATTAAATGGCCATCTTTCAGTACATGCTAGGTTTAAAAACAGCCATATTGGAGCTCTAATAGACAGCTGAAGTGATTAGTAGCTGGGATGCTGTGCTAGTGAATTAGTAATGCTAATGGCAGTTAATGAGGCATGACTAGAAATACAAGTTGAGCAGAATATTTAAATTAGTTTGTGCTTCTAAACATGCTTTTGTGTCTTGATAATAGTAGAAACTACGAAGTCTGTTTATTTTAGTTAATTAATTACCTTGTGGACATTTTTTCTTTTGTTCTTGCCAAAGAAAGCTAATTTATCAGTGAAACCTGCCATTTGGTCCCTCCAACAAACCTTAAGGGGGTTTCAAGGTTTTGCTTTGGACTTTACACTCTCACACAATACAGCGCTGATGCTTCATCCGTGGGTAGAACATAAATCCAGTTCCTGATAATTAACTAGCACCCTCAGAGCAGACACAGCGTTTTCACCAAGTATTACCTTCTAATTTTAGTGTGGAAGACAATGGGGAAATTCAGCGGGAGGATGTCGGTGAATATTCAACCATCTGGACATTCTCGCATACTGGTGGGAGGGTGATGATTTATTTTCAGCAACCTCTCGAGCTGAATAAGAGACGCCTACTGTTCGAAAATCCGCAGAGAGGAAGAGATATGAGAGGCTTTTGTGAGCAACAAATCCCAGAATTAAGAGCCATCTGAAAGGAAAACACCGTCCAAGCTCTAATTACGACTCAAAAGACAGGGACATACAGCCATGTAATGCAAAGGTCCCTGACACAAATACTATTACTATCATTATGATTGTTTCAGCAGCTAGGGTAGCAAGTAAACGGATAATTAAGTTACACTTTAAAACATGATTCGAAGACTCAACTCATGCTCCATGTTATCCGGGATGCAACAAGATGACAGCATCATTTCAATTGATTTAGTTTGGGACAAGAATATTAGCCATTTGTCACAGAATTGCAGGTTCTGATGTACAGCAAAAATCCCCCTTCATTTCATGATGCGTCTCTGATCCATAGCTGTTTTACTGCCTCATGTCCACTAGATGGCAGTATTACATTTGGCCTTTTAATGCCAGCAGGGCAGATCAGCAGCACCGCAAACACCCAGCATCATTTTCACTGCTTTTAGAGGATAAAAAAAAAAAGAAGCAAAACAAGACGCAGTGTTGAATAACCTTGAAAGAGGATGCAGCTTTTCATGCCATAAACCCAAGGTGCCTCTCAGCACACACTGTGATCCTAGGTCACAATATTCACACACGTGTCAGCTCGTGCTGCCACTAACTTTGGACTTGATCCATCCAATTAACAGATTCAGATAACTGTCGGACGGCGGAGGCTCAGAGACATTCCAGGAAATGCCATGGCACTTGGTAATTTCAGCAGTGGAGTTGATCAATAGGCCTTTGCAGAGCAGCATATGGTGCACTTATATGAGTCTTAATGCAAATGATGCCCAGGAAATTGTGCAGGAAAGTGGCATAATTATAAGCCATTGAAAGTCCATTGTCATTCCTGTCTGTGAGGTCTCTCTTGAAAAATCAGGAGCTGATGGAAACCCCTCTAAGCACCCGAGATAGAGCCGGAGGGGGAAAATGACTGGGCCTGGGCTGCCATTATGCCATGGTAGCGCAATTATATCCAATGATTGGCAGGAGCATAAATTAGCCTCTGTCTTCATGGTGTGGTTTACTTTTTGTTTCCAACTAGTGCTAAGGTATCCCTTTTTCAAAAAAGCTGTAGCCCTCTCTTTAGCCAGCTGTTCTCAATGAAAAACAAGACATTATTTCACAGTTTTCCTCTGTAATTATTCCCTTTACTGCCCCAGTTTATTTCTCTGCCCCATGCAAATGCATCCTCTCGCGGCCTGAACACCAGAGATTCATGTTTGTGGTGGGAACCGCAAAGCACCAGCTGTCCTTTAAAAAGAAATGGCTAAAAAAAAACACACACACACAGTTGATGTGAAATGTCTTCCTCCCTACTCGTCCCCAATCATCAATAATTCACCGGCTTCGACATTTGAACTAATTATGGTGCACCAATGGCCTATTTGAGCAGGGTCCTGTCAGATGAAAGTTTCTAGGTCCTTCCTGTCAGCGGTGCAGGCAGCAGAATGAAGCGACAGCAGTGGAGGCTGAAGCCATTAAAATGAATGGAAAGCACCAACAATCATACACCTCTGACACACACACACACACACACACACACACACACACACACACACACACTCACACACAGATGTACCACACTGACACAAACACACAAATGAAGAAAAAAAAACATGAATTGCTGCTTCACACACACCCACACTCATATAGACATGCATAAACATGATGTGCTACAGTAGCTCACACACACATAAACACACACACAGTGACGTGCCCGCCACCTGTGTGGGTTGTTTGGCCTCCTCATCCAGACCTCTCTGGTTTTAATTAGCCTGCTGCTGAAGTGTTTTCCTTTTTATATTCTCTGAAGGGCGATGATAACGGCTACAGCCGAGATGGAGGCTCTCTGCTGGTTTGGTTCATTAGGGAGAGCATAATGACCCTGCAATCACAACACCAAGAAAATACCTACCCTAATAATTATTTTTCCTCCCAATGGTTTATATTGTGCTATGGCTTTTGTGAAAGGATTTATAATAATAATAAAGAAAAGAATCACCATCATCATGTTAAAATTGAGTTTTGTTTTTGTCGTTTTTGTTGTTTAAAACTGAAAGAATGATACACAGATTGACGTAAACTAAAATGTAACATGACTTAAAAGGTATACAGTAACATACAGTACAGAGTTTTTTTAGGTAAAATGTTTTTAGCCAGACGTCACTTAAAGAAAAAGTTTGATATTTTGGGAAATACGCCAAGAGTAAGATGAGAAGATCGATACCACTCTTGTGTCTGTACACTAAATATAAAGGTAGAGCGTGGAAACTGTTAGCTTAGCACAAAGACTTGACGCAAAGAGAAACAGCTAGCCTGGCTTTGTCCAAAGTTGAAAAATATTGGCTTACCAGCACCTCTAAAGCTCACAAATTAACATGTTAAATATCATTAAACCCATGTAAAACAACAAGTGCTAGCTGTTTCCCCGTTTCCAGTCTTTATGCTAAACTAAGCTTATCGCCTGCTGGCTCTAGTGTCATAATTAGTGTTCAGACATGATAGTGGTATGAATCTCCTCATCTAACTCTCATCAACCTCATTTATAGCAGCAACAGGAAGCTAGTTTCAGCAAAAAATATTTGATAAAGCCACTGTGCGCTACCTGCTCAGTAACAAAGGGCAGAAAGACAATTTAGCAGTGAACTAGCTAGATGGTAACATAGTGGAACATTTAGCAGATAAAGAGCCTGATATTTCTTGTAGGAGTTGGTGGAGACCAAAACGGAGCTAAAAGGTGAATGCACATTGGACCAAATGAATGCTAAAGTCTAAAAAGTTAGCTTCCTCACCCCTATCAAAGAGCTAGGTTTTCATAGTAACAACCAATGACAGAAAAGAGGCAAAGCTGGCTTATAGATTTGCATAACAGAATTATGAAGTCACAAAGAATAGATGACAAATAAATTAGACTGTGTGCAACTAAATGAGCTTTGAAGTTTATATGAAGTCTATCGCTGTGCAACCAGCCTGGACAGAGCTTTCAGATATTTGAAAATATTCAGTAAAATTAAATCAATTCAAAAGCAGACTGGTTTTGATATGTCATGTGGCGTATAGGAGTTACTGTTAACTAAACAAAGTGATATAAAACATGAGTGTGTGAGGACAAACTATATTTTGTTCCTCCTTCTTAACCTAATTTTCTTGACCTTATTGACGTTCATTTCCCAAAATATATATAAATAACTAATATAAAAATAAATAATTTGCTTACAATAATGCTTTTATGGGAGGGACTGCCAGTTGAAATAAATAACTACCATCAAGCTATTGGAAGTTCTAAGACGTCCTGTACTTAACACGGCGGAAGCAGCTATTTGGATCATCAGGTTTCTGTGGGAGATACAGCGGGATGTCATCGGCGTAGCAGCAAAACAAAACGTTATGGATTATGTAGCCGAGTGGGAGTATGAGGAGGAGGATGAGTTGGTTACATAGAAAACTGAATTGGAAAGGTAGGAGTCGAGCTTTCCATAGCAGGATTTGGGTCGGCAGAGCATAGAAATCTGGTTTACTGTGATCACAGTGGCAGGGTGAAGCAGTGGGGGTGCTGCCAAGGGTTTATTGATATCTTAAGGTGAAGCAGCACAGATGAAAATAGTGACTCTGGTTTCAGTTTTGAGATATAATAATGGTATCTTGCTTTTATAACTACTGCAGTTTCATGTAATATATTACACAATAAATAGACTATATATTTGTATGTCTGCTGAGCACAGCAGGTAAAATAAAAAGCAGTCACAATATTAAAAGGGTTTATATGTGTTCATATTTAACATTTTCTTTGTTTACCTATGTTGCCTTGACACGATGTCAAGCATTACAGCACTGACATTTAGATGACGCTAAAAGATTTATTTGACACTGAAACATCTTTAATCTTCTATTGACATGTCCTCAACAGCAGATGTGCGTGTGTGCAAGGCAGCAATTCATGCTTTTGTGGGTGTAACAAAGCTAATCCTCTGTGTGTGTGAAAGAAATATCTCAAAGATGCCTCTGCTGCTGGGTAATTTCTCCATCTTGTGTTCATGTACTCATATTATCTTCATTTTCTTTCTTAGAATCAGCTTGTTATTAATTTGACAAAGAATCAATCACTCATTCCAGCACACGTTGCAGTACATCTGACATTATGAATGGCTTAAGGGTGTTACACAGTAGCCGCAGCCCAGCTGGCGCACGTAAAATGTGACGTCATGGAATCGCCGTAACTATTTATACCTGCGCTGGTGGTCGCAACACTAGTTGCAGTCTTCTCCTGAACAGAGGTGGCGCTAATGAGGAAAGGCTACCGACTTTGCTCTTTCTACGGACTAGAAGAAGAAGAAAAAGGTAAACAACGGCAGAACTGGCAGCAGCATTGACGTCAATGCTTCGATTTGATTCGATGACCTACTTCGTCGGATCAAGCCTTTCATTCACCATAAAAGAACTCATCTTAACCCAGTAAGTTTACAAGACAGACTTGCAGTCACTCTGAGAGTCCTGGCATCCGGTTGCCCAGGAGCTCGTTCATGCTTCCCGTTTCCGCTTTGTCGCACGCCAGCAAGATCTACGTCATTTTGACGTCACGATGGCGTGCCCCAGCTTGGCTGCGGTTACTATAAAATGGCCATTATGAAGCATATTTGCCTGTTTATACAGTACACTCATATACACCTGTATATAAAGATGCTGTATCTTTATTTGTTTGCCTTATTTTTCTTAATGTTTGATTGTTGTATTTACTGGTTGTATAATCTTCATTACTCTCTATCAGCATCTTTTTTCTCTGTAGCTAAAGCTGTCTTCCCCACAGACATTATTACAATTTCATCTAAACTAATCTACAAAGGAGCCTCAACCATGTAAAGAAATGTACTGAAGTCATATATGAATGGATACATGCATCAAATAATACTGTTTTTCCCGTGTTGTCA
Organism: Sander vitreus; assembly: GCF_031162955.1. Lineage (NCBI taxonomy): Eukaryota > Metazoa > Chordata > Actinopteri > Perciformes > Percidae > Sander > Sander vitreus. The sequence goes on along the minus strand of NC_135878.1, from coordinate 4,375,725 downwards.
GAGAACAATGTGCAGCTCTCGTGAACAGGTCTACACTAATTAAACAAGAAAATGACATGAATAAATCTGTCTTTCAAAAAAATATACTGTATTTGATACATGCTTTAATATGTTTTCCTTTATTTGAGAAAGACTTAATATAAAGAGGTGATCAGTGTGTGTGGGACAAATTAGACAATTCTGCAAAACCCCGGACTACGTTGAAGTTTCCTACAAAATCTACACATGGAAACTACGGTATGGTAAGGTAAAGGGAAGGGAAAGATTGCAGTTAACTATGCTTAAAGGAATAGTTCAACATTTTGGGAACTATGCTTATTGGCGATTTTGCTGAGAGTTAGATGATAAGATGGATACCACTCTCTTATTAGTAAGCTAAATATGAGGCTAAAGCCAGGAGATGGTATGGTTAGCTTAGCCTAGCATAAAGAATGGAAGAAGGGGGAAACAGCTACAGTGGCTCTGTCCAATGGTAAAAACAATCTGTCTACCATCACCTCTAAAGCTTATGAATTAACAAGTTAAATCTTGTTTGATTTATTCGTATAAAAACCACACGTTATGGGTATACGGGAGTTATGTGCCATCTAACATTCACCATCCAGCTGCTTCCAGACACTGAACACCAGAGTTCCTGTTAGTTATTTGCTGCTAGCAGTGTTGCCTGTTCACTAATACACCTGATATGAATTTAGGACATCATGTGTTCAAAACTACTTAAAAAAAAAGTTGAATTATACAAGCACTGGCACAGTGTTGACTCAGTTTTTACACTCCCAGGATTAACGCTGATGCTTCTGCCGTGTGTTAAATCGTCCAACAGCTTCTCCAGGTATATCTGAACACCGCGTTCCTTTCATCACGCCTGGCAAACCTGCCCGCTATCACATAATTTAATAAGATTTATATCATCACATAGAATAATTCTGTGTGGGCTGATGGTGAATGTTGCTATAGCCAACTTCCCCCCCTTTTTTGCACCAGCCCACTCGCACAGTAATTGAGAAACTGGCATAACTGAATATACAAAAAAAAAAAAATGATGGGGGTGTGAAGATGTCCACGGTTGAGTGGCCAAATGCAACCCACTCAAAGAGCCAATTGCGAAAGTACTCATCAATACATTTCAATGGATATTTGTGACACAGGTATAATTGGTTTTGCATGAAGTCTGATTTACATATATGATGAAACATTGATGACATATTTTACTTGGCGACACATTTTTGTTCACTTGTAGCGACATCTAGTGAAATCATTTCCAATCCAATTTGAGGATGACCTTTATATGTTTTGAGTTTTGTTTGCCACAATACATTTAAAATATCAAAAAGGAAGGAGGCGAATGGCAATGGAACTGCTCTTTGTTGTATTAATAGGCTCTTTGCTAATGATGCTATACTTACATCACAGCTTTAAACAGGCTGAATTGAAATGCCAACATAACTGCAGAATGTAAATAACCATGTTTGCTGCTAAGAAAAGGTGTCTCCTTCCTGATTTAATTTTCTAAACTATGAGGCACTTAAGAATCTCCGCCAACAACTCTCCAACTTACACCCAAAGAAATTGCTCCTAACACTTAGTTAAGTTAAAACTTGGCCTCTGCAAACTTATCCCAAGGTTTTGGAATCAAGTCTGTATTTTTTGTTTTGTTATTTTTGTTTTATAATAATGGCTACAAGGTGATAATCATCTAGTGGCAGAAATCCCAGATCTGGATCACCACCAAAGGCGAATCAATTGTTGCTGAGTCCAAAGCCAATCTGTCCACCAATATCCACTGAAGGATGTTCATACGGGTTTGAAACATAAAGGTGGATATAAGAGCTAATTGCTCCAGTAAACATACTATAAAAGGAAACCTGTAGCTCCTTTGTAGATGTATGATGATTTGCAACATGTAGAAGTTGAGCGGTTTTTCAGCTGCAAGTGAATAGGGCTGAGGTTCCCTTCTGGCATCCATAAAGCATTACACACACACTAATGTGAAATGCAAACCGAACTGAACAGGAGTTCGACATACCAGAAATTCATAAAATGCTTGAGTAGGAACTGAAAACAGACTGCTTTAGTAGATGTAATCCAAATATGTTTTGCCAACTGGAAACAAGAGACCACATAGAGAACAGGCTGCAATGAAGAAGTTATTTCTTGCAGCCTGTCCAGACATGCTCTTTTTGACTGTGTAGATTAATATGAAGTCACCCGAAAGGAAGCTAGTCACTTTTTTTTCCAGCTCTGGACCTGTGATGAGGACATTTTGGCAGATTCCTTGGCCGACTCCATAGCCCCAGCATTGATGTGTGACAAGATATCTGTCGCTGTTCAGATGCTCACGTTGTGTGTTCAAGGCATTATGGGATGTTGTACCGACGGAACAGAGGGCTGATGCAATCGCCCTCTTCTCATTAGACGCAGAGCTGTCTGTGCTCATTAGGCCAACGGCAGCGCAGGGATCTATTCTCCTGAGGTGACCAAAGGTGCTTACACAGACCTTCCAAGTCTCAGTAATGATGCCCCAGACCTGTCACTCTTGTCACATGACATGACCTTTTTCTGGCTCATGCGCCAAAAAAATAAATAAATAAATAGTTTCACAAGATGAGGCAAGAGAAGTCCTATTTTGCCCTCCCCCCCCCAAAAAAATAAAAAAATCTGCCCAGCTTTGCATCAGCGTGCTAACCTTCCCAGCTGTTGGTTCACTTTTCACGAAAGTACACAAAGACAACTTCCTGTGAATTTATTGGCAATTCAAACGATTGCGATTCAGGTGTTAATCTAAGCACAAAAGCCCAGACCTTGCCATTAAGACCTATGAAATAAAGGCATGCTGAGCAGCGACAGAGCGGCTGAATAGATGTCTGGAAGCAATCTATGAAAGATGGCTGATCAATGGCCACAAAATAAAATGGGAGATGAAAATATGTCTTTTAAGGCTCATGAAAAGGGAACTTGTTGGAGGGCGTTTTGTTCAGCTTTCCATTTTTAACCTCAATCATCTGAACACAGCATACATGAAAGGGGAAAGTGGTAATACTGTAGCTTACTGTGGCTTTCTTCCTCTTATGTAAAGTGCCACCAGGACTCCTCTGTGACTGTTTATGACATTTCAATGTATGAACTGTATGTTTAGTTAATGCTGCATGCTTTTTTGCCTTAGCTTTACGTGTTTTTATGGAGACTTTCTTCATTGAATACTTGATTTTTTTTTTGTTTATTCACAGATAAATATGCGGACACAGCCTGCTGTAAAAGCGAAAATCTTAATGATAATAAAATATAGATGAAATTGCATCAGTCCTAAATTGCATTAGGTACAGATGCCTTGTAAAACGATGTGGTCAGATCCAGTCCTCAGGGGTCTTTCCAAACAAAGCCTGATTGTAATGGGCCACATGACGCGCCAATTTAGCCCCACACAAGCTCCAACATTCAAATGAGAGCGAGCTACAGCCAAGACATACATTAATCCTAGCCAGATTGGGGACTGTATGAATTATGCTAAGAACCTTATCTGTTATTTCCCCTGATCTCCTGTTGGGTGAATTGATTGCATTTTTGGTCTTAATCCGCAGCATGCCATGCATCTTGGGAGACAACCAGGGAGCCATCTTGAATAAATAGAATTTGGACTTGACAAAAGCCACCTCCAGCTGAGCAATGAGAAAGCATCCATTCACCACTGCACATCCCCTACTACGCTGAATGACTTTAGGAAATAGCCAGCCACTGTTTACATGGCACTGTTGTATCGATTTTCTGTTCCTCGCTTCAGCTGCAGTTTCTCTTGGAATATAATTTACGTACATGACACTCATCAGGATGGATAAGCCCATTTTGGAAACATCTATGTGCAACCAGAGAGGGTGTTTTAATGAGATTAATTAGATCGCTTATGAGTGATGGTCCTCTACCAATTACCTGGGCCATAATACCATTTCCCTCCACCCAGGGCGTCGCGCTCTGCCGAGCGGTGCCAGCCTTCTGCAAGCAGTTTCTGCAGCAGGAAATGATTAATCATCTCATCGCCATCCCAAGAGATATTATGACGATAAAGACAAAAGCCTCATCGGCTGTGGCCATTTAAAGCCAAGAATTGCTTCCTAAACGCAGACGCCGGAGTTCAATTAGATGATACGGGTGCAGCCTTTTCAAATACAAGCTCTCTCGATGTTGTAACACAACACCGCAGAGGTCTGACTGGAGGTCCATTCCTTTTCTATAATGAGGTTCTGCAGTTCACATTCCACCAAATGACTATCAGAGGTGCTTTGGCAAGACAAAGACCATGCCGTTCCTGTTTTTCACTCCTGAAGGAGAGCAGCGGGGTACGACCTCCCTCGTGTCTATTTCCTTTTCTTTGCTGAAGGGCAGGGAGGGTCACAGACACAGAGGGATCACAGTGGAGAATATGGCAGCCAGGAATCAAACCACAGCAGGATTCAGCCACGGATTGGAGAGCCGGTGGCTGCACGCAGCGCACTGCGCAGGCTTTTATTGGCCCTTCTCCATCACACCTGTCACGCAAGATTGGGTTTGTAGAAGCGCTTCCTTCAGCTGAAAAGGCCAAAGTAGATTATGGGGGCAAGCAAGGCTGAAATGGAATAACCAATGGAATGGCGCCAAATATAACGCCTTGCTGTCTGAATGCAAATCATGATTGAATTATGAATGATTTGTATGGTTTACTGTCAAGTTTTGCCTGGTTGGAACAGCTTCTCAAACATTTTCATGTCACAGACCTCTAAAAAGACACCACATCCTATGGGGAGAGAATAATGAAAATGAAACCTACAATTACAATCATTATCATCATTATTATACATAATGTAATGTCTGTAATTAGAGAAATTCCTATGGAATTGAGTTACAGCAATATTAATCTATTTCTCAATTTGCTGTAGACCCCCAGGAGCCCTGTAAAGGGCCCTTGGGGGTCCTCTGACCCACATTGAGAAACCATGTTGCAACTCTGCTATTAGCATTCATTTTTATCAGAAATCAGTATTCCTCTGTGAATGGTCCTCTCTCCTTTTTGATGCATACCAAAACCAACAATGTGTTAGTCCACCGCTCTGTACTTTCTGGCTTCCCTAACCTTTCACAAATACATTGTTTTACTTAAAAAAAAAAAAGTATTGCGAACTATTTTAAGCCGCGGATTAATACACATTTGGTGCGCTAGTGAAGATTTACAGGAGCAAGGCGGTGTAAATGGGATTGACTCAAAATAAATGCTTGGCGTGTCTCAGTTGCTAATCTCTTGATTTCTCTCAAATATATGTTATCTATACAACAAATTCCTCTCTTTTTTCTTCCTGATTTACCCTTGGTGTATACATAAATTTATCCTATCAGATGTGATGGGTGATAAGCTATCCCTAACTATCCTTGAAAATCGTTTTTAGCTTATGGGTTGTAGTAGCTAGCATAATGATATCATGGGTTTATTGATGTCTCCCTCAGCCCTCTACAGCCAAAGTCTACTTCTCAGTAGCATTGTTATTTTGTGTACTGTACTGTACTGTACTGAGGTTAACAGTGAAGAACCACGACACAACTGTCCTTGGAAAGTCTGCAAAACTCCGTACAGCAAAAGTAAAAATGCAGTAATGCGTGTTAATCAACTTGCCACGTTTTTTTATTCTTTTGACAAATTGTGATTCAAACGATGCAAACATTTTCAAAAGTAAAAACGACAATTGAGAAACAAATGTAAGACTCGTAGCAAATAAACCTTCCTCCGATCCAATCTCTTGTAACTGCATATTCTCCACATTTTATATTTCCCTTGGCAACACTTTACATTACGGAGACTAAAGCCCCAACTGCCGTTTCACTGTGTTTTTAATTAGTTTATTTTGGACAACAATGGAGCTCTATGGCACAGAGAAATACGATGGAATTTATAAATAAGAAAAATAAAGAATATGACCAGACTTCCATCCTTTAAAATCTATTTCTGTTGTAATAATTTGTGGTCCATTTTGATATGACAGGTTCACTGCTGTAGTGTTTTTGCACTGCACTTCTTTTTAATTCCATTTGCTTGGATTTTCTTCAGATGGCACCATATCTCTTTTCTTTTCTTATTGTCTTTTCTTTGTCACTACACTGTGATTTTCTAACTCTGTCATTATTTCCGCTACATATTTGCCCAGCTAATTTTGGCCATGTGACGTTCAGAGTGTGCTGTGTTGCTATGTAACCTGTTGAGACGTCTCTGCAGCAGTGGCACCGAGGCAAAGACGTTGATTGCACTTGAAGGAAAAGTGAATTTTTTGCTCTGATGTCAGCTTTAAAGAAAGAGGGGAGGGAGGGGTGTGTAAGACGGAAAGCAAACATGCAATCCTCGGCGGCCGTCCGTCGGTGTTTGAGTCCATCTTTATTACTGTCATCACCTACAGAGGTAATGTTTTTCCTCTGGGCTGATAGGTTGTCCAATGCAAACAGTGTCACACGGCTGCTTCGCTGCTCTTTACCCAGCAGCCCCTCTGGGAAGAACATGAGACGTCTTCATCTGGACGCTGCCTCATTATGGCTTTGTCTGACAAACACACACACCACTTCCTCTCTCTTCCAATATACACTTCTCCTCTGCCAAACACGCACGCTTTATTTGTGTAACGCACAGAAAAACACTCGGCTACACTTTTGCACAACTTTCCCTCCTCGCTCACTGTCTCTCTCCCGCACACACACATGCACATACACCTTTTGGGTGTAATAAAACAGCAGATCAGAGTCATTGGCTGCTGACAGGGACTGACACTGAAACCTGCTGTTGTTGGAAGGCTGCCTGGGAGATGTTCATTACTCACAAAGCTTGTCGGTTTGGACAGGAGAGGAACAACGGTCTTATTAAGTGGAGACCTGGAGCAGCCGTAGGGGAAATACACACACACCCACGCACGCACCCACATGGGCTCCAAGAAAAGTTTGAAGCTGTGGCTCCAACCGAGCGCTCGTATAGGCTGAGAGAAGTTGGGGCTGCCAGAAAAATTAAAAACTTTTCAGCAATGGCGGAATTTGCTGAGTTTGGAGTTTGACAGACAGACAAATCGTGACATGACGACATCTGCAAAGTCAACCGCGAAGCCTCAGCAGCGAGAAGGGAAGTCAAATTCTGCTGCGGAGGAATGTGAAGGCCTCATTTTCACAGGAGCATGCTGCTATTGATTGGAGTTTCTCATGTCTGTCTGGCTCATTGTATAACTCTCACAGGAAGAGATTCAATATTCCCGACATTGCTGAACCTGAAGCCTTGTTTCCATAGTAACTCTGCTCTCCGTCTTTCTAAACATAGCCCTCCTGAATGACTTTAGCTCTGTTCAGATCATCAAGCACAGCTGAAGAGGAGGAAAATGCGTGGACATGGACAATAATGTTCCTGACTTGAGGCGATGAAACGATTTGCTAGCTTGTCAGAACAACCAACGTCTTGGAGTATTTACAGTCCAAATCGTGGTTAAAGCAGCAGAGGAACCGAGGAAGGCAACAAGAAACAAGATGAAAATAGGCTTTTATTTCACTAGGGAGCGCTCATCTATCTTCCAAAAAGGAAGATTTACAAGGCGCCACATGTTGAGGGCGCCAATGAGGACACTTGGTTGTGTTTTCTGCCGTGAAGTTTTAATCACAAAGCCCCCAATTCATCTCTCACCTGCTACTTTTCACCAAGTTTGCAAAAATCTTAAAATAGCAGCATCTCTCTAAACAACCTGCTCCATTTCAGCCTCGAGCAAAAGGGGGCCGTCATAAATCAAAACTACCACACTTGTGACGTTTCGGGGACGAGAGGGGAGTTGGCTGAATTAGCATTTGATGCAGTCATCACTGTTTTTTAGGTAAATTTCCACAGGTGCAGCAGAGTCCAACAAGACGCCGCTGATATCATCAGAAAGTGAGGGAGAGGAAAAGTATGGAATCAAAGGAAACCAGGCCTTTAATCCTAATCTCTCAGAGGGAATCGCATTTCTAATACTTAAATGTGAGTGTTGTCATTGAAAAATCATGATGCATCTTGATGCCAGTGAGGATTCAACAATGTGATTCAAGAAATGTTACACCTATACAACCCTTACTAAACCTTCATTTCATTTCCGGATGAAGAACCTGCTGATGTCTGACGCAACCTTGGAAGCAGCAACACTCTTTCTCATCTGGCTCCGTTCTTTGGCTTGCTGAGCCGTCCTCTGTGGAGGAAAAAAATGGAACATGATGTAAGAGGTTAAATCTGCAGTCGGCGCTGAAGAGAAAAGCGAGATCAATATATTGAGCATCTCTAGATTAAAGTGTCTGAGTGGTGGCATAAACAGCGAGAGGATCCCCTTATCAGAACGAGCAGCTCTCCACATCAGTTTATACACGTCGACATATGAAGCGTTTCCTTCCAAACTGACACCCACTCTGACTAAAATGCATTCTGGCGTGAAAGTAAAGCACATTTTAGCTTACAATGAAAGCTCTATTTTATTTTAAAACCTCTGCTCTCAGATCACTTCTGTTTTTAAGGAGTGGATTGTCTATGATTATGAAATATTGACTGAAGAAGTTCAAGAAGGAAAATTGTTCCCAAGGCAACAAATGCTATATATCATGTCATACAGGCACATCATGTGATGTTATTATAGGCAATATATAGCTTTGTGAGGGATGGTATGACTTTTGATGAATGTGTTTGACCATGTATCACATTACTGCCATCACATATGATCCTCAACATGAGTGATGAGACTTTCTTTTTATATGGGGATAAAGGAGAGGTCCATCCACGGTGCACCTTAAATGTTAGACAAATTGCTTTTGCCCCTTAAGCCCTTTGGCTCTAAAAGCTGGTGTTGTGGTTGTCATGGGTGCAGCGATGCGGAGTCTGCACGTACGGCTTTGTGGCAAACGGTGCAGAGCGTCTGCAGGTTGTCCAGAGAGCACTGTCCTCCTCCGCTGTAGACCGGCCGGATGTGGTCGACCTGCCAGAAATCCCCTTCGACCGGAGCGCGGATCATCTCATTCAGCTAGAAGCACACACAGAATGAAATAGTGAGCGTCTCAGTACAATGACTACCCTTGGATGTTTTCTCATATTGCTCCAAATTGCCAAAAACAAGCTGTGATTGCGCTGCCCTTCCAAACCATCCATCTATGCTGAAGTTCATTTTTTTTAAACCAATGTGATGTCTTTAGTAAAGCGCCATCTTTTTCCAAGTGCTAAAGAGACCTAAATTGTTATTACATACACACACACACACACACACACACACACGTATTAAACAAATCTCTGCACCGCAGGGCCACTTCTGCAATGCACTTCACAATAAAAGAGGATAAAAACAAATAAGACACAAGGAGTACAAATGACAGCAAGACGCATAAATCTACAATAGGAAATAATGAAAGAAAAGTGCAGAATAAGGCATCTGATTAAGGTTTAAAATGTTGAGATTAATGTAAGCCTGTATGATTGTGAGGATAAGACAATTTGATGAAACAATAATTGCACCAAATCAATGAAAGTGAACTTTGACTTTCTATTATCCATCACCATGAGATGCTTCAGGTACAGCCATGAAGCAGCAAGCAAAATGGTATTGGCCTAGATAATGGGCAACTGTTGAGTACATGAAAGTCTGTCTGACAAAGACAGCGAAAAGAGGTTAAATAAACCAGAGGGAATAACATGCTACAAAAGGATGCATAGACCTAAAATGCAATTTTTAAGCTGTTATTGACTTTGTAATATTTGGTATTTTCAACTTTTCAGAATCATATATGTAAACGCCATACCATCACTTTCCTGTGAAAACCATTAAAATAGTGTCATTACCAATATTGGGAAAAGGTTAGCATGCTAACACACTAAACTAAGATGAACATGGTGCACATTACCTACTAAGGCATGTTAGTAACATTCTACTTTACAGTTATGCACTTAAAATACTACTTCACAACACTGAGGCCCTATATTTAGTAATAATTACCAAGCATGTTAGCATGCTAAGATGAACATGATAAACATGACCTGCTAAACATTAGCATAATAACATTGTCATTGCGCTTATATTAGCATGCTAACATGCAACGTACCTGGTAAACATCAGCACCGTAACATTTTTATTGTAATGATGTTAGCGTGCTAACATTAGCATTTAGCTCAAAGCTCCGCTGTGCTTAAATATAGCCTAAGAGCCGCTGTAGGTGTCATAACCTGTTGGGTGCAACTAATGATAATTACACTATTGATTAATCAATTTTTTGTTTTTTTTTATTAAACTGATACAGATTGCCTTTTTTTTTTATAACAAAACTCAAAGATATTAAGAGTAAGCAAGTGGAGGAGCAAAAGATGATTGAAAGAATTAGATACAAAGAAAGAGAGAAGCTGGATGGAAAGAGTTCAGGGCAAAAAAAACATCAGTTTTCATGCTTTCAGTGCTACTCTGTCGACATTAAGGCAGCGAGAATTGATCCCAACAGATTTAAAGAACAAGCCTGCTCACAGGGGCAGAGTTCACGTGTCTCTCTCACACATACACACACACACACACACACACACACACACACACACACACACACACACACACACACACACATCCGTATTAAACAAATCTCTGCACTGCAGGGGCACTTCTGCAATGCGCTTCACAATAAAAGAGGATAAAAACAAATAAGACTAAGACACACACACACACACACACACACACACACACACACACACACACACACGGCCCCAATACTACCAAACGCACCCAAAGGCCATTTTAAATAAAGAAAATACACACACCACCAAAATACCAATACACACATGGCAGAATTATTTTACACACATACTTGCACACACCGAAAGAGACCCCAAGGTACACATAAAGACCCCTATACACACACGCACACACCAGAACCCCCTGTATGAACCAAAGAATGAGCCTATAATCTTGAGGCTCCACCACCGCTGCGGCGTCTTATCATGTGGCTGAGTTTGTTTCCTCTAAAGCTCGGTGCATCGATCGGCGCTGATGCTGCTGCTGGCGGAAATGGGAAGAGTGTGTGTGTGTGTGTCTGTGTGTGCGCAGGGGGCTTTGCAGGATAACAGCCAACCAAATCAAACAGGCTTACTGGTCGAGGCCTGGCACTGGGAAAAAAAATCAATGGGCCCAGCAATCCATTTACTGGGAGCTAGCCCCTTAGAGTGCAGATCAACCTGTGTGTGTGTGTGTGTGTGTGTGTGTGTGTGTGTGTGTGTGTGTGTGTGCGCATAGGTAGGTGGAGTGGACAGTGCAGGCCGCTTTTATGTTTGCACTTCCACAAACAGACACAAAATGGTTTTCCTGGTCAGTTATGTAGCTCACATCAGGGGACTAATGTTAAGACGATGTGTTATTGTAACGTTTCTAATACTGAAGGTCTAATAAGGTTGTTATTAACTGCCATTAAACTTCATCACTTCCAAAAAAATCTTCATGTCTGGTTTATTTCTTCCTCTGCTTCAGTGTCTGACCTGTTTGAGTGACAGCTGCGCGAGCCAAGTGCTCTCCAGCATATCCTTGCGCTGGGAGGGCGGGGCATCACGGACCTTCAGGAACAGGTCGTGGGCATGGAGGCTGCAGTGCTGACAGATGCCCTGCTCCGCCTCCAGCACTCGCGAGCGCATGTACGGCTGGCTGGAGCGCAACTGGAACTCCTCCTGGCACCTATGAGTGGGGAAACATATACATCTGCCTTTACATTTACCAACACCAACGTGAAATTCTTCATTTTCAGACAACAGAAGAAAGTCGTCACTGTCATTTTCTACTGTAGTTATGATTCAGCTGAAAGGCGCAGGGGTGCACATCAATGTGTTGAAGTTTGATCAAATCCAGGCATAGAGTAAAGGATCTCACCTTGACTCAATGACCTAAATTTAGCTCGTGAAAACAACTTAGGGAAATTCTACATTAAATGGGTAGTTAGACTAAAGGGACACAGAGACATATTTTCATTCATAAGAATTTAGTTGGCGGTTGTATTCAGTGTGACCATGGGAGTAAGCAGGAAAGGGTGCAGCGTCTTGCTCTGGGTAAGCAAGACATTGCAGAGACGGAACTAGCAGAATTATTCCACTTAAAAATATAATATATATTGGTGTTAAAATGCAGTGAATTGATCTTGAAAAAAACAGGAAACAGGAAAAAAATAGGAAAAGTACGATTATAAATACAGGAGCTGCAGTCTAATCTGGGAACAGCAATCTATTCTAGTCATCAGAAAACCGTATTCCTGCTGCAAAGCAAAGTCAGTAAAAAAAACAAGGTGAAGTCAACATTAAAGTTTTTGAGTTTGTTTTGCACAAAAACTCTTAAAGCTTGGGGTATAATTGAATTTTTAGGTGCCAGATGGATGGGCTTTGGCACAGAGGACAATTGGTACAGGAAAGTTGAAGCAATCACAGATACAAACTATTTGAAAGTTAATTTAAAATGCTTTTTTTGACAGATGTTTTTCCAAAGATGGATGGATTGACCCGTTGCAGTAAGCCCCACCCATCTGGTGCTCCAAGCAAGGAATGCTAAGACTTACATGCATCTGCTATTTGACACAAGTCTTCGGAACTTTTTGTGCAACTCTTTACAAGGACCTGGAGGATGCTGACCATGATAATCGACGTGTATCTAAAGCCATGTGTGTACAGCTTCGAAACTGAATGTATTTAGTGTCACTACATACCTGTGGCTGCAGAATCGTGTGTCCCAGGCCCCGCCGGTGGTAGAGCAGGATTGATGGCAGGACAGACACAAAGGGACACCCTCACTGTCCACTGCCTGCAGGTAGCCAGACTCTGATGAGGGCTGCTCCTCCACTGTCTTACAGGACTTCTTGTCCAGGCTGCAGATTGAAAAGCAAATGTAGTACAACTACTCAGGATTAAAAAGTTCATTCATTGGCTGCTTTAAAAAAAACAAAAAAAGACAAAATCAGAGCAGCAGAGTGAGTGTGTCATGACTCATGATGTTATTGTACCGATAGAATTAGTGATGTGGAAATGTACATTATTCAGAATTTATTAAGTTAACAGGTAGGGAGTTTTGAGTTTGCAATTACAGCAAACATCTATAGAAAATGTAGAGGTGAGAGAAAGAAAGTTTCTTATAAAATAAGAATTCTATTATATCTCTGTCCAGTATCCATGCTTACACTTTAGCCTCAAATATGTTAAGAAACGCAATGCTTAGATAACTAACAGGACATGTTAATATGACGAAATGTGAACTTAGCAGACTACTGGCTGAACACTTGTGTGTAACGTATAGACAAGAAATGTGCATTCTTCAGAACTATTTCGATGTCAGAAGATAGGGCACAAAATGCTGCTAAATAAAAGGATTCCATCCAAGCAATCTATTCTTTGTATCTTTTTGATTCAAGCAGCATGGCTGCTGCAGATTTTAAGCCCTTTACGCACTTAACTTCAAAGAGAAGTTACCTTGACCCATGTGGTAGACATCAGTCTGTAAGCCAACAGCCAGATTCAATGTAGAGCTCAGTTCTTTGAACATCAGCAGAACAGCAAACACATTTCAATAAATATTAATTTAATATAAACATTTCTGCTTGCTTTGTATGCTGCAGAGTTGATGGACATATAGTGTGTGTTTGTGTGTATATATATATATATATATATATATATATATATATATATATATATATATATATATATATAATGGTGATGCATCTGCAGAACATTTCAAGTATGTGTATGCCTGTCCTTTTGGCAGAGGACAGCGAGTTTGGGCATTTGCCATGTTGTCCCAGCAGGGTGCTATTGCCACGATGGAGGGGACAGATGGACTAAATTCTCTTTCCCCATAGTTTACAATTTAGACAGACAGAGAGAGGAACAAAGAGCCAGAGACAGAGCACTACATAGTGAGATTTAATCATTGAAATGGAGAAGAAAAACCCTGCTCTAAAAAAGGAACCTTGCTGCTTCAAAGTTGAGAAGATACAAAAAATTGGAAGTACCAAGAGACAAATGCTGTGCCAGCAACATCTAGTGGATGAAACGAAGACAGAAATAGACTTTTTTGTGGTGTGCCCAAACTGCCCAAATTGTTAAAACATGGCACTTTAGAAAAAAAAATGTAACCCAGAAATACATGGCTTGCTAGTAACTGTAAATGTTGAATGCATTAGCCATAAAAGTGAAAATAAATCAAAAACATATAACATAAGAATGTATTATTCTTGCAATGTTATTAAAATGAATTATTATTGTCACTTTAAATTTGGCTTTCAAGTTATTTAAATTCATATATGCGCAAAGCAAGTGAGCATGTTGGCAGCTCTACATCGCAGCATGAGGTACCTCATGCTTGAAACCCCAGAAATCATGCAACATGTTTTCAGCAAACGGCACACAGCCTGTAATGTTTACCACCGAGCTGATCTCTGATGCTTTATACCAAATGCACGAGAGGAACGACATCTGACGCTGGTGAGTCCAGCTGTCAGTGGAGTGCTTGCAGGGGGAAAAAAAATTATATTTTATACATTTTAAATGGTATCTTCCTGCAGACAAAACCGCAATACCAGATAGATTTATTTTAGAAAAAATACAGTTTTAACAGTGACATTAAAGCAAACTCCTGTGATATATTCAACACTGGGTTGACGAGGTATGGATGGCAAATATCACCTCAGTCACCAGTACACCAACTGAATTAAAAAATGGAACAAAGAAATTCAACTTTGGATACAAATCAATATTGGCTTATAGTTTATGAAATACAAAACACTAAAACAGTTTCTTTCAGTGATGAAGAGAAAACTATGCTACATTATCCAATTATCTTTTCATGTCGTTACCATGCTAGCAATTACACATTTTAGCTTTTTAGAGAAAACTATAGTCTCTTGCTAAACAACATGCTAGTTTCATGTTGTCAGCATGTTAGCTTGACAACAATGTTGGCTTTTGGGAAACATTTGTTTTTATATTTTCAGGGATACTTTTGTATTCCCCAAGCTGTTCAAAGAAGTATAGTGTATACAAGCACAAATTTCAGATGGCACCTTTAAGACACTTCATGGTATATCACAGACATTTTGTAACACCAGTTGCTGTGTACATATGGGAAAGAGTGCGTGTTTGCTGCAAGTTTCCATAGTGATATTCCCTCCTGGGTGAGCTGGTTGCATCTTACCCAGTAAATTGTATTATGGTCTAGATTTACTGTACAAACACGCTCAGCAGGCCTTTGTGCCTCTCCCACAAGGCACACACAGATCTCCATGGAGACAGCCTAGGGCAGGAAAATGAAAATACACCAAACCCCAAAGACAAAGCCGCGTGATGACACAAATCACTTCCACGTAGAGACCATGAAACCAGGCTGGACATGATCAGGTAGATCTAAATACTGTTGGTGGGGATTTAGCACTTGTAATAAACCAAACAAATAAAGAAACCCAGAATATAGCAAATGCAAATTAATCTTCAGTTGATTTCCTCCTGCCGTGAATATCCACCCACATATCTGCCCTGTAACCTACCTCTCTGAAGCAGGTGGTGTTAGTGAAGCAGCAGACCTCCTCTTTGTGAAGAAGTTTTCATTGGTGACTAGTCGGACGCTGCCTCCCTCCCGCTGGGCCTTGCTCAGGGAGGCCTGGGCTACCTCGTCTTTACTGATGTACCTGTGGAAATGGGATAAGCAGGGCCATGAAGGAATGGAGGATTTGCAGATGTTATATAACTAAAGAGCTTGAAGAGAGCTGATTCACATGTAGAGAACGTGGGAGTTGGTGCAAGTAGATTCAGAAACTCTTCCTGGACAGCATTAGTAGCAGCTAAAATAGAAAATTTGATGTTGCTCAAGCATATCCGTAATCTTTGACATCCTGGGACTCACCCACATAAATGTAACACACACCAACACCCACAGAACTAGCAACACTTTACAAACCGCCTCAGTGCAATGCCAGATGTGCGGTTATACTTTTCTGGACACCAAAATGTGCTTAAACGCGCAAATTCTTACTTTCATTGCTTATTTTCAGTGTTATTTGTGTGCTTATATTCTGTTTGTCCTCTTCCCCTGCTGAATCCTATCACTATTGCTGCTGCAGCAATCTAATTTCCACACAGTGATCGTCAATCACCTGATCTAATCCATCTACCCCGACACTCGTTTTTATGGCCCTTGTAATACAGATGCTAGGTGTGTGAAGTCGAAAAATTGCATGAAACACTACACGTCAATCTGGACAGGATTAAAATGACCTCAGGGTGTCAGAGTTGACGCAAAATACAGGAGAGGAGGATTTGGGAGAAAAATAAATTTTTGACTTGTTTGTTCTAGGTGGAAGAAAATAGCTGTGGTCTTGAGAGAAAAGTGACCAATCACCAAACGTCCCCCAGGTAACAGCAAGGCTTTCGACAGAGGGATGATACAACACCCTAATGTTCCCTGTGGAGCAATTATCCTTTCTCTGTCCTCCTCTACAGGGAGGTCAGAGATCAGGCTTCGCTACTAAACACCAGTCCTGCAGCTGGTAGAGACTCTGTGTTTTGCTCAAAGACACTCTGGCAAAGCGGATGTTTGCCAACTCCCAGCTACTATCGAAGGTTTTACGATAGTATTTTGTGGCCATGTGGTGATTTTTGCGGTTTGCGTAACATATTGTTGTGTACCTTTATTTGAACGTTTCTGTGTTAGAGGTGCAGCATGTGTCTCGTTCTTATTGGATAACTGAACGATTTAGCCTCCTTGTGTAGAGTATGTAAAGGCTGTGCTGTCACCCTTTGGGTCTTGTGACAATAGGCATTGGTTAAATAAAGATGACTCTTTTAGTAAGTCAGCTAGTGAGTCAAGATGATATACCCAC
Source organism: Sander vitreus (assembly GCF_031162955.1). Classification (NCBI taxonomy): domain Eukaryota; kingdom Metazoa; phylum Chordata; class Actinopteri; order Perciformes; family Percidae; genus Sander; species Sander vitreus. The sequence goes on along the minus strand of NC_135878.1, from coordinate 4,358,865 downwards.
AGAAAAGGTTTCTTTTGTATCGACTAGAAAGAAAGCGATTAAGTTCAGCAAAGCAACAATCTGCTGCCAGATGTAGTTACTGATTAGGGTGCAGATAATGAGCAAAAGGTTTTAAAGAAGTGAAAAGCAAAACAGCAGCTTTAAAAAAATAAATAAATAAAAAAAAAACATGAGATAAGAAAGATGGATGGAGAGACAGGAGGCAGCCACTGCATGGTATGGCAGTTTCATAGCAGCTCTGGCAGCTTTGCCAATTCTTGAACTTTAGGATGATGAAACAGTAGAACTTCTACCATCGAAATAAAATCAATAATTGGAACAGCTCGTAGACCTATAATAGATGCAGGAAATACATTTAACACTATTTAACTAACTACGCAGTAAAAGACAGATACAAGTTGTCTGCGGTTATATGTTGAATTAACTATTTTGGCTTTTTCATTCACATCTTCGTGAAAGGTTGTTGATGCCGCTCGCAAAATCAAAATTAGATGTTTCAGCAAAAAAAAAATTATATATATATATATATATATATATATATATATATATATATATATATATAATGCTGACAGGAGTATTTGCCAGTATCAAAGGCTTATTATTTCAAATAAAAGAAATGTAATTATGGGTTATTTAATTTTACCTAAATGGTTACACGATGTGTTTTTATTCTGACTGCGCTGTTTCCCTGATTACTAATGAAATACTAGCCTCACTACTCACTCATTATTCCCTATATATTGTTATTAAGTAGTGTGAACTATATAGAAAACGACCAAACGAGATTTTGGACACTCACTGAAAACACATCGTTGCGTGACTTGCGTCAGGAGATGAGCCCATTATTTGTGTGACAGAGGCAGGCGCACCAAGCATCATGTAAACAAACCGAAACAAAAATTCTTCTAATACGTCCCTGAAACAAACCCAGGAGGAAAGTAAAAGGTTGTATATATGTTGCATGTTACATTTACACTGTTTAGAAACAAAAGCCTGCTCCATTTTAGTTTTTGCGGTTATTTCTATAGGGGACTATATAGTGAATGAAATTAACCGCGGAGAATTCGAACACTACTACAAAATGGCGAACACACTATATAGTGCACTATTTCCGTGATAGGGACCGGTACAGAACACAGCTTCTGCTATTTAAACAGGAAGGTTTCGCCACTATTAAACTAGCTTTTAATATTTCTACTTGGCCCTGCAGGCTATGCAGTGACATTTTTTATGCATTTCAACCACCTCCATCTGGACATAATACTTATTTGGGAGGGAGATGGAAAGAAGGTAAAAAAATAAAATAAAGGAAAGATAGATGACAGGAGGCAGAAAGTGGAGGAGGGGGACACATCAAAGAGGAGAAGCTTCTCTGGAAGCTGAGGGGAGATGAGGAAGAAGGTAAGTCTCCATCAAACACATGAGCTTCCTTTGCTTCAAACAGTCCCAGCACAGAGGCTGGATGAAACAAGATACCTAACACTAAACGGGAGTCCAACTGCGCTTCTGGGAGAGTTTGGATGTGTGTATGTACTGTTTTTTTTTTTTTATGCAGCTGGGTGCTTTGACAGTGATTCTGTACACTAAGGTGACTGCTGCTCCTTCCTTATGCATCATTTTTTTTTGCACTACAAGTGTTTGACCACCAATTTTCTCATCTAATTAAGAAAGAAAATAAGTGAATTTCCAAAAAAATGTCAAACTATGCCTTTAAGACAAGTTAGCAACAGCTACAGTGGACATGGTTTTCTGCTGGTAGCCATTTGATGCACAGCTGCAGGAGTGCTGCTGCAGACGTGGTGGCAGCCGGGGCCAGACCCTGCTCAGCTGTGTAAAATTAAACTAACGAGCTAATGCTGTGGTCTGGCCCAGATGAAGCTGCTGTGATTGATGGCTACTATCCTCCACTGGCCTCAGAGAAGCACAGCTCCTACAGCAACGGCCTATTCAATTCAAAGAAACTCCAAGCTGGTTTGCTGGAAATTAAATGCACTGCCATAGAGCCCAACAGTGTGGTTCCAGAAGTAAAAATCCCATTGATTTTCTCCATAAGGATTTTGATTATCAGCCATAATGTCTAAACCATCTGAGGTAGACTGACCATGAGACACAAGGTTGTGAAACGAAATTTTTTTCTCCCGTAAAAGCTAGAAGTCCGTATGAAATCAACCTTGTTTAAAGAAAAGCATGCGTTATTCACGATCTAATGGAGAAATACTACATTTTCCACAATCCTAGGCGTACTTCTTAGACACTTCTGGAACCACAGCCATTAAAAAAGTACTGAAGAGCTCTATGATCCACCCCAGAAGAACAGAGGAAGAAACATGGAGCCACAAATCCAAATTTAAAATGTATATGTTTAACTACTGACCTGATAGATGCTATGGTAACTGTAGGTTAACATAATGACGTATATAGAAATCTATGTATTATGAGGACTAAAAACATACCATATTTAAAGCTATAATCTCCTAAGATTCCAGTCCTGCTTGATTAGGAGACACCTGTGGCCACTTCCTGTACAGTAAAGGCGAACATTACCAGTAACATTTAAAAACTACTTTATGGAGAGGCTATTACAGAATATAAATACATGCAAATAAAAATGCTGGCCATAGTGTAAAAAATGGGATCTGATATTATGAAAATCTTAAGATTTATTACTTTAAAGTGATGATTTTACACATAAAGTTTAGAGTACAAGTTCAGCCAGTGAAAACAGTTGTATAATGTCTTCTGTGGCTCTGGAGGAGCTCGATCAAGTCTGAGAAAATAACCCCGTCTTTTCTCAGTTTCAGCTTGAGACTTCAAATTTATAGCAGGGAGCCTGCGTTACAAATTGGAGGAGTGGAGTTTGAAAAAATGTGGGTGTTTATCAGGCAGGGACTGTCTAATGAAAGACGCTATAAAGTTGCATAATGGGAAGTGTAGGATCTAGTGTTTTTTGCTGTGTGACTTATTCCTGGGGCTAAAAGTCAGTATATCACGGCCTCTGCTAAATCATTTTCTCACAAGTTCCTAAACTTTATGGAAGTGCAATACTGAATCGCTGGGTAAGCTTTAATATAAGCTGCCATAGTGACAAGATGTCAAAAAGCACTCTTCATTTTGTCAGCCAAATGTTGTAGTTCCTTATCCATTTTCCATCTTTTTAGATGTTGTACTATAGTATATAATTTCTGAATTAATGTTTTTATATGGATGTTAATAAAAGTAATTTTATCCACTCAATTCTATCCTACAATAGAGTTGTACTATTCAATGTAATACGTTTTTTTTCCTTTTAGCAATCTGTGCAAATAATATCTTCCAATTATTTTGTATATGCTTACGGTAAAGTATCTTTCACCAATTTCATTAAAATATTTCTCACCTGTACATTTTCATTTTAGAACAGTCTTTATTTGAAAAAATTGAATACTGTAGTGTTCAGTTGATCAGTTATGATTGGATGGGTGATTTTCCCTGGACTATGGTTAATAAAACCATGAAATTGTTAACTGAATCTTACTAACCATCGCTACTTGTGTGTGTTGCTTAGAAACCAAATTGATTAGCAACCAATGTGAAGAAAATTAGTACACATATATACATGAAATAAAATTCTTGTGCATTCTTATTCTATTATAATGGCGTATTATAGAAACAGTAAACCGTTTATAGCCAATGTTTGGAGTAATCTTAGCAATAAAGCGTACTTGCAGGATGCAAACCAGATTAAAATCCTCTAAACTTTTCTAAAATCACTGTAAATCACCATGAGTGGCTTATGACGAAGACATCCACTGTGTTGGAAGCCCAGGCAAAGTGCATTAAGTTTGAAGTAGTTGAAAACGGAGCGTCTCAGTGCTGGGAAGGTAAGCCGTGATCGCCCCGCTGAGCCAAAGCTGGAGCTTGATTGGTTCTGATTAGTGAATAAATCAAACAGGTATCAAATCAAGCTGGGCCAATTGCCTCCTACTCACACCTTGATTAGGTTCATGCACCCAAACACGTTCCCCAGTTGAGAAACACTCTCTCTCTCACACACACACACACACACACACACACACACACACACACACACACACACACACACACACACACACACACACACACACACACGGGTCTACCCTGTAATTGGCAAACTCTCCCTGCCTCTAGCCACGCCAGCTGTAATTAGTGTGCCAGCAACAATGCTTGTTTGTCAAAAAACACACATGTACACATACACAGCGCTCATCCCATCCTCTCTTTTGCCTCAGCTGAAAGCCTTTGATACACCCACACACACATGCACACACACAAATAGTATTCAGCCTTCCATGACGCCTGAGGCAGTTAGTATTTACAAATCTGCAGAGTTTTCTGTGGAATCTTACACATTGCTCTCCGGTACGAAGGGGTGCGAAGCCGAGTAGATCGAGGAGGGTTAACCCATTCAAACACAGTCGACCTGGGTATAACCCTGGTTGAGCCATTGGTGTGAAAGGGGTATAACATAACCCTGTGTGGCCTGCGGGGTTTTACTGTAGGTATTAGCCGGATATGTTAACAATTGCAGCTTACGTTAGAGCAGATAAACATGAATTAACAATGAATCCATTCCTTTTGGTCTTGTGAGTACAGGTCTCACTCTTACTACAGTACCATGCACACCTCTTTAACATGTAGGGACACTTCACAGGCCAGCCCTGATTCGTTTATGGTTGCTATGCTATGCTATGATAACCAATTGCTGTTCTGGGGAGGGGTTTAGCGAATGGTCAATTACCACCAGAATGTTTACTCACAGCTAAGTATTTGAAAGTCAAAGTAGCATGTTTCCTTCAAGAACATACTTCCAGCAAAAATCTGACCTCTTTGTGCTGGAGTGAGGGCGCTGGGCAGCGGCCAGCTGCTGCAAGCCTAAAGTGGGGCTGTGGCAGAGGAGGCCGCTGCGTCGAAGCAGTTTCTGCTTCATGGCTGCCAGGCTGCTCCACTCCTGAACGAACCTCAGCACCTGCAGGGGGGGAAGAACGCATGACAACTCACATCATATTCAATTTTAAGCTAAAACCAAAACCGCTGGAGCCTTCATCTTCAACACAAATTGATATTTTGAATATTGGAGCCTCTTCAAGAGAAAAACATTTCTTTCGTTTTTCAATTTTGAAATATACACTTTAGCTGAAAACAAAACAATCCAAACCTGCAGAGCACACATACACACTGACACACACAAGGAGACAGTTTTCCACATAGCTATATAAAACCCATCAAACCGAGAGAGTGCTGTGTATGCTTTCAGCCAAGTCAAGGATTCAAAGAAAATCCACTGGCAAAACAACAAATAGCCAACCAAGCACCAAGGCCTAATGGGCAATTTACCTGCGTATATTACACTCGAGGAGTGTTTTCTTTCCATGGATGATACCTACTCACGCAAAAGGATTATTTGTGTGCAAATAAAACTCAATATGCATTATAAAGACAGTTTCACACCCAGGTATTCTTTGTTGATGTTTTTGCAGTTCAATTGTGCATATGTTGATGGAAATATTACAAACTACTCATTAAAATTAGCTAAAACACAAGAGAAATGAAAAAAGGAACATAAGAAGGAAAAGAAGTGGCTTCACATGAGGATGCACATGTTTGAGATGGGCGATATGGTTAAAAATGATTATAACGTTATTAATTAAGTACATCTTCTGAAATCAATAAATGAAATGGCACAGCAAACGTGTAACTTAAAGACAATAAATGATAATACAAAATTGTGAGACCCGGGTAACTAGAGGCTGATATTCCTATGGAAGCACTTGGAAGTGAAGCTGAGGTTTGTATTTAGCCCAGGAGGAGATCAGGGGTCAAAGCCTTGCAGTCAGGATGGATGTAATGCTCTCACTGATCGAGGAAACCCTGCTCTACATACACTGGATTGTCTGGTACAGATGAAGATTTAGAAATATCCTGAGATGGTAACTGTTTTGTGAGGTCATCAAAGGTTAGCCCAAAGTCAAGGAGTCTAATCAGATGTCAGAAGTCATGACTGAGGAGGAGAGTGCGATGGCGTTTCCAGCGTCTCCAAAGGTCAGATAGGTTAAATAGGTGACATTGTGTGGGTGGGAGGGCTTTGATTTATCACTGTGAAGCTGGATATAGTTGTTTGTTAATCATGCTTAAAGGATAAGGCTGTTGATATTCTGAATTAGTCTTATTGCCAAATAAATAAATAAATCCTATATAAAAAAAATAACAACAACAAATGTATCCTTCTAACATCTATTGTGTGTGTATCCAAAGCCTGATATATTTTATTCCTCTGAGTAGAGCTCCATTATGGAATGCTGTTTTATTCAATATTAAATAAATAAATATATAAGCCTAGGAAATACATCTGTAAATAAATAAATAAATGAGGCAATAAATATATAAATAAATGTAAATATAAGTATATAAATGAGTCAATATAGCTAAAAAATATGCATTGATTTATTTCAAGGAACTTTTATTTCATTAGCCCACAATTACTTATTTTTATATATATTTATTGCCTCATTTATTTATTTCAGGATTTATTTCATAGGCATATTTACTAATTTATGTATTTATTAATTTACTTAATATTGAATAAAATGGCTTTCCGTACTCCATTGTCGTCCAAAAACTATTAAAAACACATCAGTGAGCCACACTGTTTTACTGGGTGACATGTTTCTTCATTACCATGAACATGGGAATCGTAGTTTATTTTGACTCTATCCCACACATACACCATCCTGCTGCTGTTAATTCTCACTAAAGCAACAAATGTGTATTAATGCAAAGATGAAAATAGTCCCCAAAAAATGCACTACTTCCTCCTGTTTGAGTAACAATTGATAAAAAATACAGTTCCCAGCTGTTTTAGGAATTAGTTTAGCCTTTTTATAGGCAAGCCGTTTTAAAAGATTAACGTCTACAGCAGGAACCAATGGGCTTGGGGCTGAGTGCCACAGACAGGGTAGGGAAGTTGGAAAGACAGACTAAGTAACACAGTGTTGGTTTTTCATCTTTTCATGGGATTTGCTGACACTAAGAAATATACAGTATAATGCCAGACTTGAATCCTGTAAAAGGCGTCAGCACAGAATTGTAAGAACATGTAAGAGGATGACAATGTACACTCTGCAACCTCACAATCATCTTCTCAGAAATTTATGATTCATGTTTCATCCCTTAAAAGGCTCCATTTTCATGAAATATAGATTATTCTGATATCATTTATAATAGTTTCCCCATAAATTCTCTTACAAAATGTTTGCTTGGGCAGCCTCTCTTTGGTTGTTTACACACCACTGCCTCCCCTTCCAAGCCGTGTTGCAGCCCACATTAAACCGCTTGCTTACTATTGATTTTGATGGACAATTGGAGTGTAACAGGGCGTAAATGATGGGTCAGAGGATGGATGCAGCGCACGCCTTCGTCTCGCAAACCAACATAAACAACGTGACAGGTGGGGCGTCTGTCAGTGGCTCCGTTACTGCCACGGCAGATTGCAGGATTTAATATTAGCTGGTTGGCGTGCGGGGTCGTTTGAGGCGATGATCCGTCTCCTTTAACGAGTGTCATAAAATAGCACTTTCTCGTTTGCTGGTCTCCTTGGCTGCCCAAACCCCCACACCGCCCCCTCTCTTTCCGTCCTTCTCCATCATCCCCCAACCTCTCCTCTCTCTCTCTCTCCCCCTTCACGCCCTGCAGTGGTGGAAGTGGGCGCCCACACTCCATCTATCTATCTATGTATCTATCTATCTATCTATCTATCAGGCGCAGTGGTGTCATTAGTTTCACATGGCTGTAACACACACATATCCGATATCTGTTTAATCACCCTGTACAGCTTTGTGCCTCATTTTCACTGGATCAGTGGAATTGGGAAGACAGTCCTACTGACTGTGATATCAAACTAAATCATCTTAGTCTAAAATTAAGGCATGAGCATATGTAGATTTTCTGTCATCTTGGAAATGATGGAAAGTCATGTGGTTGATATCTTTCTAATAATTCAAAAGACGGAAATATCGGCACATTTTACAGCCTAAAAGTCAGCTGCACTGGAATTCCCCTTTCAGGCGTTATTACAGTAATGACACATTAAATAGCTACATGTCCCACGTGTAAACACTCTAATCCACATGCACACCCACACACGTTTATGAATATCGAAGCGCATGTAGGACACACACACACACACACACACACACACACACACACACAGAGAGCGAGCCTGGCGGGAAGGGCAGACCTGTATTTGATTTTCCCGGCGCTGGCTGAAGGCCTCGGGCAGGTCGTCCCAGTTGGTTAGTTTGATGTCTAGAGGGACGAAGCTCAAGTTCAACGGAGTCCCGTCCTAACACATGAGAAGACAAAGAGGAAGAAGACAGCCTTAAGCAAATAGATGTGTTACTGCTACTTGAACCACCATCACTCTTACTAGAGCTACTACTGATATTAATGATGAGAATCTTTGGTCTGCATGATAACAGGTTAGCAGCATATTTACACCTTAGTGTCAAATATAAAGTCATTTGGATATTTTGGTGTTTTTTTTTGTCATAGCAGTAACTACTGCCATTTACAAAATTCATCATAAACATCTCATTTCAGAATTAGTGCAACCATTACTTTAGGTAATCTACAAAGCATGCTGTCAACCGTTTTTTATAGGGGAGATTTAATCGTTAGAAAGTAGTTCCAAAGAAATCTGATCCTAGATAAAACACAACCCGTAGAAAAAAACGTATTATTATAAAGTATTTTTTATTTGTACTTCTCTTCTTTCTTTTTTTGTCCTTTCATAAACCTGAGTCAGAAATTCTAAAGGGATATACTGTACTACACATAATAATTATTTTTTCTTAATCCCAGATATGGATTTTGCATACATGATTGTAAACGTAAATTATATTATTCCGAAAAAAAGCAATCAAATATTTAAATCAGAAAAAAAACTATTTGTATGGCTATAGATACCAGAATGGGTGAACTGACCCCAAGTGATTTAGTAATGTAGTCATTTATTTTTGGCTAAAATCTCCTCAGTCTCACTCACAAGGCTCCTCGTGTTTGCCCAAACAGTTGGTGAGACGTGGGCTTTGCTGCTGAGTCACTGGTGTAACCAAAGCAGACAAATACAACCATGCACGTTCACTTACTCAGTGTACCTCTAAGTGAATGACCACGCAGCAGAGATATTGTTTCACTTGCCTGACAAGAATAAATGTCAGGGTAATATTGTAGTTATATAACTTTGTGAGGGGTGGAATGCAAACAAAACATCTCTGACGCTGTCAAATAAATGTGTTATGTGTCAGAGAAGGTGGGCATCTTTCTTTTTGTCATTAACTACAACAGAAGGATTTCTTTCTCAGATAGCAGAAGATAAAGCTATGTTACTGTGAACTAGCAGGATAAAGTCAAATACTACTGTGTAATGTGTTTGACATTACTATTGGATAATTTCATTGGCATTAGATAATCCATGCATACTGTCCTTTCACAGTGATTATAGTGTGACAGTTATTTGACTTCAATTATCTATTTTCATGTGTGAACTGTAGTATTTTATCCTTATTAAGAGTTTACCCACATATTAGCATCAAACACACGTTTCATAGTTTTTTAGCCATGCTAATAACCTGGCTGAAATTGTGCGTCCTGTAGTGTTTTCATGAGGTGGACATTTTTGTGAAAATGTGAAATGCATTGACAACTATGGACGTTTTGGCATATAATTTGGTACAGACATTCATGTCCCTCTCATGATAAACTGTTAGAACTTTGGTGATCCAGTCATCTAACCATGAACCGTCAACTGGTTCAATTTTGTATTTGACCGATACTTTGGTTTATGACCAAATACCTGCAAACTATTGACCTTCCCATCAGCCTCAGCTGTACTTTGTGTTAAGTGCCAAGTAGCAAATGTTAGCATGCTAACACTCTAGTGAACATGGTAAACATATACCTGCTAAACTTTAGCATGTTGTCATTGTGAGCATGTTCGCACACGTGCAAACCCATGTAGCTCAAAGCACCGCTGTACAAGGCTCAAAGAAAAATACTAGAATGGCTGTAGACTCTCAGTATTGTTTCCTAATGAACATCTGGTACATGTGCATATGAGAATAATATTGTGAACAAAGGTAGCAGATAATAACACAATGTGAAATGGGAACCTTGATTGTTAGTTTGAAAGACAACTGAGAACATAAAGAAAATATTGTAAAGGGTTTAAAGTACAAAAGAAGTTGTCATTTTTTAAATAAACTAAAATAGCCGTTTGGTCCTGTATGGAAAATGTATGCCAATAGCACCTGCAGCTCCAAAACTGTCACCCTACAATTAGGAGCCAAATAACCGGTTTTATAGAGTTTACATGCAATTAGTTTCATTGTGTTCTGCAGCTTCATTTGTATTAAACTATAGGTATTTTTAGCCAAGCAATCACATATTTAATAACTAACTTGCAGAACTTGAATCCAATTACATTCAAGTTCTGTTATCTGGCCACACTTAATTCTTTTGTGGTTGCCATGGTAATTCCTGTGGTAACCAAGGAGCTCTTTAGTGATCTCTTTTGTTTTTATTCTAATATATGTACACTACTTTGAAGATCCTGCTTCTCGTGACAGTAAGCATGCATTAGTAACAAAAAAAATGAGGATTATACAGTAAAGAGTATAAAAAAAAACTGCATATACCTACAAGAATGAACCTTGCTGTGATTATGGCTAATCATACTGCCGCAGCTAAGAGGTATCTGCAGAATCATTGTAAAAACAACAATAAAAGAAAATGTTCCCAGTTATTATTTTTTTCATTAGCACTAACTACTGCCAATTTGAAGTCTGAGAAGCCACTTACACTCAGTATTAACTTCACCCAGACAACAGTGATTGTGCCAAACATCAGGGACGTTTTACAAGAGAGAGGCTGACCAGTGAGTGAAATTAGGTAAAGCTACAATCTAGTTATCAGCTTACAGAGCCACTCCAGCCATGGACATGGCGGACGTAGAGGACAGGCATGAGACCGGAGAAAGGATCACGTTTAAAAGGTTAATACCTGCCGGCAGCTGACACAGGGATTTGGACATACAAATCAACATTAGGAAGTTTTTTCTGTGCTGTATCCTCAGTGCACTGTGGCTCACGTGTTTATTTGGATTATGGCAAAATAAATATCATGGAGAGTCAGGGGAACGGTGGCGCGGGTTATGCCATTACAGCATGGAGCTAGGAGGACTAGAGCCTCGCTAGATGTGATTAAAAAGAGGTGTGCTATCCTTCCCAATGGCATAGTAACAAATATATATTTTATATAAATATATAAAAAAAAAAATTATATATATATATATAAAACATACATGCATTACAAATTAAGAAAACAATCATTTAAAAGGGAAACGAATTAGAATTTTCAAAAAAAGAGGTTAATTTCTTTTCATGTAAAGAAAACAACTCAATCTTATTTTAGGCATACATGAGTTTCACATAATAGTTATAGTGTATTTGTGTGTGTGTGTGTGTGTGTATATATATATATATATATATATATATATATATATATATATGCGATCGGTTTAAAAACACATAAACAACTCTTAATGTTGACCTTTATAGATATAATGTAGATATTGTATATCGTCTATAAATATGGACCTTAAGGATTTCTATAGTGTTTTCATTAAGTATGTCAGGGGTTTGTAATGAGTACCCCTAAATAAAGGGAGTCACAGCAAAGGATTTAAAAAATAAGTTTAGCACAACATAATGCACATCTGAATCATCCTGACGTGGTAAACCCCAGCCATCTGCTACTCCTGGTGTTGACATGAAACAAAGCAGGAACACTGAATCCTTGAATAAAACAGAAAATGGACATCAAATTACTAATACTCTCAATATTTCTCATTCAAACCCCGGTGACAAATTTTCCTCCGATTGTGCATTGAGCGGCCCCCAGTGTGAATTCAACGCCTGGTCCAGGATTATCCCGATGTGACAGCTTTTCAGCCAGAATTCCTACAGTTCATCATTTAAACGACAGCGGGGGACATTTATCTCCGCGGCTTATCGTCTCAGCCACGCGTACATGACACTTGTCTATTGCTGTCAGGGTAATATTCTATTGGTGATTCAGTTCAGTGCTTTGGTCCTCTCTATGTAAAACCCTCTTGTCTCTTATCTACGTTAGTGGGGAAGGAATTTGATCCCTCATGAATGAAACAAAAGGGCGTTAAGTATCACAATCCGATCAATACAGAGGTCTGTTGGCAAGTGGTACCTATTTCATTATCTGAATGAAATAGGTGAAGTCTTCACATAATAATAATAGTCTTCACATAAAAGCCCCCTGCGAGAGACCGTCTGCAGTTGGTTTAAAATATAACGTGATTACTTGCTGCAGGTAAACTGTCTTTACTTCCTTTTCTGGCTCAGTGCCTTTGTTTGCTATCTCTTGGTCAGCTCTTTCAAAATGAACCGACTGGAGCTTGTTAGGGGATATCTACAAATGTATGACTGATCTAACACTTCCCTCAGCGTTCTGCAGTGCTCTGTCACTGCTGCCATTGTTGATGTTCATTACTATTTGAACAAAGCAGCAAGGTGTTCAATTGTTTTTTCATATTTTGAGCAATGCTAGCATCCATTTATTTTTCACTGTTGTACCAAGGTATGTCAAGAACACAGCGAATAGTAGTATTAAAGGGGTACTCCAGTGATTTAGTATTACAGCACACTTCCATAAAGTTATGGGACATGCGAGAGACAGACAAGCCAGCAGATTTTTTACTTTTTTAATATCCGCTCCCTATCAGCAGTTTTCCTTGGATTAGGGTGGCACCTAAATCATGGTTGCAACAGTTGCCGTGGTCCTGCTCTGCGCCCTGCTATGCCCTGCTACACCCTGCTACACTCTGCAGTGCCCTGCTACGTCCTGCTACACCCTGTAACGCCCTGCAGTGCCCTGCTACATCATGAACTACTACAACTAATGGCACCGTCAGACACCGCCTACCAAAAGCCTGGGTCTGTCCGAGGTTTCTCTCTAAAAGGAAGTTTTCCTCGCCACTGTCGCACTAAATGCTTGCTCTTGGGGGAATTACTGGAAGTGTTGGGTCTTTGTAAATTATAGTGTGGTCTAGATCTACTTTATCTACATTTCCCATAATGCATAATGCAAGACCCTTTCTACCTTAACCTTAATGTCTGTCATCCCCAAGTTGTAATGCAGGCTTTCAGTCTCCAAGCCCAAGCCAAGATAACTCTGACGACATCACTATGAAATCATCAGGGTTATCGTCTGAGACTTGACAAGTTATCATAGAGCTACTTTCACAGGCTGAGTAGTACTTCCCATGACAAGTAAACTGATCCTGATATGTAAAATTGGTGGACTGCACCTTTAAATATACATAAATATAAGAAAAACATTTGTGAACCAAATATATTAAATAAAATGTTAGACTTCCTGAGAGCTGGTAAATACAGATAAAAGATGAAACATTGGGAAAAGGCTTGAAGATGGGCAGATCCTTGTGAAATTGCATCGGTAATCTTTTGGTAATTCTTAAACCTTTAATTTGTATTAAACCAAAGAATATGACTGGATTTGAAGAGCTTCTCTTTCCTCTTTTACCACACGAGCTCGATCAATCTCAGAAAAAAGAAGAAAAAAAACAATGTGAAATCACTCAAACAGCCTCTTGTTCCTCTGGTAATAGACAGGAGGCAATCAATGTTAATCTAAAGCATTAAGGTTGTTCAATCATGGTATTTATGTTATACTGTTCTAAACCTATAATGACATAATTAGACTTGAAAAACATGCTATGAGTTAGTTAATCAAAGTGCAACTTGTAACTGAAATAAATGTGAGCTCTTTCAATCACAATTAGTTTCAATCTTAAACTTTGACTTTCTTAATGTTGCCTGTAATTTTTTTCTCACATCTGTTCTGTTTGCTAATTGGCAAAGCATGATAGAACTGCGCGTCTCATATTTCCTTAACTGTATTGTTGTCTGCAGCTCTATCTTGATGAAGAGATCTTGATCTCAATGAGACTTCCCACTCAAGAAAAAGAAGGAATTAATTATGCTTTGTTCACTGCTCAGTTGAATCTGTCAGAAACAAGCTGGTGAAGAACAAAACATCAAGTGGATACTCTACATGCCCTTTCAGTTTGACTTATTCTTACTGCCTTGAGACCTGAAATAAAACCTATTACATCAGAGACTTCTAGACTTCCGACTTTCATTTAGAAAGTAGAAAGGGCTTCTGTTTTCTGACAGTCCTGATGTGTTCGCACTTTAGTACGTTCAAATAGCTGGAGGAATAACAGTTTGAAATGTAATACCCAGTACCTAACATATTATATCACATGCAGTTTTATACTAAAAGGACAGGAGAAGCATAAATATGACATCTAGCTTTTTCTGAATGGAAGGATCAATTAGATGCAGTTGCTTAGGATATTTCAACTTTTGAATGCATCACTTTGTGGGCACATTGTGTTTACAACCAACAGCACTTTAAATCGGGTGACTTTGTAATGTCATATTTGGTGAATGTGGCCACACTTGACATGTGAATGTCAAGTGTGGCCACATGAAAATATCACGTAGCGCTGATTAAAAGATGAAAACTAATACATTTTTAGTTGTCTATGTGTGCAGGGCTTTCAGTAATGCTCAGTAAACACTTTTCTTTTTTCATTCAGGCCTCAGGGCAACAAAAAGTGTGTAGATATTTGTTTTCTTTATGTGGTATTTTCTTGCCTCTTGGCCCAGCTTCAAATACTGTAGGCACGCCTACATGCTAGTTGTTTGTGATTTTACACTGGTCATCTCCTCAGGCAGGAATGCAGTTTACTAAAGGAAATGTGAAGGGTTTTGAAACTGTACAACGAAAAAACTACCTGTTGTGTGTATCTATGGGAAATTAAACTAGATACCTAATCCTAAGTGTAGACATTTGCACATCGCAAACTGCAAGTCAAAGCGACTAAAAAAAAACACATGTAATGCAATACTTGCATTTTTCAGGTGTTGTATGGCAGTTTAGGAGGACCAAAAAAAACAAAAAACAATTTCAAATGTAGAAAAGGGACCAAAGTGACACTGGACGAAACCGAAGAACAAGACATTACAACTCTACCTTTACGCAACCTTAAGGGGCAAAAAAGAGAAGCCAGCTAAAATGATATTCTAAAACATCTCTGGTCCCATTAGGAGCCGTGTCTAATCATTTTTCCAATATGCACAAACGTTCACACTGGCTACGGTACCTTGGAGTAAAGATATATTCTGTCTGTGTACTGGCTGGCGCAGAACTGCAGGCCTGGGTAGACGGGATGGGCGGCGCTGGCATCATTTCCATCATTGCCTTCATCCTTGTCATTAGCATCCGCAGCAGAAGACAGACACGCTGCAGCCCCCCCGTCTGCAGGGAGAGAGGAAGAGGCTGGCTAATATCTCACTGAGTATATATTATTGGCTCATTATTGGCTTTCACAGCTTTATTGGTTATTGGCTTTACTGTTTGCTCCTCTGGTGATGCAATGACTAGCAGAGACATTAAACCCCAGCAGCTTTTCAGATTTATTATACAGAGCACAATATTGAGACGAAATGGCATTGGTAGCAGATCATTAAATGTGTTTACATATACAGCGCATGTTTGAAAAAAGTATTTAGCATTATTGCTTTCAAATACTTGATTATAGATTCTGAAACGAAAACGTTTATCTTTGACATTTTTTGATGTAAATATAAAGGAAAGTGAATTTTGCTTCTTGCCGTCACCAGTTAATATAGCAACATTACATGTTTCCTGTTTGAAATTTATAAAAGCAGCATATAAGCGCTTAAAATGACTTATATCCTAAATTACACTTTGTTTTTTAGCTTGTGAGTTTAAGAGCCGTGTCTGCAATCACTTTGAATGTGCCACATTGTCAATGGTGGACAGACATGAGCATGGAATAAAGATAGGAAGCATCTCAAAATTGGACCTGATTGGATACACACACCCCATGCTGGTTACTGGTCTTAACCCAAATTTCTGAATAAATATTAGGGTGAAAAAATGAGCAATGTATTTGCAGAATCATGCTAATTTGTGAGCTACAACACTTTGTGGCAGAGGCAGTCAGACATGTCGTAATCTAAACACCTCCGTCTAGTTTGATGATTGATCCAACAGACGTGTTGGATTACATTTTTCTTTAAGCTAATAAGGATATTTACCGGTATGCTGAACTGTGCCTTTAAAGTTGTGTAACACTGTGCAGCTAAATAGAAAGCCCATTTCTTTAACAGAAACCTCCCAATTTATTTCTCACAGGATGGAAACGCAGCTAGAAGAAAAGAGAGAGCGAGAGAGAGCGAAAGAAAGAGTGATAAAATGACAGTCACAGATGGAGAGAAAAAGAGAGAGAGAGCAGGTCATTAATGTCAGCCATGTAGCTCGCTCATCCTGCCAGCATCAAGCAAGAAAAGGTCAGGCGGTGGAAATGAGACCGCCGCTGCTCGACCACGCTTCATTTAAACAATGACCTATAACACTCTGATAATACTTGCCTTAAATCACTTCGCGTGGCCAGTTGTCTGCCTTGTCTGTGCGTGTGTTCATGAAAAAGTGTGTGTCCATTTGGCTTGCTAATGGGGGGAAAATACTGACACAGGCTGATGTCTGTGACACGAGTAACAGGTGCTGTCATGTACCAAAAACATCCCTCCCATCATGCCCTCCAATGTCAAATTATTAAAGGCCCTGCAAACACATTTTCTCAATTTCTTCTTATTATAAGTGATGGGGTCCTAAGTGGACACAACATTTTCTGCCAAAGTCAGAACAGTTCGGCATATTTTAGGATTATTTTTTCCAAAGTACAGAAGCATCAAAGGTACAAGTACTCATTCAGATGCAAAATGGCCCTATCAGTGTTAATATACAGTAGCATAAAATGTGAATACTCAAGTAAAGTTCCTCAAAATTTCCCATTTTTATGATCCGTATTAAGCTACCGTCAATGAAACTCAGTACTTCCTGCACAGATGGCTATTGAGAATTTATGGTTCAACGTTCCACCACTGATTAGTCTAAACAAAACAAGTTTTAGCATCAAATTGCATTACAAATTTTAAAGGTCAGATCATCCTTGACCTATCCTGTACAATGTCCATATCTTTCAATTTTTATGTTTGCCGTCCTCATTAAGTGTAATTTCCCTGGGTCTGGCACATGCTGTTCTGATCTGCGCCCAGCATCAGCTGGAATAGGCCACTTTGTGTCTGAAAATACCAAGACGACCAGGCGAAGGCATTGTGCATCGTTACAAACCTAGAGCCATTTTTAGGACACTACCGTTTCACAAAATCCCATCTATCTGTCCTTCTACATCTGTAATGAAACCTAGCAGCTATGCAATGTACACCCTATATTTGTTGTAAGCAGTCCCCCCCCCCCCATCCCCTGTTTGCAGTGGCGGAACGCGCCAGCTGCATTAAGTGGGCCATTTATACGATGGGGGCAATTCATCTTACAAAGCCGTCTTATTAGACTGTCACTTACACAGTATGAACAGTGCCTTCAAAACACCCCAAGGGATGTATCTGTTATTTTACTGCGAGGGAAAGAAAACAACGCCTAATTGGACTGAGTCATCTCATTTTCTGCAGGATTGAAACAAAAGATATTAAAAAAAAAAATTAAAACTGCACCATTTAAGTTTGAAGAGGTTTAGTGCAGCTGATACTCTGCAAGGTTTGAACTAACATCCCAAAGAAATAGATGTTCTATGTTGGAATGGTTGGGTCATGCAGATAGATAAGGCGACAGACAGTAAGGAGAGAGACAGACAGAAGTGGAGGAGTGATTGCCTGTCTGTGCTGTGAGGAAAGTAATCTCAGAGCAATCAAGAGGTGGGGGCGGCCGACAGCTCTGCAGTTCGCCTTCTAAAACCACGGGCAGGTAGAGGGAAATCATTAGGCACCACTCCTGACCCCATAGGTCACTTTTATTGGACAACCACTATGTTTCATACTAAAACCCACACTGCCAGAGACAGACAGGCATGTAACTAACAAACTGACTAACCACCAACGGGATGGATGGATGGATGAATGGATGGATGGATGGATGGATAGATAGATATACAGGCAGACAGATAAGCGATAGATGGATAGATAGATATACAGGCAGACAGATAAGCGATATATACGTTTTAAGAAAGTAAAAAAAGAAAAGAAAAAAAAAGGGTACTAAACAACAGTTGGTGACATTAAAGAACGGCTTGTTTATTGCTAAGGCCATATGGTCAAAATTAAATGATTTAATAATAATGTATAACAATAACAATAACTTATTTCACTAGTAAATTGCTGTTGAACGACAAAAACAACAACGAGACAGGAAAAGGACATTTACAATAACTTCAAATGCACCACGAGGCTGTAGTTTCAGCAGTGTCAGCATTTTAACCGTGTTTAATCTAGCTACTAGCTAGCGGTAGGCTAACTGGATTAAACACGGTTACAATGCTGACAGCTAAAGCTAAACAGTGTAAAGTTTGACTGTGTTTTACTGTAGAGGATTCAACACCGGTATGTAACAATCTGCAGCTGCCGTCGGAGAAACAACACAGACGGTGCGTTCAATGAAACTGGTAAACTACAGCCTCGTGGTGCATTTGAAGTTATTGTAAATGTCCTTTTCCTATCTGGTTGTTGTTTTTGTCGTTCAACAGCAATTTACTAGTGAAATAAGTTATTGTTATTGTTATACATTATTATTAAATCATTTAATTTTGACCATATGGCCTTAAACAAGCCGTTCTTTAATGTCACCAACTGTTGTTTAGTACCCTTTTTTTTTTCTTTTCTTACTTTCTTAAAAAGTATCGGTTCAGGCACCGTTAATTATGTATGCGATTAATTCCGATTAATTAATCACAGAGTATGTAATTAATTAGAATACATTTTTTAATCGATTGACAGCCCTATATATATATATAGATAGACAGAAAAATAGACCGATATCTTTCTATCTAGATAGTAGGACAAGCTAGCTAGACAGATATAGACGGATAAATAGATGACAGATAGCTAGATGGCAAGATATCCAAATAGCCCTACTATCTAGCTAAGTAGCTAGATAGCTAGACAGATAAATAAACAGAAAGACAGCTAGCTAGCTAGCTATATAGGCAGACAGAAAGATAGACATATAGATAGACAGATAGAAATATAGACACACAGATAGATGAATAGATGACACACAGACAGATATAAGTTGTCTCAAGGGAAAAGTACACGTCCAGAGGGGACGTGGGGGGCCAAGTTGGCATCCAGCAGTGTCTCTTTAGTGCTGCCATTTCTGATCGACAGTGAAGCTTTTATCTCTCCCCGAGAGTCGGTCTAAATAGAGGCGTTTTTCAAAAAAGAAAGTGGGCCTTTCGCTCAACTTTAATATTTCTTAGCCTGAGAGTAGGGAGGGGGGACATAGAGTGCAGAAGGCACTGCAGGGGAAGCTGCAGTGGGATTCAATCCTAGACGACCATTGGGGGGCACAGGTAGCTACAGAGACGGGAAATTAACCACTCGACAATCTCTGGCCACTAATAGATGTCAGTGTGTGTGTGTGTGTGTGTGTGTGTCTGAAAGGAAAGAAATCTGCCAAGTTGTTGCACACTGATCTAAGGATGTTAAAGGGTAATAGGGGTTGATAGCTTGCCCGTTAAAACCTAAATGGCTTGTGCAATATTCCTTGCTATGTTAAGTATTCTGCAAAGAAGCTTTAAAAACAGCCCTGAACTGCTTTCAGCTCAGTTTCATCCTTCAATAACTCTCAACCAAAATGTCTGCACGCTTTCAGAAGCAACAGCCAGGTCACAGGCTTTTCTTAGACGCTGCTAGTCTGGCAATTGTTTTTAGAGCTCTTCATATTACACACAGTGTAATTAGTTCTTTGTAATTAGCGCAATTTATTGCTTTGCGTATCCCTTTGAGACACAAGTACTTGAACACAGAGGTCTTAATTTGCAATATTACACACTGTGTAATTGGGAATTTGTTTCTTCACATCCCTCAGAGACCTGCAGACATGTACACAGATAAACAGAGTGGACAGGGAAAGCAGGTTGCGTTTCAAGGTTGGTGTCGGGAGGGAATTTGGGCCTTTTATGTAATTAGACCTCAGTCCACTTTATTAAAAAACAGCCAATCAGAAGCTCATCAGTTGCCTACCGGACAGTGATTGAACCTAACACCTTGTGTGTATTTTGGTGCTCCAAGAAGGTCTCTGGTTTCAACAAGCTGCACTTGGAGGTTAGTAAAGTTTGACTCAATATCTCCAATAGCTTCCTGAGTGGAGAAATAGGCTATATCCCCAACTAGATACTAATAATAGTAAGAATAATAATACCCAGTCCTATATGGAATTAGATATAGTCCCTTATTGGTTTGAAGTGATGATATTAAACAGCATTATATGGCCAGGTGACAATGCAGCACCAGTCAATTTCCCTGGATATGAAAAGGAGAAGATTGCAGGTGGGATTACCCTGTGTGTGGTCGGCGGGGAGGCAGCTGCCAGCGATGTTGTCGCATCGCTCTCCCGCTGATTGTTTGCCTTTGAGCTGCAACTTGTCCTCTTCCTCTGCTTCTCCTGGTTTCTGTTTGTCTTTCGGAGGCTCATCCTCCTCGCTCTGTTTGTCTTTGAGTGATTCTGGAGTCTGGTCTTTTCGCCGGCTGAGCTCCGGCTCGCTGTCGGAGCTAGAGAGGACAACGCATGCCTGGTCCCTCTCGGTGGAGGGGGGCAGCTGAGGCCTGGGTGGCTCTGAGCCAGCAGAGAAAGAGGCAGGGAGAGAGAGAGAGCAAGATTACTTTATTGGCCGAGTTGCACAGTGTAATCAGACTTTGAAGAGTTTCATTCCCTAGTGAGATATCCATCATCTGAAGAGTGTGACAAAATGACTGCTGACATGAAAGAAAACTCAATATGGCTCATTAGTGAGTTTATCACCTATCATAAGTCCTTTACTGACAATTTTAGAAGATTGTGTAAAATGGATAGACAGAAGCAGGGATGTAGTGGAATGTCTAAACAAAATCTATTCTAGGTAGCTGTCTGATTGCTACATACTGACCACTAACTGAAGGTCTACGCTGCTGAGGACATTTCAGATTTTAGATCCTTGCTCAGTAGCACATCGGCAGTGAAGCAGAGCACTGCAGATGGAACACCTGCCAGTCCCCCTTTTCACCAGCTCTCAAATCAATATAATTTGCCGGGAGAATCATTTATGTTTGTGTCACATTGTTTTGTTAATTGCCCGCCTGCATCATGTGTGCAATTAAACCTAAACAAAATAATTGTCAGCGATTGCTGCATCTGTACAGCACTCCAGCCGGGTGCAGTGAGCGGTATTCAAACAGCTGATGATGGCAGAATGCCAATCACAGATCTTGCTTTAGAGAATCAGCTTACGGCACCTTGTAAAATGGCAACCACGCTTGTTCTGCTCTTAAACCATTCATGTAATTTTCATTCATACTGAATGTTGTAATTCTGTGAAGGTCAAGCAGAAATCTAAGACACAACAATGTTAATGGTTGCAAGGATTATGCCTTTACCATTAATATATAAAATTTTACTTTTAAGTGGCAAGCTTCTAAGGCACTGCCACTCACAAACTGAGGGTTTGGCAGTACAAATGTTAATCATCAAGGTAAAGCTAACAGACAGATTAGCTGCTAAAAACAAGAAGGCAATTATTCATAACCAAATGTAAATGTCACTTTCAGTCTGAACAGAACTTCATTCAGAGAAGTGCTATACAATTTCCTTTCCTTACTTTCCTAGTTAAATTTAAATTATATCCTTTTACATTATTTGTTGAACTTGAGGTGTGAAATCTAACAAGACAGTAAGTTGTGAGACTTGGGGACGCAGAAGGCTAATTAGTGATCCTGCCTCTCTGTGGCTTGTTTCTTCAAAAGGCCAGGCTCTAGTCGGCTCCCTAAAATGTCATCTGAATCTCTGGGCTCCTGGCCCCGCCACCGCCCCCCTTCCCTAACAAGCCGAGCGAGACCACAGAGAAACGGCTCAATTTGTGTTAAGCTGTCCCCACCGAGGAAGATGTTAACGGGGGGACACTATGCCTCAACTTTACCAGTCAACCCCGTTCTTTTCCCTCAGATCAGGGCCCCATTATGTCTGTAGTGGCTTGATTAGGTTCCAAAATTGAGTCTCGATTCCAGACACACAAACTACACAAACTATACTACCACACCCAAACACATTCAAAAAGCATGTGAGCCAATAGCATAAGCTTATGAGGATTCACATGACAAATAACACACTCCAGTAGTTAAATAAAACAGGCGGAGCGAGTGAAACAGTTGCAGCCTGTGGCAAAAAAAAGTATCAAAGAAGAGGAAAGTACTTGGTCCTCACATACTGTGTGATAACAAAACAGTTAAAGGTTTGACTGGACTTTGTTGTTTAATGCTAAAAATCTGTCAAAAGACAGGACAAGGATAGAGTGTAAGGTAAAGTGAGCCAGTGCCCTCATCCTGTATACTCTCACACAGCAGGTGCTGAGAGACAAATTGCTGGTCTACTGGTAAAAGAGCTGAAGGACTGAACCGTGCCCACACACGTGGCCTGAAAAAGCTGCAAACACAGGAACTCGACACCACCGATTCAACCCGAAAATTTCAAGAGGCCAAAATCACTTTTGAAGATGCAACATAGAAGGTTAACTGACAGCAACATCGTTGTCATGAAAAACAAAATATATATATATATATATATATATATATATATATATATATATATATATATATATATATATATATATATATATATACCAGCTGTAGTCTACAATTACAATGAATTCAACTTAAAATTAAACATGCATTGTTTAGGCTACTACTGAACCGATACCTGAAATTCGGTTCCGTTACCCAATGGTACCTTTTTTTTGGTACTTTCCCTCTATAATTACAAAACAATTATTTCAGTTGTAAAAATTATTGTCAAACCTATTTATCCTATGTACTTAGAACATTACAAAAGTGTAAAGATTGAATTGTAAAGACATTGTAAGAGTAACATGCGCTGCATGGGGTACAAATTTCTATATCAGAGTTTAGGCTAATGTTAGTGGCTCTGTCCTGCTCTTTGTGTGGTATAGGAAAGTTTGCACTAACAGCTACTCCAGTCAAACCTGTTAAATGTTAACTGCAATACAAGAACAATGTCTCCTTTGTTAAGATGTCTTCGACATCTTTAATGACCTGGGGAGAATGCTAAGTTTTGCTTGGGAGCTTTAGCAAGTTTTTTAGCATGGCATAATTTATGTGGCAGTCAGGTGCACATTTCAGACCCTTTCACAGGGTTCTCATTTTAAAAAGGGTGGAAACACTAAAAAGTCAGCCAGAGAAGGCGTTTTCAAATAGCTCACGAATTTAGGGCAAATTAGCTACCGCTAGCTAACTACAGCTGATAAAATCTGCAAGCAACCGTTGTCATTTCAGTCAACAAAATCCACAGTGGTCGGCCAGAAACGAGAGGCTGCATTTGTTTACTTCTGGGCAATAACTTGCAGGAATTTTGAGTGGTAAATCTACCACCATAAACACCGTAAACTTCACGTGCATTTCCCCAATGGAAAGCTTAACAGACGTGGCAACAGTAGCTAAGGGAAAGGGGCTTAGCAAAGGGTGAATTTGTCACTTTGACATTTGCTAGCCAGCTTCTAATCTGCCATTTCTGTTTCCCACATCAAGCTTCAATACCTTCCAAGGAATCCTAAAAATCTTACTTTCCTTTCTCATTTCATGCATCTTATTCTGTTACATTCTGGTACATTTCATTCTGGTACAAAAGCCTCATGGTTCAGCAGACTAATATCCTTCTGCATGCTTACTATTCTTCCTCTACAGCTGCTGTCTTTGCTATGCTGCTCAAATTCACAGACAGTTAAAGCCAAATGATACTTCTTCTGATGTCCTTGCATCATGTGTCAGTGTTCAGTGATTCTGTGCAACATTTCTTAATACTAGTGACACAACTTGTGAGACAGTGTCGCAATTTTACTTTACTGTCATTGTGAGAAATTGTTGCTCTTGAAGATGCATCTCTCATGCCATACTGTAAGCTCTGACCTGATTATTTTCTTACATTTCCACGAGCTGAGGATTGCACTGCCAAGTTGAGAGATACCTCCATAAATACAGTTGTTATTTCTCAGCACAGTCTGTCATTTACAAATTTAGCAGGTTGTTGAATTCCCCGTCTAGTGAGCTGACACAGCCTGCTGCTGTGAATGCAGAGTGGCGCTTGTGACATAGAAGAGCGTGTGATTGCTGGATGGTTATCAAGCATCTGCTGCAGCTGAGAATGAAATGGCGGGGGGGTGAATACTGTTCAAAAATATGTGTGGTTGAGTGTGTGGGTGTGTGTTTTCGGTGATGCTCAAAGGCTGAGGTACTACATGTTTGAACTGTGTGTTTAAGTGCACCATCCTCACTTCCAATGGACTGAGCTGCAAACAAACTTTCAGCACAGCCAATATTTACTCTTTACTTACACTAAATATAGATTTTATATTTGCATAATGAGCCTCATTAATGCAGACAGATGAGAAATTAAATGTCATACTGGATAACTCAAGTGTATACTGTGTGTGTTTATGGCCAAAAATCTTGAATTAGAGATTCATGCACATCTGTCTATATATCTGCATAGCTAGGTAACATTCTTTTAATGTAAAATAACCAGAATATTGTGGTTTTATGCAATTTAACCATGTTATTCACAGGGTTAGTTAGGAAATCCAGGTGAATGAGACTCAATTTAGAAAGCATTTAGTCCTCATTCAATCAACATTTCCAATAACCTTTTTTCATGACTTTGTTTAAAATCATTCTTATTGCTCGTTTCTTTTCTCTAATCACACCTCCCCTCCATACAAATTGTTGATTGCATTATGAAATATAAAAGCCGGCAATTTGTCAGACAATAGGGGTAAAAGATCTGTTAGCAGTGTTTTCCTCAAGCTCACAGTGTTGACTAAGGTCATTTAGTCATGAGTCATCTTAATATCTTTGCATTCTGATCCATTTAAAGTAAAATTTCCTTCCTGACCTTTTAACTTTTATAGTTTCCTTTAAACTATTAGGACTAGTGGTTTTGAGCACTTATAAAACATGATGTCTTTAAAGGAACATTTTGGGATATACGCTTATTCACTTTTTTGCTTAGAGTTAGATGAGAAGATTGATACCACTTTCATGTCTGTATATGCTAATATGAACCTACAGGAGGCTGATTAGCCTTGCTTAGCTTATTTTAGCTAAGCATACAAACTGGAGGAAGGGGGAAAACAGCTAGCCTGGCCAAAATCACACCTACTGTACCTGCACTAGAATATATATATATATATATATATATATATATATATATATATATATATATATATATATATTTTTTTTTTTTTTTTTTTCTTAAACCAAGTTAAAAAAACTCAATTAGAGAGAGAGGGTTAGAGAGAGAGACAATATTGTTATTCTCCGAGCAGAGCTATTTCAGACTCTGGTAAGCCTGCCTCCATCTTTCGCTATCACGCATCTCCATCTGGTGAAATCTGTAATGCTGTTCAAAAGTATTATGTCAACAGACTGCTACGATTGATATTGACAGGAAGGAAAATAAAGAAATGAATGGGTTCAGCTTCAGGTGCTTCATTTCAAGCAAGAGATGATGGAAATGTTGTCTTCTTCTTAATGGAATCCAGTTTGCAATCAGTGGAATGAAGTTTGTGAATTAATAAAAGAATAAATAGTGGAACACACAAAGACACACACAGACACACCAGATAATTTGTTAGTACTTGTTTCTTGATCCTACCTGACTGGGCACCAGAAGAAGAGCGTGGAAACTCGCACATCTCGCAGTAAGGCAACAGGCTGCTGTTGGAGTAGGTGCAGGCCCCACAGCTCCACTTCTCAGTGGAAAGGTCGGGCTCAGACAGCTTCCGCGGGGCCATGGAGGAGACCAGGGCGCTGGGGCTGCCGGAGCCAATCACAGTAGCTGTCGACTGCCGCTTCCCACTGTATCGGGACCTGGGGCTTGGGCTGGGCTGTGGCGTCCGGAGCCTCTTCAGCTGGGGAGAGAAGTCCTGGTCGGGTGTGGAGGAGGTTTGGCAGAAGGACTTCTTCTCCTCTCTTTTTTCAGAGTTTGTTCCACTGCTAGTCGGCTGGGCAGCCTTCTCTGAGGAGATGGAGGGACATGTTTCTTCATCCTCTGTTCTCTTCCTCTTCTTCTCCCTGCTGGCGCTCGGGGAGAGGAAGGAACGAATGTCGTGCTGCTTCTCTTTCTCAAACTAAGAAAAAAAGATACAAGTTAGTTTTTGACACTACATGAACAATAGATCTTAATCTACCGGTAAAGTAACAGAGCATACATGACACAAATGTCACAAGGCAATCATTTTCCCCTTAGATAAAAATAAAAAGCAACATTTTCTAATGCCAAGTTGTATCCCGGTAACACAGGAAATAATAATGAAAACTACCTGATGACAAATAATGAATAGGTACAGAAAACTATGAGAAATGACATAAAGAAACACAGATTTAGTGTCTCCTGTGACACTGACACACATCTTTAGACTGCTTTGACTTTAAGTTTTTTTTTGAATTAAGGTTTTCTATTAAAACTAAAACATTTAATCTCACAACCCTCAGACATATTTATTATTATTTAAAAACAGATGAGCTCTTTGGTTCTTTCTTGATTAGGGCATATAACTGCATCTATTAAAAAGAAAGCCTTGAAACGCCAATCTCAACATGACCATGATTACTCCACTCAAAATGTCATCTTAGTTTTAAAAACTAATACTTTTTAAAAAAAAAGGTAAAATGAAGGTGAAATTAACTCGTCACTACTGATGTTCCTGATGAACTCTTCCAGCTGACTCACATGAGTGAAAAACACGTCATCTTTGGCATTTCCTGTGTTTCCCTCCAGCGGCAGCACCATCTCGCTCGGCGTCCACGCATCGGCAAAGTTGAGGAACTCCCACTTGTCCTTGTCGCCCTCGTCCGCCTTCAGGTATTCCTTTCTGCCATTTAAAGTGCTGCCAGTCACCGTTTCCTACAGGGACACATAGGACGCTCAGGGCCAGATGTACTAACACTTTTGCGACCACTTCAGGCGTATTTGTTTCGCAACGTGCGCGTAAAAGCATGGTGAGGAACTGAAAATGGCAAATTGCTCTTTTCCGTGTCATGCATATGGCAGTGGAGCACGGGAGGGTCAATGAGAAAGTGGGAGTTTCCCATAAAGAGATGGGAGGGGAAGCGTAAAGTGCGCCTAATTATGTATTCACGGTATGTACAAAAAAACGCCCTGAAAGCGCACCTCTATTTTGCGGTGAAAATTCTCCGCCTCTTAAAAGCAGGTGTAAACCAGGAAGCGGGTTTCCTCGCATATGCCTCCTGGTGAAATGGCAGCAGTAATCCGAGCAAGACGAAGACATATCGTCAAGGAGACGAGCTGAAAAGATTTTTGCCACAAGGATCACACTTTTTCAGTTGAGTGAACACGAAATCATTAAGCATTACAGATTAAACAGCCATGCAATATTATATACAGTTACTGGAAGAAATCAAAGATGACATTGAATCTCCGACTCAGCGTTCACATTCCATTCCAGCAGTTGTTAAACTTCTCGCTACATTACAAATACTGGCATCAGGATCATTTCAAACAGTCATAGCATCAGCAGTGGGAATATCGCAGTCTGCACTCAGCCGTGTCATAGCACCAGTACTTAACGCTTTGCTACAGCGCAATTTACGGTATAGTGGGCGGAGAAAGGCGCTGATTACCCGATGAACTGCAGGTTTGGTAAATACGACGTAAACTGAAGTATCACAGCGTGTGCTTTCTGCGGGTTGGCCATGGCGCTGATAACGCTACATTCGCAAATGTACGTACTTCTGGCTTCTGTGTTCCTCTTTTCATGTTTCGGTTCGGTTCAAATGAGTTCTTTCCCAAATCACATGTTCTGTAATGAACAGTATCCCAAGGACATTTATTATTGGAATAATTCCTTTTTAATTACAAATCTAGACATATGTGATTATTAACGTAAATCCCCGAAGCCTGTTCTCACATGCAAATCAATTTCACAAGTTTGTTCATGAATGCATGCAGTATATAAAGCTACATTTTTTAGTAGACAGGCGCATACTGGAACAGTGAGTATAAGGCAAAGTGTTATTTAAGCAGTTGATATGTTTTCAGCTATGTTACTATGTTCATTCCCCATAGATCAGCTGATCAATGCAAGAGGAATATATCCGTGAGATCACATTCAATTAAATTGATCATTAATTAGGTATATGTCCTTGTCATAAATGTTTGGTGAGACTGTGCAGAGTTTCCAGTGATCTATCATTCAAATTAAACATGACATCAATGAATGCTTAATTGGTGGAATGGGTGGTGATAAATCAAAGGCTGAGCAAAAATCTTTCCCAGGAACATCACCCACAGTACCTTCTTATTGAGCATGGACCACATAACGGTGTCAAAGGTGCCCTTGGCAATGAGGTAGTGCACGTTGACCGAGGACGTTTGTCCAATACGGTGAGCTCGATCTTCAGCCTGCTTCATGTGGCCGGGGTTCCAGTAGAGCTCGGCAAACACCACGTGGCTGGCTGCGGTGAAGGTTAAACCCTAAAGAGGACACACACGCACGCACACACACTAGCCCAATTAGAGCAAAAACACCTTATTCAACCACTTCAAATGGAGCTCTCCAGTCCACATCCACTGAAATGGTGAATTATTTTTAATAACTGAATATTAGCAGCTAATTGCCACATCAAGCACCGATCTCCTTTGATTGGAATGCATAACATTTGTGCACATATTCAGTCACCCAGAATAATTAATGTCAAGTTTATTATTAAGAGTAAAATACATGTTCAGCATTTTTTTCTACTTGCACCAACCTCGATTATGATTCAATACAAACAGCAACAGTCATCAGTATGACTAATATGCACCAAATGACTCTATTTAGCTATTTATTGTTGCATTAATAGTACATCACTAGTTTATTTCTTCAGTGTTCATAGGTATCATTTAATTAAAAAGTATTCGCACCAACTCTGTTTTTGTTGAAATTCAATAATTTTTCAAAGCCAGGATTAAGTGTGATTTGTGACTACTTGAATAGCAGATTTAGTTTTCAGTGGTTACAACAGCTCGGAAAATGCACTATATTATATTTCTATATCTCAACTGGAACAAAACGTGATGTTGGGTCATAGATTGTGGGTGTGTTTGTGTGTGTGCGAGTACCTGACCGGCTGCCTGGATGCTGAGGATGGCCACCCGTGTCTCTGGGTCACTCTGGAACTTGTGGACCAACTGGATTCGTTCCGAGGATGGGACGCTGCCGTCGATACGGATATAAGCAGCCTGGAACAACAGAGGCAAGGCAACAAAATATTTAAGCTTTTGTGCCTTAAAGCTGCACTAATATCTACATTTCTTTCATTTGTAAGAGGAAGAATGTGTGATTTCTCCTTTTCAAAAGTTACATAGTCTCACTTTAAATTTCAACATAATTCCAACTTTTAAGGCTAGACAAACCAAGTCTTATATAATTATTTATCACAGGTGTATTAGCCTAGAAGCGTAGTCATCTGAAGTGCACCTGCAAATACTGGAGGAGAAAATGTGAGAGTGGTTGTTTGTAAGTTCCATTAAATGAACTAAAAAGGTTCACACAGTTTGCGAGGGGCAGCTTCTAAAAAGCAGATTTGTGCGGGAACATTAAAGGCAGGGAACATTTCATTAACCTGTATTCTATGCTGGAGATATTTCAATGACAGATGTGTGAATGAACACACCGTAGAAAACGTGAACAGAGGAGCCGCAATGAACTAGTTACAGCAAATAAAATAGCTTATTTGAAAAGAAAATGAGATCAATATACACAATATTTTCGTGTTATAACACCGAACAAAGAAAGCAGTGGCTGTGTGTTGATTAAACCTGAACTTGACATTCACTGAGCTGCTAATGCACTGTGGCCACTGCACTCTTTTGATTTGGGTCCATCAGTCCTGCAGAGCTGCTCAGTGGCCGACAGTAGGAGAGTCTGTTCGTACTGTGCGGCTCCCATGTGTGAATGAACTCTAACTGCATGAATATGAAGCGGAAGCTTGCTGAGAAAGAACACACAGAGGTCGGTTTGACGTTTCCGAGAAAAATAAAGGGCAAATAAATGTGCTTACTGAGAACCAGGTTCTCAACATCTCAAGGCCATAAAAACATTTTGAAATCAACCTGCCGTTTCGTCAGAGTTACTAGTTTTAAACACTCACAGCTTTATTAAACAAATCCTCCAATCAGTTCGACAGCAGGTGAGAAATGGGAAAGTGTGAGCAGGAGAGCAGTGATAACGTCATGTGACGGGAGCGCAGTCACTTGTCTCTGCCAAGCCCCTCACCACAGCGCGTTGCCTGGCGCTCCTTTTTTTAGCCCTCTGTTAATTGGTGAGTGTGAATACACCAGAGAGTGAGCGTCTCAGGGAGGAATGTGCGATCACACGTCGTACCGCTGCATTACATTCAACGACACCTCCGCGACCCCTGCGTCACACACAAACACACGCGCACACATACGCATACACACACATACACACACACACACACACTTGAACTGTTTCGCAGGTTGCTGGCACCGAGCTAATATCGTTTGCTTGTGATGACTTGTGAAATGCGCCTTGGGAGATTAGCTGTGGAGGTAAAAGTTTACTTTCGAAGAGAGAAAAAGAAAAACTTTTCTTCTTTCTTTAGATGATGATTAATAGATAATTTAAGAGATGCTTAATAATAAACTTCTTCTAATGTGTTTCAAAATATAATTATCTAAATATTGTACCTGCATTACACTTTACTGTACACCTGAATTTAGCACTTAAGTGGAAGACGTTAATAAATCATGACTGCTAACATCTGCTCTATGGCTCCTGCTGAAGCACAAGTCCAACTTGTGAGCTTAGTGCTCAGTACTCTGTCTAAGTAAATCACAGATACGGCAAGGATTTGACTTATAAAGACAGTAGGACTATAGATGAAAGAATTAGAATGGAGCCAATTACCTCTGGTTAGCCAGTGAAATATGAATACATTCTGCACATTTAGTGCTTCCAGGTTACTGTTAATGGGTAATTCAGGTCTCTGCAGCTGAAAAAAAAAAAGTTCAAATCTTAAATAGAAATGACAGAATTGAACATTTGTGCCAAAATGAACTATCAACCATGTAGAAAGAGTGCTCCCTCTCGTTTCAAAGGGATTGATAGAGCAAGAATCCTAGCACTTTTAAACCACCTTATTGCTTTTTAAGAGCATCATAGGTGATCATAGCTGACAAAAGCCCTGGAATTATGCATAGAATAAGGAAGAAAATGAATGGTTAGGCAGCATGAAATGGCAAGAACCTTCAGTGACTGTACTGGCAATTAAATACTTTCACATTCTGATAATTCAGAGAGAAAGAAATGTAGATAGATAGAGAAAGAGAAATTGGTAGATAGATCGACAAAGGAGATTGGTAGATGGCTAGCTAGCAAGGAAATTGTCTGGATAGCTAGATAGATTTACTAGTAGCACCTTTCCACTGCAGGAACTAGGTCACCAACCTGTGACCTATTTTACAAACCGGGACATTTCAGTAATTAAAAAAGTGACAGCAAGACGTGCAAGATGTGATTTGTACAGTAGGTGAGTGAGGTAATCAGTTATGGGACTGAACCATGGAAGAAGTGGAGCTAATATTACTAGTTACTGATTTTCTAACTACTTTTGGTTTGCTCCACTACGCTCGTTGTGATCTTTTATTTTTCTATAATCTTCTTTCATTAATACATGGTACAATGGTTACATTACATTTCGTTAAGTTCCTACGGTGGAAAAGGGACATAGATGCATCCATTCAGTACATACAACCAGACACTTACATAGTAACATCAATGTGCCATACATATCCATATACATCCATAAATAAATAAGTGTGTCCCTATAACCAGCAGGATATTGTGTTCAGAGCCGAGCAAAGACTTAGTATCCTGTACCTGCATCTGGATTCGAGTTGTGTGAAAAATCGGTTGGTGGGTAACACGGGTCATGTGTTAGCGTCATGTGTGTGATGGCTCTTATTGAGATCTGAAAGGTTGGGGGTGAGGAGGCCAATGATTTCCAAGGTAGTGTGTGTGATACAAACAATTTGTTCTTGTTGGAGACATGGTGGAAAAACTGTGCTTTTAGAAACTGTTTTAATTGTTGAAAAAAAAGTTCAACTCATTATTACTGTATGAAGTTTCTTACTAGGCCCTTTAACACTTTTAAGAAGATCCAGTTGCCTGCGGAGCACCTGAGGTTACCTTGGCCTCGATGGCGGCCTCGGTGCAAGCCTGCAGCATGGTGAGGTGGTGGGCGAACACCAGGAACTTCAGCTGCTCTGCCTCCAGCATCATCTTTATGTAGTCCTTCACAGCTCCCGCCTGGCCCCACACACACACACACACACACACACACACACACACACACACACACACACACACACACACACACACACACAGATACAGATACAGATACAGATACAGAAATAGACACAGATGACAGAGAGCTACTGAATCCATCACTTCACTGGTTGACCACACACAGAGGAATCGGCTAGATCAGTGAAGAAGTCAATTAATCACTGCGGCATCCTTTCTGTGTGATCGATTCTCTATTGAATCCCACGAATCCAGGCTTAAAAAAGAGAGAGCACACAGAGCGACTGGGGCACATTTGTCACCTCGCAGATAGTGAGAGCAAATCAATAACTCACAACATCGAGGTATGATTGGTGTGTGCTCTTTCTTTTCGCATTTTGGACAAAATTAACCTTTTGATCCACACAAAACCAGATGAATTTCAGAATGTACCAACTTAATAAAGACATATGGTTCTTTTTGACTGGATGTTCAACACTACAGAACTTCAGATTTTTTTTCAGGACTTGCAAACGTCCCTTAAAAAAACGTTATTAGGCTGGTTACGTGTCAAAGTGACAGCTGCAGCCCAAATTACTGCAATAAGTAAAAGTTCAGTTCTCAACTATTTCATTCTGGAGTTATTTGCTTGGTCTATTCTTATGTAACCCATGCCTGGCATTTTTTTTTTACCCGTTAGTCTTGTTTTATTTATGAAGTCAAATGGTAACAATGCTTAAAGAACATCACAGTCCAAATTTAACAAGATCTTGCTGGTTTCTGCTGACGTCTCCGGCCCTGATTGACAGTGTGAGGCTAAGCGGCAGAAGTGTGAGTGAGTTAACTGTACCCTGCAGGTATCCGTATCTATCATTTCACCATGCGCTGCTGCCCAGCGATCACACTGTGATGGCTGTGGCCGTCCCCGCTACCTTCTGCAAAGCTGGAGAGGATGTGCTGTATGAGCGTGTCATTGAGCATCCAGGCTCAGCACATTTCAGAGCCCCAGGCCAAAAAGCAGCCGAGAATAGCACCAACTAGTGAGAAATACTGAGTTTTGATTTGAGTCAAACAGAGCCCTTACTAGACGGTTTTGGAGACAGGTCTTTTTCCGTCTTGTGAATCACACCCCTATAATCTCCACACCTCCTGCAACCTGACAACCTCTGCTGCCATCACACCTGCTCTGGTGGGAGAACCTCCGCTTTGCCTTGCTGATAATTAGCCGATGCGCCTGATAATGAATCTCTCCGCCAGGCCTACCGACCCTGTTCTGATCTGGGGGGTCCTCATTACTGACGGCTTGGCTTCGCCGGCTTCCTTCTGCTGAGTTTAATTAGTGCACAAACTTCTCGGCTGTCTGAAGCGGCCCGTTAGCTTGCTTTAAAGTCCAGCATCAGAGCTGTCCTCTCTGGGTAATTGGGAGCAGATGCTTGGCGGGTAAAGCAATAAAAATACCCCAAAGGCATTTGGCAGCTCCGTCGCCAGGCGGACTGGCAGGCAGGGGCCATGATGCCCGTCAGAGTGACATAGATGTGTGAATCTATCACACCAGTCCACCCCTCCTGATGATCCAAAAAGAAGAAGAAAGAATGCTGTTTTTTTTTTTTTTTTTGAAGTAGAAAGTGTGTCTGGCTCTAAAAACCAATAGGAGAGGAAATGAGACTGGGCTGGCAGTATCGGCATGGAGGTGGGTGAGTGGGCAGGGGGGCTTTGTAATGAAAGGAGGTCCAGTGTTAGGCTAAACTGAGCAGAAATCCAATCAGCAAACAACGCCGAGCGCAGAAAAGATCCAAGCTTGGAGGCAGGCTGAGCGAGTAACGTGTCAATGATTGCATTCTGTGGTTATCTCCGGTCTTCGTTAACCTCGGGGCTACGCTCCTCATGGCTGAGGGCGTCGGGCTAATTGAGAGGAATGCCAGCTCTTGAACATGGCAGATGACTGGAGAGGGATACTAAATTTGGTGGAAATGTTTACTCAACTACAAATATAAGAGATTGAGGAACTGCCTATTTTCATAGCATCAAGATTACTGAGAAACGGATATAAGTGTGTAAACTGATCAAAGGTTGAAATCTATATTACTGTGTTACACATGTTTCCACTGAGAAACAGGAAATGTAAATGCTTGTAAGATTTCTCAACACCGGCTGCTCTGACCCCAACCTTCCTCGTACTGTGTGCATCAAGCCACCTTCCCACATTGCTTATTTCTCTCTCATTAAAATAAAAGCGCCACTTCAAACTGAGAGCCGACTGAGTTTCCATAGCAACAACATCACAGAGATGCTATTTTAGTGCGGTGTGTAACTTTGAGATAAGGTGTAATCATGCCAGGCTGGACGAAACTAAATAATACCTCAGTTATAACTCCCTACTTTATCCAAGTGCTTTCGCTGGCGACCATTAGGCTCTGTTACCATGGCAATGCCTTTCCATGTGATCTTAGTGAGTGGTTGGCCAAACGCTCTGAACATGATGCTGTACTGTACCATCAATTCACCATTTCCTGAAACATGAAAATTAATAAAAATTGCAGTCTTTTGCCAATTTCTAAGCTATTTAAACTGTCCCGGATAATACAAGTAGTTTGATTTTTTTAACCGTTTGATCTCGGAGGAGTCATAGAGGGTAAAAACCATTGGAAGTTCAACTACAGGACACATTTCCAATCCATCTAGAGAAGTCTGACAATATGGCCCTAATGATGTGATGTTGTCCGTTTTCTCAGCTTGTGTGGTAATGTACAATTGTGGGTAGCTTTATTCAACATACTTTTAAACACAAAACTATTAGGGGAGTTTGTTACATTTTTTCTTTTTCTTCATTTGTTGCCAGGTGTCATATTTCCTCATTCTAATGGTTACTGACCAGATGAGGCTCACCCAAATATGAGATATTTTCAGGACAGCTTTAATTAAAACATTAAGGTCAGTGGTTCTCAAACTTTTTCTGTCATGCCCCTCTCTGAAGGCAGAAAAAAAAACTAATTACTAATTAAAACTTAATTATTATAATAACATAATAAGAAGAACATGATGTGCATGCTTGCATTAACTTACTACAGTGCAAAGAAAAAATGCAAGTTAAAGAAATAGTTCAACATTTTGGGAAACACTATTTATAGGCATTCTTGTCGACAGCTAGACGAGAAGAATGATAACACTCTCGTAGCCTAGAGGTGCTGGTATGTGGATTATGTTACCTTTGGACAGAGCAAGGCTAGCCATTTCTCCATTTCCAGTCTTTAT
The DNA here is from genome assembly GCF_031162955.1 of Sander vitreus. Taxonomy (NCBI): domain Eukaryota; kingdom Metazoa; phylum Chordata; class Actinopteri; order Perciformes; family Percidae; genus Sander; species Sander vitreus. The sequence goes on along the minus strand of NC_135878.1, from coordinate 4,323,026 downwards.
GCTAAGCTAAGCGAACCAGCTGCTGGCTGTAGCTTCATATTCGGCATACAGACATCAGAGTGGCATTGATCTACTCATCTAACTCTCTGCAAGAACGCAAACAAGCTATTTCCCAAAACTGTTTCTTTAATTCAATCACATTGTTTAACTGCTCAACAGCACAGCTTGAAAAAGGAGACATATTTTTTCAGTTTTCAGACACAATGCTCTCCCAAACTGTGGGGGCTCATGACGACTCATAATGCTCGGCAGTCAAACTAAAACCAATGTTGGTTTTCTGAGCTGTTGGAAAGCAAACATTTTTCCTGTGGTTTGAAATGATAATACAAAGAGCAGGGCCAGTGGTGAAAGCAGGATCTCGGCATTAAACTATGATGTTTGAAGGATAAGGATTGTGTCCCTGAAAGTCCATGAAAGACTAAGACCAACAATGTGTTAGTCTGCCTTTCAATACTTTCTGACCCTGTTTTCTGAACACTCAGCCCCAAGCTCCCTACTGAAGGTCTAAAAATACTATAAATATATAGTTTTACTGTTTTTTTACTAAATCAAATGGGTACTCTAGTTTTCAGCAAACGTTGAGCAGTAGGAAATACTGCATTTGTTGGGGACTATTGTCAGCTGTGGATTAATCCACATTTGGTATTTTTTCACGACAGTCTGTCGCATTGATGTGTTTTTGGACAAAAACGGAGCTCTATGGCACAGAGGAATAACATATCAGGCTTTGTGACACATTGAGTATACTTGTTAGTAGGATTCAGAGAAACATAGAATATCTCCAGCCTTATACATTGAAGGTATACTGTATAATGACATAGGCTAGGGTTAAAACAAGAAATACTCCATTACCTTCGCAATAGCTGTTTGCTTGTACATTTGTGTGACCAGGCCCATGACCTGAGTGAAGGGGTTGTCCGTGGCGCCGACCCCCGACCCCATTCCCTTCATCAATCTCTCCCACTCTGCGAAGCTGGCTGAGGCCTCCTGCAAGCAAGAAGAGCGCAAAGACAGTGAGGCCGTGTCACTAATTTCTTCATCCAGCCTTCCCTCTCTCTTGTTCTCTACTGTTTTTCAGATATAAAGGGCAAAACAATTAATGGTGCTGCTGGGTGTCCTACTTTCCCTGAAAGAGAAAGAAAGAAAGAGGGAGAAGAGAGAGACAGAAAGATATGGAGAATTCCCAAGGATACCACCCCCTCCAACTGGGCTGCTGTGTTAGGTGGGTCATGAGCATCTCCCAATTATAGCCGCTTGTGACAAGCTGGGGTCGAAGATGGAGAAGCAGCCAGGCCGGTACAATAAATCAAAGACGCCTCGCGTGCTCTCAAGGTGATTGGCGAGAAGTATTTAAGGTGGGAGTGGAGAGCGGACAGGATCGCAGTGGGAGAGGCTGCCGGTAAAGAGCAGCATATGCTACCTCCTGTTCATAAACAAGACAAGCAGAGAGGCCGTGCATTTTCTTGTCAGCATGTGGGTTAGCCCTATTTGTCATAAAAACATATGAAAGTTAGTGAATTAACAGCACATTCTTTTCAATATTTTGTACTACACTGCAACGTATGTAGAAATGTGGAAGGAAAAGCAGCATGCTGTATCAAATAATTGCAAAGCTTGGGTTTGATTCAATTTTCCTGCATTAATTCCAGTGTGCCTATAATCTAAAGTGCTTCAGATAAACCCCATTGACTTTTTCAAAATTGTCTAACTTCAGACAACTTTGTCATTAGAGGTTATTTTCTGGCTTTTGTTCACAGCTCTCGGATTCATCGGTCTGAATTCAGGCTGTGAAACCATGAAATGTGTAAAAATTCAACAGGAACGAACACTTTCTTTAAGCGCTGCATATCAAACGATGCAAAACTGTGAACCATATGGCAAGCTGAAGGAAGAGGTGGTCCACGCGTGATTAAGCACATACATACACATAATGATGAGTGAGCGACGGGAGTCGGAGGGGAAGGAAAAAAAGTGAGAAATGGAAAGAAGCCTTATTATTGCGACCGCACGCATACATAATGGAAGGAAGTTTCACAACTGCATTTTTCACTGCGCGTTCTGGACTGGTACAATGAAAAACTTTTGGTGAAACATGAAAGCTTTACACTATTTAGCGAAATAATTTGCATTTCAGTGGATTCAAACCACGTCAAAGTCAAGGACAGTTGAATGAATAAATAGTATCATATTGCAGGAGCACAAAGCTGCGTTTCCTTTATGTTTTCTCTCAGATGTTTCACTCAGCAGCACCTGCATAAACACAGTTTGGACTGTCGCTCAATGTCTATTTCTAATTAAAGATTTTACATTCAAGCATTGCTTTATAATCTGCGGGGGTGGGGTGGGGGATGGGGGGTGGGGGCGCTGAGTGGCTAAACACCCCACCCTTGATGATATTCACTAGACTAACACTGACAAAAGGCCAGGGCTGAAAACGCAAAGGGCAGGAGGGGTATTAAAAATGTCTGCTGTGGAAGATAAAAGCCATCATTAGGGAGGAAAATGGAACAGGAAGAACAAGGCTGTGCTGGTGAGTGGTCCTGGTATACAGTGTAAATCGTCAGTTAGCAAAACTGTGCTTTAAAAGACAGTTCGTTTGGAGGAAACTAATGTCCACCCAGTCTTTTATGTTTTATATTGTTCATATTTTAGTGCTTGTGGGAAGTACAATGGCCGTCGCTGGCCACTTCACATCTCCCTTTCTCGTCTCTCAAAACCAGTCCATTTAGCTAGGAGGGTAAAATCCCTGTCTATTCTTCTCAGAGGATAAACACCTGTTAAAAACACTCCCACATTCATCTCATGAACAAAGAAAACCCAAAACTGTAAAGCCAAACAGCTACAGGCAGTTTTTTTTTCTCACAAAAGACAAATGATCTCAGAGCTCATTTATCTAAGCATATTACGCTTCACAGCTGCTGTTTCATCCAACTTGAGATAAGAGAGCAATGTGAGAACAACTGCAAGGCATGACGTGAACTTTTCCAACAGTTGTACGCGCACATTAGGTGGCCTAATTGGCACCATGTAGAACACTGACCACATTTAGCTTCCGTTAACATTTAAGGAGATTGGGGTAAGAATGCTGCATCATCACTTTTCCGAGCAACTTCCTTATTGTTGTGTCATTTCTGGGATAGTGGCTCGGTGTGTAATTAGCGCTGAAAGAGCTCCTACAGTGTTTTTTTTTTTTTCCACTTCTGCTGATATGATGCAAAATATAATAAAGTGGATGCTTCTAAATGTGTATTGTTCTTGGTTCCGGTTGCTCCCAGTGGGAAGCTAACCCCCTCTAGCATTGACACCGGTGACCCAATGCAGAGAGTGGAGGAGACACACTGACGGGCGCACAGGCCAGGTCAGAGGCACATTAGAATTCACGTGCACACATGCATCCAGTGTGGCGTGGGAGGCAGAAACCGCAACCATAACTTTAAGGAGGCTAGAAAAGATGCAAACACCTACACACGAAACATGACATTTACTCTACAAATACTGTGGTATCATCTTTACTATAGTGGAGAGGGAACACACATATTCACACACACACACACACACACACACACACACACACACACACACACACACACACACACACACACACACACACACACACACACACACACACACACACACACACACACACACACACACACACACCCCTCAGTTCATCTCTGCGTAGGCTGAAGGGGAGTTATTTAATCCTAAAGCAGCAACAGGCAGTTTTCACAGTATTAGTTCTAAATGGAAGCAGTAGCCATCATGTATGAATGGATGAGTTAACTGCAAACATCACACTCAGTTGCAGTTGATCATTATTTTGGTTTCCTTTGGCATCACGGACCGGTCATGCTGCTGCACATAAGGAATATTATAATCTTTGGTATAATCTGTTGATTGTTTAGTCTGTAAAATGTAAAAAAAAAAATAGTAAAAAAGAAAATTGCCAAGGTGATGTCCTTAATTGCTTATTTGGTTCAACCCATAATAAAAAATCAAAACATTTTTAGTTTACTTTGAAAATCCCTTTTGAGAAGCTCGACAAAAGAGAACGGCCCTCTTATTCTTATCTCTCTCTCACTTTTTTTCTGTAGGATTATCTCATACAAGTGTTCCAAGTCGGATTCACCAAACTCTCTTAACTGCCCAAACTTGTCTATATAAGGCAATCTCCAGAGAGTAGAGAGTAGAATTTGACATGGCGGAGCTTCAGAAGTCAGCTGACGAAAACATAACTTATAAGCAGTGTCAGCAGTGGAAACAATAAGAACATATTAATATTATTATTATCAGAGCAGCACCACACTGAGTAAGACGAAAGAAGTAAGCTGAAACGTCTCTCTAAAGCATGGGTCTCAAAATATTTTGTGGCCCCCCTACTTGACATCAAAGTTTAGTGTCCCGCGCGTTGTTCTGAAACGCACCTTTTTGCTGAGTCGTTGCGTGTGCCGCGCTTGCCACGCTTTTATTTTTATTTTTTTTATCACTTACGGGATAGCTAGTCTCGTGACTGCGGTGTTTGTTGTCAACGGTAGTCAAGCTAGCCAACCGCGAAGTACCTGGGGTAGTATCAACGTTGGTTGAAACCAGTTCCGGAGTGACGGAAAATATATGCCTTCACCTAGTTCCAGTCATGTCTCTCTCAAAACGTGCCGTGAAGAGAAAGGTTGGCGACGAGCACAGGCAATTTCAGTGAAAGTGGGAGACGGAATATTTTGTTTTTCGAGCACAGGGGCACCCCTACATGTCTCATATGCACAGAGAAACGTCATTACTCAACTAGACATGCTGAGGAGTATACAAAATACCAGGGAGATGAGAGAAAGAACCGGGTCGCCAATGTCTATTGAGGAAACAAGATTTATTTAAGAAAGCAAACAAAGAATACTTTTGTTGAATACTTGATGCGGCCCAGCCTGACCCACACTCTACCTCGAGCGGCCCCCAGGTAAATTGAGTTTGAGACCCCTGCTCTAAAGCAACACGCCCCATGACTTACAGTAGATGGGAGGCAGTCAAGGGGAGGTGAAACTCACGGAAATGGACGAGAGAATATTATACAGTATGTTACACTGTCAGCTGTTATAACGGATCTGTTATGTCCTCCCCTGACAGAGACTTGCATCACGTTGCTGTTGGAGTAAGAGAATCTCCCCAACAACAAAACTGTAGAAGTTGCCATGCAAATTGTCAAGTAACAAAGTACGTTTACCTAAGTACTGTACATGTTATCATACAATACATTTTGAGGTACTTCAAAATGTGTTTTAGATTATTTTTTGGGCATTTTAGGCCTTCATCTTCATAGGACAGATGAAGACATGAACGGGGGGAGAGAGGGAGAATGACACGCAGCAAAGGGCCGCAGGTTGGAGTCGAACCCGCGGCCGCCGCGTCAAGGAGCACACCCCTACACATGGGCGCGCGATCCACCAGGTGAGCTACCCAGGCGCCCATTATGATGCATTATTATAGGTTAAGATAAGAGAAGACTTTATTGAGCAGTATATAAAGTCATTAAGAATTAGCGCCAAATTTACCAGTTGCAACGTTGAAGTGATGAACACAATAATGCATCAATACTTACAATCCAATACTATAATATAATGTACAATATAATACATTATTCTATAATATATTTTTAATAGTATATTTTGAAAATCGGTATTTAAGTCTTTAAGAATCTGTTCATATGAGCCCATTATTTGGCATTTTTGCTTGATTAATGATCAACAATTATCGATTCTCAAAATTAGTTGAGACAAAAGTTAACGCAGCAAAATATAAAATGGTGATGAGTAGGAGACTATCGTCTCTATATTATCTTTAATCAGTCCCTGTGTGGTGAGAAATATACAAACCTGGAAATGACAGAATTTAATTTTACTTAACAGCGTGGATCTGTGGCATCTCCATTAATCGAGGTGTGACACTCGCCTGGATATTTAGACATAATGCTTCTGCATTTGTGCACGGCATGTATGAAAATGTTGGAGCTGAAACGATTAATCATTTAGTCAATCAACAGAAACTTACTCTGGAACTATTTTGATAGTTAATTAATAATTTTAGTCATCTTTTCAAGCCAGACATTTGATAATGTCACCTTGGGCTCTGGGAAATGATGATGGGCATCTTATTATTATGATTGGGAATTATTTATCACTTAATTATTAGTCTATAATAAAACAATTCTTAGTTGCAGCCCTAGAAAATGTGGATACATCACTTGTGTATAACAAGCAAATAATGGGTGAAATGAATGTCTGACAAAAGGCTACATGCTGTCATCTGTCCAAACATGTACCTTTGCAGCCTCCTTAGGCAGGTCGAAGGGGATACGCTGGCGGATTTTGGGGGGCAGCTGGGTGAGCACCTCAGCCTTGAGACGACGGATCATGATCTCACTCAGCCGCTGGTGCAGCTCCTCCAGGTTGGAAGCCCCGCGACAGTCCCACTGCCTGCGAGACCCGAAGTACCTGTAAGAGAGTGAACGAGAGGTAAAGCTGTGGCTGCTGATGCATTTGTTTTTTATACACATTTCTAACCGAAAGAAACTTACTAAGAAAACATACTTGTTTATGGCGATGCCCTGAAGGATTAGTTAAACACATTTAAACATTCCCACCTGGGAGCTGCCCGGCACTACAACCGCCTTCCATCATTTACTGCTGAGCAGCTCTGCTGGAGCAGTCAGGGGATCAGTTTTTTGCTTAAGGGCACTTTGCAGAGCAGGAAACTATTTGTTCTAATGGCCACAGCAGCAGCTTTATCCCAAAACTCTCTGGCAACTTTCACCATGTATTTGCCAAATGGATTTTCAGAATAGAACTGGCCCTCCACACAAAGGCTGGTTATCTGCCATATTGGCTGAAAGTGTGGACAAACTTAACAAGCCACTGCCAAAATATGGCTCTTTCACACTTCGATATTTAAACTTGTAGTGGGTGAGGAAGGGGGGAAACTGGTTCACTCCTTCAAAAACGATGCTTCTGCCTGGTGTTGGGATTTGAACCAGCATCTTTCCATCTGTGAGGCTGCTTTTCTGCCTCCTGAGCTGCTGCCATTTCCCACAATAACTTCACTATTATGAAGGGAATGGGAAGACTTTGCTTATATGACATTGCCTTGTGCCCTTCTGTGTCTATAATCTTTTGTGTGAATGTGTTTATGTGGCTCAGCACGGCATTCCCCAGCCACACTAAGTGCTATTGTATACAAAGTGTTATCATTGATGGCGACAGGCCCATCCCTGACCGAGCCGCCGACTTTGATGGACATCCAAAACAATGCATTTGATGTGTTTGTTCACACATGTAACTGATCGTCACTGGCAACTGGCAGCCAGTTGGCATTTAACGCTTGGCTTCAGTTGTGCTCTGGCTCTGACAACAAACCCTAAACTCAGCAACACTACCACTCCAGACTCAGGTACAGTCCACCTTATCCCAGCAGACACTTGAAAAGAGTGAGAATGTATTGGTAGGTGAGATCTATTAAAACTCTGCTAATTTCACTAAGCAAAGAATGATGAGTTTATAAATAAGAACATATCAAAATGAGGATATTACATACATTTAAAAGGATAATTTGACGTTAGGAGAAATATGCTTATTTCCTTTCTTGGTGAGAGTTAGATAAAAAGATTGACACCACTCTGATGTCTGTCTGTTAAATATAAAGCTGAAGCCAGAAGACAGAGACAGTTGATTGGCTTTGCATTAAAACTGTTAGCGGGAAGAAACAGCTAGCCTGAATCGGTCCAGCTCTCCATGTAATTCCACAACTTGTTTTTTTCACACTTTGGGGTTTTAAATTAGCTTTAGGGATACTGTAGGTGGGGTTTTTTCACCTTTAGACATCCAGGCTAGCTATTCTTACGGCTTCCAGTCTTTATGCTAGGCTAAGCTAACTGTCTGCTGGGTCTCGCTACACAATTACAGTCTCCTCCAATCTTCTCAGCTAACTCTCGGCAAGAAGGTGAATTACTTTATTTAACAAACGTAAAAAAAGTAGTAAATATGTCACGGAAAATATGAATTGCAGAATATAAATTAAGTGACATATATAACACACAAAATGTGAATCAAATATATAGTAGCATTAGGATACACTACAAAAAAGTAGAACAATTTGTACGAGGTGTGAGTCAGCTTGTGTGTGTGTGTGTGTGTGTGTGTGTGTGTGTGTGTGTGTTAAAGACTCACCTGTAATGGGCGTTGCAGTATTTTTTGGCATAGTCAGTCCAGGTTCCGAGCTTCTTGGGGTAGAGGGCCTCAATTTGCATGAAAAGCTATTAAATACAGAGACAGAATAGGACATTAACAGCTACTCAGTACAGCTTAAAACCACACATTACAGGGTGTGTACATGTTTGTGTCAGTAATTAGGAAAGAGAGACAGAGACTAAGGACTACTGTAATTGTAATATCCTTCTAAATCTCGCATATAATTCCCTCCCAAATAAATTATTTCCTGTAAACAAAATGCAGTATGATTTGTCATATTTGTCATCTTACCCATTAAATGATGACAACATAGACAGCTACACTAGCCTGTTAGCAATTTAGCATGCCGCTATTAGCATTAAGCTCAAAACACCACTTTGCCTTAATACCATCTCACAGAGGTACCATGGCTGTAAGCTCTTACTGCTGTTTAATATAAGTTTCTCACAAATTGACTGACATGGACATGACTCTCTCACAAACACACACACACACAGTGTGACACTGCGCAAATTTAGAAAGAAGAAATAACACATTTTTCCAATTAAAAGTTGAAAAAGTGAGCAAAAGAAAAAATGCTATGGTATGAACAGTAGCTTATTCTGCCTCATTTTAGCTAATGTTAGCAAACTTGTAAGGCTTCAAGTGAGCCAAAGAAATATATCAATATAAAATATCCTTTATCTTACATATGATAAGTTGAATTAATGAAAAATAAAACTCACCATTGCTCAATTCAGTACTTTTTTGTTGCTGCAGTCTTACTTGGTCTGGTATGGCCAGTACATGTAGCTTGTGCTAGCTAATGTTCGCAAACTTAAGCTAAATGTTGCTGTGTAAATGATATTACTAACTCAGTTAGAGTCATAAACTCAGCAAAGTAAGTTTGTGACTCTTTTCTATTTGTGCTACTGTTTCACTTTTTCATATCACAGATAAATATCTCAATGATTTTAATCACAAAGGCTACACAAAGAGTAAACACACTGCACCTCACCAGGAGTCATGTTTCATTGTGTGGTTGCCACTTAGCCACTGTTTACCAAAAGCCACATACATAGTCTTGCTTCATCGGTCTAATTTGCTTGCTTCGTGCTAACACTTTCTATAGTCTTTGTGCTAAACTAAGATTACCAGCTGCTGGCAGTAGCTTCATATTTAGCGCACTGTACTGTCTTGGCTGTAGCAACAGGCAGATCTGGAACCATATCAATCTTCTAGTTATTTTAGTATCATATATTGTGTAAAATCTACTACACCAAACTGTCAGATTTATCAGCAAATCATTAAGATTGCATACAATTTCAGTTGCCACAACTTATCACCTTTTAGTTTCTGAAAGCTGCATGTAATAACTCAAAAGTAGCAAGAGCTTTTTTTGGCTTTTAACACAGACCATATACCTGTGCTCACGATTAGTCTACTGTCAAGAAGTGTGTCTTGTGTGCAATTTATTCAAGGTCCCGTTGTCCTTTGCCTAGTTTACTAGTCCTGTGTTGGGAATCTGTATGGTAATTTGTGTCAGCCCCAATTAACCAGGTCAACCCACTTGCAGTCAGACTAGGTGGAAAAAAAATTTAACCGATTTGAAAATTAATTTAATATGGATAGAAAAAATAGACCTACTGCTGCTACATAACTGCTGACATGAAAATTGAGTCATCAAAAGATCTTTGCATCATAAAAACTTACAAACTGTACAGTAAGTAGGTAAAGAGTGTGTATGCATCACAGGTAACAAAGCTCCAACAATGTGTGCGTGCAAACGTCAACATCCCTGTCAATTGTAATTATTTGCAGCAATTTCTGAAGTAATGACAGGTAATCATCAGCAAGGTGATCTGAATAAGCAGCCACAGTGAGAGCACTATTCTAAATTCAGCACTTGTTCAACAGGAACTTTGCATTTCCCCCCCTCACAATGTTGATATAATAGGTGGGTGGAATGAGGGCACATCATGAACAGTGCAGCATGCCCTGAGCTGTGTGCTAACTCGATGTCAGAGCCACAGTGAGTAATGATGGCAGTGAGGAGACTGGCACAGAGGCAGGGACAGGGCTTATCAGGTTTATGCTGCGGATGATAAAATGTTATATTCAGTTTCAGATTCTAGTGGCAGGGAGAGGGAGAGAGATGATATCTAAAAACTCACCTCAACACTGCAGGAAGGCAATGGCAAAAACAGGATGGCATGTATCTCTCACACACACACACACACACACACACACACACACACACACACACACACAGTCTCAATGACACACCGTCTCCAGATTTCTTACAAGTACTAACTTTGCTCCATTTTGGAATTAATTAGCTGCCTGAATCTCATCAGGTAATTATCATGATCGAGTCGAGGCAATAATTAAGTTTTCCTCACAGCAACGTGGCACTTAGATGACAGTGGGATCTTAGTACCGTCTTGCAAGGATACTTAAACGTAGTCAACACAAAACCTATGATGTCAAACTAGTTATGTAGTTGGTAACCAGCTCACTCTGTTTCACAACACGTTTTTACTCTAACAAGTGCCTCTTTACGGTCGCACGAGGCTATACTGCTCAGATCCTGACCCTATATATACCAAAGTATGACATAAGATTAAATCACCTTAGAAAACACTGTATGTGTATTAATCCGCAGCTAAAAAAAAGTCCCTAATTAATGCACTGCTTTTTGTATGATTTTCAACTGTGTGAGGAGGGCTAGCTCAGTTGGAAAAAGGTGACGTCACGTACTTCTATGCACCAGTCAGGATTAAGCTACATTTGCCACACCCACACAGACACCCACAGAGTCCTGATGAAGCAAATTAGTTGAGTTTTTGAATATTAAACTCAACTCAATATAAATAATATCCATGGATGTTGTTTTCCAAACTTAAACATGACGTATTGCTATTGTGTGTGTGTGTGTGTAGGATGTGATAGTAGATATATATATATATATATATATATATATACACACATACATACACACATATATACACACACACACACACACACATATTCACACACACACACACACACATATACATACACACACACACATATACATATATATATACACACACACACACATTTTGTCATGAATATTTAATTTTATAGACAGATAGTAAGTTTTTAGGGGCTCTCGCCTCTGTTCAGTTTCTGTTTTGTACTGGTCTTTCAATTATTTTATGCATCTTTAATACATTTTTGTAAAGCCCCTTTCTAACACTGTAAAGAAACATTCTGTATACATGAAGTTGTATTATTTTCAATATACAACAGAACAGCGATAATTCATGGTTGTGATGACAAAAAAAAATGACAAAATAAGGCAGAGGTTATCTTAAAGATAAGAATTATTCTCCAAATCAACTGTATAATTTGTAAATACAGTGAATAAATGTATAGTAGTTAACATCATTATCATAATGATGTTAAGAACAACACTTTGAACTTTGTAAAAGCCAAAAGTGATGCTGCTCCTGAGGCTGAAGAGGATGACTTGAGGAAGAGTAGAAACAGTGTAAATGCTGAAGCACAAAGCTGTATCAGTGCCCTATCATTAGAGAGTGGACATTAAGACTGTGAAAAGATTTTTGCATTCACAAAGTGCACTTCATCTTCCACGGCGGCAGTGATGGAATACGACTGCAATTTGCTCCTTCGATATACCATATATAAAAATGATATAATAAATCATTATGGAAAGGGGAATGGCTCCGCCGCTCTCCAAACACCGTTGTCCTGTGAACAGCCCTTCTTATTGTTTCTAAATTCAATAGTCCCCCCCCCGTGCGCTTCTTTTTATTACTTGTCTCATTTATTGCAGTGCAGTGTCTGTTCATATCGGGCTTTGTAAATGAAGTTTTTGCAACAAAGGTTATTGAAATAAGTCCACGGGATCCTCGAGGATAAGTGTAGCCGGTGAGTTAATTGGCTTTTTGAATGTTGGATCGGAGTATAACCTTTCCTGGAGCAAGTTACCATGGCGATATACCTGTGCTGTATTGTGAAACACCTTTGTGAGAAGCCAGCGCTGAGGCCCAAATTAGTTCTGTGGCCTACTAATGTTTCTTCATGAGTGTGGGCTCAGAAACCCTTTTGAAACAAACGTACCGTATGTATTTTTATAATCTGTTGAATGAGATTTGTTATTTGTCCACATTGTTCCTTCCTGTCCATCCCACTGTTTAAATGTAATTAACAATTCAAAGCAGCGTTTTAAAGTGGCAAGGTTTATGTCGTCTGGGAAGAAGCCAAAACAGCTTAATCCACTTACATTTGTATTCTTTCCCATAATAGGTATTTCCCCATGGAGCACCAGTCAATTTTCATATAATCAGATTTTATTACCTCTTCAGGCCGTCCCAGGGCCGGGGTACCGGTGAGCAGGATGGCCCGCTTGGCGCTCTGAATGAGAGGCGCCAGAATCTTAGTCCGCGCTGCATTCCTGGATTTGAGGTAATGGGACTCGTCCACCACGACCACGGCGAACCGCTGCCTGCTCAGAGCCTCCACCAGGGGGCGGGCATCTGTGGTGAGCAGGCCGTAACCCAGCACCGTCACCTTACTGCTGCTGATACCCCTGGACACACACACACACACACACACACACACACACACACACACACACACACACACACACACACACACACACACACACACACACACACACACACACAGTATGCTGATCAAACATATGATGTTTCTAGTGATGTATCACAAGTTATGCTATTTCCTATGTTATTTCCTTAGAATACAAATATATACCACACATTAACACTAACGTGACAAACATTATCTATTGATTACGGCTGCAACTGAAATGATTATTTTCGTTGTCTGCTTAATATTTTCTCATTTAATTGTTTAGTTTAATAAAATGTCAGTAAACAGTGACAAATGTCCATCACAGTTTCCTAAAGCTTAAAGACATCTTCAAATTGCTGCTTTTGTCTGCCCAACAGTCAAATATAACCCAAATATATATATTAATTTCACTATCATAGAACATTCACATTTGCAGAGCTGGAACCAGTAATATTTTTGCAACAATTGGTAACCAAAATGTGTGTTCTTTCATAGCAGGTACCCGATTTTGAACAGGATTGGGATTGAGTTTAAAAAAATAAAAAATAAAAAGTAGTTCTTACAGTAGTCACTTTTAACATTGACACGTGTGTGTACAGCTAGAACTAAATACAAACTCAACATCTGTTCAAATGTTCTAGTGTTTATTGACTTAGAAACTGAACCCTTAAGGTAATGTAAACCAGACTATTTAAAAAGGGTGTGTGGACTTAATGTTAAAGGAGGACACACACACGGACAATGCAAGGCACAAACTAGGGCTGCAGGTTTTTTTAATATACTGTACATGTCCTCTTCTCTAGTGATTAAGAAATCCACTCCTGGGCTGTAGTGCAATTTCTATATTTTCCAGTAGACACAAACACACAGATACACAGTCACAGACAACACAGGGGTGGCATTCAGCTGCATGAAACTCAATAAGAATCTCTGAGAAATCAAAAACCATTCCAGCATCTGCCAGCTTTTAATTCTCTGCCTTCATCACGCACACATTTCCAAGCTGAAGTACACCTAAGGTGCCATTCATGTTCTACAAAAGAACAAGTGAGTCAAAATACTGAGAGGAGATGCTGCATAATTTTTTCTTGCCTCTCCGTTCAGTCATTAACACATCCCAGTTCAAGGACACGTTTTCCCCAGAAGGCTTTCACAACCTCTGTGCGCCTCATCTGTGTGAGGTGGAGAGGGTTTTTTTTTTTTTTTTTTCCTTCCAAGTCATAGATAGAGAAAGTTTGTTTCATTCAAAAATAAAAACTAGGGGGAACTATGGGAAAGTTGAGATGATAAAAGTATTTTATACGCGGCATCTACAGTCTACCGTGCAGAGATACACTGAAAACCAAATCAATATAAACAGCTGTGAAAAGGAGACACATTTTGCTACGACAGCATTTTTCCACTTCACGCATAAAAAAAAAATCAGCTCTTGTTCAATATTGCACACGCTGCGTTGACATGATTTGTCTGTCAGAGCTGTCAAAAATCGGCCCGTTGGCTCCTGACACAGAGGGACACTTTGAGATTAAATTGTCAGCCGCAACTTCTCTGTCTATCACACTGTCACACTTTCACACTGTGACCAAAAGTGTGTTCATGTATTTATTCCAGCTCCTTAATTATTATCGCGTGCATGTGAAGCAAGACACTGACACAACTTCCCCTGAAGTTCAAATAATGGCTGCAACCTTTTCATTTACATAATCCTGTGTAAAATAAACATAATCCACAGGATTATGTGCTTTGCTTCGATAACCTAAGCATATTTATGCTCTAAAGACTGTGGCTCTGAATGGGCAAAATGTGTCTCGATAACATGGAGAAAATGTAGAATATTAAAATTTGAATATTTGCTGGTTTCGTAGTCATGTGTGATAATAAATTGTATATTTAGGTACTTTAGGTTTGGGGTTCTTTGAAGACATCACCTTGGGCTCCAGGAAAATGATGATGGATATGGATATTTATAGACAAGCTCATTAACAGATTAATCAGGAAAATAGTAATCAATCAAATAATAACAACACAACCTTTTTTTGTACAGAAATAAAGATGGTTTCCTATTCTTTAACATCTGTACCTCAATTATTATTGGTTGTATTGCTGATGATGTGACCTTTAACCAAAAGTAGGATTAAATGCAGCTAGTGTTTTACCAAAATGAGTCGTACTCAAAATTAATTCCCCTCAAGGTTTGACTTTTTGGCTCTCAAAGTGCAGCTTTAATAAACCGTTTGGCAGCAGTGAGGCTTTATCACTCTGCCAATATTAGCCTTTCATTAAAAAACATATTGGCCAGTCAGTGTCATCCACAACTGATGTGAAGAGTCTGCCGATTACATATTTATCATCCATTTGAAGCCCATAATCAAAACATATTTTAATAAAATGATGATTCTTCAAAACCAGTGCACATTTTATTATAAAGTCTATATTACAAAGTATAGTGTTGTGTTTTTGCATATCTATCTAATGTTCAACTGTACATTTTAATCCATGTTCATGGAGCATTTAGCAGCTAAAGAGCCAGATATTTCCCTCAGGAGTTGGTGGAGACCAAAACAGAGCTAAAAGGAGAGTGAATAATGGACTTGCACTCATCAAGTGGCCAAAAGCAGGACTCCAAAATGAATACATATGTTGCCTCATATCTGCTGAATGTGTAGTTAAGCAACTGTTTGCTAACAAGTTACTCATATGTGCTTAGGTAATAACGTGTATGTGTATGTGTGTGTGTGTGTGTGTAGACTGTGGCTGAGGTAGTTTCGGAGGGATGAAGGTGGATGACCTACATGGTGTGGCTCTTGTTCTCCACCAGGTTGATGTCTCCGGGCTGCAGCTCAGGGATCCACCTCTCCAGCTCTTCGATCCAGGGATATTTCAGTGACGAGGGCACCACCACCAGGAGGGGCCACTCCTGCCTGAAAGCGTACGCCACTGCGATGGCCTGCACCGTCTTCCCAAGACCCATCTGGACGGACCAAATCAACACCCGGCGGAGGGGGAGAAAAACAAGTCAATTGTGCTGCGACTCTGCGGTAAATTGCATATGACGGCCGAGCTGATGTGAGGGCCCATGAGTAATAAGGTCTCAGAATGATTCTTGTGTCAAAAGAGATTAGGCACGTGGGAGAGCTGCACAGGCCTGACAAATTAATTTGGAAGGCATGCAGCGAAGTCCTAGGTTCATTTTTCTTTTCTTTGGGGGGGGAATAGATTTCCTGAGCCAGCGTTGCATTTGCTTACCTCATCAGCGATCATACATCTGTAAAACAAAACAGAGAAAACTTTATCAGAGCTGAACTGGTTGCTACAGTACAAAAAGTTTATAGCTTACATATAAAAACAGCATGTGCTGCATGAGGGCTCAAGAGCACCACAACATCATTCATTAGAGAGGCATTTATTGTTTCCTTTGTCCAGACAGTTCTGGCTTGTCCAAGGAGCCACACCAGAAACCCTCCTATCACAACCAGACTTCTCGAACCGTTCTGGCCACAGCAAACACACACAATGTCACCTCACACTCAGCTGCTCTTGGACATATATTACAAATCTGTCACTTGCAATTTAGGTCTGCACTGGTGCTTTGTTGTCTCAGTGTGAGAGCTGTCGTTGCTATTCAATATTTATGTTGCTGTTGTTGTAGTTGTTCTTCTTCTTATTGAATAGTTCTGTGTCTGACGCAGCGGAGTGTCTTCGGAGAGACTTTGGGGAGTGCTCACTGTGTTTGGGTTCATAGTAATACGCTGGGTGAATCAGAAGCTAAAGTTTAATTCCCCAAGTTAAATAATATTTTTTGAGGAAACTTTCAGTTTAGAAAAGACATCAAATCTTATGTCCTTTGTTTAGAACTGTTGAGGTTTGACAAAATCAAGTAATCCTTTAGGAACTCGTACAAGTTAGTGCTTTAATATTGCAGTGGCATCACACATTTAAGGTTCAGTTGAGTTTTGCAGTGGAGCCAGCCTTCCATTGACAACGTGACAAAAACAAGGAGGACTTATTTATGGAGTTTTGTTGTTCCATAAAAAAATTTAAATAAAAAAGAAATGATCTTGGGCACAGATGTGAGTTCATTTAATGCCAGGCACACACTGTACGGATTCAGCCCAACTTTAACCACAAACTGGCCCCTGACTAATTTTAGAATCTATCTGGCTGTTGGACATTCTGCATGTCAAGACATTCTGGTGGAAAATCTGTCTTGGAAGGGTTTTCACTGTCCAATTTCCCAAGCGGCTGCTGTCAAAAGATCCTTTAAAAATAGCAGTGAGATTTTTTAATATAGTATTTTACATGATGTGACTACTGTAGTCTTGATAGCATCTTCCAGCCATCTGCAGCTTCAGCTTTTTTTCCTGCTTGCATTCCGTTCAAAGCAGAAGTGTCCATATGTGTATTGTGTTGACATTCATTTAAGAGTAAAAATCAATGACATTTTATAAACGATTTTATAAACAGTTAAACAAAATCAATAGATAATTGATAGTAACACTAACCATTAGTTGCAGCCCTTTAACTGATTAATAATTACAGCAGTAGTGTGAACAATGGTGATGATATATTTACAGACCTTTAGCCTATATCGATCTTTGTCAATCCTAAATTTCTCCTTTAATTTCATATTTTTTAAGAGCGATTTGTGAGACAATTGTAAGATTCACCTGCAACTGAACCTTAAACTAGGATCAAAGTAACAGCTCACCTATCTGGCTGTCTCTGATATGGTACTTTGGCAACCCTATAACAGCCTCCTTTACTAGTTCCGCCTTTACACTATACATGATAAAGGAACAATGAAAGTCCCCTGTGGAAAACGTACAGATAGACCAACCTCTGGTTCTCTCTGCCCAGTGGATTTGGGCCTATTGTCATGACCTTGCTTATTCATAAATGCTTCCAACACCATGTCAGAGCAAACAGTGCAACCGAAAAAGCTCTGAATACCTCAGACACAGTCTCTCATTATTCTTTCTCCTCCTCCTCCACCTCCTCCCCCCCATCTCCGCCCCATTTCTCTCTTTCAGCTGAAGAACATGATTAATGTGCACCTTGCCACTGGTGGTTTTTCTAATTGCCAGCACACTGGCACAGTCAGCGCAATGCACACGCGCACACACACACACACACACACACACACGCGAAAATAGCCGAAAAATATGTGAAAAATTGCACACAAAAGAAAAGACACCATATATATACGAACACACACACGGACGCATGTAAACGTGTTCACACACACATACACACATATATGTGCTTGCGCATACACCCACCCACACACACACACACACACACATCCACCCACACTCACAGACTGGGGAGAGTGCTGCTGGGGCAGGTGCTTGCCATTTCCCAACACATTAATCATCCACCTTTAAATAACCTGAGTGTCGTCTTGACGGTTTGAGACTGCGAGGATGCTGCAGTGCTGTTGCCTGACGACGGCACGGTCCCCGCCGCCCCATCTTTCTAATGTTATCTCTGAAACCCACAAGCCCAAAAGTGTCAGGAAATGGGCTCCCCCACCTCCCAAGCTGGCTACGATGATTTGATGGGTTTGACCTGTGCACAGTGATGTGTTGTGTGGCCCGGTGTCTAACCCCAATCTTCCAGCTCCGTTAAGGTTCACTACTGAGGACTGGACCTGTAGTGTGCTGTGGTCAGTCGGAAAGCTGCTCAGAGGTTGGACGCTGCACAAAAGGCTGCTTCAAAGGGTGCTACAGTGTGCCATGCTCACACACAATTTATGCGTTCGGTGCGCAGTTTTGCTGTACATTGTGAATGAACTCAAACTCAAAAGAGTAGCCTTTAGTGGAGAAGGTTTGGGCTTTTTTCTACTAGTAGGAGATGGAGGATGTTTTAAACAGTGTGTGTGACTAAAAAAAGAAAAAGTTTAAACACTAGCTATATGGGGCAGTCCACAACTAGTGTTTTGCTTATACAGTAAGTTCTTTTTTCCTAACTTAATCACACCCAAATCTATCAGAGAGCTCCTTTATTTGTTTTCAGTGGTGCTTGAAATAGAAAAAACAAAACAAAAACTTTTTGTACTTGCTGGACTTTGACAATAGTTACACACACACACAAGCTCTCTTTCTTTTTCTTCCTAAATTTATTCCTGTGGTTCCGAAAGCGATTCTTTTTACCATTTATCTTTCATAATGTTTCCCCCACATGGAGAGATTTACATAAACTCCATTTTTATATTGTTTTTAATCACATCCAAAGAAAGGAAATACACATTAGACACATAAATAACCAGATAAAAAAACAAAAAAACAATGACCTGTTTAATACGCAGTTGTGCCGCAGCTAAGACTTGTGACGACGGCTTATGGTTGCCGATTGTTGTAGAAAGACAACACTGTCCAGCATGTGAGTTTGCAGAGGAAGAGCTGTGAGACTGAAGAAAATACCATAATTCTCCTCTTACAAATTACAAAGAATTCCTAAGCTATAAAATGCACCATTGCTCATTTCAGTGCACTCAGGAGTTTTTCTGCTACAGTCTTACTTGGTCTGGGTTGACCAGTAGCTTATTGTGGCTAATACTAGCTAAAGTTAGCAAGAAAACCCTGAGAGGTTTAATCAGGGTATTTATAAAGGCCAGTCTCAATGCAGAGAGTGAATATATTGTGAATATGTTGCCTAAGGGTGTGTGTGCTATGTGTCTATTCTCTTGCATTATGGCCTTAGATAACCCTTGATACTTTCTTTTGCTACGTTAAATCATAATCCATATCCTCCTGTATTTATTACAGTAGGATGTACATAAAGATGTATGAATGTTGGGCTCTAATGCAACTATCTAATATAATCTAATGCATCTCTAATGATGCATTTATTCTGAAGATTTCAAGTGAGCAAATGTTGTACTTTAACAATACTTGTTAAAAATGTTTCCCACCAACATAATTCTTCTCTCTAAGACACAAACTGACCCAGCATGCTACAACGTTTATTTATCATGTGCAGCCTAAAGGTTCCTATAAAAGCCTCTAATACTATCTAGATAATGAAAACGCGGCTATTAAGGCTACGGGTTACTGATGGCGAGTAAAATGTCATTTTTCATGCTGTATAATAAAATGCATCTCCTGCCGTCTTCATAACACAAAAATATAACACCCCTTTACATTGAAACCTAGAGCAAACTTGATTAGGAAGAAATGGAATTTCGAGCACCTTAGAAAGTAAATACTGTAATCGAGGCACTTTAAAGATGTAGAAAAAGAGAGATTTCCTTATTTTCAATTTGATACTGGACCCAGAGTCCCTCCTCAGATACTGCTCAGGTACATGGGATTCGTCCAGAGACTGCTGGATCTCAATGGTGACCTGAAACTGATCTGATTTAACATTGCATAACCCATACCAGAAAAGTCAGGAGATCTCGGCCTCTGCTGCTTCCATTTTGACCATTCTTTTTTAAAATCTGTCTCTCACAAGTCCCCCAAATCTATGGAAGTGCAACACAAAAAAAGTACCGCTTTCATAAGAAATAGTCCAGGCAAACTAACTGAATCAATGACATCGCATAAACTATTAAAGGCCCTGAAATCATATTTTCTCAATCAGCTTCTTACTGGTCTTACAGGTTCACACAGTTTTCTGCCGAAGTTAGAACTGTTTTGGTTATTTGGCATGAGACATTGCTGTATTTTTGTTTGGTTTTCTATGGTCTCATTTCCACTGCATGGTACGGCTCGACTCAGCTCACTTTTAGTACCAGCTTTTCTCTATTTTGTTTTCCACTGCGGATAATACCCCCTCAGCGTAGGCGGGATTCTCAGCGGGAAACAGCCGTGACATCATCTTTAACGCGACACACACTGGATCCTTTCATCTGCAACAATGTCTGAACTACATCAATTGTAGTTTTTGCAGGCTGCCATTTTTTTTAAATCCGGGCGAGTGAATTACGGTTGCTTTTGACGGTAGCTTGACTATTTAAAAATGGAGGGTTTGTGCTGGATGTCCTGTGTCGCGCCAGTGACTATTTCCTCTGACCAATCAGTGGCCTGCAGTGTTCAGAAGTGGTACCAAAAAAAAAAGTACCAGGTACTAGCGTCAACTTTTGATAATGGAAACCCAAAAAAAGAGCGAGTCGAGTTGAATAGAGCCGTGCCGTACCATGCAGTGGAAATGCGGCATATGTTTTCTTCTCACTGATTTGAGGTGGCCTTTCAACAGAGACTCTGGAAATAAGCTGAATTGTACTCCCAGTACTGTAACTGTGTAGCAGTGCACTGCTGAATAGCCCAAATGATTTTATGGAACGACTCTGTGTACAGTGTCTATATGATGAACAATAATGATGGGTGTACATATATCAACTCGTATGTGTACAGAGACACATCTCTGGAAAGGACTTCTCTCAGTAATTTGACCATTACAGGGAGAGACAACACAGTCTGCTTATTGATCTCCTCTCACAGCAGCAGAGCAGGCCTTATTCAATAAAAACACAGGCAGTCACTTACAATAATATTTTGGACAAATCAAAGCAGGGCAGACATACAGTGCATCAAGCTACGGTCAACACCATAATGGAAGCAACCAAGAGGTCTATATCAGAGTACTGCATTTTACAGATGTACCCTGGGTAAATGTGTGTTTTAGAATAGCTGAATATATACAGATGTCAGCACTCAAATGGCACACTTCTGCCCAACTTTCCAAACAATACCGTCAACCACATCTCTGGTTTTTTTTTATTGTCGTACTGTGCCACAGCTTTCCCACATTATCCCTCATCTAACTCCATTAAAAATTCACTCACCCTCCTACACAGACCGATACAGCGGGTTCCATAAGTATTTGAATTGCAACAACATTTGATGTTTTGGTTCGATGCTCTTGATGTGGAAAGATACAACAACAATGAGATTTAAAGGAAGAATCCTCCCATGCTGTTAGATATCCGACATCAATGATGCCTCATTTAATAATGAAGGGCAGCCATTTATTCAGTCAGCCTGCCTCGTCTAGTTCCACTTCATGTGTTGATATCCTACATTTCCCAGAATTGTTACACTCTGTCCTAAAAATCCAACAAGTCATACGTTGCATTTCGGTCCCTGTTAAGCATCAGTGGAAAAAAAAAAAGACACTGCTGCTTTAACTCAAGGCTCTTTTCAAGGATATGGCATGAACAAATAAAGAACAGCAGGGCGCCTCAAATACATCGAAAGATCAAGATTACTGTCAATAAAATGTTTAGCTTGTTATCATCTTTTACCATCTGTCTGTCTGTCTGTCTGTCTGTCTGTTGGGTGAGGTAAAGGGGGCTTTAAAATGTTGCATTTTACCCTCTCACTGTATTATCTTACATTACTACTTTTATAGTATATAATATATTGTGCTAATGCCACTTCTGGTCTCCAGAGAGAAGCACTGTCCGCGCTGCTCTTCCTGTCACATTGATGCCAATTGACTGAGGTAGCTGTCCACACGGTGCAGCCAGAGCCAATTGACTTCTGACCCACCCGTGTAACAAAGCAGTGCCTCCCAATGTTCCTGAATCAATATGGCCTCTCCGCATCACAGCAGCAGCGCTCAGATTGGCTCCCCCTGCGCTGACCTTCCCGAGAGCCCAAGCGCACATCGACTGGTCGGGGAGGAGGAAATGTGCAAGTCCTGGTCTGTTCCTGCTGCTAATGCTCAACACAGCCAAACGCTTACGGACTTAAGGGCAACTTTGCATGGACGGGTAGTTGTTTTCAAAGATACAACCTGCACTCTATCTGACCTTCTATTTTTAGAATATATTCACATACATTCTTGACTTTTGACTTGCGTTTTCCCATTGAACTATAAAGGTGAGGTGGGACTGCCTACTTTAAAGCTCCATTAGGCAAATGATCCATCTTATTAGACTGTTTTGCTACGGGTGTTATGGAGGTTTTGCTGTCAAGTATGGACACAACCTGAAAGTCTTCATCGTTCGAAAGTGGGGAAAATCTAAATGCATCAGTGACCGACATTTTCTTAATACCTTGCCTCTTCCTGTAATTGGTGGTGACCAGTGTGTGAAGCTTCTGAGTGAAGATACAAGAAGCTACTCGAATTCTTCTATAAAATGCTCAGACTAGATTTTGAACTATTTGTGAGTGTTGTTCCAATATCAAAGATGTTTCTTAAAAAACTTTTTTTTTTTTTTTAATGGAAAAACTAGACCTTTGACTAGTAAACAACAAAGCTGTGACGTAACTGGCTTACCGTCCATTCCTAGATAAAGCAAACTCCACTCCCTCTCTTTGGAAAGGCATCAGGCGCTGCAGGAGCTTGTGAGGAAGGCCTGACAGTTGCTGTGACCATCTTGTATCACAGCAAGCGGTCTGTAGGTCATTATCATCCATTTCCATTCGTTTCTCGGCCCTTGCTCAGTCAGCTGGCTCTGACTTTAGGCTGGAGAAGAAGAAAAAAAACAGTGGTAAACCAAGATGTACATCTGAATAAAGGTTTGGTCTGAATTAATTCCAAGAGCATCTATTGGATGTTAAAAAGCACTTTTGTTTACCATATTGATTGCTGATTTAAACATGTTTTATAATACTGGAGAGAAGCTTTCCTCTGCTGCCTACTAGCACTGACAGGAATACCATTATTGGAAGCTGGATGATGCAGTATAGTGGACAAAGATAGTCTGAATTTAGATGAGATGTAAAACGTGCCTGTCTCAGCTGTCCCCAGTTACAACAGCATATTTTTGTGTTGCCTCACCCAGCGCTGTCCTGATCAATCCTGCCTCCACATGTAATGACAGATATTGGTGAGTGTACAACAACAACCCCACAAAATCACTGTGTCTAAAACAGTAACAACTTCCAATAACAACAGTGTTCAGATAGAAGTCAGAGAGCAAGCTGTGTCTACATTAAATGGCAAACGTCATATATTTTGTGCATGTATATTATTTACTTATTATATTAAATATAAGTATATTTGGATCATTTATACTAATACAAATAATAACAATAAAAAGACTCTGTAATAACAACAACCACAAATTACATTTGATAGTTAATTTTCCACCTAAATGCGTCAAGGTAAGATCTTCTGATCTGGAAGGAAGACAGACTCTTGCAGTTATGCTACCTAAAGTTATGTATTGAGTTTAAACTTAACTTTATCGGCTATACGGAGTAACTTGCCCAAAGAACAGGTTGCCAGGTTATGGGTTGACAACAACTTAATACACATTTAAGTATGCAAAGAAGACATTTTGAGTTATTAATAACGTCCCCACCTAAAGAAGTCAGAATGGATGTAGCCCTGGTTGTAGCGCATAGCACTGAAGCTAGCAACATAAACCGGAAGTAAACAGACTTGCCTATACAAATAAAAGCACCACTCGTTCATTATTTTTCATACCGGATATGCATTTATGTTTGTAATATTTGCATATGACTCTGGTACCTAGCTACCATATTAGTGGAAAAGCCATGGCAAAATAGAAGCAACACGTTGTGTTTATGTTACATTACATATTTCTGCCACTTAACGTTACAATGATATCGTGACTGAGGAGCAGTAACGTACAGCGTACATGTAATAGTTTTATGTTCGCAAATCTAAATAAGAAAAAACAAACCAACGCTATTTTTGTGGTAGCGTATGCATACTTTGCCTACCCAGTGAGAAGGTGGAGTGGAATGAATCGTAGCAATCACATAGTTTATGAAACAGCAGACTGAACTGAAAGACTGAAAAGTTTCGCGGCAAATTTAAGGTTCACTCGGTTTATTTCACCAGGCACCGGCAGGCTCCGCAGCACTTAGTTTCATCACGAGTGTTCAATCCACTCACAACTCACCTAAAAGTACAAAGACTCTAATCAGTGTTAAAGGATATGTGAGACAAATGTAGAAATTGACCCTGTGTGCATGCGTGCTGCCATAACGCAAAAAAAACGACGACAAGACGTGACATATTTTCAACACCCTACGTATCGAACGGTCGTACGTGAGGATCTGACGCACTCTCCCAGCCTTCTGGACTCCGCCGTCTCTCCTTCACTTCGCCACAAACACTAGCTACTTCACCCTCGGTAGAGACTACGGCTGTGCACCGATTGTAAACCAAAGCGGTAAGGCAACATTACATATCTGCAGTATCGTGTCCAACGGTTACCGTTTTGCGGAAAACAAACGTCAACCGGATTGTTGTAATCATGTAACACGAGCTAGTTAGCAGTAAACATCTCTCTTGCTAGTGCGTGACAGCGAGGGCACCGGTGTTTGGCCGTTTTCAAGCATTAGCAAGCCACAGTGCCAGGTAATAATCGTTAGCTTAGCCCCGACACGATCCAACGCCAAATGTGGCATATAATGTTGCCTTGCTCTACGGCAAAAGTACACACCTCGCAAGTACACGGCGTCTCCAAATTGTAAGCGGCCATACTTACGTTCGGCGTATGTCCGAAAAAGCAAAAGGCAGTAGTTGAATAATGCAGCATAATTCATTAACTTTTAGGCCTGTTCGACTCCGTTTCTCTCCCGGTAATATGCGGCAACGAACAGTGTGTACTAAGGTTAACGATTAGCCATTTCCATAAACTAAGCTTTTGATTGAATATTTGCGCTACCTGCTTAAATGTTTTAACGGCCGAATTTGAGTTACTTGTATCAATTATCAGATTGAAATGTCACATGTTGTCCGGGGTTTGTGGGTTTGCAATTACCAAGGAAACATTTAAAATAGCCAAATTTGTAATGGAGTCTGGTGTTAACGGGCTCGCGGTGGAATAGCGAACGATAAATAGCATTTAAGTTACATTGCTCTAAATGATTACTCAAATGCATTTACTTTGGATTGATTCTCCACACATACCTCTATGCTATATTACGAATCGTAATCTCTTGTCTTTATGGCAGATACATGATTGACAATGTGACATTTTCTTGGTCGATGGATGCATAGAAAAACAAGTCACACGCAAATGAATCAAACCCACGTAAATAATAAATGATACGTTGCGCAGATACCTCAGAAGTGCCAGAGTTTACCAAATAGGCTAGAGGCAAAGGGGTTTAATGTTTTATTTGGAGTGACAAATAAAATGTATCAATGCCAATCACTATCAATGAAACTAGTCCTCCAGGGCTTGTCGCATACAACTTAATTATAAATATTAATGAAATAATGAATGATGCAGTGTAGTTGTGCACTATCAACCACAAGCATTATCAGAGATTTTAATGTTTTATTTTTTCAATTGCTGAAGTAATAGATTTAAAAAAAACTTTTTATATAGTAGTATAGTTCTTAACATTGACATATTATATAGTTTAGTACAATTCCATTAGTGTTGCCAGAGAGATTATAAAAGTGGACAGTGAAACCTAATGCACCAGATGTATGCTAGTAAAAGGCCATAAATCATACTTGTAACTCATTTTGGAACTTGTGTAATAAGTAATCCATACCCACTATAATTCCGATGCACTAACCCAGACAATTATCGCCTCCATAGACTTGGTAGAGATGGAACTGAAAGCTTTCACGTTGCCACCACTGAGGCTGAGCATCATGATTGTATCATTTTCGTCAAGGTACCAGCGGAGTCTAGTAGGTGGAGAGTGGATGCTGGCTCAGTCCCTCCGGCTGCTGTTTTAGAGAGTGGAGATGATGTGTTCATCTTTGCAGAGCTGCGCATATTTGTGTGATGTGTGTGTGTGTGTGAGTATACTTAATGGGGAATTATGACCATAATTAGTCATTGTGTATGCAGGTTTAGAAGTTCTTAATCAGGTTACGTCCATGTTAGGGTGATATGGTTATTACAGATGCATATCTGTTTGTACCTGCTGGGTGAAATATAGTACATTAGGTAGTGGCAGTCACAGAAAAGTACACTAAATTATTGCTCAGAAGCTCTCTTGTAATTGTCTGCACTCTGTGGCACACCCCTCCCATGGCATTAAAGGAAATGCTAATAATTGTTTGCCATAACTGTTTCACCCACCGCTGCAGCTGCTACTCTGTTGACCATTCATTATGCAGGTTAGGGCATATTTGGAGCTGATGACTTTATTAGATATTGAGGTTAAGGATCCTGTGTAATAGCTTTCACCAAAGATGTGGCCCAATGACTAAATAATTAATCGCCTTCCAGGGGGAAAATCTCTCTTTCCTATAATATTTGGTCTGGGCCATTAAATAATTCATCCGCCTATCCATAAATTGTTTGTTCAATTGGTGACCTTTTCATGGGATTAAGGAAGCACAAATAATACATTCTTCAGAGACCTGGCATAACGAATGGTACAATTATGAGGCAGGATTGGATCGGATCGGTCGTCGCAGCCTGGTGTTGGTTGCTAAGTGACAGCAGGAACTTTTCCGCCCACTGTGTTTGCTGTTGAAGTCTGAGTGACTGAAAAGGACAAAAACAATCACATTATGGCAGTCTAGACTTGGGCTCTGCATCGGACCTGTTTGTGACTTCCTGTGTCTTTGATAGTCTGTCAGTCACTTAGTGATGAAAGTGCTTCGTGAAGTAGATTATTATCAGAGCTCAATTATCGCTCCTATCCACGCTTTCTTTCGTTGCATGTACAAAGGAGACAGACTACTTGATCTTTAATGAAATAAACAAGCCAAGTAAATTCTGGTGGAGGCTATGATCCCTTATTGTTTTTTCCTATTAAATCACAAAAGGCAGCTTTAGCTGAAATGGAGGAGGTTAGGGGTGCGGTTTGATCATGCACAGGCAGCTGCTCTTCTTCCTAATGCAGTCAGTGTATTGTTTTCTCGCTGGTCCACCAAGATGAGCTTATCTGAGATTTGCCTAAAGCTTAATGTTTTCTTGCCGTATTTTACTCTTGTGTTTTAGTATTGGGTGGTATTTCAGGTGGTGGCTTTCTCTCTAAATCTGCGGGATTAGCTCTAGCCTTGTCTTCTTGTGTGAAAAGCAGGGTGCCAACTTTAATGGGAAGGTAGCCCAGTGAACAGCTCGGCCTCTCAGCGGCCAGCGCCTCCCCATTGCCTCTCCACCTGCTCTTTGAGCACCTAGCTGGCCACAGACATGTCGATCCTGTCCCCTATCCGCTCCTCCTCCCCTGTTTGTCTTCTCTACTTCGCTTTCTTTTTCACCTCCTCTGTGCTCCTCCTCGCCTTTTCTCTTTTACCGCTCTACCTCCCACCCTTCTCATCTTCCTCTCCTTTTCCTCGCGGTCTCCTTCCATCCATCGCATGTCCCTGGCTGCCCTTTCCTCCTCCTCCTACCCCCGCCTCCATCCTAAAGCAGAGTAGCTAATGAAGAGCCCTATTTAGCCGGTGACTTTGGTTCTGTAGCGGCGGCCGGCCTCGGCTGCCGTGACTGGCTGTTGAGGCTCTGACATCACACAGGGGCCAGCTGTTGATTTGGCGCTGTCTCCAAGGCTGGCTGGCTTGATGGGTTGTGGCAGGTAGACTTGTGCTCGCACAGCACTCTCCCCCCCTCCCTCCATCCCTGTCGCTCTTTCTCTCTCTCTCTCTCTCTTTGTGACACCCACTCTCCCTCACCCTCTCCCATTACACTCCCCTCTCCCCGTCTTACACTCTCACTCAGTCGAGCGAGCGAACAGGAGGCAGCAGGCAGCTGCCGAGGAGCGAGCTGGGAGGTGACTCCAGCCTCCTCTCCAGCAAATTGTGCCTCCTGTACAATGGAAACTAAACGCTTGAGTAGCAGGAGGGATGGAGGGCAGAGCTGCCGGGCAGGTAGGTCCTGCAGCTTCGCGCCACTTGAATCTCGCATGCGTTTTCTGATTTCCTGTTCATATTTCTTGTTTATTATTTTGTTCTGCTTTTTCATTTTTTCTTTGTCATGTGCCTTTGTGGCTGTTGATTTCTGCCTAAGGTGAGCACATGTTGTATTCAGTGCTGTTTTTAAACCAACAACATGTTAATCTATGAGAAAATCAGCTTTTCTCTTTCTTTTAACATTGCATGGCAGCAAGTCAGTAAGCAAGTGTGCAGTCTTTTTCTTTGGCTTGTTAAACTAAGCGCAACATGACATTTGGTGTGCTGTCGGTGCCGTGTTACTCGGTGAGCTGAGCCAGAGCTTTCCAAATCTCCTCGCTAGTTTGCCAATGCTGCTTCTGCTCTTCATTACGAGGATAATTAACCAAGATCAGCCAATAAGAGGCTTCGCTCTGCATTGTTCTCCAGCCAAGCTCTTCCTCTCCCCCTGTTTGTTCTGCAGGTGTTGACTGCAAATGGACTTTTAATGAGTCTGGCTGACTTTTTGAGTTATTCTCCTCTCATAAGGCTCCATAGATTAAAACTGCTAGACTTGCATGTTTGTTTTCTGTGTTTATTGTTTCTCCTCTAATTGCCTAGATTGATATTCCCTGGGAGCTCTCCTATGGGATAGGTAATGGATTACCTACATGCTCTGCTGTGGATTTAATTTATTAATGCTGGCTGACTGCGCCTCAGCTTCGCAGCACCGCGCTCTCTGCCTTATATGACCTGAAGGCAGAGCGAGAAGCGCAATTACAGGCTCATTTGTGCCTGTTGATGCTTTTTTTCAGTTAATTCAGTCTGAGCTATTACAGGCAGTTTCTTAAACTGACACTGCCTCAGTCGCCTCAGAAATTGAGGCAAGCAGTGTATGAAAGTGATATAATTTCATAAGCTTTATACTAATCGCATTCTGGTCCAATTATATAGCTCCCCTGTCAGTGCTTTCCTTGCTTTGCAATTAGCAGAAATGGGGAGAAAATGGGAGATTAGTTACTCAGTTTAGCAAAATGCTGAAAGAATTTTTTTTGCAGCGCAATGAGTGCGAACCAGCATTAGTAACCTAATCAACTGTTTACTTGATGTCTGATTTTATCAGGGTGCATGTCCTGCACTCTGCTGAATCCGATTTATTCTAAATCCGTCTTTTTGTTGGTGTGTCTGGAAGTCAGCATTTAATTGTGGTAAAATGTGTGGCTGCACTTGCTGTAATTCCTGTGGTTGAAATGTACAGCTTGAGAATTTAAGCCAAGCATCAGTGGCAATTCTGACTCAGAAATGGCGAGCAGGTGACTCAAAGCTGTAGCCCTCGGACATGGCATTACCTTTTGCATTTGAGTCTCAGCTTTTGTTTCACATTTCTCCACTGAATAGAGCTCTGTTTAGTATTCTACATCTCTGCAGACAATATCCCAGCTGTTTGGCACCGCTCCTACCGTTGTCCTTTTTGTGTGACACTTGCGAAAGCTCATCAGCAGCAATACAGCATGAAATATTTTTCAACGCGTAATCTGCAGTTGCGTGCAGGAGAATGCTGCCACTTCGTTTTTTGCTCAGGCGCTTAGAAATCATCGGTGGATTGACTTTGTGATTGGAAAAAGCATATGAAGGTGATGGCTTGTTCTTTTCCGCCCCATGGTTGACTCATCTCCTCGATCTCTACCGAGAATAGATGGAGGGAGGGATTGAGGGTCCTTCACCTCCAGTTGAGCTGGTTTTTAGCCCAGACAAATGCTCTGATCCACGCAGAGCTGAACAGAACAGAGCGGAGATGTGGGAGGGAAAGGTCAGCCTTAGCAAGAGAGAGGCTGGTGTGTGTGTGTGTGTGTGTGTGTGTGTGTGTGTGTGTGTGTGTTAATGCTTATGTGAAGGGGAATGGCAATAAGTATACTGGAGTGTGCTTGCTCGCCTGTTAGTGTGTGTGAGTGCCATCACCAGTAGGCTCTAATGCGCTTCACAGTGATTGAAAAAAATTCTCATTAGCTTGCCATTGAATGTAATTGTCCGTGTGAGTAGTCCGTAAAGAGCCTGGTGTATGATTAACTCGGCTCAGTTGACGGCCACCCTTATGAGCCCACTGTGCGTTTTTGGAGAAATAATTTCCACCAAGAATATACGAGAATGTGTGTTTGTACATTTGCATATGTGGTACTTACACCAATCCAGCTGATGATTTACGGAGTAATCAAACCGTATTGGTTGTATTGTCATCTTTGATTTTTGTGACGATTATTTCTGTTTCCTGTATTGTAATCTGTCTAATTGAGCATATCTGCATTCTAACACATTTATGCATTTGTGTTCTGATTGTGTCCAGATGGGCAGGTTTGATGCATGAGTGTGTGTATGAGAGCGATGTTGCTGATACGCCGTCTGGCATGGCAATAAAGGTGGTGTATAGGGGCGGTGCAACACTGAACGATGCCTGAGGGAGCCTCTTTAACGTTGCCGCGCTCTGCGGCGACTGTAATACAATGAACCACTCCCTGTCAGCTACAGCGCAATACTAGAGGATGTACAGGCAGACGGAGAGTCTCGCCAAGTTCGCGTGTGTGTGTGTGTCCAACGGTGTTGTTTCCCTGTGTCCGTACCTGTCAAAGTAAAAAATAATTGGGGGAGGTGCTGTGCATTGTTTGCGGCATAAGCATTCATAAGACAGTCTCCACCATACTGCATAAACACACTCAGTGTGAAGTCCTGAAGCCTGTTCAGCAGCTCTGGCCATAAAACCTGGAGCGCCTATGGCCAGACTCAGCCACACCACTGTCGGAACAACTTTTCCACTCTGCGTGTGTGATAGCTGCAGGACCAGCACTGAATTACAGAGCAGTGCTCCACATTTCTCCATTTCAGACATTTAGCTGGCACTTGTATTTGCAGCGGCTTGAATTGGCACCACTTTTGCAAGCAAGAAGGGCAAAATCTAGAGCCACAGCAGCAAAAATTATACTTCTGTCACACCAGAATAACCATGTAAAAGGTACTGTGTGCGTTCAGAAAGTGATAAGAGGCAAATAGAAGAGCAGAAGGGCAGAGATAAGACGATTCTCGGAAAAAAAAAATTATATGCTATCTAGAGATGACCAACATGCAATAATAGATTACTGGCTACAAACTGCATATACTAGATTGTGTACTCTCCAGATGTAAGTAATTATATACATGACATCAACATTGATGAATGGATCCTGCCTCGGGCCTCACACTCGTCCATCTGCCAATGCCAGGGAGAAATGCTACAGGCAGAAGGAGCCATTTTCCTCACAAATTTGCTAAAATGTCAAACGACGTTCATGTTAAGGGGTTGTGGAGCCTTAGATTGTCTTAACACTAAATAACATTGAGTGGTCCTGTTACTGTCAGTAAATATGAACACTCGTATTTGTGGATGGTTGGGCTGTTTGAACAAAAGCAATGCACCAAATGGCGACTGTTCCATGGCACATCGCTCCCACCCATCATCATCTGAATAATCTTCCTTCTGAGGAGTCAGAAGGAAGATTATAAAGTGAGCAGGGATTCCACTTGACCTTTTTTGGCTGGCACGGGGGTCTAACCAAGGCCATGTTGGGAGCAGCAGCCAGGCCTTGGCACCGCTGGGTGCCAGAGTCAGTGTGGCACCTCGCCCGCTTACTGAGACGGAGATTAGGGGAGGAGGGAGAGGATGAGAGAAACGCAGGGAGACAATGAGAAGCCTGAGCAAGGACCAGTTATATATGTTGCTGTAAAGGAATGCACAGCACCAAGTAATGTGATGTAAGAGCTACAACAAATAATTGATTAATGGATAAGTCGTTGGACAGGAAATGAATCTGCAGTTATTTTGATTAATTGATTAATCGTTTCATTTTCTCTGACAAAAATGCCAAAAATTGGTTAAGTTTGGGTTTTGGACTGCTAGTCAAACAAGACAGTTTAAAGATGTCACCTTGGGTGTTAGGCAATTATAATGTGCACTTTTTACTGTTCACTAAAAGAATAATTGATTAATAGACTAAACAATCAGCAGATTAAATGATAATGAAAATACTTATTTGCAGTCCTAATCTGATGTTTATCATCCTAATTTGGGAAGTACGACCAACTGCAGCCAATAACGTTGAGCAATAATGTCACGTTGGCACATTACAATTAAGGCAGCAATTCAACAGCATAGTCCAGGGAAGCGGGCGGTAAAATACTAATTTGGTTAGAAAGCTGGAAATCCCATTTACAGTATGCAGCTCTGTTGTTGTTGTATGTTGGCCCTGCCCAGCCAGTGTCATCCTGTAGTTCAGCTAGAAAGGGATTTGCTGGAAAATAGAGGTTGTACGCTAGACGATTTGAAATGTATGTGCACACAAATGGCGGAGGATTTTCATCTGAGAAATGCTATCTTCCCCCCGCTGCTCTCTGAATTCCTAATGGTTGGTTTTTATGAGGTTGGCAGGGGTGCCTTCTCCTGTTGCCTCCGCCGCACTCCCATCTCTGTGCACATCAATTATTTATTGCGTATAGGCACGCATGGGCCCAGAAATACACACTCGCCACACTTTTTGCTCCAATACACAAATATTTCAGAGTTGCTGACATCCTGACTGCTGTCAGTCCATGCGACCTCGCTGTCAGTGTCGCTCCTAACCTCTGACCTCTCTAACACCACAGCGCTAACCCCGTGCCCCTCTCTGTTGCAGGTCAGCAGGGGTCATGAGGGTGTCGGAGGCCCCGGTTGCTGTTCAGAGCAGCTGAAGCAGATATGGGCAAAGAAGTCTCAAATGGCATCGGTAGGCTCAGCCTCATCGACTTCACCAGCCACATCGTCCTTCGCCACAACCACCACTGGCTACGCAACAAGTACGTCTCCGGGTTTATTTCTGTTTGACAATAGTCATATGGGATTTTCTGGGGATCTTAATGTTATTAAAGTCAAGTTTCAATACAAATTTTAGTGCAAAATTTAACCAAATTTCCAGAAAGTCAGCAAAAGGAAATGCAAATGAATGTGCATTTTATTCCGCTACTGTCATGCAAATGTTAGAAGTTGATTCATCAAGATAAACAGTATGGTGGCACTAATTCTCCTGTCAGCTGCCAATAAACCACTGCAGAAGAAAAGGGCGCAACATGATGACGTAATTAAAAGAGCTCCATACTTATTAAACGACACCAACAACCCAGCCTCTGAGATGCTCAGAGTAAGATATGGAACTATATCACATTTTTATATATATTTTTATATATATATATATATATGTATGTGTATATATTTTTATATATATTAGGGCTGTCAAATTATTACATTTTCTTAATCGTTGAATTTCTATAGTTAATCGCATGTTTTATCACATGATTAAAATTCTATTATTTCACATTTCCGAACAGTTTTTAAGTACATATCAACAATTGAAAGCCATTCTTACCAGTGTATCTTGATTGGGAATCAAATGAATGCAAAGAAAGTGACTTTATGAACTTGATTTTAAGATTTGTATTTGTTTATTATATATTTAATCTAGTCACACATTTGAATTTAACAACAACTTTGAATGCACCACGAGGCTGTAAATTACCAGTTTCATTGAACGCACCCTCTGTGTTTTTCCGACAACGGCAGCTGCAGATTGTTACATGCCGGTGTTGAATCCTCTACAGTGAAATAGTCACACTTTACACCGTTTTAGCGTTAGCGGTCAGCATTGTAACGTGTTTAATCCAGCTACTAGCTAGCGACAGGCTGCTGTCGAGTATAGTGTTAACTAGCATCATGTGCAGCAATGTTTCCGTTTCCTGTAACGTCTGTTTCAGAGCATCAGAGAGAAGTGCAGGCATATCAGTGTATCTGTGTGTAAGCTTTTACCTGCATGGTTCAAGGATGGTTTCCAGCCTCTGAAGTTTGTCCCACTCAGATGTAGTCAACATAGTCAGCTTGTGCTTCTGTCTGCTCACTGTAGCCTTGATAGCCTCCTGGTTCTTCAGGAGACGAGAGATCATGGCGAGTGACGAGTTCCATCTTGTGGGAACGTCCTGAATCAGACTTTCTATCAGTTGCCCAAGTTGATTTTGCTGCTGGTGGAGCTCCTCTGTATTAGCAGGGCTATGTTTAAAATGTCCCACTATCTTACGACACTTTGCCAATGTGTCACAAAACCCACTGTCTGCGAGGCAAACGGTGATGCTTCTCTGTAACATATGAGCAACGCAAGGCATGTGCTCATATGGAAGCTTTCTCGCCGCAGCAATCATGTTTCGGGCGCTGTCTGTGCCGAGTGTGGTGATCTTTTGTTGACCTCCCCGTGCCTCCGCCACAGACAAAAACTGCTGGGTGCAGGCATCGGCGGAATGCCTGGTGTCTAACGCAAATGACTGGAGTTTCCACTCACAGTCAATGATGTGTGCCGTAACACCAAGGTAATTGTGATTGCTAACTGAAGTCCAGTGATCCCCTGTCAGCGCGATATATTCCGCTCCCACCAATAAATCTCCTTCAGTGTCTTACAGCTGCTGGATTTTTAACATAATGGTGTTTCGCGATGGCGGGTTATGTCTGAAGAGGCTATTTGCAAAACCTCTGCTAACCCCCTGTCTTCTATCACCGAAACTGGTCTGCAGGACATTGCGATCCATTTAGCAAGGGAATTGCTCAGTCGGTCACATACAGATTTGCCAAGTTTGCGTTTCAGTGTTTGATCCAGTGTGGTTTGAAGATGACGTTGACTGCTACAGTCGGTATCACGGGACGTGCTAGGTCGTAAGCCTACCTCCGGATTAACGTTAACTCCTGGATGCTTTGCATTGAGGTGGTACTTTAGAGTTGACAAACTCCGGTGATATGCAAATTCCTTGCTGCAGACATTGCAGGCGACTTTATTTTTATCCACACTTCCATCAGGCCGTTTTTCATAAGTAAATGTTCCAATTAATGATCCAGGCAGCGCATTCTCGTCTCCCTCCTTCATTTTACAGTCAAATGGTGGCTAAACGGCTCCGGGTCAAAGGTCAATACGATTAATCTGCGTTGTTTTTTTTTAACGCGTTATTTTTTTTAACGCGTTATTTTTTCTCAGATTAATTAATTGAAATTAACGCGTTATTTTGACAGCCATATATATATATATATATACACACACACACACATTTCCATTAAGAGCTCAAAAATAGACTTTGCCGTTTCACTATTGTGTGCTGCACAATCATTTTGCAATTCAAGAATGAAGTCCTAAAAAGATACATTCATTTCCTTTAGACCTACATAGTCACACATTGTCGCACCAGCTCTCACTTCCATTGAAACATTAAGAATAAACATGACATAATTTCCTGTTATTCTGACATGGTGCTCTCTATTAGTAATCAGTTGTACAGTAGTGCAATGTCAAGTTCTGAGTTAAAAAATGACCAATACTTGAGTAAACCTGTAATTTCTTTTTACTACAGTTTGAGTCTGTTCACATATCTCTATCACTGGCATAGTGTACTCATTCTAGAAACTCTGGTGTTTTCTCAAATACATGTACTGTAAATGGATTAACCACATTATTTATTCACGTTTTCTTGTGTTAATGGAATGTCAGAACGCCAAGCTTTCTATTTTCAACTAAACAAACAACATGTATGTCAGTCTTAAACACAGGTACAGTGTCAACCTGTAATAAAGTTGTTGTTTTTTACTACTGACTTAGCTTGTGGAGCAGTAAGAAAGCAGAAATTCCTTTTAAAATGAAGCTGCGCAATTCTTCAGTGCACTTGGTTGGTTGTGACTCGAGTTAGAAGTTTCTCTCCTGCTACAGTATTGCAGCATGAAAGAAAATAGCAATCATGACATTGAGAGAATCATCCATGATGTGACATTACAATATTAACCTAGCCTCAGATGTATATTTTTAAAAGAAAAATATGTTGATTTTGTTTTCATACTCACTCATAAGACACCAATTTGCTACTCCTTAAATTCCCAGACGTTTCCTTAATGTAACACTAAGGATCCAATGATGATCTATATTACTTATGCAGTCAAAACATCAGGGATTCTAAACAGGCACACAGTGCAATTTCCTTTTGCCATGAGAGACGAGATGGTGAAATTCAAACGCATCAAAGTTTGAAGCCAAATTTAGTCCAACACTCCAGTCCCATGATAAAATGTGTTTTGGAAGAATGAATGATTCGGTGAGGGACAAAATAACTGTCCATCACAAGCCCAGCTCTTGAAAATATCTGTCCAATATTGCAAATCTTCAACAGAGCGACTCAAGAGACTTCACTCATCAAAATGTCAGCAACAGACACTAAATATTCAAAGGCGTGCACAGCACCCTGGAGTATTAAGCTGTTTTCCTTCAGAATGTACAAATAATGTAAAGCAGCAGCCGGCGTTGCTTTTGTCAAACCTCTGACAGGTCATTGAAATTCAACATCTGACTCCAGTGCCCAGCCCCATTTTAGCTAACCTCCTAGCCTTGCACAGCATTAGGTTAGCAGTACATTTGCCCAGCAGAAGAGCTCCGGAGAGCAGCGGACCTCACTAGAAGTCAATTACTCTGACATAGAGGAATTGGATGCCGCCTTTTTAAAGAGAGCGGCTTCCGCTCGCTGTCTCAGCTCTTTTGGGACGAAGATAAACAATCAAGTCTTAGCCAGCCGCTTTGCTGCTCAGCGATCAGATAGGAAAATGGCTCTGATCACTGCGGGGCAAATAGGTTGAGGCTCCGCTGATTGGTGATGGTTGGAGCACACACGTAGCCACGTACACACTCAAGCACAGAGTAGGTGCTGTCTTTTGTGGATCCAGCTTTGATGTGCAAAGTGAATTTGATGAGCCCATCTCTAATTAACCTATTAATCATAGCTCTCATGTACCAGATGTCTGCCTGGGTGTGTGTGGTGTGTGTGTGTGTGTGTGTGTGCGCGCCTGGGGCCTGACTACATAATTAGGTCATATCAGCAGGATCAACTCGCACCATGACTTCAACATAGGGAGGTCATGGCATTACAGTTATTTCATACAACATACCATAGGTGCAAAGCAACTAATGATCCAAGATTGGCAATAATGTAAAGTTCTTTTATTTTGAAAATGAGTTTTTTTTAACTCTGACAAATTAAGCTCACATCAATCCAAACAAAGTTTGAACCAGAGTCATTAAATTAACCAAACTCTGGGTCTGGAGTGTAATCCAGATTTATTTGGGGGGGGGGGGGGGGAGATGTGGACCTCTCACCTTCATATCTTCCTGCTGAGATACAGGTTTTGGATGGCTGTACGCAATCAGAAACTTTGCCTTTGCGACGTTAATCGAATGAAAACACAATTAAATAATAAACCTTCATATAGTTTGAAATTATTTAGGCTATTCCACATTTTTGCTGATAATAGATCATATTATTTAATATCAGGTAATTTAGTTAATTTGTTAATTTAATATATATATATATATATATATATATATATATATATATATATATATATATATATATATATATATATATATATATATATATATATATATATACCAATTGATGGTGCTCCAAAAAAGGTTGGGGGCTGTGACCCTCCACGCCTCCTTTAACACTTTGGAACCTCGATGTCAAAGGTTTATTTTTTTTGGGCCCAAGTGGAGACAGACCCTGTAATCTGAAGCTGTTGGATCTCACAGGACCAAACTGTCCCCCTGCTGTGTCTTGTTCAATCACGTCCGTCGTCTATAGCTGAACAGCTGCAAAACTGTGAGCCAGCACAGACGGACAGAAAGGAGTGACGGATGATCACAGACCGTGTTGATGACACAAACTGCCGCTCCTTTTTCCCACAGCGTACATTGAGTTTGAGTTGTCAAACTCAGATGTAACTAATGACATAGTAAATGGCTGATTTCCATTTAGATATGGAGACATCAGTAATGTTATAAGTTATACCTGTGTTTCTACTGCCACAACTCCAAATGTCTGCCATGAAAACATTTGTTAGGCTGCTCAGTGGCAAATTGGCATCTGTGCACTTGTTACTACTGATCATTGTTACCACTGCTGCAGTATTGCTTCCACTTTCTAAATAAGACCCAGAAGAAAAACTGAGACAAAGTAAACGGTCATTACTAAACACTCCTCAAACAACAATATGGACCACACCACGGATGAAGAGCAGGCGCTTTGCTGTGGGCCTGATTCAATGATGCAGTGTGAACAAGTAAGTTTTATTTATTACTGTATGGCTAAATAGCTTTCTTCATGTCAAATTTGTTTTACTATTTTTACTTTTATGGACCTTAATGCCGCAGTATCCTCCTCCATATAGACACTATATATTATAATTCTGTTTTTTATTTAATAATGTAGGCCTGTGCTATTGCATTTCTTTATTGTTGCATTATTTCCTAATGTGCATTATCCACAAATGGCTTAAAATGAGTTTATATCACTAACATAATGATGATAAACTGTTTCTCTTTCACAGCGTAGGGAAGAAGGATGAGGACAATGACTGGTGGCCTCCACAACCATTGGACACACCCCAGATTCTCAGTGTTACCTTGTGTTATATCTGAAATAATATATATTAAAAAAATGACTAGTGGAAAAAGTGCACATTGTGTTGGTATACTGTATATACAATCACCTTGGCACTTGCTAATATGTGAGTATTTTAGGTAGTAGAATTTGTGCAATAAAAGATTAAAACAAACTTTGAATTACAGCCTGACTGGTACAGGATTTTTAAGGCTGATACAGACATCAGTTCTTCTTTTTAATTTAATTAACACTAACATTTTGAATTAATCGCTTACATTTTTTTTTTTTTTTTTTAAGGAAACCTGATCATTATATGTACGATGCGAGTAATAGAATAATACACCTTCCAGTACTCTCTGGTGGACAAACTATGTATGGTGTTTCTAGATGACCTCAAAAATCTGTTGATTATTTCCCAAATAATCATCCATATATCTGTTATACTTGTAAGTGTTTGGGCCAATTCAAACTACTTGATTATTGAACTGCCCAGATACAGTACATACCTGGGGGGGGAAATGTGTAGAATAGTTATGCTTTGTGGTATATCTTATTTGTATGTTTCTGTTATTTGAGGTTTTGCTACTTAAATAAAAGACATTACATTATAATAATGGAGAACTTCATTCCGTGAAGCCTCTCGTTGTAACATGACTCATCCCCTCATGGACATTTCTGTCTCTTTCAGGTTCTCTGCATTTGCCTGCATCTCCGAGTAAGACTTTGCAATGAGAATGTCCGATACAGTTGACACTGAAACAATGAAAGTTTCCGAAGCTGCCGACACGGTGCCATCTCCAAAAGACAACGCCACCAAGTCTGAGATCACTGACCAGAGCCAGAGCAGCAGAGATGAACACGGCAGCAACCATAACAGCGACGTACAGGTAAATAACTGAATGAGATATATATGTTCACCCTAAAAATCCTCCCGGTAACACCCCTTTCATATGCTGACCGGTATCGTATAGATCAAAACTGACTGTCTTTTTTTAAACGTTTCCTCAACATGTCACATACTCGTCTAATCGGGGAGGTTAGAGGTGTCAGCAACCTGACCGGACCAGGAGTGATTTTTCATTTTTCTTCCACACTCCTCTCCATAAAAATTCAGTAAGCGTCAGCGTCAAACACCA
This sequence comes from Sander vitreus, assembly GCF_031162955.1. Taxonomy (NCBI): domain Eukaryota; kingdom Metazoa; phylum Chordata; class Actinopteri; order Perciformes; family Percidae; genus Sander; species Sander vitreus. The sequence continues at coordinate 4,282,861 of NC_135878.1, read as the reverse complement.
ACTGCCCTGGGGATCGCTTGTCACCCGCGGCATTCAAGATGATTTTTCCAGGCAGCAAGAAAAATGATTCCTGAAAAGTATCATCTGCACTGACATTGAAATAATAATGTGGTGCCTGACTCTGCCTTGCCATAGCACCGAGTCGGTCGGTCGGTCGGTCGGTCACTACTGAAACTGAGATCATTTGGTCGTGGAAACTAGTGAATCTTATGGATCCTCCATGGGAGACATTAAAGCACTGGATCTATTGGGGATTCAGGGCAGCTGAGATCACTTTCAAATAAACTGCCAGTTAATTAGTTCTCCATGTCATTTCAACAAATGTGCTCTGGGACCGCAGACAATTTGCACTTGTTAATTTGTCTTCAATAGTAAAACCGGTGCTGACTGGTTAGTGCTCCCAAATGGCAGAATTATGTGAAATGTCTTTGATTGTGGTCAAGGAAACAAAATCCAGGAAGGGAAAAGGATTGTCTCTGGCTGCAGCCTAAAAATAGGATTCAGGCCAATCTGGCCTTGTGGTTGGAGGCAGGCAGAGCAAGGAAGTCAGGCAGGCAGGCAGATAATCTGGAGCTCAAATCCTGGCTTACCTACAAACTTCCTGTGTCTATGTTGCCCAGAGGAACAGAATGACACCAGCATGGGGAAGCTGAAGGGGTGAGAGGAGGGGACACAGGAGGAAGAGAGAGATGGGTTAAGAGGTTAAGAATGAGGGAGCAAGGATAGAAGGAAGGTGAAGGAGCATGAGAGACATGGTATTGAAGATTGAAGGAAGGAAAGCAGAGGGAAGACCAAAAAGAAGCATATGGATGAAGGCGGGGGAATGATTTCTCCTCCTTAAATCTACTGAACACCTAACTACTACTGTAGATGATAAAGTAAGTGTGGTCAAAATTACTCACCACTGACCACATCTGAGAGTTATGCAGCACCAGTAATTTGAAACGACGTAGACAGGGGTTGCAGTAATTGTCCAGAACAGACGGAGTAAAAAGGAAACCGAAAGACTGTGAGATGAGGTAACTTTTTTTAAAAGATGAATTAACACAATCTTCCTCTTGGAAATATAAAGTTGACTTCATAAGCAATAAAACGCGTCATTGCTCACTTCAATACACACTTCGTTCTGCTGCTTTCTCAATGTGTCAAACTATTTCTTTTTGCAACCGAAATGAGAGCATCTTGGGAAATTCAACGTGCCATTATCCTGTAATTACAACTTGTGGTCGCTGTTCAGTAAAAATGACATACCGTTGTCTTATATTTAAACAAGAATCGATTTGATACTAGTGATTGAAATTAGCAGTGTTTTTGATGGAATTTTAAACTAAGCAAACTCTTACAGCTCTTACCACCTAAAGCAAAACTCTGTCCGTTTACATCTCACCTCAGATTGACTTTGCATGTATCACTCTGTTTTTTTTTTGTATTGTATTTAGCGACTTACTTCTCCTTCTACTCCTTGTCCTAAAACTCACCCCATCACCGGCATAATTATTCCGTGGTCACAGGACCATATGCCAAGATATGCCGACAGCCCTGAAGCCCCTGACCTTTCTGCTCGTAATTTTCAGCAGTGGAGGTGGAGCTAATTCTGTCGTTTTGTGTAAGGGCGTTGGTTAAATGCCTGAAGTGTTCATTGTGGGAGAAATAGAGGAGGTAGGGAACTGGGTAAGAAACGGGGGAGGGGGCAGCAGTAGGTGTAACGTGGAAAAGCATTCCGACAGTGGAAGGGGGGCTGGGGGGGGGGTGAGAGACTGGGTGACTTTGCCACCATCTGCCTCCAGCTCTGTCCCCTGCAGCAGGACAGGTGGCTGGTGGCCGGCCTACTTCTGCTGACTTCAGCCCTTTCCCATTCCTTTATCTCCTGCCGGCATTGTTCATTCCCCACTGGCCCCACGCCGCTCAATTAGCTGGTGTAGCGGTGCGCTCACAGTCCCAGCCCTCTCCTCCCCCTCCTCTCCTCCATCCACATCCATATTACCTGATATAGAAAGGGGCGCGGCAGGTCACAGGCATTGGAGATGGGCAAACAGCGGTCCATTTCAATGTGTTTTTAGGTGTTATTTGGCCCTCAAGCTCAATAAGAGAGGGTGGGGGTTGTCCTTTTGATTTCAGAGGACAGGTGGTGAAGGACAGAGCGGTGTACACGTGTGTGTGTGTGTGGATGCATGTTGGGATTAGGAAGCAGAGGACTGGGCTCTGTTACAATTTTTTGGCTCCTGCCAGGTCTCACCCCCCTCCCCCCTCTCTCCCCTCCTCCTCTATGCATGCTACTGAGAGACCTTCTGTTTATACGTACACACACACAGCCACCAGTGCGTGAAGCACAGAGGCAGCGAGCTGTCTCACACACTGTTGGGTGGCCAGTCTCTCTCTGCTTTCTTCATCTCACCTCCAGCGCCTCGGTTTGATTCACATGACAGCTAAATGGAGCTGAGAGCAGCGCATAAGACTGTGTGTGTGTGTGTGTGTGTGTGGCCGCTTTAGTAGCATATGCTCTGCAAAATTAATTCATGCTCCCAGGAAAATGGTAAATGTTTAACTTGATATTTCATGGTGCGCAGGGAATTTTCTATTTCTTTTTGCAGATCAATGCCGCTAAATTTTGTTTCTGTGTCCTTACATTCTTCAGTTTAGGAACAGATGTAAAACCACCGGCATTACAGGAGGTTATTTGTTTTTTTCTGCTGTCTTGGTATAAATTGTTTTGCTCTTCTGCAGAGCTACACTAGTAACGCACGCATGCACAAAATGTAGGCCAGTCATATTTAATTCAAACTTCTTCACTTTCTTAAAGTAACAATCCTCTTTCCCCCACCAAACTTCTGTGGTTTGTTTGATTTTTTTTCCTGTGCACTTTTTCCCCTGCACCCCTCCCCTACCTATGGACAGCCTGTGAAGTACTCTAAGGTACGGTACGCTCGATGTGCATGTTGTGCAAGGATGCTTCCACCTGTGTAATGTGCACTTGGATTGCATTGTTTGCTTGAAATAAGATGGAAGTTGTACCTGTGTTTCCTGTCAAGCAAGTTGTCATTGTACACATTGCTCCCGGAATTTATGAAATGAGTTCAGTGCAATATGTTTTGATGCCATTAAATGAATGATAGTGGAGGCTATTGTGTGTATTATGCCTGAAAAAAACAAATAGTTTGAAATGGCCGTTTCCTGTTTGCCTGCTGCAATGCTGTAGATGGTTCGTTCAGGGGAAAAAAATTAGACGGCTTGGGTTTATATGAAAATGCTTACTCCATTTTTTTATTTAAGACTGTTCTGATCAAGTTATCTGAGAGGATCTGCAGCTACTGGTGGACAATCATGTTAGCTGCGAAGAGCTGCGTCACTCAGGAAAAGATTTGACAGCTAAAATGGGAAATATTGAAACTGTATGATTTGCTTGCAAGAATCGATTGTGCTCGCTGGCTGTTTGTTTTACTTTGGCTTGTCACTGTGATGCGTGATAATATTGATGCGGTTGTGTGTGTGCGCATGGTTTTAACTGTGCCCACCTACCTGCACCCCCCTCCCCCTTAGTCCAACACCAGGCTAAAGCTGGTGCGGAGCCTGGCAGTGTGTGAAGAGTCCTTTCCTTGCTCTATTCCTGAGCCTTCAGCAGCACCTCAGGTAACAATCTCTGAATAACCAGAGTGTATTCACATTAGGAGTGTGCTGGTTTACCAGTTTTACTGTACACCATATTCTGATGGTGACAATTACTGTCAATACCATGACCATTGCTGTTTTTAGAGGGCACCAAAAACGGCTCTCCGGTCTTTATTAGCAGCTATTAGCCTTTTTACCAGCCAAACGGAGTCAGCGCTGGACTGACGGAACCAGGCAGCCTCCCTGCCTAGTTCTAGCTACTCTGGCCATGAATTGTTATGCCAACATTAGTTAATGTTAACTCGTTAACCTAAGCATAGCTAGTTCATGGCTGCCCAAGTCGTAATGTTCCGTGAGAGAGAGCATGCATTTTTTACAGTACGTGACAAACAAGGAAACTCATCTAACATTCTGCCTTTTTACTTATAACACCCAGCAGGAAACACTTACAGTACTAACTAACTTAAAGACCCCTTCTGGACATTATTGAAGACATGGAAAAAAAAAAAAAAAAAAAATACTACGCGTTGAACAATTTGTTGCACGTGATATGATTTTTCCACAAAATGCAGGTTTGAGGTAATTTTCAGGTCTAATAGTATTTCTGGAAAGCTTGATGGTTATCGTGATAATACAGTAAGGGGTGCATGATATATCGACTCAATATTGTTATGGTGATATCACGTTACGCATTATATCGAAAGTGTTGTGATAAGAATGCAATATTTAGTTTATTTTGTGGAGAGCTGCGTCCCGTCCGTTGGCTGTGTGGCTTAGTTGTGTTTGATTTAGAGCCCGCTTGAAACACTATAATGATCATGTTTCATTGGCCAGTTACCGTGCATCAGCGCACAGGGCCACTACGTGTCGACCCTATGGAGCGTACCACGTGCGTGCATATTTCGACAGAGTGACGGTGTAAGTGAAGAAATAGAGACAACTAAACGGAACGAATCAGAGAAGCGAAAGAAAAGTTGTGTCCTGTTCTCTTTATTTATTTATTTTATACTGTCCAACCAGTAAAACATGTCCTGTTCTGTAGACATGGTCCTTATTTATTTATTCATGTTGGACCAGTCCAATATGACCGTCAGTTGAAATAAACCTTGTGTTGTAAGAAAACTTGTTTTAATTTGTTATGAATCTATTTTGATGCGTTTTCCCGTAACTTTTGTAATTTTACATACGTTTAAAAAATATCGAAATTAATCTTGATCGCACTATTCATAATCGATATCGCAGTATCACATTTCGTCAATATCGTGCAACCCTAAATACAGTCCATCATGACATTTTTGGCCACAACGATCGTAGCATGAAAATGTGATGCCGGTACATCCCTAATTCACATGGACACTCTGTTCCTATGGAGTAGAATTCATCCCAGTCATCTCATCAAGCCCGATGTGACATGTCCGACACCTCGGCTCAGTTTGTTAAGATACAAGCCCACACGCATAGCGCTGAAGTGCTGACCAGGGATCAGTTCTTCATCTCAGCTCATTACAATTGAGCATGTAGATCTCTGATGCTTGATTAGCGGCCTTCGTCTGACAGCTATGATTAAATACCTGCCCGTGGCCGCTTGATGAAAACATCACATCATCAAAACCGAAAGTACAGAGCGCCAACAGCGGGCCGGACGTTTAGTTTGCTAAATCAACTCTCCTTTTACTGCGTATCTCTGGGCAAAACCCCCCCTCTGATCAAACTCTCTCCATTACATGCCACTGTGCACCGCTCCTGGCATGCTTTCACACTCACACACACACATATACACACAGGTGCGTTTGTTCCAGGCGTTTCAGCCAGTCAGCACCGAGCTCCCTAACCAGAGGGCGGTGTTATTCCCACAACAGTCTCGCATCGTCTGCACTCGCACAACGTCCTGTATTACGGCCATCAATCATGTCGAGGAAATTACAATTTCCACACGTCAGCTACAGAGAGCTGTGGAGCGCTCTAATTGAATACTCTTGATATTTCCCCCGCTACTGTTATTGGGCCCGGAGACGAGACTCCTTCTGCAGCAAACTAACCTAAAGGGGCGAGGTAAGGCAATAAAGAAAGAAAAGGAGAAAACGCAGAAGTGGAGTACACATTCAGCTGTAAGATCACTGACTCCCATTCAACCTCTTGATGTATCAAATCTAAATATTTATCATTGTTCACCACTTTACGTTATTATCTCCGATGTCAGATTGTAAGCATTAACAAAGAGCTGTATGGATGCTTTCTCTGCATCCTGAAAAACTACATCTGTCCCCACATTGTATGCCTGGCTGTCAACTCCAATCAATGGCCGATAGTCGAGAGCCTCTGAATACACGCTGCACTTTTTGTTTTAGACTGACAGCATGGTCATTACAAATTCAGAGGACCATCATTTTCACGCTGTTTTTCTTTATCTCGAGGTAAATGGATGTCAGGAAACAAATGAGGCGGTTCGCAACAGCTGCACATCAACCGGGCGGCTTCCATGTGATGCCGAGGGTGGCATTAAGTAGCAAACATCACCGCTTCGTGCCAGAAAAAAATCCTTTTGCTTTGACGAAAACACACACACACACACACACACACACACACACACACACACACACACACACACACACACACACATATATATAAACTCGCTGTCACTTACACAACACAGTCCTAGACTCATTTTCGCTTTCTCCCAGTCTCGCTTAGGCAATTAGTCAGTCACGTTTCTCATTAGCATATTACATTTTCACATATATTAAGAGCGTCTTGAAATGAAGGAGAACGTAGCGTCTCATTATCTTGCTTCACAGCTGTTACAGATATCCAACTTGTGACCTTTTTTGGTTATGAGCTGCTCTCCCGCCACTAGGACACCCCTTCTCTCACTCCTTCCTTCATTCATTTCTCTCTCTCTTTCTTTCTCTCACACACACACACACTCACACTCTCATAGACTCTCTGATGTTAGCTTCCCAGAGTTGTGTTTAATCCATTTACCGTGCACTGGCAAGCGTTCTCCTCTTTTCAGCTCTCCTTTCAGCCTTTTGTAGAATTGCCTGAAATGCAAATCAGATACTGCTCTGAGGTGTGTGTGTGTGTGGGTGGGTGTGTTGGGGTGGGTGTGTGTGGGTGGCGTAGCGCAGCACGGCTGGGGTAAATCAAGGCCATTTTTAATAGATCTCGCAAAACATCCACATCTTCCATTAAGATTGCAGCACAGTCGATTTTTAAGAATTTTACAGTTGGAGGGGGATTACAGCTAACTCCTCATGCTGTTGAATGTTAAGGAATGAAATGTGCTGTGTTGTTTCTTTCTGGGCTCAAATTCATGTTTTATTCAGGTGGTTTAATAAAAACAAGCTAATCTGACAGATTCATTGCCATTGTGATTTGGAATTCATGGACGCAGGTGCATTATGACCAGCAAGGAAACGGGTCCGGATGATAAACCAGGAGAGTTTAAGTGTCTTGCAGTGCCCTCTCTTGCCCATCCTATTCTCTAATTAACCTAGAACCTCAGGCAAGATCACGGAGAATGAAACGCCTCATATTTAATGCCGCCTCTCTAAATTAAAGTCTCATGTCTGTTCTTTAATCAGAGGTCACATTTAGTATTTGAAGCTCTTGTAAAATGCTGACATTATTGCACTTGTGTGTGGTAACTAGACAGTCCCCCAAACAAACACACACACACACACACAAAATCCGGCATTTAATAGGACATCAGCAAGATCTGTTTCACACGCATACTGTACCTCAACCAGTTTTTCAGTCTGTATTTTCTTTACTCCCTGAACAGGATGGATTCCTTCTCCAGCCCTTTGAAAAGGAAGATCGAGCCACACAGGACCAGGCTGAGAAAGAGGACGGCTACAATAAGGTGGACAAACCTGAGAAAACGCCAAGAAAAATGCTGTCGAGAGGTAAGAAAAGCAATTAAACCCATAGTGAAGTGTTGTTTCAGAAGGTCTATATAGATATTTTTATTTTTTTATTTTTATTTTTTTTGAAATATCTCCACCCTGTCTTCTGAATTCTTACACATTTTAACATTTTTGTCCTTGGTTAGATTTTAAGGTTAGAAAGAAGACCTGACGGGACTTGCCATCTCAGTCACAGGAGCTGAAATCCTTCCATTAACACCACAGCTTTCTTTACATCATAAACACCTGGGGCCTCATTTCTAAACATTGCCTACTTCCAAAAAGGAGGTTGAAAGATACATGTGCTTTTCCCATCCCCAAAAATTTAATTTTTATGATTTAATTTAGAAAACTTGGCAGGAGGATATGTGCACGTCTTGAAAATGAACCTCACTATAGATTATTTATATGTTTATAATATTTTAGCTGTGTGTCACTGGCGACACTGAAGGCAACATTTTGCTTCATTTCAGCCAAATGCTTAAATGATACTTATCACACAATCCATGTCACTCAGCCAAATTACAGCCTCCTAATAATTATATCTTCTACCATGTCACGAGCAACAACCAATCCTAAACATTTTTTTTCCCGGCACAGTGCCCTCCAGTTTGTCCAAAAGCACTTCTCCGTTTTAAATGATATCTCATTATGGGCCGATAATTGGCGTGATTCAGTTAATTGTGACAAGCTCAAGGTGTTAAGCAATTATATGGATTCCCACAGGCGTATAAAGGTGTCTGCTTCCCTCTGTGGAGAAAATGCCACTGATGAGGCAGCCTCCAATTATAGAAACCAGACACCCACCAAGAGGAACGAGCTCTGTGTCCCCTGACTCCCACTGATGGCTCCCATCCTTTGTTGGCGCACAGGAACAAGCTTTTTCGGTGTCAACTTTGTTATCCAACCACTTCTTCGTTTCTTAAACGGTTCCGCTGGCAGTGCTCCCTGCTGCTCATACAAGCTGCCAGATAATTTCTTTTTGTAATCGGTCACACCAATAACAACCACCAAACCGCTAGTGCCTAGCACTGTCGGTGAAGTTTCTTCTTTGACATGAGCAGTCTGACTTTTCCTTTCTTTCTTTTTTTTTCTTCCCAAATTGAGCTGAATGACAAGCTGATTAATTAGCATATCAATAATCACAATGGGCGTTTCATTAACTGTTTATCAATAATTTGGGGAGTTAACGGGGTGGAACATTTTCAAGTTTCTTATTATTTATATAAATGAAATGATGTCCAGAAAATGACATGCATGTAATTTTGGGGATTGTTTTATAAATCGGGACATATTGGAGTGAATTTGTGCGCAGGCAACATTAAGGGTGGAGTCTCCGTTTGATAAATGAGACCTGTGATGCACTGCCTTCATTTCAAAGGTAACCTCATTGGTCATTGAAACGTGTGTCTCTCTTGGTTAGATTCCAGCCAAGACTACACCGATTCAACTGGCATAGATCTCCATGAGTTCCTGGTCAACACGTTGAAGGGCAACCCCAGGTATACATACATACACAACAACATACACACTGCTTCAGTCAATCACCAGCCTAAAGGCCTGCTCACCCCATTTCAATGCAATCACTTTGATTAGTGGACTCACTCGCAGAAAAAGAATTGCTCAACCTTGGTGAGCTTGACACAGGAATTCCCGCCATTGTGCAATAGCAAGCTGTCTTTTCACTGCTGACATTTGAAATTACAGAGAGTCAGAGTGTCCCAAATGGAGACAGCTATCGTAGCTTATGAACTTTTGTTGTACGTTATTTCCGGCTTCCTGGATAGGTAATAGAGTTCCCTGCTGGCTAGCCTGTTAGTGGTTAGCTTGCATACTACAGTATTCACCAAGTAGCCCTATGTCACTGTGCCTTTTTAACCAAATATTTTGCATTTCACTGTGCTACTTTATGGTGTGACCAGGCCTTTAGAGATTGTGTTATTACTATTTGAACATTGGTGATCTTTCTTATGACCTGAGAAGTGAAAAGAATATTGATTATGAACCCAATTTTGCATTCAGGATGTCTCAAAAAACAATCTTAATATGTGTCATTTATTTAGGGATCGAATCATGCTACTGAAGTTGGAACAGGACATCTTGGACTTCATCAGCAATAATGAGTAAGACATATTTGTTGCCATTTAGCAGGTTCTCAACCAGACTGAATTAGTGAACCCTCCAGCTCAAATATTCTTCCAAAGAGCTCTATAGAATACGAGCTCAGAAGGCTCTTTCAGATGAGCTGTGCTTGATGTTACACAATTAAGACAAACAGCTGTTCGTCATTTCAGCTGATCTGTAGAGTATAGCCCTGTTTGGATGTATCGCATCAATTTTAAAGCGGAGTCTATGGTCAGACTTTTGGCTCTGCTCATCAAATTCTCCGTTTAGTGTCTTTTGGAAGCAGTGGTGGAATGTACCTAAGTACATTTACTCAAGTACTGTATAAATTTGAGGTACTTTACTTGAGTCTTTTTTTTTTCATGCCACTATCTACTTCTACACCACTATATTTCAGAGAGAAATATTGTACTTTTTACTCCACTACATTCATCTGACAGCTTTAGTTACTTTACAAATTAGTAATTAAGTACACAAAACACATGTAGTTTTTTAAAATACAATGTTTTATTATACATTAAACTACCCAACAATATTTAGACCAGCTGAAATGATGAGACGATTAAACACTAGGTGATTGACGGAACTGTTTGGATCGTTTCCAGTTTCTAAAATGTGAGGATTTTTCTGCATTGAGTACTTTTACGTGTAATACTTTAAGTAGATGTTCCTGATGATACTTGCATACTTTTACTTAAGTAATATTTTCAATGCAGGACTTTTACTTGTAACAGAGTATTTTTTTTTAGTACTTTTTACTTAAGCAAAGGATCTGAACACTACTTCCAACCCTGTTTGGAAGTATGAAATGTTAAGTTTGGATCACCATTACCAATTTAGTCATGTTGATCTCAAATAACAGAGGGCTTTAAGTTCTCCTCTAGTGAACTCTGACGTGCTTTGAAACATTTCTTAAAACAAACCCAAGAGCAGATATCCTTACAAGGTAAAACGACAATGGACTCCTACCAGATAAAACAGGCGAGCCTTTCTTGCTTAACTCCTCATTTCAGACTGGGATTGCGACTGATGTTTTTTTTTCTCCAAGCATATCAACATCACTTAAACTTTTCAACCATGTGTGTGTCCCTCCTAGAAGCCAAAAGAGAAAGTTCCCACCCATGACGTCCTACCACAGGATGCTGCTACATCGGGTGGCAGCCTACTTTGGCATGGACCACAATGTGGACCCCAGTGGAAAGTCCGTGGTGATTAACAAAACCACCAACACTAGAATGTGAGCCTCTTTTTGGTCTTTTGGTGATCTTCTTCCAAGTTTACTGACCGTATTAGAGTAAAATCATTATATGAATTATATTATTATCAGACCTCTCATTATACTACACTATCACTTAGCTAGTTAATTGGTGGTGAACTTTTAGCTGTTGCAATCCGTTGACAGATCAGTTACTTTCCTGCCCTGCTTGTTGGTTAACATATGTTGCTGTCTGCATCTGCCTGAAATTAAGCTGGCACTAAAACTCGTGTGAAATCCCCCACCGACAGACCCGATCAGAAATTCTCAGAGCACATCAAGGATGACAGGGCAGACGATTTTCAGAAACGCTACATTCTAAAACGAGACAACTCCAGCTTTGATCGTGAAGACAGCACGGTAGGTGTTTGCGTGCGCATGTGTGTTTTTCACCAAGCTGTTACTTTCATTTCTGACATGTTGGTAAGAGTGGGACAATCTGGCGTCCCTGACATAGCTGCTAAAGGTGTGTGTGTGTGTGTGTGTGTGTTGTGTGTTGTGTGTCCTTGCCAGATTCGAATGCGTTTGAAAGCTGACAAGAGGAGCAAATCGATGGAGGAGAGGGAGGAGGAGTACCAGCGAGCCAGAGAAAGGATATTTGCACATGATGTGAGAGCTGTTTGTGTAGGCGGGGTTGGGGGGGGGGGGCATGTTGCACAAATCTTTGTGTCGTTTCTATTCATGTGCAAATTCAGTAGATTTCTTGCTACCAATTACCACTGCTGGATTTATGAATTTCTAGACTAGGTTCCCTCTGATGTGAAGCCAAATGAATAAAGTCCAATTTATAACTAGACCTGTAAGAGGGTACACCGGGGTCCAAGCACCTGTCAATGCAACAACATTTATTTATTTTTTTATATATATATATTTGTTGATAAATTGATCAATGCTGTAGTCATATTCAGGAGGATTTTTAATGCACAGAGCCATGAAACGTGGCTTTCAGTAAATGCAAAGAGAGAAGCATTCAAGATAACAATAAGAACAAACTGTCCTGTTAATCATCTGCACCACTGGAATTGACTAACTTTCATTTCCACCCACAGGGAGATCACTTCATACTAGATAGAAGGTAAGTCGTACTATGCCATTAATAACCACTGACTTTGCTTCACCTCTCATTGAGCAATAAGTTTGGTTCAAAAAGAGCTAACATGGATGAAGAAATGTCAGTTAATTGGCCAGAGTAGAACCGATAGATCCTTTTAAAGTGTAACTAAAGCTCTACTTTAAATGATGTTCTATCACTTTTATAGTGTTCCTGTCAGAGCAGCAATTAGCGTCAGCTCTGTCATGTTTTTAAAATGGTGGATATCTCATTTTGTCAGCGCCTGTTCTGTAATACCTCTCTTCTCCCTTCAGTGCTCAGGATGAAGGCGCATGCATGAGCACCCAACAGAGGCGGCAAATGTTCAGGTAGGTCCGCCCCCGCCGCACATCATTCAGCTCTTTCAGAGGCTGAACCGCAGGCAGAGAAAACCCTTTGAATCGCCCGTCTGCCTTAATCGGCGTGCTGATCTGAGGATTTGTTTTTGCTGCTCAGGAAAGCTTCTGTTAAATGGGATTTGCTGCCCATGTGGGATGGCCTGTTTCAACCAAAGCTTGGCAATTATACCATGTTTGTTGGGAGAAGATGCAGTCTTGTTATAGCTAAATCTACATTGCTGAATATGGTCCAACAGGAAGACCACAGGCCATATTTCTTTTAAACAGTGTTATGCAGGTGTCTGGTTTTGTTTTGTGTTTTTTTTCCCCCCACTTTTTCATGTGTAATTTTGTGGCAAAAGATTAACTTATTAGTTACTTACAAATTTTAAGATTAGAGCTGAGCAATTGGACAATATATAAGCAACTGTTTTGATAATTGATTAAATTGAAAGTCATATTTAAAACCAAAACTGCCAAAAGAAGTCTGCTGTTCCAGCATTTGAAATGCAAATGCTGTTAAATGTTTTATGATCTAAGGCTAAATGTCTTTGGTCACAAAAAAAGCAATTTAAACATGTCAACTTAGTGAATTTGTGATGGACATTCTTTTACTATTTTTGACAATTTATGGATCAAACGATTCATCAAGATGTGTGTGCAGGTACTGTGATATGATCAGTGATGTAGCTCTTTCTGATTTAGGACATGTTGCAGAAGTTGGGTCTACACTATTTAGCATTTTTGAGCGTGTTGCATTATAGATAGGAACAGAATTATAAAATGAGATTAAAATTAGCATTTCAATATTTTCAAATCAAATGCTCTCTCTTTCTCCAGGCTGAGGGCCGGCCGGTCAGGCGCCAGCCGGCAGAGCAGCTCCGAGACGGAAACGATGCCGCGGCACAGCGAGCCTCGGCCGTGGAGCAGCACCGACAGCTCGGACAGCTCCAACCGGCTCGCCCCGCGGCCCCCCATCACAAAGGCCAGCAGCTTCAGCGGCATTTCCCCCGGCCTGGTCCGAGGGGACAGCACGGCCAGCAGCAAGAGCACCGGGAGGCTCTCCAAAACAGGCAAGAGGGATGGAGAGAGCTGGAGTAGAGCTGTACTACAATGTTTAGAGACTCATTTACCTCATAATGTCCTCACTTTGTTTTAAATGAAACTGTGAAAAAATACCTTAGTGAGGCCGCCGTAAATGCAAAAAAACTGCATCTACTTGCACTTTCAAAGTGTAGCAGTCAATATTCTGCCATATACAGTTTTTTATTGTTCTGTTTTTCTGAGGAGAAACCACCTCCATGTTTTTTTCAGATTCAGCTGTTTTCGTGATTGGTTGTTTTAAAACGAGGCAGATTACATTGTACAGCTATTTTCTGATTGTAGATGGAAGGATTTCTCTCATGTGCATGTAATTCATTCATTCATTCATTCATTCATTCATTCATTCAGTCTCTCAGAGAAGGGAGAGGAAACTCTGTGTCCCAGCATGACGAAGTATCCTAATTGGATAAATGAGGAGCAAAAATAGGCATTTTGCGTATTGAGCTCCAAGCAAACTCCTCTGGCATTCAGGGCTTCTGAGTTGTCTTCAGAGCAAATGTTTGTTGTCCTCCCATTGTTAGTAAAATCTGTGGGCCGCCCTGTAGCCGGGCAGCTGTCAAAATTAATGACCGTACAGCAACACGGTGATGGAAGAGGCCCTTTTAAAAAGTGTTGTAGCAGCAATAGTGTAAAACCTAGCGGTGAGGAGTTACTGCAGAATGTGCAAAGTATCACTGAGATGCAGTTAGGGCTGCAGGTACTTACTCCACAATATGATACATTTGTAACTAGATTGGCTAAGATTAGAGGAAAGTGTTCTTTACTGTGGATTTGTCTTCTTTATCTCAGTGAATGCAGGGTAGAAGTCCTTGGTTGGCCTCTGCTCTCCATTTTGTTTACCGCCACCGTTTCTGTCTGGCGTTTTTCTCTTCTTGCTAATCTCCTGGTTATTTATTTTTTTTACACAGAGGTGTAACAGCAGCAGCAGCAGGCTTCTTGCCTGAGCAGTTTTTTAAGTTGTTTACGAGGCGGCTGGCTGCCCTCACTTTGTGTTTTGGGAGTATGAGTTGAGGAGACATTTCTCCTGTGCTGCCGTGTTCGGCTGCATTTGCCCTTCGCCTAAGCCCTTGAATAACATCTCTTAACCTCTTCACACCATCTCTCCCTGTAAATAGGAGCTTATATATGATGAAAGTAAAATTGCTCTCAATCAACTGAAATTTGAAAATGTCAAAGTAATGACATTTGTCATTAATTTTCCCTCATTTTAAATCCAGCGGTGGGAACTAAATTTACTCAAATACTTAGGTAAAGTTTTAAGGCACTTCATTTCCATTTCCTGCAATTGTAAACTTCTAAACTCTTCTAAACACTAGATTGCGATGCCAATCCCTCCTCCCAAAAAACGTCTTTGTACAATCGCCATTCGGTAATTATACAGGGGGAAATCCATAACAGACGGTGCACAGATACCAATTTCTCCATCAACAGTTGCTTGTGCAGCCACCAGAGAGGTTGCTTTATTAGCAAGACTGCTTCATCATCACCATCAACGCTATTCACCCACTTGAATAACTAGCAAGCTGAAAGCAACACGTTAATGCTCCTCCTCTCAAAAGCCATCTTGAAGTCATTCTGGGAGACGTAGGAAGAATGTTATAATCTCATTGTTCTGCCGTTCCTCAGGTTCAGAATCGTGCAGCAGCGTCGGCTCCTCGTCCAGCTCTCTATCCCGTCCCCAGCTGCCTCTCCCAGTTTCAGCCCCGTCCTGGTCCAACATCCCCGGCGCACCCTTAATCCACATAGCCGCTGACACTAGAAGCTCTGGACACCCTGAGATGATCAAGAGCGTCCCGTCACAGCCACCATCAGCTACAGACGCAACAAACTTTTACGTGTTGCCGCTGGAAGCCTCAGGGATACCACCCGGCAGCGTTCTGGTCAACCCACACACAGGTGGGTGATGGGATACCTCCATGCGAAGATGAAAAGTTTCAATGTGAAAGTCCATCTCATTAAAATCAAAAATCACACAAAGGCACAGGATTTTGTTCTTGAGGGGCGGTGACCCAATCTCAATCTGCTGCATTAAATCGAAGCAAAAAAATACATTTTCATGTCTTGTAATTTTGGTTTACTAATGAATTATCCATGACTCGGGGACAGAATTACAGGTTGGCATGGGGCTGCACTCGGTTTGTCTGTCAAATTAGTAGTCCGACCAGAGCACGCTGATCAAAATGCACTGAACAGATGGGAGAAATGTGTAAATATTCATCGTGGGCCAGTTGTACACTTTTGAGCTGCAAACTGAACTTCAAATGCTGCCAAGGTTGTTAATTCCTGTTGCCTCTCCTCTCATGGACCATGTTTGGGTGTGTCCCTCCCTGTCACCATGAGCATAATTCAAGTGTTTCCTTTTTTTGTGATGATGATTCATTATTAGTGTGTGTTTGCGCAGTTCACATCACTGTGGTTTTTGGTCTCTTATGAATTAAATTTGACAGGCAAGCCTTTCATCCACCCCGATGGCAGCGCCGTAGTTTATAACCCGGCCTCTGTCGCCCCCGCTGCTGGCAGGAACCCACAGCAGGGGAAAACCCCACAGCAGCCAATCCCTGTCCCGACACAGCAGCAGCCAACCAATCACCTCCACCCTCAGGTCAGTGGGGACGGGGCTACATTTTTCAGCAGGACTCATTCAAATTGAAATCCTGTAAAGACTCCAGTGTTGTTTTTTTCTAACTCTCTCTAACCTCACTAACTTATTGTGCTGAAATGGGAGCTGATAGTAGGTTGGTAGGAGCTTCTTTAAGCTATTTAATTGACCCATCGACAACCCCTCCAGCAGCACCAGCCAATGTTACCTGAGATAGTGTTACATTCGCCAAACCCATCAGTCCTCATCCTAAAGGCCTTTTTCTCTTGTTACATTAAAAGTGAAAACCTAAACGGGGTTCGGTAAAATGGCCAATTGAAGCTCCCACCGTTTTACTAGCGTCCTTCCTCCAGTCTCATCTCCTGTCCCTCTGTCCATTTCTTCTTCTTCTTACCTCCTCAGCCGATCTGTCCTCCTCTCCAGCTGTCCTCTGAGCCTGTTCACAACCCAACGGTCTCGTATCCTCTTCCTCCTTCTCAGTTCCTGCCCGTCTGTCATAACCAACAGTACACTGTGGTACAGAACTCCTTTTCTTCCATTTTATTATTCTTCCCCTCCCCCGCTCTCCTTCTCCTGTCAGACCTGGCTCATTAACAGTTTATTTCTAGACTTTTCTCTGAGCAGTTAAATGAATAAATGAAACTGACACAGATGTCCAGGAAGCTTGTGTCGAGCTAAAGAAATACTCTGCGCTCTATTTCGACTCAGATCTTCATACTGTATCTATTTGCCTTTTTTAATGAGCTCCTTGATTAATTATCTTTTGTGATATATTTAAAATTTAGATCCATTATTGGCCACATATGTTATGTTATATTCAATACTACGTAGCAAGCAGAGTTTGCTATCCCCATTCAGTGTTTTTAACAGGTTTGGCTCAACAAGATTGCTATCAATGGTATCTAAAATCAAGCATTATCTCACCTTTTCAAACTTCAAAACACCTTATTATTCCCCCACTTAACTATTCAGTTTGTTTTATTGAGTGGGAAGGTGTATTTAAATCCAGCAGGAGCCAGTACCCACATATATAGATCATGCATTCACTTAACCTCATTTTTGACCCGGTTTTAGTGAAAGACATGCCTCTGTGACTAATTATGCCTGTGGAAAGTTCCATAAATATTTAATTCATCACCAGATGTTAGCGCTGAATAATCCATGACCAAAAACACTACTTTTCCAACATGTCAGAAATGACCTGAACTGGCGTGCGGTGGTGATGCACATAAATAGTTCACTTTAGACTCTGCTGGTCTCTGCAGACCTGGGTCAGATTTAAACTCTCTGCGTTTGTTTGAACCTTCATTTAGCAAGTGGCTTTGATTCAACGCTTAGCTTAGGAATCATCTGACTGTCCAAGGAGGTCGGAACTGTATTGATCCAAATTCTGAGCACATTGAGTGAGTAAAATGTGTTTCAACACTAAATTCTCTCTCCAGCCTGACGCCCTCAACGCCCAGTTCAGTCACATGACTCTGGCGCAGCAGCCGCCCGGCAACAGTGGGGCTTCAGCTCCAGACGCCCGCCACTATCCGGCTGTATACCACCACCACCCCTCCCAGATGGTACTGCAGGGAGCTCCGCAGCAGCAGCAACAGGTTGCTAGCTACATGGTGGCAGGGCCATCAGGAGGACCCCCAGGGGTGCTGCAGGGTCAGCCTGTCCCGACCCAGGGCCCCAACCACACCTATCCCAGTTCCACCTCGGGCCCTGCTGCTTTTTCTGGATCCACCCTGAACCAGCAGCTGCTCCAGCAACACACCTACATCCATCAGCCTGTCCAGCAGGTAGGGACGTCTAAAATCATGCTAACTGTTTCAAAGTGTGGTCATTGGTCGACCGCGGATCACTCCCGCAGTGGAGAACCAGCTTTATGACTAATCCTTAATTTCTCCTCTTGCTGGGAAGTGGATTCAAACGGGAGTGCTGATCTGTCACACAGTCCTTGAACTCGTATTGTGTGTCTCTTCCAGATGTCTGCGTGTTACTGCTCTTCAGCCCACCACCCCCACTGCTCCAGCCAGCAGCAGCACTACCGGCCCCCTGTCAACCCGCTGTCCTATAACTGCCCCCAGAGCCAACACCTGCCCCAGCAACAAGGTATGCACACGGTCGTTTTTAAAGAAGATCCATGTTTTTTAAGAGAGAATCTCCCCCAAATTTTTCTTTTTTTCTTTTGATACATTAAATTGTCAATATAAACTGGTAAAAGTTGTTTTTATAACAAACACACCTGGATGCCAAAGAAATAGCAGGTTACCCATCTTTTCTCCAGTTTTCTGTGATAGACCAAAGCTTATTCAACTTCTTCAAACATGGCTTTGAAAAAGTTACATGGTGGATCTAAAGACAAATCAAAGGATGTTTTAATGAACGAGGTCTGCACTCTCTGATGTAAAGCAATGGATTTTTCCTTGATTTTTCAGACTTCATGTTGCCAAGAGCCTTGCTGTTAAACAGATAGTTTGACTTCTCACTTTCAGCTCTTAGATAGTATTTATTTGTTGTTGTTGTTCTTCTTGTATGTTTCTTCACAAGGGAGCTATGCCAGCCGCAGTCCGACTGCTCTACTGAAGGACAAATGTTTCTCCCTTTCTTTCCTCAGTTTATTCGTTTTTACGAGTTCAGATGTCTCCCCGGGAGACATCCACTTGATTATTCTGGTGATTCCCCCCCCTTCACCACAGGAGTTGAGATTGTTAGCTCCTGCTTAGTCTTTCTCACACTCTCACACACGCGCACGCTGGTGCACACACACGTCTCTGTAAGTGGCTGCGGCACTATTCTGTCATCTGTAGGCTGCAAATGCGTCTTCCCTGCTGGGGACCCGGGGAACAGACAGCGGACAAATGAAGCTGACCTACAAAAGACAGGACAGCAATTATTTCTCAGGGAAACTGAGAAAAATGACTTCAGTGCCTAAGAAAATATATATATATACACACACACACACACACACACACACACACACACACACACACACGACCAACTAAAGGTACATATAGTGTAGCGGGTTCACACATAATAAATAAGTAGTCAGTGGGAATTCTCTGATGGCGCAATCAGGGTCCGCAGAGAAACTTATGTATTACTGTATGTATGTACTTGTGTTTACACTCTTTGCTGCGGCTTCAGTCATGGTCATTGGGATTTGTCTTCCTTCCTCTTTACCGTTTGGTGATGCCAGAGTTGATTTGTCACCGCTGGGAAGAAAATGCCACAATCCTACTTTCAATGGAAGTTACATGAAAGAAATGACCATGATGGGAAAACCCTGAGATACCTCACATTTTGAATCATACTAGCAAACAGTTAAAACACTACATAAAATATGCACATGCAGCCAGGTTAAAACATTGGACACTGGATATAAAGCCTGCAGTATCTATTATGGGTCAAATGAGTAGGGCTGTGTACTGTATTCAATACTTTTTAGGCACCGACCTGATTGCATCTAAAGTATCGAGTATCGAAAAATGCCTCGTCATTCAAGTTTCAATACCTAAAGTAAATCTCATCTGCGTCTGTGAGCCAATAAGCACACAGAAAAACTGTACGTTACGCGCTGTAGAGACTGGGCTCACGTAGTAGGAGCTGAAAAATAAATCAAAAATTTGTGCCGTAATGTTGTAATTTCTTTTTGTTTTATTCAATTGGTATCCAAAAAAGTATTGTTTAGGAACCGGTATCGAAGTCACGGTATTGTTATTGGTACCGGTAGAAATATTTTTGAACGATACCCAGCCCTACAAATGAGGCAGGTAGATAGTCAGCTGCCTGGGCCTTTCAAGACAGGATTCCTTTTCATCTTAATGGTTTTCAGGCTTTGAAGTATGATTTAATACCAAAGAGGAAGCACATTGAGTCTTGAGAGGCGGAATGCGGGGCCGGGACGCTGTCTGAGAGGCCTTTATGAATCTCACAGTGAACCGGTCTCTTTTTCAGCCCCTCACTCCTCACATGCAGAATATGCAGTAATCCCGCCATTGCTAGACGGTCGGCACAAGGCGCGGAGGATGGAGCGTGTGCATGCAAAGCAAAAACTTCCTCCTAATTGGTCTCAGCCTGTCCTCACTGGATGGCTCAAATCCACAGACATAAGAAGGAATTTCCGAAGTAAAGAAGTCAAAATCGTCCCTCATCTGCTGGAATGGAATAAAATGGGGTGCGTTTTTGATATTACTGTCATTTCATGCTTGGTTTGTGAGTGAAGGTGGGAGATGAGGCTGGATAAAAATAGTCCTCCCCCTCTCTGTTCCTCGCTGAGCACTCTCATTGTCTCGTTGTACTTTTCTCCCAGGGCGGCAGACTGTAAAGACACCTTCACAAAAGGACGTCCTCTCCTTTGTCCCTTGGAATACCGCATGTGTGTGTGTCACAAGGGACCGTATTTTCAAATGTCTCTTTTTGTCACCTTGACATTTAAGTGTCTGAATCTCCCCTTCCCCTCCGGCGAGGAATAAGCGCCGCCATTTTAGGCCTTTTGGAAAATGGACAGATCCGTGTGTGTCATCTTCTCCCGGCGCTCTAAATGGGTTTTTAAGTAGTACTGGAGAAATGTGTTCCCATTCTCCGTTTACCCCTGAACCTAATCACTCGTTGAAGTGGAAGTTGTTTTTTGTTGCGGCGAAGGAGCGGTTCGGCCACTCAGGTTGCAGGTTCAGGCCACCGCAGGCTAAATCAAATATATTGACTTTCTCATTTATTCCGAGTGCCTCAAACCTGCTTAGCTGTAACAGCTCTACTCCCCGAGCCAAGCTCAGACTTCGACAATCTTTGAATCTCCTTCTTTTGTTCTCCTACAAATTTCCCTTTAAAAAAATCTATAAAGTCTTGATAAGCAAGCTTTTATCAGTGCTGTCTCTGGCTGTGTTTCATAGGAGTCGTGAATATTAATTGCAGTGTTGTGTTACCATCACTATGTTCCTATCAGGAGTCTCTTTTCATTCGGTCACAGCGTTGTGCCTTTTTCTAATTTTGCCTCAGTGCACCAAGCCATGATGCCAAACCCAGCATCCAGCTACCAGACCATAGTGGGCATGCAGCCAACATCCACCGTCGCTCTCACTGGCAACCAGCAAAGCAATATGGGTAACCAGATGCAAGGCATGATGGTCCAGTACCCTCCAATGCAGTCTTATCAGGTATTTAGATGACGAGATGCCTGCAAGCTTTCCCGTTGAGTGTCAGATTAATATTAACAGTGTAAAGATGAAAAAGAGCATGCAGTTCATTTTGGTATGAATGGAATTGTTCTCAAAGGAGGCTGCTGGTAGCTCTTTATTCTTGTCAAGACACAGGAAGAGAAGAGAGCTTCCAAAATAAAAGTGTGCCTAAGATTAATGGAGAAAACAAACTTTTGAGTTATTCGTCTTTTAACAGTAAGGAGAATACAAAAAATGTGTAGATGTTTAACCGCTGTTTTCCAACCTTTTTTCCTGCAGCAGGTCTCTGTGCCACAGCAGACGTACCAGCAGCCAGTGTTTGTGTCCTGTCAGCCAGGACAGGGGGCGGTGGCTGTTGCTGGCATGCAGCCCTGCTACAGCCTGCTCCCCCCTAACCAGCACACCACCATGAGGTACCATCTCAGGTTAAACAACACGGACACTCTGCAAATGTTCCAAAAGTAATGAAACAGCATAATTATGCGATATATCAAGTTATTTTTTTTCAAATGTGAATGGAAATGAATGTACTGTACCAGCATCAAATGCAACAGAAAGAGCATGTGACTCACCAAAGATAAAAGATGAATGATTTTTTGTCTTTTTATTTATTCTTTTATTGAAACAGGAAGTCTCATCGAGATCAATATCTCTTTTCAAGAGACACAAAAATGAACACATACAGTACAAGCATGTACTGGTTACACATTATTTGAACATCCATCCATCCATGTCAACTCTTTAACAGTTTTCAGGGTTCATACGTTTTGAAAAAACCTGGAAAAGTTATGAAATTAGAAAAATGCAAATTCCAGGCCTGGGAAGGTTTTGGAAAAATATAAAGACCCAGAAAGTTTTGGAAAAGTCATGGAATTTCTTTTAACACAGCATAATAATATGTGATTAATAAAAGAAAAATCATTTAATAAAAAATGTATTTTCACGTCGTCTTAACCTCAACGTTCTATTCAGGGCGCGATACTACGAATCCCACTATGAACTACATTAATTGTCATTCATTTTATTGTTAAACCTCTGAGGGTAAACTTTAACACAGATTTTTGTTCTTATTGTATAATGTCGACTGACATTTTCAAGAATACATAGTCATGGAAATTTGCCAAAAAGTCATGGAAAAGTATTGGTTAAAATGCATCTGAACCCTGAGTTTTTGTAACTCAATCCGTTTTAAGGAGCCCAGTATGATATAGTATTTTAGATTTAAGTTTAAGTTGTTTTATTGCATAAAGATATTGTTCAAATGCAGCAGTGTACATGCACATCAGTACTTTGATATATGGGAGTAATTAGTTTATTGCACATTTTATGTTTATGATTTCTTTCATAAGCCAGTTTCAATGATCAATTCAATAATAATTCTAAAGGCATAAAGCTGTCTAAAATGTAAAAACACTTTCTGGTTCAGCCTTTTTCCTCCAGAATGAAGTTACATTTACACTGATAATAAACTTACTTTGATTTATGTTCATCCTTTTATAATGCCAGTTTCTAATAGCTGAAGTTGCTTTAATCAGGTTTAGGTGAAATGATTAGCTCGCCTGTGGATGTACTTTGTCCCAGAAACCGATTTGCAGGTACTAGCTGCTTTTTCTCACTCCTAAAGGTGCCTCTTATTTATAGACCTAACAAGCATGATGAGTGCGTCCCCAAAGCACCACCGAGCCAAGGTCATCTTTGTTCACTGTGGGGGGGGGGGGTTATTAGCGCGCTGCTTTGGGTGATGCTTTTCGGGTCTGCGTATTGGTGATGAATTTCGACTCTCAAAGAGCCGGAGTCGTCGTCGTCCATTACTGCTGGTGCCAAGTAGTGGTGAGCGCTGTGCTCTCTCTCATTATAAGCTGATTGATAGAACTAGTTCACAGAAAGCAAAACATGTAATTAGTTTCTACCTCCATGGACCCAATCAATCTGGATACTGGTGAGAGGGAGCACTACTGGGACCATTGTGCATGCTCGTATACATCAACACCAGACATGAAACAGACATGTACTGTAGTCATCACCTGCAGAAGAACAATGTGTGCGCACACACACACACACATACACATGAGAAGAGAGGTCACTCTCTCTTTTTCCCAGCTGTAAAATGAGGCTGCTTTAGTAGGGCAGTCAGTGTGGAAATGATTTATGCGTCAGTGTTCGAACGGCTCAGTGTTCTCCCGCGAGGCCCGACTGTCCACCTGCAGCCAGCTTTTTCACCAGCTGTACGCGAGTCCCTGCGGGCAGGTTGCTTACTGAGCAGAGCACCTGCTTTGCAGATTGACTTAAAGTTAAATTTCAAATGTAATACCCCCAGCTGAAGTGTTAAGATCGCTGAGCTTCTGGAGATTTACGTCTGTGCAGGTTTGGAAGCGATTCTCTGATCACTTCTGAGGTGTAAGCATCATATTGGACTTTTTTTTTTTCTTGAGGTGCTCAGGCTTTGGAGTGCCAGAAGCACTTCTGCTGACAAATTTGGCAACATTTTAAACCTTATACAGGGTATGATCTACCCATTAATTTTCTGCTGCTTATCCAGGTGTAAGTGGTGTTTAATGATGAATTAATGATATTATTAGGAAGTATTGGTAGTGGGGCTACAACTATAACCACCTAACCATCATTTATATGGTCGATTATTTGCAGATTAGTTTTTTTATTTTTCTATACAAGACAAACATCACAAGTTGATGGCATCAAATTCTGTTTTCAAAGCAACAGTCCAAAACCCAAATACATTCATTTAATATACTGTAAGACGATAACGAGCAGCAAATTCTTAAATTTGAGAAGCTGGAACCATCAATTGTTTTGCTTGAAGAATTAAAACGGTTAATCAATTATCAAAATAGTTGCAGACTATTAGCTGCCGCTCTAATTGTTCTATACTGCTTGAGTACTGACAAAAATGTGATGGAAATGTCAATAGATTAATGTAGATGGCTAACATTTCTAGGCCTTATCATCCTGTGATCCATCCCTATCACCTTTTTATACAAGTATTAAATTGTGCTATTAAAAAAAAAAAAAGTTTGAACGCTGTTCTAAAACCCTTTCCTCTGTGTGTTCATTCACAGTTCAACAGTGAGTTTCCTGCCTGCCCAGATGATGGAGCAGCTCCAGTTTCCTCAGACCTCGTCCCCCTGCGTCTCCCAGCAGCACCCAGGCCAGCAGTATGCAGGTACACTCCCCTCCGACGGCCAACCACAGCCCAATCCGAGGTCCAGATTTAAGCGCGTAGTGATGTGCTGCAGCATCACTTTTCAGTCTCTGACATTAGCTGCCCTGGAGATTCCCCACCACTGCCAGCACTCCGACATCCTTTATATTCCCCCATATCTCAATAACTGCAGAATGTATTCCTTCACAGCTACCACCCGGGCTTCATAATGAAATCATCTTCCCTGGGTTCACTTTGCAGTTGTATGTGCGTCGGAAGCATGATTAGATTTACACTCCGGATTTTCAAAATGAGAAAGAGTGAGGCGTGGTGATGACGGCTCCCTGGAGTGTGTGTATAAGTGAAAGTGATTTGCACATCCATTCTCCTCTTCCTCTGAAGCTGCACGGAGATTAAACAGCCAGTAGGTCGACCACTGCAAATGTTGTGTTGACAACTTCCGTCCAAATGTTGTTTTGCATCTTTGAATGATGTCGTTGGCAGCTCCAGTGTGAGTTATGCTCCAATGGTTGTATTGGGATATATTATTACATGGTTGGGCACGGGTTAATCTAATTTTAAGTAAAAAAAATAGTCCTAGTTTCCCTACTGTCCTACTCCTAAATGATGATTCTAAATGAACAACTGCTTGCTGTTCACTACAAGACCATCATATGTAAACTCATTCATGCTCTGATATCATATCAGCAGTACAGAAAGCATGAGGTGAAGGCATTTCTTTAATAAGTCAGCAGATATATGGACCTTGTTGATATATGTGTAGTTGTAATAGATATATATATATAGGTAAATTGGGAGATAGATAGTTGAAACTACCATAGATAGATAGATAGATATTGTCATTGCATATATTTACACAAGAAAACTTGGTTGGAGCAATCCAGTTTGCAGCATTAAAATACAAGATAAAATGAGATATATGCACACTCACCCACACACCTCACTCATGCCCATGACCACCTACACATATTACCCATGATATAAATAAATACTCAAAATATATAAATGTAGGGAGCAATGAACACAAAAGTTATTGCGTCATTAAGCATTAAGCAGACGGTTCTATCTGCGCAAGTGTTTGTGTGTGTCTGTGCATGTGATTGTGTAGTGGGGGGCTGGGTGGTGGTGATAGTAGTGATGGGGGTTGATTTCCGCAACCTGTCCACAGCTCTGTGGAAAAAAAGCTCTTCCGTAGCCCGTGTGAGGAGACCGCTTGAGTGGATGTCACACAGATATGGGAGGGGTGAAATAATATAAAAATAAATACAAAAAGTTGCCATAATAACCTTTCTCCATCTTTTCCTGTGTTGCCTGTTTTGTGTTGGCCTTTCGAGGGCTCACAGAATCTCTGTCCAGAGGCCCAGGTGGGGCAGTCTCCTTACTAATGACCTTTATTATTCATGCCTGATTATTATGTGAGCGCAATGGCGGGAGCCATCATTTCCAGCCCGTCAGTAATGAGGTCAGATGAAGGTCTCGCGGCGGCCTCACCTACAGCGTCACCAGTAAACATTTTTAATTGGCTAGGCCGGGGCCAGAAATAATCTGCAGATTAAGTCCAAATATCCATTGTCCTTGCTACTGTTGGGTAATAATTCATAAATCAACATTGGTGTCGGCTGTGCAAAGTTTCCAATGTGATTTTCACCTAATGTGAGCTTTATGTAAACAGAAATTAATTAGGTGGAATATATATTTTTTGAATTGATGGAGCAGAAGGTTGCTTCTCAACCTCTGATTGTTTTTTTGGTGGGGGGGGGGGGGGTTAAGTCACGTTCATGCGTCACAAACTAATAAGATAATTGGATCTACCGGATCATTGCAGAAGGTTTAGCAGCAAAATGGTATGGACTGTTATTGCCGCTACGGATGTGCCCTTATAATCAAGGCACTTAGAACCTAATTGCTCTGGGGCTAACGGTGTGAGAGCGGTGTTTTCACTGATGTGTAGCTAAACAAAATTGCTGAAAGAAAGCTTTTTGGGCAAAAAAAACCGATGTAATGAATGAAAATAAGTTATATAGTGTGTTTTACCATTTCTGCGTGACCTGATTTGCCTCTTGTCAACACTATTTCAATTCCAGCTTGTGTTATTTATTTATTTTGGTATTTGTGCAGGGTTGTTACCCTCGGCCCACGGCAGCGGCATGGTGATGCTGCAAATGACAGCGCCCTCCTGCCAGCAGCCCCGGGCTCCCTCCCCCTGCCAGCGGAAACAGCCTGGCCACAAACACTCGGGCCCCGAGCACCAGCGCAGCCGCAGGCCTGCTGAGCTCCCCCCACCTCCAGACAACACCCAGGTACAAACGCTGCCCATGTGCATCGATTAGGCAAAGACAGTCACGCAAAACAATACCACTTTTCAGAGTTTCAGAGTTAAAATAAAACTGCATTGTTGTAATGTCAAACGATTGTATGTAACCTTTTAATAACCTTGTTGAGGTTGTCTTATGGTTTTGAGAAGATTTAATTAGCTCAATGGCCCAGAGGTTTTGACTTGACAACTATTTCAAATATTATAATAATAATAATAAAATGTCAAATTAAATTATAAATCTGCTCAGGTAATGTTTGCCACATAGGACAATACAGTATGTGTCAGAAAGTTAAGACTGTCGCAAGAAAGCCAATTTAGTTTGGTCGTCTGAGTCTGACAGTGACGCGAGAATTGCCAAACACGGCCTCCGTGGCGCTCCAGGCAGGTTAAATGTCGTAGTAAATAGGCTCTGCAAATGAAGTCAATGCTGGCGTAACCTGAAAATGAGAATAAAATAGTCCTTAGCGTTAAGGTGTAATGGTACATTTGGGGGACTAATGTGGTTGAAACGGTACATTAAAGCAACAACTTGAACGACAGAACTGACGAAAGAGAGAAATTGAGATTGTTGCTTTTTTTGAATGAAAGTGTTTCTGTTCTTCCCCGTTTTCTCTCACCGCACCGCCGGTGTGTTGTGTGTAGAGCAGCCTGTCCTTGTCTCCGGCACTCACTCCCTTGCCAGGCCAGCCACCCAGCGTCAAGGGCCTCCCATCAGGCATCTCGTCCATCCCTGTCATGGCCCACCCGCACCACCACCACCACCCCCCGCCGCTCCCTACAGCCTTCTGCCACAGTGGACAAGGTCAGAGGCACATAGGCCACCAGGGTGTTTACTCACTCACTGACTGATAATAGCAGGCTCATCAAAATGTATGCAGTTGTATTTCTTAATCCTGAGTGTGCAAAGATTTTTTTGCAAGCATAGTCATTTTATTTTGTAGAGAAGTTATCACGCAAAATTTGATTTCATTTCAGCAAACTAAAATATTGAGCTTAGTAAATTATCCACATGAGCATATAATGATAACCTCTCTCACTCAGTTTTACTCACTTGTCCTTTCTCAGCATCCCTGGTCTGTACACTTTCAGCTTAGCCTTGCCTCTCACTGAAGCTCACACAGCCTTGTACTGTGCCACAATTATAGCCAATTGGAAAATTGGAGTAGGTCATTTCTGATTGGCTGTTTTGTCTCCAGTTCAATTGCTACTAGATTATCTGTTACTAAGGAGGTATGGAAGCAGTGGGACAATGGTAAGCAGGTACTCCACAGCCACAAATGGGTAGTTAATACCATATTGGTTACATACCACCTTTTAATAGCATGCTTTTAAACTGAAATTTAGCTCACTCTCTCCAACAAATGTCATATCTTAGATTGAAATTGCATTACATTTAGAGACACAGTCAAAGTTAATGTTTTTTAAGGAAACTCTAATGCCTTGGCTGTTTAAATGGAATTATCAAATTAGCCATCTAGCTGCTGCTGCTTATCTGGCTGAAGAAGGCTAGCTACCTAAAAAGAGGGCTAGGCTGCAAGCCAATAAACTACGGACTAATTTACAAATTACATTTCAGTTCAGAAATTACATACTATTTAGCACAGAATACATTTTTGTTTGCTCAAATAAATAAATATATATACAAAATGCATATCTTCAAATGTTCCATTGTTCGCTCAGGATCAAGGCCCACATCCAAGTCCATATAAACTCAGTTTCTTGTTTCCACTGATGTGAAAATTCACAGTTTGTGCTAACTTTGTGTTTTGGCTATACTGTCTAGGTGAAGCACACTACTCTCTACTGGGCCAACCTCTGCAGTACAAACCCTCCATCAGACCTCCGCTGATCCACACTGCCCACATGGTGGCCAAACACCAGGTCAGACACACAAACTCTCACCGCGTGTTACGCTTGATTTGAATTGGGGGGGGGGGTGGTTTCAGAGTCTTCTATCAGTAATCTAACAGTTATTTTCTGAGCTTGCAGTTGTAAAGTTCTTCCTCTTTATCAAAAAAAAAAAAAAAGATATTACATTTCAGGTGAGGAAACTTCCCTCCACAGATACCCTAACTGTTGTCCTCTGTATCCTCAGGGTCCACTGGGGGTTTGGCGTAGCGGTCATGGGAGGAAGGCCAGCAGAAAATCTCTGTCTTCAGATCTCAGTGTAGGTGAAGCAGGTAATAGGAAGTCCAGAGGGAGGCTTGAGTTTAGTGAACATCGAGATGACAGCGGCCATTTTTAATTTCAGAGCTTCTGACCGAAATTTGACCTTCCCTTTACTGTAAGATGCACCAAATAGAAATTTGGTATATTATGAAATGCTTTCTATACAGTTGTCTAGGAATTCAGGCAAGCGGTTTGTCAAAACATGCAGTCCAGAGTGAAACATCAGGTTTTAGATGTCAATCAGAAAAGGAAATTCATCATCACGTGATCAGCTCAGCTGCTGTGTAGTCAGTTTAGCAGATTAACTGAAATAACAGCAGGTTTTTGTTGTGTCAAAATATGCTTGCTGCGTTCCGCAGCTGTGGAGAAAAGCATCTGTTTGTGAATGTAAGCAGAATAAATTACAAACGGGGCGGAATTCACACCTGGCAGTGGAACCTGCAGCCCCGGCGGTATTGTGCCGAGAGAAATGTGCTGATTATTTCAAATATGGCGTCGTATTTTTGCACTTGCCGAGGTATTTTTTTTTGCATTATTCAGGTGCTCTTGTCAACAATCCCACTAGTACAATCAAAAGTAGGGGGCTCGTTTGCAGCCCAGTGTGTTGTGCGTTAAGGCTTGGTGGAAAGTTCAACATTACAGCGCTGCCTCTAAAATGTCACACTTTCTGGAAATAAGAAAAGCAGCATTATCTTTAGACTGACAGTTTTTGAAAATGTAACCTATCAAGAAACGGTAACAACACAAAATGTGAGTGATATTTGTATATAGGTTTGCTTGATCACACTGCAACAGTCTGACTGACCTTCCAGCTAAAGCTTTAAAGCTGACAGCAGCAGTTTATTGAAGCCTCCCGATGGTGCAGGTCTGAGTTTTCTCTTCACCCATGACAGTTGTTTTACTTACTGGCTCTGCTGCTCACAGTGCTGCGTGTGTCTGTGTGTCTGCAGTGAGCAGTCAGATCCTGGATGTGACAGATCCTCCAGAGGGGATCAGCTGTACAGACTCCCACCATCTCCTGGCAGAGCTCTGCAAAGGGAGCGAATTGATCCAGCGGCTGTCGGAACATCAGCCCCGGCTGTGCAACACAACCAGAGACGCTCCCAGCGGACACCTGGCCCCATACTCCATATTTGCCATGCTACCCTCCAGATATGCTGCCCCGAGCACCGCGCTTCACCACAGCAGCCCCCAGGCAACCTTTAAACTCAGAACTAGTACCAGACACAAAGGGGAGCTGTGTGACTCGGACAAGGCCGGCTCATAGCTGCTAAGATCTTGGTGCATCTAAGGAGCGCCACATGAACGCACATCCAACCACCTGCCTCAGTCTGGACCTCGGATCAAGTCCCAGACTCTGTCCAAATCAAAAAAACGTATCAAATGTTTGAAGAATGAATGTTCACTTTTACTTTGTTTTAGTTCATTTTATCATTTTTTCTGGCCAACAGGTCTGAGTTTTGTTTTGTTTGTGAAATGCGTCCGTGGCTACTGAGCTGGCCCCTCTCTATTCTGAAAATCTAGTTTGCTGTTTAAAAGTGAATGTGTTTGGAGAGCTTTGGGTTTCATTTGCCAGCTGTTAGTGACTCCACTGTGGCTCTTTTAATAGCAGGTGTATGAGTGTGACAGCACCATATCGTGCTAAACATACACACATTCTACTTGTTTCTGGTTCAACAATGTTTTTGTGCCCATTAGACAATTAGAATTTGGGGCTCCGTACCATATTAATGCATTGAAACTGAGCATTCATATCAAAGTAAGTGTTTTATTTTATTTAACATTCATCAACAGTTCCATCATCTGTGTGCTAGCCACTGACTCATAAAACTGAGCAGCATTTATCTTCCGTTAGTTACACAGGAATGGGTTACTTCTCTTGTATAACATGCTTCTAACAATAACATGCAGCAACACTTGTACAATGTGAGCCCATACAATAATAAACACTGAATAATAGATATACTACCTGAATTATTTAAAGTCACTTTTATACACAGTGAATGTTGGATTTGCACTGAAGTGTTGAACGAGATGAAGATTTAATTAGTATCGGACAAGGCCTGGATTTTCTTTTATCGACACCCCCCCCCCCCCCCCGTGCCTGTTTGTTGCACTCGGCCAGGCCTCTTTCTTTTATATTTAATTAAAATGTTTATATGCACAAGACAAATACAATCGAGTTTGTCACTCTACTTGGCTTCTTTTTTGGGGGATTTTGTTTGTGTGAATCATGAGAGGTGTTATGTGTCTGGTGTGGCTTTTCTTTATTTCTTTTTGGTTTGACTCTAATAAATGTTTACACCACATGTGTTGACATAACTTTTTCCAATACTAAAAGGTGAGCAATAATCTAAAATTTGAGGGTGTATTTTCTTTTTTTTCTTTTTTGGAGCAAGATATTCCTTAAGTGTGGGAAGAAAAAAAAAAAAAAAGCATAATGAGGCAACTGCCTTAGGCTGGGATCTCTGTCTTTTGGGCATTGCAGATATATTTGCTCTGCTTAGCAGCCTTATTTCCAGCTGCATAAATTAGCCATTTTGAATAAACCCTCTTCTCAGTCACTGAAATGTAGAGAAACAGAGACGCCTAGTGGATAAAGGCTTTTGATACATCTTCTAACCAACAGCTCCAAGAAGAGTGAAAGTGAAACTGAACTAAACCTTTGACTCTTCAGGTAACTGAATTTGTGTTTATAGCAACGGCGGAAGAGGTTGAAAAAAACGCGCGTTAGCAGCATGGTTAGCAGTTAGCTGCGATGTTTGCAATGCAAGAGTTCATGTCTGCGGCTATAATGAACACCGACTCCTGGGAGGGACATAGGACGGTGGTTGTGTCCGGTGTACCCGACGTGTTACCCGTTAGCAGGATGGCTGACAAGCTGACTATTCATTTCCAAAGCTGCAGAAGGAGTCGTGGAGGAGACGTTCAGGTGGTCACATATCCCACCAACATGGACGGAGTCGCTTTTGTCACTTTTGACAAAACTGAAGGTAAATTAACAGGGTTAAAGCTAACATAGGCTACAAGCTAATAGTACAACGTTACTGTGTGTGTATGTATAACGGTATGTAATAACTTTATTATTAAATTTCAGTCACAGAGCATTAATAAATCACCAGCCATCTTTCAAAACCACAGAGGTAATTTAGCATCACTAACCATCTGGATCAAAAGTATATAATTTACAAAATGTTATTTTCTACTCTCCAATCAAAGATGGTGGGTGGCAGGAAATGACATCTTGCTCAATTTGTACAATGTCAACAACAAAATTTTACTATTGGTATGTTGATGTTTCCTACACTTTCTTACAAAGTAATGCCAAATGTTTTGTTTGTGATCCAAAAAAGAACAGCAAGGAGGTATATTCTGGCTACCTGGATCAGAAAATACAGTCGAAAATTAACTGAATATTTTTTAATCCAGGTGGCCAGAAGAGTCGTTTTAGATATACATTCAGCATTCTCTGGGATTTTTTTCAAAGCTAGCCCTGTATTTATTTTTCCCGTCTGTTTATTTTTTATGCTTAGTAGCTGTGGCTCTAATGTAATGGCAGTGTGTGAGGCTGCCTTTATCAGTGAATGGAAATGAAAATACATAAATGCCTTAAACCAACTATAGTCATTGTTAAGTATCTCCAGTTTTATGCTTAATTGGTTCCCATGGGAACCTATTATGCAATATGTAGCAAAGTGAAGTGCTGCCTGGCTGATGACTGGATTAATTTGCCAAATTATAGTCACAGCAAGCCAGTATCAGACTGATGGATAATAAGTAGGCTCTGTGCTCTGATGGCATCATGAAACATTATAATGTGGACATGGATGGAGACCATAGCAGAACACAGTACACTACTCTTGGCAGATGCAGAGAGGGTCGTGCGAAAGAAGCAACAGATCATGATGGACAGCGAGTTTCCTGACGACGTCCTTCTTACAGTGTTTCCCTTCACTAGAGATGTAAGTATCGGTTTGGTTTTAATTTAATTTTAATTTTAACTTCATGAGAGTTTGGCTCATCTGTAACTTATGTGAGTAACAATTTTTCTCAGATGGTATAAAATACTGATTCAGATATGTTCTTGTGCTGCAGGTGTTTTTATACGTCCCCAGCGCTATGGTTGACCTCTCCGTATTCGGCAGAGATCAATCGTCGCTGATTCAGAGTCTGCGTTTAGCTCACAGGTCGCTACGTTTCCAGCCTTTCCATCAGCAGATGAAAGCCACCATTGAAGGGCCTTTCGCTGCCGTCCAGGCCCTGAGACAGGACCTCATCTGCAGGGCCAGCCGGCTTAAATCCACAGTCTCAGCCCAAACTGCTGCCGCCAAACTAAAAGAAACTCCTCCTAATCCGAGGGTAATAGCTCATCAGGAGTTTGTCAGCTCTGTAAGCCGCAGCGGTCCTAAAGCTAAGCTGGGACCAGCGAGCTCAAACTGCTTATCAACGCAGCTGCAGACTACAGGTGAGGCGACTGAAGTCCAAAGCCTGCTCTCCAATGCAAAAACTCAAAACGTTTCCTCAAGGCAAAAAGTTTCCCATGAGTGTTTGGCTGTCGGGAGCTTTTGCGACAGTGATAAAGAGGAGAGAAGTTTTGAAATGCCCTCAGAATATAGGGCCGAGAGAACAAAGGTCAACACCAGACAAATGCTCAAAACAGGGGTTAGACATGTCTTATCAGGCCAGGACCTGCTCCTAGCAGACGAAATATCAGCAAAACAGCCAGGCGAAGACAACATTCTCGAAAAACACCGCAGCCTAGACAGGATTTCAGCAACCAAGATCAGAGAGAATCACACAGGCTCCTGCTACAGCAGTACTGACTTTCTGAAGGGATCAGATCAGAGCAGCTCAGTCTTCACTGCTAAGATCCTCCAGACCAGACTTACAAATGTCTCAACGTCCTCCAAGAGCAATACTGAGGATACAAAAGAGCTGTCTGCAATCTGTCCAGAGGATCAGGAGGATACGTGCATCTGGGTCGACACAATGAAACATTTGACAAGAAGGCGTTTGACAGATGCTTGAGAGGTCTTGATGTGTCCGTTGAGTGTGAAGGTAGCGACCTCACGCGGATAGTGTTGTCTGAGAGGCAAACCTCCAAGACGGCCTCAAGAATCCAGCAGGCGCCGGAGGACCTCAAGAGTTTGGTGGAGTTTTGGCTGTCAATATTAGAAGTTCAACAGATCGACTACGCTGAGGAGGAGCAGCCTGCGAAACAGAAACTGATTCAAGTCTGCAATGATGTGAATTTCCTGTACACTAACGTGCTTGTACATGTTGGAGGGTTCTTGCATAAGAGTCATCGGTCCTTCGGTATCGAGTCCCCTCTCTGACTCATACTCTGAGAATGTCATAGATGAAGCAAAAAGAAATGAATGTACTTTTATCTACGACCACAGGGTGGTGCAGTTGTGCTGCATGTTGGCTTCACAAAAGGCATTTTGATTCCTGCGTTACACTCACACAGTTATTTTTCATTTTCCCTGGCTAATAATTAGAACTATAGAAGTGATTAATACTTTATCTATCATAATATATGTGTCCATTACTCCGAAAACTCTAGTGCTCTTATTATTATAAAACCCCAATGCTTTTGCTTTTCTCTTTGTTTCCATGGTGAAGCTTTCCTCCTGTTTATGCATGAGTAAATAATTAGGCCTTTAAACAACAGGTCTTAATCCAAACAATGTTCTCACAGCAGTAGGGATAAGTCTTAATTAACCTCCTCACATCCTTATTACTTTTAATTAAATAAACACAAAAAATGACAGATGACAACCTGTCTCACATAATCACATCTTCCTTTTCTCTTCCAGAGATTCTTTAATCATTTAATGGGAATAAATCATTTTATTTGAGGTATTTGTTGTGTTTTTTAGTTTTTTTAATCCGGTAAACTGAAGTCTTCATGGCAGACAGACGAAAGAAAAAACTCCCAGAAGAGAACGTAGTTTTCTCTGTTTAACATATTTTAATACAGAATTGAAAATGCACATTTCCACCATTGAGGATATATATATATATATATATATATAGTATGTTCTGTGCTTGGCTGTGATATGCTCGATGGTGTTTTAAGCCCCCAATGGCTCCTTCCAGGCAGCGCTGCGACCGCTGCCTCCAAGGCACCTAACCATAACCATAACCATTGCCTAATTAACTTCAAGGCAGCGCTGCGACCGTTGACTTCAAGGCACCTAACCCTAACCATAACCAGTGCCTAATCCTAGAGGGGGCAAAAAACACAGATAAACCTGTGATATGGTCATAAATCCTACTGTCGTTTTGCTGTGATCAGAATCATGGACCCACATTTAACAGCAGGGGGCAGTATGACACTTTCTCCCATATGATTAAAAATAGAGACACTGTAGCTGCCATAGGCTCTCTATTATGGAGGCTGGGTTTGGCGAGCCGGGTGCAGATTGGCAGGCAAATAATGTCAGTTGGACGCCCCATTTTACACCCTCTCCACACGCACACACAGTGTTGCACTTTCACCAAGGGAAATACTGATCTGTGCATGTGCTGTGTTAAGATGTTCAGTCAAATCATGTTGTGTGGAGAGCGTTTTTTCTCTCTGCGATTATTCAAATGAGCTGGTTCCACAGCCTCGATAATTGATTCATTATGTAAAAAGAAGCCACACAACCATAATGAACACACACAAACAGACAATCACTCATCTCCCAGACACACACACACACACACACACACACACACTGTGGGTTGTTACCATAGGAACATAGTGGGAGAGGTTGCTGAGCTGCAGCGCTAGGCGTTGTTAGGGGAAGCTCTCGAATACAATGAAAACATCCAGGATGGAGGAATTGCATTATAGCAGAAGAACCCTTCATCAAAGATGCACAGAGGAGAGAGTGATGCCTCTTAACACCCAGACCCCTCTGCTGCCCCTTTGATAGCACGTCTTGAACAATTACCCATTATTTGGGTGGGGGCTGAAGTTAAAATGGAAAGGAGGGTCAACGAGCAGAAAGCATGAATTTGTTTTCCTGAAATGGTCTTGACGCTGGTTCTTTGTCCTCATTATGCATAAAGAATAATTAGGTAATTGCATTTTTGAATATATTAAACATGTATGACTTTCATGATGGAGGTCAAGAACAGCAGCAGGCCAGAAAAGGAAGCCTGAGTGTCTGTCTCAAGGATGTTTCATGGGGGATTGGGTCTGCTGTGCGTCAAAGCTGTGATTGAAATATGGAAGGATTACTTAACGGGTCTAACTGGGCACAGGCCGGTAGTGACTGTGACTGTTGACATTTCTTATTGGAAAGTCAATCAAACGAGTACAAAGAGACATAAAATGCTCATAAAGGGAAGCAAAATGACCACAAAGAGACAAAAAATGACAGAAAAAAGATATAGAACAACCACAAAGAGTCACAAAATGGCTACAAAGAGACAAAATGACTACATAGAGACACAAAATGACTGAAAAAATGACGCAAAACTACCACAAATAAACACACAATGACCACAAAGAGACTCAAAACAATCACACAGAGACACAAAACTACCACAAAGAGATGGAAAACAACCACACAAGAGACGCACAGCAACTACAGAGAAACGCAAAACAATTACAAAGCAAGACCCCCAAACGATTACAAAGCGTGCTCATATGTAGGAAGGCTGGTGGGGACACACCAGTCCGTCCATGGATTGGATGGTGCCTGTCACCACCAGACCACCTATTGTTCTATTTCTGAGTGTGAATGCGCGTGTGGTCATGTTGAGGCACACATATCTTGGAAGTCAGAGATCATGCAGACAAGCAGCAAGTGCTTGCAAGCTGCTGGTGATGAATAGTCTTCTCCAGGCGATGTGTGTGTGCACACTGCAGTCACAAATTGCGTCTTAATGATTCTCTTTACAGATCATCACCCTTCCCAGGAGGGGGAAGGTAGGGAGGGATACGAGTTGTACCCACTGCCCCCCTCCTTCCCAACCCCCCCCCCCATGGGTGTTAAAGAGTTGTGATAGAAGAGCCATGTAGGAGAAATTGGGGGCAACAGACCAAGAAAACAGTTTGTGTGTGTTAGCTGTGGAAAAAAGGATGAAGGGTGTTTGATTGGACTCACAACATATGACCCATAATGTAAACACACTGGATCCCATTGAATTTTTACAAAAGTGACCCATGTGTGACTAATGAATAATGTGTAGATATAAACTGTGTGTCTTCCGATTTCTATCAACCCAGTGATCCCATCTACTGTGGTGCTCTTTAAGCGTTTTACTCCAACTACTTGTTTTCCTCTATTCTTTGTTGACGCTGTCATTCCCCATGCCTCCGCCAGTTGAGAATTTTCCCGCCTTTGTGACGTTGCACCTCCCTGCACCTGTCCCTCGTTCCTGTCTCACTACCCCCACAGCACATCAGAGTATTTCTACAGTGTGGTATTAGTATTTTTACTTAAGTGAAGGATCTGAATACTTCTTTCACCACTCCAGCACATACAGATGCTGTACCTACCATAGCAAGATAATTCCTTTGTGGCTCTGTTGTGGGAGGAAGAATGATAATTTCACAATATAGCTCATCGTTTATCGATATGTTTTGTTGAACTACTACAACTCTGTACCTACATGCACAGAAAGCCTGTTGAGCAAGACCCACGTTGCAATAAAGTGGAATTATCCTTTAAGTCCATGCTGTGTACTGTATTGATCATCTGCTCCGTCTTCCTGCTTTCTCACATTTCAGCGTCCCATCTGCACAACCTCCCTTACGAGCCGATCCAGGAAGTGGCGGTAAAATAATCAGTCTCTCCTCTGACCATTTCAAAAAGCTTGCAGTTAGCGGGGTGTAAAGAAGAAACGCAATTGCCTGTTAAACCTTGACACCGCTGGCCGCAAGGCTCAACACACGGACGCCACGTGTGGGCCCCCCTTTAACTATTACTTTGTACTTGAATATTTAAAGACGGGGGTGCAGTTGAGTCTGATGCTGGCTGTGTACAATGATTCCTGTGCAAACAAGGGCCTCTGGGACTGATCTGTGCTAAAGATAACAGTATTGCAAGGCGTTTGGGAGATAGAAATCATAGTATGAAGACAATAAAACCGTTGTGGAGAAAGTGATGCTGTGGTAGACAGAGGCTTAATGGCCCAACTGGTTCATTATCTGCAGCTGGTCCAAAATATCATATGATTCAGTATGCCGATGTGCTGCAATAGCACAGGGAGAGCTTCTCAATTTCAGCCCTCATCTCTCAACTCCATTAACTGACAAAAGATACCAGAATCCTGAGAGGCACATTTCTCAGGTGGCACCACATGGCATCAAATGATGTGTGTGGCTCTAGATTATATGAGGCACTCATAACCTTTTTTCAACACTTGATATGATAAAGGCACTTGCAGATTACAAAGTAGTACAAAATGTAAACCATACCATGGTGTTTCATTTTTACATCTGTTCTTAAGATTTCATCAAACCTATTTTTCTTTTTACAAAATAAACCAAAACACTGACAACGAGAACAATCTCGGGCAGATAATGAAAAATAAACATGGAACAAAATTGAAATTGAAATCATACCCTCTAAGCTAATAAGAAATCAGGTTTGAATTGAAATCAAACATTATTACTAACCTTGTTTACAAGATAGTTAGTCAATGGGGATCTACTGAGGAAACCATAAAGTGCATCTTTGGATGGATGGGAAAAACAACACTCAATGGAAATGTAAAGCAAAAGAAAATCTAAAAGAAAAATAACTAAAAAGTATATTAAGCATAAACAAAACAAAACAAAAACATTAAAATGATGTGCATTCTGCTTCCCAAAAAGGCAAAGCATTTAAAAGAAACTTCCACACAAGGCACATTTCAACAAATGGCAGATGTAGCACTTTCTCACACTTTTTTCCATTTTAAACTGTACATGAACGTGTGCAGGAGCTGAAAACTCTCCAGAAATAGGTCTAATAATTGATATTTGTGTGAAAGCACCTGTAAGATTTAATGGCTTGGACATTTTTCAGAATTGAAGCCACCACAGTAATGGCTTCAGTGGCACTATCTCGTCTTCTGTCTGCAATTATACATGCTGCACTGAACTTGATAGGACCCCGGTTTGATAATAAAATCTGTGACCCTGAAGTTTTAGATGTGATAGGTGTAATGAGTTCACTTACCCTGTGTTATGAATAAGAACTGCAATGAATTGGATGCAAACAAAATGAGAACTTTGCCATCTGTGACAGCCAAGCAGAGAAACCCAGTCCCCCCTTGACAATAGAAAGATTTACATAATTACACTGTGAACAGATTACATAAAAAGAATCCCCATATAATTCATTCCTCTGGTTTTCTCTACCCACCCCAGTGTTATCTGGTTTGTCTGGACTAAATGGTAAAGAGAGAAGGGACAGATGGAGAAGAGAGAGGCGACGGCGTGTAAGAAAAGGTTGTGAATACATCAGTGGCCTACTGAGCCAACAGGATGTGCCAGCATGGGTGTGTTAGAACATGCAGGTGTGTGTGATGAGTGCATTTATATGCTGTCGGCATCTGAAATCAGTCGTGTGGTGAAGATGAATGGCACTGGCTTTAAGTAAAAAGTTAGTGCTTAGACAAAGGACAAAGACATTTACACAGATCATGTAAACCAACATGCCACAGCTAAATATACCAGAATATACAATGCTGTGCATTCTGTACATAGGACTTTAAAAATGCAAATATAGAATTTTCAGCATATATGTGTGAAAATCACATTAAGAAGTCTGCAGAAAGGACTGTATCTGTACAGAATGTGCAAATGTCTTTTAATTCATTCAAAAAGCACTTAGACACAATGTCTCCTCATCTCCAAACCATAAAAAACCCAAACTCCTGAGAGGCTAGCCACATACATGCGAATTAACCTCGAAGAGAGAGAATACATACTGATTTGGTTAGCCCGACTCAAGTCTTTAAAGTCTCCTGGAAATGTCAGCAAAATCATCAAAGCGTCCGTCTCCTTCATAAAGCTTTGATCAAAGCCATTCCCAACATATTGCGCCTTCTATATAGT
This sequence comes from Sander vitreus, assembly GCF_031162955.1. NCBI lineage: Eukaryota > Metazoa > Chordata > Actinopteri > Perciformes > Percidae > Sander > Sander vitreus. The sequence continues at coordinate 4,242,955 of NC_135878.1, read as the reverse complement.
TAGCTCACGGGTAAAATGTCTACATCTGCACAACATTATTGGTTTTATGGGAGTTTTATTATAAGTGGAGACAGACTGGAATCGAGGAGAGACAAGTAACATTTCCCTCGTAGCTACACCCTCGGCCCACCAACCCTCTACTGCCTTTGCAAATGGCAGTAGTGAAGTGTCACATGTACTTGTGCGCTTGTTTTACAAGGAATTCCTCTTTGTTTGCTCAGGCTGCCTCCCCCATATATTACATTAATGCACTTTCTCTGTGCATTACCACTTCTGCAAGAGAAGGAGCATCTCTGTCCTGTCCTGCGTTCAACATAGCAAGCAATGTATCATGTTTGGACAAATGGTGGGTTTTGCACGTAGACAGCCAAATTTAGTCAACATGAGAGTAAAGTAAGTGCAGTAATGTTGTGAGAGGCCAATAAATCATACTTGCTATTATACACAGTATTATGATCTCACATATACACCACTATACTCTCACACACAAGCCCTAAGTCTATAGTGTTATGGTTAGGTGTGGCTGTAGCTTGATTGACAGAGTCTGACTGACGTGCACATATGAGGGGTGTGGTGTTTGACTCAATTAAGCCCAACAAGCTGCAGGCTGACACGCTGGAGGAGGATACTGTTGAAGACAAGACTGAAGCTGGTCTTGTTTCCCACACACCACAACGATTTGTACACCTTTTTAAAACTGAACAACTACACTCCGAGCGGGCTGGCGGACTCAGCTGAGAGACACCGGAGTGAGCAGGCCGTTACGGAGCGTGGACAAGAAGTGGCTGGTTGAGTCACAAACACAGCACAACCCCTCTCAGACGTAGGGTTGAGTCTCACTCTACCCAGGCTAGCTTAGGTCTCATTCTCAAGTCAAACGTGGCTCACAGGGAAAAGAGACTGCAGGTTTATTGATGTTATCTGCTAGGCTAGCCTTTAGTTTGTGGGTCCTTAGGAGAACCAGTCTAGGTTAGCTTAGCAACCATAACAATATACATACAATTTAAGAATTGGATGATATGAACCTAAAGCCCCCCTTTGGAGTTTTCTTGAAAACAAACACAGCTACAGTATATTTCAATTCACTGTTTACACCCAAAGTCATTGTGTGTGTCCTTGAAGCGTAACAAATGTGATGAAGATATTTCCTTCCTCATACACTCAAAAGCCGGCTTTTTATAAATAAATAAATCACGCATTGTATACATCCATGTTCTTCTTTTTAACTGCCATTGCAGGCACATTACCATTCTTCTTTGCATGTTACCCCCACCATTTGTCGATCAGCAGAATAGTGTGTAAAAGGTGTCAGGAATGTGTATGGCGTTACTTGCATTAGTGTGTTCTTCTGCATGTGTTTATACTACTGACTACTAAAATACTACTAAAACATTGCTCCACAGCGCTACAAGTGGTCAAAAACTCCACGGTGTACCTTTAATTTTATGTTTCGTGGAATGTTATTGATTGTATCACATAGCATAGTTTATTAATATATGTGATTGATAATAGTATATGTGAGGTTGATTTAAATTGAAATCATAACATTTTGTGATTGGCTTACTTACACCTTATACATTGAGAAAACAATGAGGAACATAATTAAAAAAAAAAAACGTGACAATCTTGCTATCATTCAAACAACTTCTGTTTAAGCTGTGAACCAATCCGGAACTCAGAATTGAACCTGCCTTACTGTCCAATAAAACACACATACATATTATCATACTGTCTCACACACGCAGATCATAATTCTATTTTATACACACTGCTATTCTCTCACAGAAATATTCTTCATCTTACCCACTCCATCATTCTTAATTAAAACAATGTGATTCTGTATGATACACACCAGTATTCTGTCCCACACTGTAATGGTGTATGTGCTGTGATTTATGAACTAAACAGCCTCTCATATTAATCCCACCCGACACACAATCTCATTAAAACAATTACCTTTCAATACAAGGCTATGCACTACAGTGTTTTATGTGTAACCTTTCTTTTATCAGTTGAATTACATACACGCACACACCTCCACCCCACCTACTTACCCTACACCCACCCGCCCCACTCACAGCAGGCTGCTTAGACCTCAGGCCACTTCAGTAGATCAAAGAAATGTTGGTATGAACCCCCCGCCTCCCAAAACCTCTAAATCCCAGCACCACAGTGGCTCAAAGTAAGTCCACAACACACCTCTTGCTTTAAGTACTCTTTCCCTTTCAGGAAGCCCTAACAGAAGCCCTGAAAGACCCAGCTGTAAGAGGGTCAGCGTGCCTCCATTTGATTTCCATCCTTGTCTGGGATAACCCAACCGTTATGAAACATGTTTGATATTTAGGTTGGCTGTTCTGTGCACATACAGGACATTACAGTCTCATATCTGTATGCAGGATTCCCATATTCCTGATATTCCTGCACATAAATGCGCACTCACAGATGCTGACACAATCACACCTCCTGCTTCTACACCCATCCCCCCCTTCCAAGCACCCTCAATCACATTGGGCAGCGTTACGGTTTGGCTTCGCACACTGCATCCTCGCCACGTTTGGTGCTGATTTCCAGGCCACAGGGCCGAGGCTTGCCAGTAGGTGGGGGGTTGCAGGCTGAGCTGGGGAAGAGCTCAAAGATCGCATGAACATCACCACAGTGCTGACAAAGAGAAGGGGACACTGAGCTATTAGGAAGCTCTATGATGCTCTCATCTGACTGTGTGGCACACCGCTGTGAGGAATCCAGATGACAGTGATGCTCTACTTTCTGCTTTCTCACATACTCACATTAAACCGTTTATCTCAACATGACATGCACTTGAATGAGGCAAGCTATTTAGATGAACGAGTAATTAAGTTATTTACTAAGCGAAAATGCCATATATTTGCTGAAAATAGCTCCTCAAATGTGAAATTTTGTATCATTCAAAAATTTTCAGATTTCTGACCGTTGGTTTCACGATCAAACAAACTGTTAATCAATGAAATTAATTTAGCAAAAAGAAGAATTATCAATTGATAAGGAGAATCATTTTAAGTCCCAATTAAAAACAACATGAGCCAGTATGCAGGACCCTGAAAATGAAGCAGCTAAATGGAATTCAGCCGTCACTCATTTTATTCTTATTCTTACTGTACAACTAAATGTAAAGACGAAGCAAAACATTGTCAAAGCGTATCATGAAAAATGTTTAAGTCTGTTTACAAGGTGACACACATCATGCATATATAGGCCAGAGAGATGGCCTGCTTGTTGTTGCTATATTTAGCCAGAACATGAAATATCTGAGAAGGTTATTTTAGTGTGGATGTAGAGGCCTTATTTAGAGCGACCACCAACTTCTAATAACACCTCAAATCAAATGTGTCAAAAAAACAAGGCCATTCTTGTTAGCTAAAGTTACCGTTGAAAGATAGAATTGGTTGTTTTTGCATTATGTTTTGCAGTGTTACTGCACCCTAAAAATAAAGCTACAGGCAGGAGATGGTTAGCTTAGCTTAGCATGACGACTGGAAGCATTCTGCACGACCAAAAACATAGTGCAGCACATAACCCCCTGTAGCTTGTCATTTTACCATTCACGGATTTAACAACAAGACACAACTTGTCAATCAGTGAACTTTAGAGATGCTGGTAGGTGGATGTTTTATATTTGGACAGACACAAGCTAGTTGTTTCCACCCACCTCTAGTCTTTATCATAGACTGCATATTATTAATATATAGTCTATGGTCTTTATGCAGAGCTAAGCTAACAGTCTCCTGGCTCTAGCTTCACATTTACTGTATTTGGGAGTGGTATCGATCCTCTCATCTTACTCTCAGCAAGAAAACAAATAATACTTTAAGGATGCTAACACTTAGCACACACTGTTTTAAGTGAAGTATGCAAAGTAGCCAGAGAGATGCATGTTTTATGTCAGCTTTCATTTTAATATAGGCGTCCAGGAAACTGTAGCAGAGCACAGACAGCTGGAGAGGCAGGTGAGCCACAGCCACCCAGATATATATAAGATGTTTTATCTTGTATAATTAAGTAATTGACTGTCTTTATTATAGGTTTTGAAACCTAAAAATAAATTAGATGCATGATACCCCTGGTCATTAAGGAATACAATCAGTTACTAAATGTCATTAACAGCTGAGCTGATTATCAGCTACCTCTATAAAGTAGCCAGGAGCGCATTATGTCGCCTGAAAGCGATTAAAGAGCACACCCTACTATCATGCCAACATTGTCAATGGTTATTAATATTGCATAGATTTTGATCAGGCAGCAGTGGTTGCATTATCCTTTTTTTTGTTGCCTTTTGTGTAGGCCTATTTGATATCTGAGGGCAAATTTCAGTCCTGCCATTAAAATCCTCCCAACACATATGGAGCTTCTCATTTATCATTACTGTGATAAAGAGCTGGATGACACTGGAGGCTATTTCCTGGCTGTCACCCTCATCTCCACCTCACACATCACACACACAGACACACACCGCTTCAGATCTGGATTGCCCTGTGATGTGATTTGACTCATCGGGGTGACTGTGGTGGGTCTGCGCACGGTTGTTAAATAAAAAAAACCACATCCTCGCACAGCAGCCACACATTTCCGAGGATCATGAGGTATTTACAGCAGGCTCTGGTTTGGAGCATGACTACATGACTGCAAGATACAGCCAGAACTGGGGTAAACTACAGTGTTATTTTTATCGACGAAAATCATTTTTTAACAACCTTTTTTTGCAAGACAAAACAAACCAGCAAAATAAAGAGTAACATGTGGTAACAAAACTACAGTTAAAATTTTCACCAACGATATTAACTAAATAACATTGTGAATGATAAACGAATGGATAAAATAACTGTAATGTATAGTTTACATATGCATGCGTCCGCAAAATTTGTACAAAACATTGTAGCTCCTAAATTGTAAACTAGTATTTAACACCCTGATTTAGATGCTTGAGAGCTTACATTTCAGTAATGTTACAGTACTGTTAGCTAACGTTAGCGCTTCATGGAACTAATAAAGTAACAATTAACGGACCAAATGCATTCACAATCACACAAAAAATAGTTAAGAGGCAAAAGAACAACAAAAACAGGCAGGCCACAAAAAGATAAGCTAATGTTAACGTTCCATTATAGAGCCATGTATGTGGGTGTAACGTTAGCATACTTTCAAGCAGCTTTTTTTGTTATCCGATCAGACCAGAAAAGTTTAATAATTTTTTCAATGTAGTCATTTACTGTAATTATTAGACTCCCAAATATCCTTTGTTCCTGTCATGTATGTAACTGACAGATATGATTATTGTCCCTTCATGTGGTTTATCTTGAGGAGATGTTAATGAAGACATCATTTCATGCGCCATTAACTCCCAAATACGCACGCACGCACGCACACACACACACACACACACACACACACACACACACACACACACACACACACACACACACACACACACACACACAAACACACACTCAAACTTCAATCAGGTCATCCCTGAAATGATTCATCCTTCAATCTAAACATACACACAGACTGAACACATTCACTGTGCCTCATTACATACGCGTGTGTATCCATGCCTGAACAGACCTAATGACTGATGGGAGACACTCCACAGACTTACTGTACTCTACTGTATGCACCATTGCCTTTCTCCTCTGCCTGTCTGTGTGCATGTCTCTGTGTTTTCCCGTCACAGTGTGTGTGTGCTGTGCCCTCTCTGCCCTACAGTATAGTGGAGGAGGATATTAAGCTAATGGTTTATTAAAACAAAATGTCATGTGTCAGTAAAGCCAAGGGGGGGAGGAAAAGGATTATTAGGATTCATTAGGTGTTCCAGTCAGTTACCATTGCTTCATGCACTAGAAAACCCAGAATGTCGTAGTGTAGATGTTTTTACCTGTTAAATGATGAGACATGTTGGCTCTGCTGTTCCATCTGATGCAATGTTTAGTGAAAGCAGGTGACTCATACTGTATTTGGTAAAACTGTGTACTCCCATGACAGGTTTGAACAGACTGGGGGTGAATATTACTCATAATTACTAGCAATGGAAGGAAAATACACTAGCCACAACAGAGTTTACATTAGAAAATTAACAAATCAGCAATATGTAAAACAAGGTTTTGATGTTAATTTCACCTAATACCTCTTTTTTACTCCATGAAAGCTTTGAGCCAAAAATGAAAGAACAGAATGAACTAAGAGGCTTTCTGGAAACAGGAAAAATTTCCAAATTTTGGAAATCATCCCAGTTGTGTTCAGTGATGTTCATGATGTTCCAACACACATTCAATTTATATTATACCAGATCTACACACCCAAAAAAACATGTCACAATGGACGAAATGATGTACAGTACAGTGATGTCACTACAGTGATTTTACCATTACAGTGATGTCACTATGGTATATTTTGAGTAATAACACAACAGTGGCATAGTTCTAAATATGACAATTGCTCCACTAAGATTTCTAAGAAACAACAGTGATATCACAACAGTTTCTCATAGTGAAACTTTGGAAAGTGATGTCATATGAAAAGAATCACTAAAGATAAGTCATAGTAGGTACACAACATGACATCATGACTTCACGTAAACATACTGTGCGTTCATGGGCATCAGAAAAAACATTTTTCCCATTGAAAACGTCATCAGTCCCTTCATGTGGGAATCAGAGGTGGGAAACTGGGGCTAGATTTTGCTAACAGTTTCCCAGTTGGTGACGCATTGTTGACAACTGACGTTTGATGTAGGCGACTTTGGTTACCTGAAAATATTTCAATGACAATAAACTGTTAATTGTGGACAAACGCCTCTGCCACGAAACATACACAGACATAACGTGTTTCAAATTATTCATAAATAGGCCTATGTATAAAAAAAACAACACCTTATCTTTGTCCTTTCCCGTCCGTTGTCCTGCAGATTACACAAACACCTGTCCATGTGCTGTTTGTATGCTTGAATAAGAAAACAGCAGCAAATCTTTGTTATTGTGGCCTCCATGTTTTCACACACCTGATGCTCTAGGCTACGGCAACGACAGTTGGTGGCAGTCATGCAACAAGTTGTTATGCCAAACGCCAAACGCCAATATAACGCCAATATAACAGAAAAGAGAAGAACATGGTTGGGATGACCATGTGAACGCTGGCAGTCGGAAAAACAATACACGGCACTTTCCTAAAGCCAAGTGGTATGTTATCTGTACGCATTCCGAGCTATCCGCATGTATGTCTACGCTGTGTACAGTGGACGGCAGTCTGCAATGTCACAGAGTAAACATACACGCCACTTTCTAAAGCCACGTGGCGTGTTATCGCGAGGCTACGTGTTATCGCGGGGCTATGGTTGGGTTTAGGAAACGTCACACGTGGGTTGGGTTTAGGAAAAGAAAAAATGTGGAAAGGAAATGTCGCAAGCCAGAACCTGTTGGCTTTAGGAAAAGAACAACTGGGTTGGGTTTAGGAAACCAACAAACGTGGAAAGGAAACATCACACACGGGACATGATCCTTGCTCTCCTGGGTGAAAGTCCTGTGTTTTACCCATAAGTCCTGTGAAAACCCAGAATGTCTACCCCAACTAACCTCCCTATGCGGATTTTCGGCCTTTCATACTACTCGCTACGGCGTCAATTCACACACAATCGCAAGGTAATGTAAGTCAATGGAGGCCAAATGGCATTGATAAACACGCTAAAAAGCGAGTATGCTTCTTGATGGCACGCCAATAATGGCATACAAATTGGCATGTCATACATATGCCACTTCATGAGATCAGTCTGAGGTACACCTGATTGTAAACACCCCACCATCACCGAAAAGTGAAGGCTAATCATAGCAACCCCAACTTGGCATGGCAGGCCTGTCTAGGCCTAGACTAGGACTAACTAGCTCCACACTGTAAAACAAGAACAATGCAGTTTCTTTATTACCATGTCTTCTACATGTTTCCTCAACTGGATGCTGACTGGAAGACTACTGCATGTGCTTGTGCTAGAATCAAAAGTTTGACAGGTGTAGTGGCCTTATCTAAGGGGGATGTGGTTTAGCAAAGAGTCAGTTGACACCCATGTGATGTTGACATTATGACATATTTCAAATGACGCCATTAGTCACAAGTAACATTCTAATAACTGCAGTTACCTTATGTCTCTTTAATGATGTCACCACCAAAATGAATTTGTGTGTGAAAACACATGTACAGGCATGCATGCACACCCACACACACACACACACACACACACACACACACACACACACACACACACACACACACACACACACACACACACACACACACACACACTACAAATGATCTATTATATATTTAACTTTGATTGATATGACAAGCCTCCTTTTTATGGGTACCAAGGCCAAGACGGCAGCAAAAATATACTATAATCCCTCCATGGTGCTTGCACTGGTTTTTTAATAAAGAACAAAAAGAGACGTCCAATGCTATTTCTCCCTGAACTGTTTTGAATCTGCCCTTAATTTCCCAGTCACGGTGACTAACCGTCCAGGAAATCCCTCTCAAAATGAAACAAGTGAATATGTGCTGCAGTAAATGTCAGTGCTCCGCTGATTGAATGCACGCCGACAGAGATAACTGTGGGGCAGCATGCTGTCAGGGCAGAGGAGCAGCCCAGTGACCTAGACTCACTCATCGCACCCCCCCAGCACTGCTGGCCTACTAGCTAAAACCAAACCACTTCAGATTCACTTGAAATTGTAATATTTGTTACTCATTCTTAAACATTTTGTTACAAAAGAGGCCACATGAGAAGAATTTATTTAAGTTCTTAGTTTAGAATTCTAAGCATAAAGTCAGAATTTTCTTTTTTTTACTTAAACTCAGAATTTTGACTTTAAACTCAGAACTCAAATACAATTTCCACATATGGCTCTAATCCTCTTCCATTGTGACCTGTTTGGAAAAGCATATTTTTTAATCATCATTTTCAAATGATTATCATAACTGTGATTGCCTGAAATTTCTGTAAATCATTGCAACAACATGACAAATCCCTCTCATTTGGTACTCCAAGAAGCTGTCGCACACAGGAAGAATTATGTGCACCGGTGCGTGACCCAGACCTGAACTGTGCTGGATATTACAGATAGCAAATAGGTGCTTGACATATAAAACACACACAGATGTGAGTTTGTCATTGGAAACTTCAGTATTGCTTTGAGGAACTTTTTTCACTATGAATAGTTCAAATTATTTATAAAAATATGTGCAACACATTGAACTGCTTTAAAAAATACTGCAAGGTAGACGTGTGCTGACCTAGTTGTGTAATAAAGCATTATGGGAATACAGAGCAACGTCATCCAGTATTCATCTCATACAGTTTGTATGCTTCAAATTTGATTAGAGTCTATTAATTAAAATGTACAGTATATCATTATTTTGTTATTATAAATTAGCCTTCAAAATCCCACAGTCAGGGACCCAAAGCTACTAGCTACTAGAAAACCCCTCACTTTCCAAGGGCATCTCTGCATTATTATATTTTATGTAAGAGGCAGTGAGGATGGTAGGCAGCTACATACACGGTGAAAGGGTTCCCAAAGGAGAGATACCGTATTTGAGCTTATTGACACTAACCCAACTGATGCTAAGCTACATGTTCTGTTAACATATCTCCAAAATAAGACTGTTGTGGTTTGATTTCCTGCACTATAAAATTGACTATATATATTGTATGAAAATATATAGTATGAAAATAAGCTCTGATTAGAAGTAGTTGGTGTCTGCATGCGCAGGATGTTGACAGCGTCATGTGACCAGAAACAGGTGGTACCCTCATTTCTATTCTGGGAACCATGCGCAGTATTTGGGCAACTGCACTTGTCTGCCAGTTCTATGAACATAAAGACCAATTTCAATGTCCACTACACTGTATGTTCAGCTGGGTCCATTTTGTTATCTATTTCAGCTATCTAAAACATAGATGTAGATGCAGGGGGCAGGGAACCAATGTCTATATTGACATAAGACTCAATAGACCAGAATGCAGTACAAGACGTGTCTAGTTTAGCTTTTCTTTATTAGACTCTTTCCTCCAAGTTTATACCCCTTTACTGTGGTTTATTGCAAGGCATTTTGAGAGGAAGTCAGTTTTTTTTTACAATTAACACTTGAAATGATAAAGGCAGTTGCAGATTACAACGTAGTACAAAATGTAAACCATACCATCATCAAACTTTTCTTTTTACATAATAAACCAAAACACTGTGATATCTTATATATAAATGGGCAGAATTATCCTTTAAGATGTTTCTGCAAAATCTCACTTTGGCCCAAATGTGAGATTGGCAACGCTGCAGGCTATAGCAGCATGCAGGGAGCACACACACACACACACACACACACACACACACACACACACACACACACACACACACACACACACACACACACACACACACACACACACACACACACACACAGTAGTCAGCCTAAAAAAACTGGAGAAGGGCACAGGACCAAAGTGTGTGAACACCTCAGCTAATGTGGTTTTGCTCACTGTCTCCTTTGTTTTGACCCCTTCAGTCTCAGCAAGATGCATTTATTTGGACATAAATAAATGGTAAAGATCAGAGGATAAAGGATTTAGGGATTGAGCATATATGATGATGAGCATATATGTATATATATATATATATATATATATATATATATATATATATATATATATATTTCTATGTCACATAAATACAAAAATCACAACATAGCTGTTTTTCAACCAGGTAATATCTCCTTATCCTTCTGATTCAGCCAGAATTTAAATGAGGTCAAATGCATATGGTACATAAATGGCAGTCAAATAGCAGAGCTATAGTGTGTAAAATCCCCCCGTCCCTTTTCTCCTGGCAGTGTTGTGTCCTGGAGGCAGAGCTCCCACACAACAGACGGGACTCCCACCACACAGCCTGCAGGGTGGAGCTGTCCCACTGTAAAAAAAAAAGAAGAAAAAAAAAGAACGCTGCCAGCAACACAGAGAGTCCAATCACTTTGTCACAGAGGAGAGAGCTGATGCAGAACGCTGCTGTTTTCCCATTTTTGTAAAAAAAATAAATAAATAAATAGCAGTGCTGCCGTGTTGGGGAGGTAGCCTGAAGGCTGAGAGGTGAGGCCTTGAGACCAGAAAGGTGTCTGTTCACACTCTGAAAAAGATAGAAAAATGTGAATGTGGTGCATTATCGAGCCTGTAGGGAAATCTAGTTTTCATTTTACTTTTTTTCTGTGTCTTCTCATAAGGATCTAGATGAAAGCTAATGTGTTTTCTCTGGCTTTGTATGCCCCGATACGTAAGTGTATTATGCACAGATAATGAGGGAACTCCCAAAGCTGCTTACTAGAAAGAAGCAGCGCTTGGTACTGGGTTCACTGGCTTTATTGGTTTTCCTAATTGGATTGCTCCTAAAGAACAACCTCCATGTGTGTGACTCAATCAATACCTGCTCACAGTGTTCAGCTAATACAGAGCCCGGGGGCTCATTCACTGTAAGAATCCGGTGAAATGTGTATACAACATAAAGAATGATGATAATAAGGTGTGTTTCCGTGTCACTTTGGGATCAAATTTAACCCCACATGAGTAGCAGGATCCTTGACAGGCCCTTCATTGTGCTCTGACCCAGCAAAAACGTTTTTAAAGCACATTTTGTATAAAGTGTAGGGAACATATTAAGGATTATAAAACGGGTATCTCAAAATAAGCAATCTGATTGGTTCATTGGTGATATAATAACCATATACAACGGCTATGATTCAAATTACTTTGCACAATAAGTATCACTCTGTGTCTGACAAAAAAAAACATGAGACTGACAAACTGATAGCGTGAGCTATTGCTTTAGTAAATTAACATGAGTAATTCAAAACTATATTCTAACTCCATTCTTAAAGTTTTATTTATGTAATAAATAGCCTATTTTCATGAATGTTTAATCATATCCTATTCTGTCTGTCTATATATGTACGTAAGACAAGAGAATGTGCCTCAATTTAAATATTGTATGTTTACAAAGAAAGGTGTTATATATAATATAAGTATCTAGAGGATGGTCATAAATAAAGCATCCCAGTTTTAGGGGTTTCGTTGTTGCAAATAAAAGAACAACAACAAAGAAAAGCTTTAGTGTAGGCCTATTGACCCTGACCGGGAGTAATTCTGATTTTAGGTATCATATCTTCCCATTTTATAATTTACGTAGGCCTACATAAAGAATACTATCTAATCAAGAGTATATGTTTTTTAATGATTTCAAACTTATACTGTGTAAAACAAATAGGCTATTTTTAAAAGGCATTTTGAATATTATGCTACTTTAGCTTGGCTTTGGGCCTCAAACCAAACAATTTTTCAAAAATTTCAATTCTGTTACCATTTCTTTATTTGTAAGACAGGTCTATGACTATTTTGTGGTTAATAATGGTATACTCTTCGCCAATCTTTCTTCAAATGAATGCTCATAGACTGTATACATAGGTTCTCTAAGCATCCATTAAGCAAACAAGCTATAGCACTATGAGTTGACTTCAGGTCCTTTTGTGGAAACACGTGACATTTGTATCTTTTATTCATTTTTACACATCAGCAAACATTAAAGTAAATTCACTTTCTTATGATGTTACAGTTTTTTTTTCGATTCGCACTATTTTGAAAGCAGGGACCGATTTTTCAAAACACTACACACAATTAGCACAACTACACACACACAATTAGCACAACACCTCAGACCCTTTGCAAAATGAAACACTCTTGCAAAAACTATACACTAATTTATAAAAACCATATTTTGTTACCATATGAAACACAGGTGTCATATGACTTAATTCAGTTTGAACCAGTTACACACTTCTGTTGCTAACCTAAAACACTTTTAGCAATTCTACTTCTCAGTGATTAGAGTACTGTAAATGAAGTACACAGAGAAGGTGCAAATATACAATAAGTTCACCAAACACTACACAAGACCAATGCTGCAAAATATAATTTATTTCCCTCCATATACCCAAATCAGTCAACATGTCAACATGGAAAATCACAACAAAACATGTCCCAGTAGCTACTACAGTAGTACGCATAACACTGTTAGCTCAGCAAACAACAGACAAACATAAAATACTGTATCCAGTACAGGTTACAATTACAGTAAAATACAACAAACAAAAAAAAAGATCTGAAAAAGTACAGAAAATACTAGACATTATCTCTTCGCCTAGCTGGATCTGGCCAGAGAATTTCATCAACGTCACAGGTGATATATCCTCATTGGCAAGACAACGTGGGAAGAACCGTCTTTACTGTAATGTCGAATCCATCCTTGCACAGCTGCAAGTCAACCTGTTCACAGGCGTCCTCCATGGCCTGAATGAGGGGTACCTCTTCCTCTAACGCCTTCTCCTCCTCTGTGGATTCCCCCTTTCACCTTCCCTCTTCTTCTGACTCCTTTCATTTTGGTTGAAGGCAGGTGAACTTACTTGCTGCATTTTTATAGTGCTTAAACCTGAATGGTGTGTCTACAATTAAGTAATCATGTGTTTACGCGCCTGATGACTGTGTTTCACAGATTGGCTCATAGTTGTGGTCATTTGACAGTCAGTGCTTTGGAATTTATATACTTCTGTGTCTAATGAATACGTATACGAATAAGTGTGTTTAGTGTTTTGCAAATCACTGTGTATTTTTTGCAAAAAGTGTGAAGCTGACATTGTGTTTATAGAGGTGCACATCTGGGCCAATGTTTTGCTTCTTGAGTGTAGGGTTTTGATAATTGTGTAATACTTTTGATTTCAGTATGTGAGCATTGAGCAATCGTCAAAAACTGTAATTAATTTGTATGTCATTTATTTCATGTAAAAGTGGTGTTCAGAGAGCAGTCCAAAAGGGGGCGCCATCATGGAGGACAGGCCCTGCAGGCTGCTGTATGGAGCGTGTCTCATCCGGACAGGAGGAGAGCCGCTGCCATTGGCTCCTGCGACGTTATAAATAGAGGCAAATGGCCTTTAACGGCTCAGAACAGGCGGAGACACCGGAGGAGGCAGGCAGTCAAGCTGGGTAGCGCTTCTGTCACTTTACATCTCGACAAATCACACATATGCACACAGGATTGGACTTTTATTCTTAATTCCGACGGAAATCAATGAAGGAGAGACGCTCGTGTCAAAAACTATCTCTGAAATCCGGCATGGATCCCAGTCAGAGTGTGAAGTGTAAGATAGTGGTGGTGGGGGACAGCCAGTGCGGGAAGACTGCCCTGCTTCACGTGTTCGCCAAGGACTGTTTCCCCGAGGTGAGACCCTGCAAAGCCCGCACACTGATTAACATGATGCTAATTAACCTGGTTTTATTAATACACGGTACTAAACTAAACTAAACAGCTCATGCTTTTATGGAGCTGGATGTGTCAGATGGGTTGGTGCTCCAATAATGATGAAGGGCATGCATTGAGTTTTATATGTATATTTAGTATGCGGTGTAGCTGTAATGCTTACAATAAATGCAGTAAAATAGGGACAACAGTTCTGTATACTAGTTGAGCATTGACACTAGTTATTGTAAAGGTAATACTGTTGTATTACTTCTCTGTTATAAGCCTCATTTTGGTCATTTTTCATCCAAAATGTTAAGATACAAACACTTGTTTTATTCATGTTTCCTGCAGAGCTATGTCCCCACAGTGTTTGAAAACTACACAGCCAGTTTTGAAATCGACACGCAGAGGATTGAGCTCAGTTTGTGGGACACCTCAGGTAATTATGCCTTCCATCACCTCTCTTGTGTGCTTCATGTTAATGTCTTTCATGACAGTGTCATTGCAAAATCAGTTCTGGTGAAATGTTCGGACATGTCCAAACATGCACAAACCCCATGTTACCCCTCTGGACATGCAAAGTGCTCTCTTTCTGGTTAGAGAGATGATCAAATAGAGGCCAAATTGAACACTAACGCTGAGGTATTTCCCTAAAATGTCCAGATCATAAGATATAAACAGACCCAGGCTTACATTTTATGAAATTAATCTGTGACCCATTTTAATCAATAAAGCTGGGTTAATCCTTTCTCATAGTCTGGAATTGCTGTTCCTACAAGCCAGGCACGTTCCCCCTCAGATTAGGAAATGGTTCACCTTTTACCTACATGGAAACGTTTAGTATAATAGTTCAGTGTTAACACAGAAATGCATCAAAGTGCTGGATTTGATTTATGAATTATTCCCAGCTGAGAAAAGCTAAAGCAGAAACCGGAAAGGAAAGATAATGATAAGCTGAATGGAGCATATATTCATACATCTGGAGAACACACTTTGAAATTCTTCCCACTGCGGTTTTTTGGGAAAGTTTTGTTGTGCAACACGTGTACTGGCTCCCCAGCTTTTATTGCTTGTTGGTTGGACTTTATGTTCAAGGTCCAAACCAGCTGCTGTGTGTGTGTGTGTGTGTGTGTGTGTGTGTGTGTGTGTGTGTGTGTGTGTGTGTGTGTGTGTAAATAAACCCACATTCCCATCCATCAATGCCCAGCAGTGAAAAGCACAGCAGTCAGGCGTGAGTGAGGCGTATGTTGCATGTGTGTGAGCATGTGGTGTGTGTGTGTGTGTGATGGGCGGGGACAGGCCTACAGCCAGCTGTTGCGGGTCTCTAGCCTGGAATTCCTGAGCGATGTCTGAGTAACTTTGTCGAACTCTAAAGATCAACGTGAAACGAAGCAAAACTACAGAGTCAATTTACAAATCATGATTTTGCACAAATGTTACAGCTGAACCTCCTTTAAACAGCAAAAGCAGCACAAAGTTACATTTTTGGTGTGTTTTATACTTCAGAGTAAGTAACCCTTATTTCCAGGCTTAGTAACACTACAAGCGAGCAAAATAAGGAGGTCAAATTTCAAATTCTTTCACCCCTACAGCATGTGCGTACTGTGGAAGTGGAAAGGCGAAAAAAATGAAAGTCGGCTAGAGTGAGAATTTTGTTTTATTACAGTGTGTTGGCCGACTGCCTGGAGCCATTTTTCTTCTTCTCTTTGCTTCATAAAACAGCAAGGGGGGGGGGGACGCCATTCCTATTAGATCAGTGGGTCTGAGATGGAGCCAGACCCCCCACCCCCTTCAATCCTTAACCCCACCCAGCATGTGCGCGCACACACACACACACACACACACACACACACACACACACACACACACACACACAGTGACTGATTGATACAGCTCTTGGCTTGACTGGTCCCTTTGTAGAGACAGCCATAGCCAATCCAATCGATCCCTTATCTCCTGAGGTGTGCTGGGGAGGGGTGTGTGTGTGTGTGTGTGTGTGTGTGTGTGAGATCCCAGCATGCACTAGGACAAAGACCAGGAGGATTTATACAAGAGAGAGGTGAAGACAAACACTCTGGACTGCCAACCCCCTCCCTCACAAACACTCGCCTACACACACTGTGGTGGTCTTTGTTCTGCAGTGATGAGTGGCCTAATGAGATGGCGGGCGCGTGAGTGTGTTTAAAAGGGAGGGAGATGGGAGTAATTCAGGTCATTAAGGTAAATGCCTGCCAGTTGCATTGCCTTCCATTTGTCCCCCACCCTGCTTGTCTCTGCAAGCTTTGTTTCCCAGGCCTCAGGGTGGGGCCCGTCGGGGCCGAGGAGCAGCCTTTGATGCTTTGCATGTCTTTCAGCGGTAGAGGAAGCGGTTTACGCTGTCTGCCTGCATGTCTAAATGAGCTGCAAAGGTGTTTGTGCAAGAGTTAAACAGGAGGATAGGAAGACAGGAAGGTAAACAGAACAACCCCTATGGCCCAGTACCTGTGTGCCTGAGGCCTCTTCTCATTGTCCTGAGTTGAAATGAGCAAAAGTCAAACTCAAAACCTGTAAGTAAATAATTTCAGGCAGTGTTGCAACTAACAACTATTTCCATTATTAAAATATCCATTTATCAACAACATAAAACCTACCCATCACACTTTCCCAGCCCAAGGGTCTAACCCAAAGATATTTAATTTACAGTCATATACAACAGAGAAAAGCTACAAAGGTTCACATTTGAGAAGGCAACAACAATTTAATTCTTTTTACAATGTATTGATGCTTAAACCGGCATACGTTTGTTTGGCTGAATGGGGGCAGCACAACAAGCTGTAAAAACAACGCTGACATACTTATGGCTAATGACTAACGCGTTAGCAAACAGTTGCTTATTTACACATCCAGCAGATATGGAGCAACATTAGCATTCATTTAGGGTCATGTGTCTGACCACTGTATAAATGTAAATCCAGTACTCACTCTAGTTTTAGCTTTGGTTTGTTGTTCATCAGCAACTGGGGAAAATATCTGGCTCTTTAGCTGCTATGTGTTCCACTATGTTCACAAGCTAGTCTCTAACTGTGTCTGCGTTTACTCTGGAAACAGCTGTTTGTTGCGTCTGGAAACAACGCTACGTGAGGGGTGAGAATAAACCAAAACGGTGTTCTTTAATTTTTCAGTCAATCAACTAATCGTATGAGCGCTAATCCCAGGCTCATGGAAGATTGGTTCAATCAGATTTGACACCTTTGCACTAGTGAAATATTCACAAGGTACTTATGTTGCAGTGGACTACACGAAAGAACTTAGTTCTCCAGAAATCAGTGTGAGGTTGGTGTTTGTTCCAACTTTCTTAGGCACTTTCCCAAAGCTAGGACAAATAAAAGCTTCAATAAAATCTCATAAGAAAAACAGGAACTCTCAGGCATCTTCACATCAAGGAATCCCAAAGAGACCTACGTGTTAGACCCCATGGATCTCATTTGATAATATTTATCCCGTGGAACCTAAAGGGAAAGTTCTTGTTGTTTTTTGTTTATTGCTGATTTGAACAGCTGCCAATTTTGCACATTAAAAGATGACCCACTTTGAGAAACAGGAAGAAATTCAGATAAAGGAGTTTTTAAAGGAAGATACATAATGATAGAGGATAGAGCAGTCTGGATTATCATTTCCTTCTGTAGCTTCTAGAGCATGTTGCATGAGCTGAACTATGGGACTTTTTCATGCACTCAGTAAGCCCCCTTTGCTGCTCATACACACTGTGCCCCCTCCATTCTTGTGTCGGCAGCCATTGTTGCATTGGATCACATTTCTGGGCTCAGCGAATTGGAGCCGCATGTCTGGCATTCCTCAGACTAAAGGTTTCTACTTCCTCCTCTACAAAGACCCCTATTGTACCCAGCAGGCCCAGATCCTTAGCGGAGTGAAAGAGAAGTGGCGTGGTTCACTAAAACCTTACCTCGTTTCCAAAGGGAAATTGAATCACACTGGAATTTGCCGACTGGTGAGAGAGCCTTGAGCAAACAGTGGTGATACAGTATATGAACTAAAGGACAGTGGAATCCTGGGAGAGATTAATAGGCTTCCTGTCTGCTAATGTCACGGAAGGACTTTCTGTGTGATCTTACACCTGACATTAAAATCTCTGTCCGGTGTTGACACTGAACACCTTGCACTCTTGGCCGTCTGTGTCCTTCTGTTCCTGTTTGAATGCACATGTTGAACTTCAATTGTGTTGTAATGTGGAGTCGTACTTGATTCACACTTTGTTAATGTGACCTCAAGTGTCATTAACACCCTCAGAGCTCATTTACGTAGATCTTTATAGTGTTTTAGGTGCATTCACATGTTGATGTTAGGAGGGTTTTTGTTTTACGTTAGAGATCTGAGAGATGAATGTTTGTCTTGAAGTTACGTAACTACTAAATCATAAATCAAGGAGTTATGGAAGAAACAACCGTTTACACTAAGGCTGAGTGTTCCTTTTTTACATAGACTTTGTTTCGATATTGCCTGATCAATCACAACTTTGCTGATTATTTATTATAACATTATATTGTAACATATACTGTCACTCATAACATATTGTATCATAAAATGTTGTATCGTTGCATATCGTAATGCATCGTTGCATATCGTACTGCATTGTTGCATATCGTGTTGTATCGTTGCATATCGTGTTGTATCGTTACATATTGTAATGTATTGTATTGTTGCATATCGAATTGTATCGTTGCATATCGTATTGCATCGTTACATATTATGGTATCGGTACATACCGTATTACATTGTTACATATTGTATTGTATCGGTACATATAGTAACGAATATCTTATCTTACAGTAACATTGTATAGTAACATATAACATATCTTATGGTAACGTATCACATCGTAACATATTGTAGCGTAATATTTATCATCATAGTAATTCATTGTAATGTAACACATCATATCTTACTGTATTCATATCATATTAGCTGTTAGATACCTTTTTCACATTTGACACAGCAGTGATTGCAGCAGCAATTAACTTGGTAACCACAGCAACAACAGCTGATCTTTGTTCAGGTTACTTCAGTTTAAATTGCTCTGTCTTCTCCTCTGTTTGTGTTAAATGTGTCTGGCTGGTGAGAGGTTACATATTTAGGCTCAGTGATGTGGGATGGCTGGACGTGCCTGTCGCAGTTTGTTCTTTCCACAGGTGTCCCTGAAGGCTTAACGCCTCTCCACACACACACACACACACACACACACACACACACACACACACACACACACACACACACACACACACACACACACACACACACACGCTCTCACCGCCTCCCTCTGCTCACTTCTGCTCAGCTATGTTAGCTATGTAGTAAACCAGCAGGCCTGCAGACCTGTTGCCATACCTCCAGACTGTCAGTCGCAGCTGGCTTACCTCAGGACTTTGTGCATTTGTACATTTCCATGTCTGTAAGCCATTTGTGAGAAGGCTTCCTACAGAGTGGGATGTCTTCAACATCATGGAATATTTTAGAACTGTATTCCACAGGGCTACTACCCCCTTGTTGTGATCTTAGTCGTATATGATTTCTTTAGTCAAGTAGTCATTTTTCATGCTGAATGACTTAGTTTCAAGAACTTAAGAGCACATCTCTAGCAAAAACGAGATTTAAAATGGTGCTTTTGCATCTTCTTTGTGGAGAAACTCAGTTTTACAGCTCTGTCAATTTAATCAATTAGTCAACAAAATCGTATCAGTGTTAGTCGACTAAGAATTTCTTTAATCGAGGACAGCCCTAGTTTTCCAGACATCAGGAAATATCAGATTCTTTTTTTTTTTGGTGGAAGTCAGGAAACATCTGGGAATCTGAATTCTGAGTCACATTACATGAATAGAGTAGAATGTACTTTCCAACTTGTTTCATGTGCATTTACTGCATTAAGTGGGGCTTTTCATTCCAGCTGCTGTGGAAACCAGCCTGGAAAAGCACATTAATAAACCAGAAAGGAAGAACATTTTTACATTTGGGAAGAGTTTCCGCTTTTTTTATGGAAAGTCCTTTAGGTTTTCATCAGGACCACATTGGAAGTTTGGCATTGTCTCACAGTATACTGTATCGTCTCATGTCATTGTGCGTTCATTTGCTGTGTGCAAGACACAAAGGAGCTGTTTAAGAGAAGGCGAGAGGGCTGGAGAGTGTGTGTGTCGATGTGTGTTTAAAGGGCGGACAGGGAGGACAGGGTGTGTGTCTTCCTTCCAGATTTAGAGATCCTGTGGGAGAACAATGACAGGAGCTAATTAGATGACGGTCACCAGGTCTTGTCTGTATGTGTGTGTGTGTATATATATATATATATATATATATATATATATATATATATATATATGTATGTGTGTATATGTATATGTGTGTGTGTGTGCTAGCTCTGGGATTTCCTCTTATCTTTCTGGTTGGCATGAAGATGACCTTGAAGCGGAGTTTAGTCTCAGAGCAGTCCTAATTCAGTTACAGTAAGACTCCGCTATAAACAGCAGACAAGAAAGAAAATGTCTCGGATTAAAAGTCTCCTGAAAACCATTAACAGACCTGCGCACACACACTCTTCAACAAGCCACATGCAAATGTTGATCCTCTGTGAAAGTTTCCAGTTTGAAGTGGTTTGCAGAGATGCACTCCGAGGAGTTGCAGCTATAAATACTTTAATCTCCAGGTAAATTAACAGGAATATGTGCAGAGACACATTGAAACCAAGACCACACACACTGCACCCAGCAACTCAGATATGTGTGTTTTCCCCTTATTGGTCTGGTAAAAACAATCAATTCATTGTTAAATGTCAACCGACTCTACAGCTTACCCTTTCAGTCGCAGTCTTATTTTTCCAGTGATTGGTTCCAGGCAGAAAAAAAAAGAAAAACCTTCAAACAATGCAATGCGGTCATGATTGATTGTGAGACAGCCATGAAAAATGGGAAATAAATTCTTGTGGCGGGGGTCCCACATTCCTCTTCGCTTTGTACTTCCTTTGCCGTGTTTGATTGCAGCCCAGAGTCGGGTCTTTTTGTTTAGGTGGTGTCACCTATCAGACGGCTTTCCAAAAGATCCTCAGGGATTGAGTGGGAAAGCACACAGTCATTGGGAAATAACAAGCCTGTTCTCATCTTTAAGACATTATGTTTAACTCAAGACATCAAAATCATTTATTTTGTGTAGTTCCTGGCATCCATACTTTGATACATAGTTTTTGAAATAGTAAAATGCATTAAGAAACAGAAATTAGCTGCATCTTGCATGGCCTGTGTATCAACATTTGGGAATGTAACACTGAATTCATGGTTTAAGCCAATTGAGACAATGACCTAGCCTGACAAGCCAGACCCACATCAAGATGTTGGGTCTAGGAACTCACCATTGGTGTACATAAAGTGTGGGGTGTGGTTGTCTACTTTCAGATTAATTGTCAAGTTCTTTGCAGTTGACCTTCGGGCAAAATATTGATTGTTAGATGCACAACCCTGATCAAACTGAGAAGTCTAATATTAATTTGTATAACATTTAAGTATTGTTGCACTCAATGGGTGTAGAGTTTTCACAGTATTGTTTATTGTCCCAGTTGGATGGAGCAGTAACCTAACCGGCCCATTTGACCCCCTCCCAGACAACTCTGGCTCAAACACTGGGAATGTGTGGACATAGATATGGTTCAGATTTCTGTATGCAGCAGCGGTACATTTATTGTGCATACATCAGCTATCGTCATGCTTTGTTGTGCGAGGCCCAGGGCTGGAAGGAAGCGCAGATTGTATAAACGGTGTCGTCTCCCATCCAGACTGTTTAGATTAGGAACACTAGATGTGTGTGTGTGTGTGTGTGTGTGTGTGTGTGTGTGTGTGTGTGGGGCGCATTCCTGGTTTTTCTCCACAGCAGTGTTTAGAAAAGACCTCCCAGGGGAACCTTCAGTTACCAAAAACAAAATTCTCCAGATTCTTGGCAGCTGTTTGTGTGTGGTCAGCTCTTGCTTGTCATGGGATCTAGACTCACCTTGACATGACGCCACCCTTCCCCCCCCCCCTTCCTCTCTGGAGACCCTTCAGTCTGCCGGAGAGTTGGGCGTCTCCCTCACATATGGTATTAATTTTGAGTATGGGAGTCATTTCCTCGCTCTGAAGTTCTCCGTTTCTCGGGAGAGGATTTCTTCAACAAGTCATCTCGTCGTAGTCAGCACATTCTTTCGACTGATGCGGCATTATTTGTTTTTCTCGAATGGTTACTATGGATGGCTGAGCTGCAATCATGCCATATGAGAATAACTGTCAGAAATGCTTTAGAGTTAAAAGCGATGATTTGGCTGCGTTCATGCATTCAAAAGAATGTTTGTGGTTTTCTGTAGATTTTTTGTTGCTGACCCTCACTTTAATGCAGTGAAGACTTTTAGGCCTCCCAGGAAAAAAGTTTCTTCCACTATCACAGTCTTGAATTGGGAAATGTGCTAATCCATCCTTGTGACAAAAGTACTGTACCTGGTTAAACCTGGGTGTATGTACATTTGTGTGTGTCCATGTCCCAAACCAGTTGCTCTGCATTGTGTGTGAATACTGTTTGAGCTTCTTGTCTTCCTCTGTTTCAGGATCTCCGTACTACGACAATGTGAGGCCTCTCTCCTATCCCGACTCTGACGCTGTCCTCATCTGTTTCGACATCAGCCGCCCTGAAACACTCGACAGTGTACTGAAAAAGGTTTGTTCCTCTTTACTGACGCATTCATTCGTGAAGCATTGATCGAGCCTTTGATAAGCTCAATAGAAGTCTTTTAGCCCTTAAACTCTAAATATTCCACCACTGTAAAGTCTTTGATTTGGTTTGATCCGCTGACAAAAGCCGCGTCTACAGTCAAGAGATTTTCCTGTAGCCTCAGTCACGTCAGATCTTGTGATGTGAGGATGTAAAGCCGTAGTGTGACTGGAGGGTCGCTGGGTTGAATCCCCGGAGCGGCTGATAGAAGTAACGCTCTCACACACTGACCGACTTTTTAGGTGTAGCCGCCAGTGACTCACATGGAACTAACGTCTGATGACTGTGGTCACACTGGCTGACTCCCACATGTGTGTACTGAACATAAAGCAAGACATGCAGCATCAGACAGGTCATCTGACTGGTAGAAGGCTTTGATTGTACTCAGAAAAAAAGGTTGCTAAAAATGTAAAATCATTGTTTTTCGACAGTAAAACGCACCTGGTAGTGCTCTAATTTTGTAAGGAACTTCCTGTTTTTATGGCGTGTTTTTGTAGCTGTCCTTAAAAGTTACGATATGAGCAAGTTCACTGTGTTTACTGTAACGTTGTGTTAGTCACAGGTCCTGTTTCAGACAATGAGGGTCTAGATTAGAATTAGCATTGGTCTCATAGGCTTTTAGTCAAGTGGTGTTTGTGCAGACAGAAAGGGACAGACACATTTTACAAAGCAACTTCCTCTTTGAATGTTGATGAACTTGATCCCCTGACCAGCCAGCCAGCCAGCCAGCCAGCCAGCCAGCCCTGAGGCACATGAGCCTCAGATTAAAGCCCCTGGAGAAATACCATCGATCACAGAGCATTTATTGTTGTCAGGGAGGAAACATGGGGATTATTTGTAGTTCCCTTCCAGGAAGTGGCAGCTTTAACCTTTGTACTTAAAGGACGGGTGACGGAGGTGGGGGGACTCATGGGATATTGTGTCAGGTCATTCTGGCCAACATGCATATTTGAACACTTCATTGCAGTTAAATAATACTTTTCAAACATTTGGCTTTGCTTGGGTTTTTTTCATATGTGGTCTATCGAGAAAATGGAGCTACATTTTGAGCAGCAGTGCTAGATAATTTACCATTTTGCTTTATCCTGTTGAATCAATTAAGAGGAAACATAGTTTTCTCTCCAAGTGTTGCATGATGCAAGCTTTTGTCTTTCTCCACAGTGGAAAGGGGAGATCCAGGAGTTTTGTCCCAACACTAAGATGTTGTTGGTTGGATGCAAGTCAGACCTGCGCACCGACCTGAGCACACTGGTGGAGCTTTCCAACCACAGACAGACACCAGTCTCTTATGACCAGGTATGCAGATCAAAAGTGTTGTAGATGACAGATTTTAAACGGCAGATTTGAATGTAACATGTGATTAGCAAAGCAGTTTTGTGACTGGAATCATTCATGAATAATCGCTTATTGTTATTTAAGCCATGTCTGATCCCTGAGAGGGAAGATCCTGTTGTCATTGTTGACACGAGTACTACTTAAAAAATGCGTCAACCTGACCCGCAAGCCTTTTATTCCCCTGGTGACCATATTTGACCTCTTCCTCCCCAGGGTTCCAACATGGCCAAGCAGATCTCGGCGCCTTACATCGAGTGCTCGGCTCAGCAGTCGGAGAACAGCGTCAGAGACATTTTCCACGTGGCCACGCTGGCTTGCATCAACAAAAACAGCAAAAACGTCAAGCGCAGTAAGGCCACCCGCAGCAACAAGAGGATCTCACACATGCCAAGTAGGCCCGACCTGGCGGCTGTGGCCTCAGACCTCCGGAAGGACAAAGCCAAAAGTTGCTCAGTGATGTGACTGATCAGACTGAGGGGGATTAGACTGAGAATGAGGACAGCGCACAGTGAAAGCAGGAAGCTATGGGGCAACGCTCTTTCCTGCATGCTAAAGACCCCTTATTTGTCTAGAAAGGGGTTTTATAAGCTTCAATTCATGTACACGTTACTGGAATACTCTGCACCAGTGAAAACTCAATACGTAGTAGCGTCCCAATCCATGTGGCCCCCCCCTGCCCCACCGGACGAGGAAGCTATCTGTCAGCGAGCTACCTGCTCGGGGAAGTGACCTGCTTCCTCTGGGAGGACAGAGCGGTCAAGGCTTTCCACACCAGCAGGAAATGAGCAGGAGGAGTGATGTCATTAAGGAGACGCTCATTTGTAAAGAATGGGTTTAAGAACATGTGATCTTTTGAATGAGAGCCAAAGTCGGTGATGGGGGGGGTTTCCTGCCTGGGAGAAGAAAAAAAATGAGGAGCTGCTGTTTGTGCTGGATCAGAGACTTTTTGCTCGGAGGGCTTGTAGACCAACTTGTCACTGTAGTTTAGAACTGATTCACTCTCTCTCTCTCTCTCTCTCTCTCTCTCTCTCTCTCTCTCCCCCCGCCGCTCCTGTAACTGTGTAGTCTGTGTGCAGAGGACATTAGAAGAGCAATTTCTCAGTCCTGCACAAAGGAAACCTGACGCTGTTTGTCCCCTGTCTCTGATATCTCGTCGGTATAATGTGAAGTCAATGCTGTGTTATTGCATCATTGTTTAATTTTAGCTTAATCCTGATGAGTTTAAACCATTGAACAGCTAATCCTAGGAGTGGTTCTTTGAGTTTATAACAGCTTGTTTGTAGCAGTCAGACAGTCATTCTGTGCCCGTTTATTTCACCTCAACAGCTATAGATAAAAAGACTGAAGATAGATTATCCACACTGTTCTCCACAATGACACGTTTGTGGACTCTTCTGTATCACTGTGGAGCTGTAAGCAAAATGACTCAAAGCTGAAGTCAGACTCCAGGATATGGCCAACACTTTCTCAAGTCCTTGTGATGAACGAAGGCAATTTGGCCCTTTTAATTAGTGACACTGTTTTGAAATGAAAAATAACTTGCATAACAAGTTTTAAAACCCTTAATGGACCCTTAATGGGTCGGAAAGCTTTAGTTGACCAACACACATGGACTAATTATGTAAAATGTGAATATCCTAACAGGCTGACAGCCAGTTTGCGCTATGAGGCATTTTTCCACTGCACTTTAGGGAGGGAGTGTAAATGAAAACAACAACTAAAGCTTGTTTATTAGGTTATGAAAACACCAGAGCTCTTTGCTTTGCATTTCCATGAAGTGTTCAGACTAAAATCCTAACCCAGGCCCGGGCACACCAGCAACTATTTGGATAATCAAATAATTGTCATTTTATGCTACTTTTTAACAGTTTATGACTACTCGAGAAAATAATCGGCAGATTAATCGTTACTGAAAATAATCGTTAGCACTACTTCCTTGAATGACATGGTGTACAATACTGAGCGGAGGGGGAGTAAACGACACAGACAAAAAATGAAAAGAAGCTCATGGAGCTAATGTGTCTGATTGGCGTTAGCTGTCTGGCTAGCTTGTTAGCGGTTTAGAGCTGCAAAGATTAATCGATTAGTTGTCAACTATTAAATTAATCACAAACAATTTTGATGATCGATTAATCAGTTTAAGTAAACTGTAACTATTTTCTGATTCAGTTTTTTAAACGTGAATATTTTCTAGTTTCAGTTTCTTTCAGTTGGGGACAAAAGCAAGACATTTGAGGACGTCATCTTGGGCTTTTGGAAAACCACTGATCTACATGTTTCACCATTTGCTGACATTTTATAGACCAAACTAATCGATTAATCGTGAAAATATTCGTTAGTTGCAGCCCTATTGAGAGGTTACATATTTTGCGAAGACGAGGAAAATAATTTAGCTGTTTCACTTTCTGGTGTGACCGGGCCTTCGCTTAAATTGTAGTTTAGTTTTATTTTCCTTACGTGGCTCAAAATTAGGTCATTTAAGTGTATGGGTTCCATTAACTTTCATTTGAAATACGTCATCATGTAAACAACAAATGGGTGTTAATTTGAAAATGAGACTTTGTCTAAAGTCTTGACAAACAGTGTTGTTTACAGTGTAAATTTGTGTTTTCTTTCCTCTGCAATTAAGGAGCTGTTTAAATATCAAAGACATTGATGCACTTTTAATGTAACTTCCCATAATCTTGTTGCAAATGCCGGTGCTGTCACATTTGGCAGCTCAGTGGCCCAACTCTTATCTTGATTTTCTGACCTGTCTCTCCCCTGTGTACAGTATCATGTTTTCTTGAATGTTGATGTCCCCTTCAAATGTCTTTGCCAATGTTGTTGCCGCAATATTTATTGAATTATATATTTTCCCTTTAGAATAAATGTAAATGGAATTGAAGAGAAGTGTGTTTTCTGTTCATTGAGAGAAAACATGTACCTTGCACAGCAGCTGGATTTTCACGAGATCACATACACACGAAAATCCCTCTAGTCAGGCTTCAAGTGAAAGACCTTGTGTCTGAACAGCAGTGGACCGAACCAATCAGCGTCCGGTGAGGAGCTACTGGCAGCTCTGGGCGTGGTTAGGTGTGTATGACCGCCGCGACTGTTCGTTAGACAGACGATACGTGATAGACAGATGGTTCATCCAATCACCTGCCAGGTGTTTTTTTGAAAGTGCCGGCCCTTTTCCAAACAGTTTCCAATAACTGCTTCTCAGATGTTTCTGTGTAGGGCTGCACGACATGAGAAAAATATGGGATATGTGATATCGTTGAATATCGCGATAACGATATTACTTGGGATAAATAAACGGTTAATAAAGTGTACTCAGTTCTGCATTTCTGCTGCTTCCAGTATTCTGCTACAATACAACAAATTGCTTGTTGAATTAATGAAAGGAAATCATTTACAACATTCTTTTATTGAACATTGAACCTCTAAAAAAAAAAAAAGATATACATTATGAAGTGCAATTTTCTACTGATATTTTCTTTCAACTAATGCAAAAAATCTCGGAGTGTCTTTCGCAATATGTCGCAACCTGCGTATATTTGCGCCAGTTGATATTGCAATGACGATAAAAAAAAAACTAAATATTGTGCAGCCCTAGTTCTGAACCAAAGAGTACCAAACCATCTGGAGGTTAAGAAAACATGACGTCAAGTAGTAAACTGAAGCCATAGTAGTGCGACCTTTCAGTCCACACGTTATCGCTTTACCAGAGCACCTAATTCACTTATAGGAAGCACACCTGTCTTCCATTTAAAGCAAATTAGTTGTGTTGATGTTGGCACGGATCGTATTCTTCTGAACATTGCGTCATTGGGTTCTCACAAGATGTCACACTTTCCTCTGAGCTGAGGTAATGGCAATCATTTCTGCACAAGTTTAGGCTGCTGTCAAGGATACTTTTTCGTATCTCAACGTTGAATTCATATAGAAAGAAATGGCTTGAATCTACCTTCACATAAATTAGTGTATGCATACAGGTTGTTTCAACGATAGGGATCTTGTGCAAACACAGGAATCAAAAATATGGGTCAAAGCAGGTAAAATAAATGCTCTCAACAAAAAAATCACACACACCTGTGGTGTAAACAACTTAATTCCAGACACACACTGTAAGTGCGTTTATGTAAAGAGCTTTGCAATCATAGAAATACTACATAGGTTTTTATGAGAGTAAAATTGGGCATGCAATGCCTCATGAAGGAATGCAAAATGTTTTCCATAAGGCCACTGCACCGGCTCAGGATATAAAAAATTGCTATACAGCAGTTAAGGAGAAGAAGGGACAAAAATCAACTTCCTCATTTAAAACAGGAAATCTTTTGCAAAAATAGTCTTGCTTTAGGAGAAGAATTTCATCATCAGTTGTCTACTTCACATTAAATGCACAAAAAGAGGCTTTGGTATTATTTATTCATTCTGAATGTGAGGTTATACACCTAATTTAGACACCTGAACTCAGAAAAGGTACATACTGGCTGAGTAATATTTAGTTTTCCTTCATTCTTCAATTTGGCTCATGAGGATAAAGGACACACCTGTGATGTATTGTCATTGCACACAGGTGCAGCCTGTGTAAGGCCTGTTGGTCTGTAGCACGCAGACAAAGCCATGCAGCTAAAATGTGATGGTGGTTTTTAGCCTTTGTTTGCTGTCTCTGACAACAGCTTTTTACATGTGCATTACACAAACATGCCTGGAGTCAATTATGTTAGAAACCAGAAATATAGCCAATTTTCCAAGTTCACTTGCGCCCTCATCCAGACTGTTTAGGGTGTTTTTAAAAAGAAATGTTTAATGATCCAGTTTAATAAAGATGAGATGTGAGCTTGTGACAGGAAAGTTTATTGATGCCTGGGCGTGGAATAATTGGGTGGAGAATGAGCATTAGTCATGTTAACAATTCTGTAAATCCTCTGCTATGCCCTTTTCTTTGTACATGGATCACTGCATTAGCTTAATTTATTGTTGATGGGGAAAAAAAGCCTGTTTTCTTTCAATTATTCAAGACTGGCTTAAAGTTTAAATGGACCTGTTGTCGTCGCCTTCAGCCCAAACCTGCAAAAGTGCAGTTTATTCACAATTAGCTGGATCGAGACTTTTCAGCTTAAACCCTGGCCATTAAGTAATTTTCAGATACAGATATACCAATTAAAAAATGATATAATTCTTCAAAAGTATCATCACAATTTAATTCTCACAATCATTAGTTAGGGCTACAATAGCACAGTTAAAAAATAGAGCAAATCCAAATTTTATTTAGTTTTTTATGAGAAAAAGAAACATAGCTTATTTAACCCAAAGTTTGAATGTTATCATACTGGGGATTTTGACAATTTAAATTAAGTTTAATCAGCTTTATGAGAAATGTTGGCGTTTTCATTTCATAGTTAAAATGTGTTTAAGATGCCTTCTCAGCTTTAAATGAACTACTGTGCGGCTACATTAAAGTGTGCTAAACACATGAGGGCTGATTTTGGTTCTGCTCATGTTGCCTTTATTTAGAGAAAAAAAGAGTGCATTGGTATTCAAGATTACTTAATCCAAGATTAACAAATCAAATATGGAGCTGAGTTCAAAGAACCAAATGAGGTGGATAAGAGTGAACAAGATCATTTCAGCTTGCTAATGTAACGTTGGCTGAAAGAGGGGGGCCCAGCTTACTGAACACACAGGAAAGAACTGTAGATGCATTACTAAATGGGTTCAAATAGTTTAGTTTTTACACAGCAGAGTTAACTTATCACCTCTTCAGCTCTACAGTATGACAACATGTCCTTGTTTTTGGAAAAACAAGTTAGACTTGAGTCCTTGACAGTCTTGACATGTCAGTGAAAAGCTGGTTTTGTACTAACGGAACAAAAAGCTCATTGTAAGTCAGCCTACATCGTCCCGTCGGCTTGAAAAGCTACAATATCACTGGAAGCAGACAATGTCGTACAGGCCGTGGTAAATTCCCCGGGGCTGCCTAGCATGCAAACTGCTTTTCCTCACACAGCAAGACTATATATCACACAATGACTTCATCACATATATATGGTCTAAGATGTATGAGGTTGTCAGGGGCAGGAAAACAGGGCTGTCAGGTGAAAAATAAATGTCAGAGATGAAAGACTCTGCATGGAGGAAACATTTTTTTTCAAGTAGCAGCCATTCATATTAGATTTAAGCCTCATTTGTATAGTCTTGAGACTCATTTCTTATATTTCTGATTGGACTGACATACCGCGGCCACAATATCCATATAGAGTAACAGCCCTAATAAAAAACTGTTGTATGTAAGTTTATTCTTTTTACTAGCCAAATTAAAGGAATAGTGCGACATTTTGGGAAATATGTTTATTCCTGTTGCGACTTAAAAGTATAATGTGTAACTTTTCCGCATTAACAGGTCTAAAAGCGACTAGACCTATGTTATATATTTTGTTGAGGCATAATTCGTTACCTTTGGACAGCCAGGCTAGCTTTTTCCCGTTTACAATCTTTATGCTAAGCTAAGCTAACCGTAGTTTTATATTTAGTGTACATGTGAGTGAGGTCGATCTCCTCATCTAACTTTCAGTAAGAAAGCAAAAACCATATTTTCCTTTTAGCCTTAGGTGCTATCTGATGTTGTTCCTGCTTTCATGAAGTTGCAGTGACATCACATTATTTCCTGCAAAATAAAGTTGGGAGACAATAATTAATAACTATTAAACAGCAAGGTTTTCTTCTAGAGCTGGTTTTGCTTATATTTTCCCCAGACACACAGGGGAGTGGTCTGTAGATCAAATAACATGCTCTCCACTCAGAGTGTAGCCTCATAAACCAGACTGCTGACATGTTGAGCATTTGAGTGAAGCACACAACTTGCTCAGTTTTTTCTCAACTGGAAAAGCCTGCTTTCTTGCCATTATTGCCACCATTGTTGTTCTTTTTCATACTCTCTCTTGCATGCACACCTATTTGAATGGTGATGTCCAGGCAAGTTCTCCGAGGCTTGTTGAAATGCATTTGGCAAATGTAGGACATAATTCAGCTAGAACGAGATAGGGTGGAGAAGAAGGGAAACCACAGAAACTGAATTACACTTTATCCCCAAGCAGCTTCTACAACACAAGTTGTGCACCGTTTGCTCACTATGATATCAGTGGTAAACTAACACCGACACTCACAAAGAACAAAACATCTCTGTGGCAATGTAACCTTAATTCTACAGCTGGGTCCAGACTGTAATGGTATTTAGACTATCCCAGATACTGTAATAAGTAAGGAATCCTACTAAAGCAGAGCGCCTCTGGTCTTAAACACTCCCTATTGGTGGGCTGAACTGGCAGAAAATCAGTCTTGAGCAAGTCTGCAGTCCACCCTGCCTTGTACAGTATGTGTCCCACAACGCCTCATTTTACCCAGCCATGTTGTAGAAGTATGGGAGGTGAAGTGACCTAATCCATTGATTGCAGATGTGCTGTTAGTGATTTCCGCAGTTTCCCCAAGGTTGGGTTCTTATGATTTGCAGCTGTTCAGATTCATTGAGCATGTTTTTTTTAGCTGTGCTAGTGTTGTGATTCTAGGAATGGCAATTTTGGTTAGTCCACCACGTCTAGAATGAAATATTTCAACAACTGTTGCATGGATTGCCATGGAATTTGGTACAGACATTCATGGTCCCCAGAGGATGAATCCGACTGACTTAGGTGATCCCCTTACTTTTTTTTTCTCTAGCACCACCATGAGGTTGACATTTTTGTTTTTTTAGTTAAATGTCTCAAAACTATTGGATGGATTGGCATGCGATATGGTACAGGCATTCATGGTCCCCAGAGGATGAATCCTCATGACTTGGTAATCCCCTCCCATGGCCTTTCTTCTAGTGCCACCAGCATGTAAAAGTTTTAACTTATCCTGTAAAATATTTCAACATCTACACGATTGATTGGCACAAAACTTCGTACAAACATTCATGGTTCCCAGACGATAAATCCTACTGACTTAGGTAATCCTCTAGCACCACCATGATGTTGACATTTGTGGTTTAAAGTGAAACATTTTGTCAACTATTCTAAAGATTGCCATGAAGTTTGGTTCAGACATTAATGTTCCTCACAGGGTGAATATAGAGATCCCTTAACTGTTAATCTAGCACCATCATCAGGTCAAAAAACTAAAATTGACTGACACAGACATGACTCACACATACATACAGTGGTGGCATTTTTATGAGAGAAATATGACAAGAAGCCACTCCTATCTGGCACATGGAAAGGTTGAGCTCCATTGTAGCCTTCAGTAGCTCAGTCCCAAAAGACAAAAATTGTTTGAAGAAAAGAGAATTAGAGAATCTTGTCATCATATTCTTTTGTTTACACCTGCCTTCCAGTGCATTAATCTGACAGGTGACAAACGGGGTGCTTGGAAATGGAGCTGGAAGGTGTTAGACTTTTTATAGGATGCCATTTCTTATTGGACCGTTTTTTCTTAGTTTCACACACATAAGTGGATCACAGCATGAAAAAAAAGCTTTTGATTGCTTATTTGACTTTGATTCATGGGGGAAAAAACTATCCCAAGACCATTTTAAATGTTAAATCACTCAGGATTTCCTGCATGTCCAGTTTTGATAAATAGTTTTAATATTAAGCCAAATATCCTTTTCCCACTCTCCAGTGCAAAACAGAATACATTTCCTAATCTGTCTGCAGTAACAGGCTTAGAGAGAGATGGACCCTATTCATCTTTGTAGGAGTGAAGAAGCTCTTTTTTCATCTTGATTAAGAAATACAATTGCTTGGATTAACTGTTTTGGCAAAAGCAACAACTCGATTGAGCAGGAATGATCATCTATCAGCCACATATTGCTTTTTATGTGCAATCGACTGCCTGATATTGAACCGGGTGAAGTCAAGGCTTAGGTGGAAATGAGCTGCTATGTTTCATGTAACAGCTCAAAAAAAACAGGCATCATCGCTGCTCGCCCACAGAATATTCTCACACACTCTCTAAGTACTCTGAATGTAAATGCAAGCTTCCCCAAGTTGTTTGTTTGTGTGTGTGTGTGTGTGTGTGTGTGTGTGTGTGTGTGTGTGTGTGTGTGTGTGTGTGTGTGTGTGAGAGCAGCCCCCCCACAGTTTTCCATTTTCCTGCAGGACCAGCTGGGACGGACACAGACTGGGAGCGTGTAGATCAATAGGTCTAAACTGGTGGTGCATTGTTTCCCCCCAAATCCTTCTGCCTCAGACAATCAGTCATGCACAGCTGTAAAATAGAGACAGGCTGAAAGCAAAACAATAGACTTTTTACAGAATAAGCTTGTGCCCCACTCGGGCTGAAGGTCTTGAGAAAAGAGGATGAAGAGAAGAACGTGTTTCCTTGTGGCTCTGAGGCGTGCAGACGGCTTGAGCTTAATGACAAGCTTTTGGTTCATTATGAATGAACTGGTGCAACATGGGAAAGATGTGGCTTAATCTAAAATGCTGACACAGCTAGGCAAAGTAACAGTGTAGAGCCTTTACAAGAGTATAGTCAGATAATGCTTTAGCTGAAGTTTATGAAGCAAAAAAACAACTAAAACGTAGTTTCAAATCTTCAGTCTTTCTCTATAAAATTACCTTTTCGTGACTGAATAAGCAACAGTCAAAGTTAAAGTTTTAAAAAGCATCCTTATTTATAATTAATTAAGACTTTAAAATGAGTTGTAATGTTTGTAACATTAGCCACCGTAACCTACTGGTCATACCAGACCAAATAAGACGTAGTAGTGGCAGTATTTTAAACTAAGCAATGGTTAGTTTTATTGCTTATGAGTTAAACGTTTTATTTTTTGGAAGAAGAAAAAAAAAATAAACACTTAAAAAAAAGAAACTAAGAACTTTTAATACAATGAAAATATGTTATTTCAGCCTGGAGCATTACCTGATAGTGTGTAATTGTTGTAAATTAGTAAAGACACTGTACTTATAAGTACCACTTTTCATTTCAGCATTATGAAATCCACCAATCAGTTCTTATTTCAATGAAAACCGAAAACCTTTTCACATTGGCTCACTGCTGCCCTCCATGGGGGATTGTGTTTGGAGAAGACTGTGGGAACAGCAACGACAGGAGAAGCTTTTCATGCTTCTTGGTAGAATGTTTCTGCGGTGAACAGCAGAGTAGCTGCCAAATCACCAGAAAAGTTCCTGACTCATGTTTTACTAGATACAGTTTGCTAGAGCCAGATTTTTCTGTGGATTTTGGCACGAATTGAGCTCAAAACTATTTTGACCTTTCCAAACAACAGAGTCTTATATTCCAGTGAACTGGACTCCCCC
The DNA here is from genome assembly GCF_031162955.1 of Sander vitreus. Taxonomy (NCBI): domain Eukaryota; kingdom Metazoa; phylum Chordata; class Actinopteri; order Perciformes; family Percidae; genus Sander; species Sander vitreus. The sequence goes on along the minus strand of NC_135878.1, from coordinate 4,208,214 downwards.
CTCTTTCTTCAACATCCTCTCTTCTCCGGTCTGGTTTGCCATATGTCTGATCCTCACCGTGGGCTACATCCAGACCACTGACCTCCTCTGTCTCGCTTCTCCTTTCCATCTGCTCCCCGGCTCGGCCTTTTTGGTTAGGGGCCAAACTCAACACATGTCTGAGCATGTTGTCAGGGGAGAGTCCTCATCGCCTGCTTAAGCTCTAAATTGATCTTCTTCATAGCAATAATATCAGTTAACATCATGTTCGTCTCGCATTGCCAGACCTTCCTCCACAGCGCCACGGAGGAGGGTCTGGCTAGTCCACACAGAATTCCGGGATGGGAGAAAAACGTGCTCTGGCTTATTGGCATGTCTTTAAACAATCACAATCGTCTTGGGCGGCGCTAAGCCCCCAACGGAGTCCCGGTGCCTCTGCAAAATAGCCTCTGGAAGGAACTTGTTTTGGTGGAACATGTGTACGTTCAAAAGTAGTTTTAGTCGTGCAACAGAAAACTCAGATTGGACAGATAGTCTAGCTAGCTGTCTGGATTTACCCTGCAGAGATCTGAGGAGCAGTTAACCATAGTCCTCAGAAATCAACTGGAGTTTAGAATGCCAACACAAAGAAAGCGGAAGGAAAAGGACATCCAGGCCGAAAAGAAGGACATCTATCGGAATTTCCATCTGCACCAGAGCAATCCCGGAAGTGGAACGCTGTGGATATAGAGCTACTGTGGGCTGGAGCCAAAAATCCATTAGGGACATATAAACAATTGTTTCTGTGTTCATCTCCTGTAACATGCAATATAACCGACAGGACAATTTTACATCTTAAGTCCAATGAAAAACATCAGCTTGGGATCTCCGACACATTTCCAATTCCGACAGAAGTTACCTTTACCTTTTCAGGTAAAGTGATCTAGCAAAGATCTAGCGAAGCCATTCCCAGAGCAAACTTTCTCCTCCTTAAAATCCGTTGCTCTTTTACTGTGAATGAAAGAAAGTAAACACGATTAATTCAGGTATATGATTGCGCAGCACTTGTGTCTTTTTCATTAGCTAGACAAATATGTATTTGATGATTCAGCCGGCAAAGCCATTTACACAGTGTCTCTTCTCTTCTTTCCATCTTTATAAGCAGCCTCTCCTCCGGGCTTTAACCTTGTTAAACACACACACACACACACACACACACACACACACACACATACACACACACACACACACACACACACACACACACACACACACACACACACACATAGGGCGTCTCACTATCTTTGTGGGGACCCGTCATTGACATAATGTATTCCCTAGCCCCTTACCCTAACCTTAACCATCATAACTAAATGCCTAACCTTAACCCTTACCCTGACCTAATTCTAACCCTAATCCTAAAACCAAGTCTTAACCCTCAAACAGCCCTTTAAAGTTCTGGGGTCCAGCATTTTGGCCCCACAAAGCTGTCCAGACCCCACAAGTATACTGTATTCCTGGTTTTTGGACCCCACAAATGTAGTTAAACAAGAACACACACACGCACACACACACTTGGGTCACAACTAATCCGAATTCCAGCTGTTCTCAATGAAGCATTAACGCCTTTGAGTGTGTTTTTGTTAATTTATTAGTTCATTTACAGTATCTGCATGAGCCAAAGACCCCCTAAAGATTAAAGAAACTGGAGCATCACAAAATTGTGTGTGTGTGCGTGTGTGTGTGTGTGTGTGTGTGTGTGTGTGTGTGCGCGCGCGAGAGAGAGACACACACAGAGAGTGAGACCCCCCCCTCCTGCTGAGTGTGTTTACTTCACCAATAACAAAAAAACACCCAGGAGTCCCACCTGCCCCGATTAGCATGAATCAGCAACGTTTGGGTCCCTGCCACCCATCAACAACCCTCCCCACAAACCCCCTACTGCGCCACTGATGCTACATTGAGCCAGAGACGCTTATCAGTTGTCAGCCACTCCTGGTGCGTTGCTGAAACCCCGCTGTGCGTTTGTTTTGCAGAGCTGTAACTCAATTTGCTTCTAAATCTTATTTTCACTTCATTGACATTATGTTCTGATGAGTTGATGTCTTAAGATCTCAATTTTGTTAGTAATGAAATGGAAACTATGACAAGTTTTCCTTGTCACAGGATGAAAATGCTGCCTCAAGTACCGTGCAAACAGGCTCATTGTCAACTCAAGTGTGAGCTGTATACAGAAAAAAATAAGGAAATCACGCTTTTATGAGATTAGAGAAACATCTGAGTCAGAACATTTGTTAGGATTTGTTTGGATTTGTTGGAAAAGCTTGAGCTGAAGCCAAACGTCATCTTAACATACTATTTATGCACATTTCAAAGATGGTTCACACATCATCTTCTTATTCAAACTTGTCTTGTCCATTTGGTACCTCTCCTGTCTCAGCCTATTAAATCACAATTACATCCCTGCAGCAGCTGTTTGTTAAATGACTGTAACGTATTCAGATGCATTAGCTCAGCAGAGAGCCTCTTAAATTGTTTTTGAATGAGAGAGGGGAGACTTTTCAGTCCAAGCCACACACATTCCTGACTTTGAAAGTACACACACAAATAGTTAGATAGTTGATTACAGCTTGGTAGAAAGCTAGCAGCATCTCCACCCGCCTTTAAACTTTGGGGGACTGGTGTCTCAGCGGTGGGGTAGAGGGGAGGAGAACTCCTCTGGGATTCTCCATTTGCTGATGGAGCAGCGGGTGGAGATGCTGCATCATTAGCATTAATGTTAGCTAAGCCGATCAACCTCCTGCCAAGGTCAGATACGGACCAATCTGGTTTGAATCTCTGAATGATATTGTTTTATTTCCATGGCACAGATTTTTGTGCATCATACATGACAAGAGAGTGGGAATTGTCAGCTCTTTGGAGCAGCAATTGTCTAGTACTTTGGAACGGAAACAGCCTGAACAATATTGAAAATGAAAGGAGAGACACAGAGTAATCCAAGTTTTTTTTGTGACCAATGAGGAAATCAGCGAGTCCAGTGAAGCTACCTGAGCACGTCTTAGCTGGTGAAATCTCATTGCTGCCTTCAGGACGTTGCTACGCTCTGCCTGGCTCTAAAACAAATCGTTACTCTAAGTCCATTATCCCCGCTGCTGTCTGCCTTCTAGTTCCTCATAGGGTGTTTTTTTTATTTTCATTATGGTATGCTTTTGTACGGCATTACATTGGGTATCCTTTTTAGATTGTTTCTAGATATTTATTGTTAGGCTACATGCAGTTTTATTTTTAAGCTCAAAGCCTTTGAATGTTTTTAGTTGTGTGATTGTGTTTTTCCTATCTACTGTATCTGAGCTGCTGCATATGATTGCCCTCAAATAAAGTTGTATTGAATTGAATTAAACATTGTGAACATTATACCTGCTAAACGTCAGAATGTTAGCGTAGCTTTGAGCTCAAAGCGCATGTGACTAAACACAGCCTCACAGCTGCAAGCATGGCTGTAGGCAGGTGAAGTTTCTCTTTACTCTGAAAGCTGTTTGCTCTTACATGCACATGGTAACAACATGTTAATTAACAAGCAATACATTGATCTGTTCCATCAGTAGGGCTAAAGCAAATGCTACTAATGCACTGAAGATTTTTTTTTCTGAAGCCATTGCTGTTAACATTTAGCGGTTTGAAGGGTCAAAGTGTACACCCCGTAGGTCTGTCTATGCTCTTCCACTTTAAGCTAGCTAGATAATATCTCTTCAGCCTTTCAAAAATGAAACTGCCAAGGTTAGGTTGCCTAGACACACACACACACACACACACACACACACACACACACACACACACACACACACTCACACATCTTGCACACACACAGAAACCTCTGGAATCAAACTGTGTGTGGAGATTAGAGGTAAGGGTTGTGCAGCTTATCAGCTGTGTACAGCCTCCCAACTCTTCACATATCAGTCATCTCTTAGCAAAGCCAATGATTGAGGATGGCTCTCAGATGGAAGAAGCCACACACAGCAACACCATTATTAGAAACCTTATTAGAAACAGTCGCATGCATGCTACCAGATGGCAGCCAGCAGCTTGCTGAGCAGAGAGGAAACCAGAGTTCATCTTTGCTTTTTGCAATGTTAGTTTTTTTAACAAGAGTGCTCATTCGAATCAAGGTGAAAGAAGAAAATAGTCCTTTGTGTATTTGAAGAGATACCTCTGTTGACGGCATCGGTGCAGAAAAGAGTATGCTAGGCATTGGCATCTTTTAACATTGGCACACACAGACGTGAAGCAGCTTCCTTTGTTAAAGCAGCAATTCATTGGAGAAGAAAGTGAATGTGTGAGTAAGATGACATTTGTTAGCACATAGCTTTTCTCTTATGAAATCATGACAGATTACATTGGTTAGAAATGTAACATATTTGCCTTTTTAATTTGTTGTCACATACACTCGTGAACAGAAGGAGAGGTATAGGGTTTGACTGAACTCTTTAATTGGTAAATTAACACATTTTGACACTCTTACGTGAATAAAGAGATGGTGGTGTAAAAAAGCCTTTTAAGTTCAGTGAAAATGTGCCAGAGTACGTCCTAACACAGGAATCCTGTTCAGCTGCCGCTTTTCTCCCAGAGGTGCTCGACAGCCAAAAGCAATTAAACCTCAGCGAGGTTATGGATGACTTAAAGTCCCTGCGAGGTGGGGGCCCAAAAACTGAAACTCAATTAAACAAGCGGAACACTGTACCTCCGCTGTCATTCTGCATATTTCAAGGCAAACTCTGGGGGTTTTCCCCACCATCTGGAATCCTGAAGCCGTTTTAGAACATCCTACATCATCATCTAATCAGGTAACATAATGTTTTTTTAAAAGCAGATTTGGACTGTTTGTTTTAATTCAATTTAAGTGATGAATATGGACAGTGATGGGAAATGGTCTCCACTCAGAAGAAGCCACAAAGGAAACCTCAAAAATGAAATGTACTGTACGGTGTTACAGCAAAATCTGTAACCCGTCAGAATGTGTGCTCTGTAGCGCCGTCTACCTGCCGTAAATCATTTTGTGACTTCGTGGGAAAAATCAGACCCGCGCAAAGGCATTAATAAAAACTATATAAAAACAGCGTTCTTTTCACTGTAAGTCTCGTTTCCTGTTGCAGGTCATTTATGATCCTCAGATGAAAAATTACACAGTTTCAGAGACATTTAAAAGTTACATATAGTCACTTTAATATTACATGATTTCTGGGTTTCAAAGGGCGTCTTCTGGCTGCCACTTGGGGCCACAGAAGTGTGAGCTTGCCTTGAACAGCATCGAGAATCTTTCTTTCTATGGTGAATGTTGAATGAAGCCTACAGGAAGTACAGTAAGAGTTCTTTCTGAGAAAGCTGGACCAACGTTGGACCTCGATTGTCCTTGAGTTTGCTCTGGTACTGTACAGGTTAACATGGGCATACAGAGTGCAGTTTACTGAAGTCACAGTGTTGGATTTCTGGCGACTAAACTCATTACATTTCAAGCACTTATCTCTTGCTTCCATTTGCAGCTGCCAGTATGTGAAATTGCCTTGCGCTGCTTTTATGTCAGATATTCAAAGAGGTCCCTTTAGCGATCCCTTAATGGTCCCATTAAATGAAAAATGCCTTTTTGTGTTGTTACCCTGTGTTCCTGGGTAAATGGTTGCATTTACTGAACCCAGTATGAGGAAAACCAAAAACATGTTCTTGTGTTTTTATATCCAAATTCACCCTTTTTTCTTCTACTACATGTTACTATCACAGTTCAACGTTAAAGGCTATGTCCTGCTCTTTATTTAGCAGAGATGGGAACCCGAGTTTGAGACTGGGACTCGAGTCGCACTTAAGTCCCACACACAGTGACCTTAGACTTGACTTGAGACTCGCCCTCAAAAGACTTCAGACTCAACTGGGACTTAAGATGCGGGACAATCTTTATTTTTAGGAAACGTCTGATGAGCTGACGTTGAATCTTATTCCCCTCTCTGCATAACCCCCTAACCTACGTAACACGTAATAGGCAACGTATCCATCTGCTGCGTGGGGCAACACGTGAGAGAGGACAACAAACATGTTGACCGCAGCGCATCTGCAGGCATAGAGCTAATCCTAGGCTATTGTTTAAAATTAATTCACCAGCTTGTTTTTACCTGCTTTAAACACAAGGATAAACTGGTCAAGGTTTTTTTTTTGTCAGCACTGATTTTTCACATCTATGCAAAATACTTAAAACTTTTTTTTAAATCTAGGAGTCACATCCATGTCATATTTTAAAAGGAATTAGTTCTTTATGTGAATGAGCATAAGAGGAGTTTTGATTTGACTCAATGTGGAGGTCAAGGCTTTTATTTTGAAGAGACTACAGTCTAGCCTAATAGCAGTGAACTTAAAATGACTCATTTAATTTTGTTGAGTTTCTTTTTAAATTATTTTTTGCTAAAATGTTTCCTTATTTTAACTGTGCTAATTAAAAAAAAACATCACGATGACACAAAAGGACAACGCGTTTTCCTCCTGGCGTAAGACGAGGAGGTTGATGACAACAACGATATTGATGACGACTTTAAAGGCTGCAACATTAATCAACAATTACATTAATAACAAGCCAAAATGATGACACTAAAAACTATTTCCAGGAAATTTGCCAAGGACAATTTGTCTCGTAGCTACTGCCAGTAATATATGCTGTGTGCACCAAATATTCCTCTGAGGAATCTCTCTCACACACACTCAGAACACACCAAAAAGCAGTACCTCAGCATTATTAATAATGGATCAAAGGAGACCATGTAACCCCGGAAGTCGTCCACGTTGGCTTTACATTGATCCATGTGAAGCATTTGGTGCATGAGGAGCACTGATACGTGACCTTGTGGATTGGACAAAGATCATCTCATATTCGACATTGATCCATTGAGTCCACACTAAAGAATTGGCGTGTGTCGTGACATGTATGACTTGTTCTCCAATGCATCAAATTAAATAGACATAAAGCACAAAAGCTGCATGATTGGTTTTCATTCTTGGATTTTATTTAGTCATAAAATTAAAGGTTACATTTATTCCTGATAGAAACAAACCCTGGAGGCCTTTGACAAGTTATGAAATGCCATATTAGGCTCTGCTGATGAAAAAAACAAGCAAAAAACCAGCTTACCAGCTTGCATTCAAAATTTCACATCCATTCTTTCATTGTCATGTGGTTGAATTTAAGTCAAACTGAATTTAAAACGTATTTTTGTGAAGAAAACAATACTACAATCAACTTACATACAGCATACAGCATATACTGCATATTAACATTATTTGATGTAAGTGTTCAGACTGTTTCTACCACCCATCTGTGTGAAAGCCCTAGCAAAGCCGAGCTGTTATATTAATGGATATTAGAATTGTCTGAAGTATTCGTTTCAGTATGACGGTTCAGTCACACACACACACACACACACACACACACACACACACACACACACACACACACACACACAGAGGAATCAATACAGGTATTTCCTCCGACCATCTCCTGTCTCAGATGACAGTGGTTTGACCACATCCTGCCTAGACTCATTTTATCTTTTGCTAAAGCATATTATCAATATGTGTTCACTGGATAGTAAATCTGAAAACCAACGACAAGAATAATATCTCTAATATATTATAATCTGACACTAACATAAACAATTGTTTCATGTTAGTGTTATGAAGTACAGTAAGAAACAGTTGTTTTCAAAAGATTCAAGATTCAATATCCTTTATTAATCCCACAATGGGGAAATTCACAATTTGTGGTTCACAACCAGCCACATGCTCGACCTGTGTGACTTTACTTTATAGCTCACAGTGTTCTAATTCCATTCAATTCACTTTATGTGTCATTTCACTGAGTACTTGCATGTTCAGAAGAAGTGAAATGTTGTTTCTAAAGGTTTAATGAGACACACAGGAATATATGCCGGTACTTTTTCTAACAAACGCTTCATTCACCTTGATAACGTGAGAGCAGATTGATAGGAAAATGGCACTAGAGGAAGGGAGGATGGATTCAAGGTAGGCTCACTCAGATACATCTTCAGTGTAACAATTTATGATACCAATTAAAACATGAGAGAGGCTTTGTTTATAGTTTTTACAGAACAGAATGTAACATATTCACAACAGTTATCATGGAGCAGCCTTGTCCATTCTTGTTCTTGTTACTTACCAGTCCAATCTCCTACAAACTGGATGTATAACTTTAAGACCCCTGTTGTAGACGGAGGATGTGTTTTTTACACTCTGACCTTATGTGTAATGAGACTTTGCAGCGGTGTGTGTGTGTGTGTGTGTGTGTGTGTGTGTGTGTGTGTGTGTGTGTGTGTGTGTTCGCTGTGTGAAGGAGCTCACTCTGTGAACTGAGCTCATCTCCTCTCAGATCCTTAACTGCTGAAGGTTTCCCACCGTCCCTCCCATCTTCCTTCTCCGTTCTCTTTCCTCTTCTCTCCTTTCGTCTTTCCTTCCTCTCAGCTGGTACTGAAACTGGCGGAGCTCAAAGAGGAAACAGAGACAGAGAGGAGAGGGCTGGTCTCTCTAAACATCCTGATAGCTGACTTCCCTTTAAAATACATTTGATTCCTGATATGAATACTCGCAAACAATCAATCAAATGATATATCTTTTGATTTGCTGAAACAATGACTCCTCTTTGCGTCAACTGTGCTCGACTTTGGCATTGATGAAACATCATTTCTGTCACTGAAGCCTCACTCGATGATGCTACATACTTGCCAAACTGCACAAGATGTTTAGTGCATAGCTCAGAATGTTAGACCTTTATTCCTCCTCCTGTAAATGCCAAATATAAATACCATTTTTTTTATATTGTATTTTTGTTTCATACATTAACTTGACATTTAAAATCAATGTCACTGTTTAATTACTGGACATTGTAAATTAAATGTAAACATTTTATGTGTGGATATAGATTTGTATTTCATGGATTCATTGCACTAAAATGTTTATTGTTGATTTCATTGTGAGTCTAGATATGTGGATATGTTTTTGTGCAGGCCAATCTTGGTTATGAATAGCCTTTCTAGGGCCTCTGTTTCTATGTCCTTCAAGTTGATTACCCTGAGAGCTCCTTATTTGAAACACCTGTCCTATGTCAGTCATCTTGCCACAACGTCCATGTTTAGAACTCAAAAAATTCTGTGTTGTGGTTGGGTGATGATGGTGCAGTGGATATGCGACATGCCTTTGGTGTGGGAGATCTGGGTTCAATTCCCACTAAGATACATCAGTCAACGTGTCCCTGAGCAAGCCACTTAGCCCCTAATTGCTCCAGAGGTGTGCAACCTCTGATATATACCAATTGTAAGTTGCTTTTGATAAAACGTCAGCTAAACGACATATAATGTATATTTGTGATTAAGCATGCTGGCTCCTTTTTACACAATGCACAACATTAAATTCACTGACAGAATAGTACCAAGAATTAATAATAGATAATACAAGTTTAAAGAAAACAATGTTGTCCATACTGATACATTTGAATATAGGAAAAAGGGAAGGTTGTGAGACTTTCAGAAAAAAATTAGAAGTTGCTGAGATACTCTGAGATACCTTGATTTGGTTTCCGTGAAACTGTAATACAAAAACTTCATTCAGATGAAGTGGGACTAATGTGGCGTGTGCCAAAGTAAAGGAAAAAAACATCTGGCATGCTGTCATTCTTCCATCCCTCTACCTTTACACTTTATTTACCTCACATTCTCTGTATAAACCCATGTGGGAGTGAGGAGGCAAACATAATGAGACTCCATAGGTTAGTCTTTTTATTATTGCCTCAGAAAAGTTACTTAATTAAAAAAATGCTGCAGGTGCGTTTCGGCTATTCCCTCTGCTCTGATGAACAAACAGTTACGTCTTCAGTTGCAGAGAGCAAACTGAAAAGCAAGTGGCTTTTGGAAATAACATCTCTTAATACTGTTGCGGACAGATTGCATCTTTCCCACAATGCTGAATTACTGATGTGGAAGGATTTTAAGGGAAGGGGAACATTTCACTGAGAACTTCTGGGGATGTTTTGAATGTAAAATCGACAGCCACTGCTTTCTATTGCATTGCATAACAATTTCAATTCCCCCCCACCCCTACGTACTGCTGCAGTGTTGGTAAGAAGGTTTTCTTGTCAGCCGGGCTGCTTTGATCTCGCTCCAGGTTTGACACATTAGTTATTATCTCCTGTGTGTTTTCCACAGGCTTCCTACACACTGTTAAGGCGAGGGGTGGGTGGGGGGGGGGGGAGGGGGACAAGAAGCCCTCCCTCTCTCTGTGTGGATGTGAAAGCCAGAGAATGGCAGTGGGAGTCTATCCAGAGGCTTAGCGAGCAAAGTCGCAGTCAGTCGCTTCTTTCAGGTTACTCTCGATAGAGCGGCGACGGGCAAACTTGCTGACATGTTGGAAAAGTGTGCATTGGCAGAGTTGAATAAGCAAAAGGACCATTGGGAATACACTTTGAGGGTGTTTTTAAAATCAGTTTGGTGGCTGTTAAAACAGAGCAGGCCTGAGTCTGTCTCACATCTTTAACTTTTTTTGTGAGGACATTTGTTCTTTATATAACACAACTATATTTTTGTTCCCATGAAAAGTCAAAAACCATGTGTTAGTCCATCTCCCAATACTTTTTGACCTCAGTCCAGTATACATGGAAATGAAGTCTATAATTCTGTACCTCGTGATTTAATGTTTGCCTTTTTATTATCCATAATCATTATTTTTCCCAAACCTTAAAGAGGAACTTCTGTATTTTTCAACCTAGGCACTATTTTCCCTTTTTTTGTGTCTAAGTGACTAATATGGACACATTTTTTAAAATTGGTCCAGTATTCAGCAAGAGCCCTGCAGCCACGAAACAGGCTGCAATGTAATCCTATGGGGCAATCGTCAATGTGTGTCTATTAAAAGTACTTGTTTTTGCCACTGACTCAGATTGTTATTTTAAGTGTCTAAGTGTTTAAGTGTATTTTTCGTATTTCTCTGTATGTTCTTTCCATTTTGTTGTCAGCCACTTATAATAACAATCTGAGCCTGTCATCGGCATTGACACATCTGGCTTTTTGCGTTTTTGAATTCAGGGAGGTTGTAAATGATTACTAAACTTAACAAAGCTAAACTATGAATCAAGTAAAAGCTTTCAAACCGAAAGACTGGATACAGACTGGTGTGTTGCATAGTAACTGTTTATGTCTAGAAATAGCTGCTTGACTAATTTAAACCTGAAATCCTGAACACAACTGACTCACTGATGCCGGCACAGAGCAGAAGTATGACAGCGAGTTGTTGTGACTTCACTTGTGCGAGTCTGAGACACTTTTTCCACGCTGGTGGGGACCCAGATATGTCATATCTATGATGTGTTTTGAAGAAGATTTATCTTTTCAAATTCTAAAGCTGCAGACTTTTACTCCAGTGGCTGAGCATTTTTCCTTCGCCATAGATTTGCATGTCAGATTGTGTAAACATGACGTCCTCCTCTCCTCACACACACACACACACACACACACACACACACACACACACACACACACACACACACACACACACACACACACACTTTGCCCTTTGGTTATTGTAGACAATGTCATTGGATGGGCGTGTGCGTGCGTGTGTGTGCGTACCTCTACTGTAGTACATATATATTAATGTGTCTAAGTAGAGTAGAGGAATGCAGTATGTTGAGATCTATTTTTAGACTTTTACCTTATTCATATACTTCACCTTATTCTAATCTGGGCCTTGGTATATATGTTGCATCCCTCCTTTCTGTTCTTTCTTTGACTTCAGCCACGTGTTGTGTGCCTTTTTTTTTTTTTAAATTTCTGCAATATTTGATTATAGTCAATTATAGTTGATTTGTGTGATTTGTGTCTTCTTTGCAGAATCTGTCTATGGGTCTCTCAAGAACATTCAGCCTAACCACCATGTCTAAGCTAACATCTTCTGAAGTGCAAAGGGAAAAAAATGCTGTGCGTGTTTTACACGTGTTGTATTATATTATCAGTTACTTCTATTGTCTCGTCTTGCTTGATTATTTTGATCAGTAGTTTTAGTGTTTTCATGGGATTTATAGAATATCACAAGCCTTATCCTTTATGTATGATATCTATGGAGAGATGTATTTCTTTATCTCTAAAGTAAACAACATACTCAGGTCCGGGAGATGTTTTTTCACCAACAGAACTTCAGTGTGATGGTTGACCTGGAAAGCAGCAGAGTAAAAGGCACAAAATGACTGAGATTAATGCATGCGACTGTGCACAGGGACCCATTGTCTCATAATCCATCCATTAGCACCAGATGTATCATTAACAGTGAATGTGGTGTTTTTTTTACTGATGTACTTGGCCAATGAGGAGGGACAGCTAAATCTTATCTTCTACGCTCGCCAAGGAGTTTTTTTTCTGTGATGACACAACGTAATATATTTTTGAAAATATTTGTATCTAATTATTTCAAGGTGTGCAGACAAAAAACATGGTGGCAAGTCCTATTGAAGTACCCATTCCTTTTGTAAATAAGAATAAAATGGTATGGCCTGCAGTCATGACACTTATATTTGGCACTTATGCAAAAGTGCAAAAAAAAAACCTCTTATTTCCCTTGAAGTTTCTAAGCATATGAAACTCAAAAGTTGAACAAAAGTCTAGTGCCGGCATCAATGGTAAACTGAATGCAGAATTAATGTGCTTATTTCTTTCACATGGTGGCAAAGACTGGCGGTGAAAAGACAGACAGGCACAAAGCTATGACTCATTGTGATCAAGGGGAAAAAAGAAGTTAGTTGTACTTTGTCAGCATTGTCATCCATAATACCTGAATGTGTCTCTGTTTCAAGTCCAGACACAGCCTTTTAATGATAAAAGCAACCAGCAACGCTTCAGAATCTTTGTGGTTTTCTTCTTTTGGTATTTTCTTTTTGTAGTTTCAGGCAAAATAGCATGTTTTTCGGGTACAGGCAAAGGATTACCTAAAGCACAACGCACATCTCTCAAGTCATCAGTATGGCTTGTTTTCTGCAAGCAAAAGAACCAGGATTAAGTCAGAGAGAGAGGGTTCACCCAGCTCTGTGTGTTGATCATGTGTGTATCAGGCATACGTACCTATACGGCTCCTCAGAGAGACACACAGCAGATAGAACAGAGCCAGCCGATTGGCTGAGTCACAGAAAGAACAGGTGCTGTGTGGGAGTTAAGCATCTTACAGAATGACATGTTTCGGTGCTTTTCACCTCCAGTGTTTTGGCATCTGGAGGTGTTCTAGACTCTTGTTTACTGTGTAGGATAAGATAAAATTCATACATGCAACAAACAAAAAAAAACTACAGAAATGTGCCCATCAGTTGCCACATAATCATACAAGACCTTTAGCTTTCTCCTAAACTGTTATGACATTTTAGCTTAGTCAAACAAGCTTCCAGATTATTTTCTCCTGCAGCTCTGCAGAGGCAGCAGGCTTCTGTCTCCAGGCTCGTGAATGTCCCTATCCTTTTTTGCACATAAAAGCTCCCAGGCTTTTAATAACAAACTCATTATTAACCTGTTGGGTGCCCTGGAGGAAAGAAGAGCCACACACAGTCTGATGAGGAGATGCACACAGAAAAGACAAAGTGTGGTGTTACAAGGCTGTTATCAGTGAGGCGGCTGCAGCTCAGTGTGATCTGCTGATTTCTGCTGCTGCTGTTTGCCAAACCGGTAATAACCAGTAACCACTTGGCCATTGCAGAAGTCATTTTTTCCAGTGTAGTGTATTTACATAAGGAATTGACACACTTTAAACACGGTTCTTGACTTCACCTGTGTATTTGCACTTTTTGTGACCGATGTGTAAAGTTGAACTGAAATTTGAATTCACACTTTTTGTGAAAGTAAATATATTGTGCATATGTTTCCAGTTTTCAAAAGGGAATACAATTGTTTTTGGACATTAGTGGAACAGCGTCTAAGCTTCAACCCTCTGAGTAACTTGCAGAGTGCGGCGTAACGTGCGGCGTAATGTGCAAAGTAGTAACAACCTTGGTCTGGAGCCAGTTAACTGTGCCTGTGTGGCCAAAAGTAAATTTAATTACTATTACTTCAACTTTAAAATGGGTTGTGTTTTTACCAATTAAACTTTACCAAAGCTTAAAAAGTAATTTACTGCTGTGCAACTTCAGGAGTGAATTTAATCTCCATGATTTTCTACTTTATTGCTGTACATCTGGTTTGGCTCCATTTAATCTGTTCTTGTCACCGGTCAGTTGAGTGCCATTAAAGCAAATTAGATTTGGAAATTAGATTTCATGAATTTCTTCTTCAAACTACATGTGAAATTGCAGAATCTGAAGTGTGGAAGTCCCAGTTGTTCACTTTCTCGTCTTCATGATATTAACTGGGGGAGCAGCCAGATGCTGAAGTGGTATGAAGGTTGACGAGCAAATATAGTGCATTAATTAAAGTGCTGCACAACCACTGCCTTCTCCATCCTATCAACACAACAATGGAAAGCAGGGTAACTCTCAAATATGTAACCATGTTTTTTTTTGTGTGTAAGTGCAACTTTGGACCTTTTCCTGTTTCTGTCTCTTTACCTGCCTCCAAAACCCGTAGTGCACTTACATTCTGCAATTGGAAAAGTTTTAAATTAAATATACTCTGGCAATGTTTGCCTGAAAGTTTTATGATCCCGAGACATCATACAGTATATTGTTCCCTGCCTTTATTCTACATTGCTTCATAGCATTCATAGTTTGGATATTACTAGAACTTAGATTTGTCTTTTGACATTTTATAGCCAACTGCAGATTTTGCAGTGGAACTTTTCTTTATGGAATTTTCTTAACTTCTTTCTTAAGCACAAAACTTTGGAAACTTTTAGAGAGATGTGTTGGTCCAAAGCATACTTCCAGCAACACAATTACTTTTTTTGTGTACATTTTCGGCATACATGGGAGGTCCCAAGGCCTGAATCGACCCCAGTACGTAACGGTTATATATGGCAAGCACTGTAACCACTCGGCTACCAAGGCACTCCCCAGCAACACACGTGCTCCAAATAAATGAAGTCCTCTGTGTGTTTAAAGGTCCTATGACATGCTGCTTTTTGGATGCTTTTATATAGGCCTTAGTGGTCCCCTAATACTGTATCTGAAGTCTCTTTTATATAGGCCTTAGTGGTCCCCTAATACTATATCTGAAGTCTCTTTTATATAGACCTTAGTGGTCCCCTAATACTGTATCTGAGGTCTCTTTTATATAGACCTTAGTGGTCCCCTAATACTGTATCTGAAGTCTCTTTCCCAAAATTCAGCCTTGGTGCAGAATTACAGCCACTAGAGCCAGTCCCACAATGAGCTTTCCTTAGTATGTGCCATTTCTGTGTCTGTAGCTATTGAGGAGGAGAGAGGGGGGGGAGGTGGAGGGGGGGGTGTGGCCTTGACCAACTGCCACTTTGCTCGTTTGAAAGCCATGATGCTTCTCTCATGGGTGGGCCAAATTCTCTGGGTGGGCAAAGCAGAGAAAGGGGAGGTAACCTTCCTCCTTATGACCTCATAAGGAGCAAGATTCCAGATCGGCCCATCTGAGCTTTCATTTTCTCAAAGGCAGAGCAGGATACCCAGGGCTCGGTTTACATCTATCGCCATTTCTAGTCACTGGGGGACCATAGGCAGGCTGGGGGAACGAATATTAATGTTAAAAAAACCTCATAAAGTGAAATGTTCATGCCATGGGACCTTTAAATGAATGCTGAAACTCCTCCTCTAAAAACTGGCAGCATTTTATTTTTGTCAATATAAACAAGTAGATATTACTTCCACTCAATATTGAATACAAATTCAGGACACACTGCTGCGCAATTAGTTTATTTGATGCTTTAATTCCCCCACGTGATAGACAAAACTGTAATTAAAAAAAGAAACGTCATCTGGCTAAAAATGATTACAGAGCTTCAGACTGTTTCAGGTCATCCAAGTGACAGCTGTGGAAGTATATGTACACACATTTTTTTTGTTCTTTTCTGTTATTGTTCACATATTTGAACATGAAAGATACCGCAGAGACGATCTGACTTGATAAATACAACACTCAATATATCCCAGTTCATTACAAAGTAAATCAGTTCATGTTACGCTTTTTATCTCCCAGCGTCTGATTCTGTGTGTGTCTGACAACACGGCAGACTGATATCTATTCTCTGCAGTTAGATCAGTTCACATTTAAATTGATTGAGTCTTCTGATAAATGCGAGCCACAACTGTGATAGTAATGATAAAGATAGGAGTTGTAATTTAATCACCATCACCCACTGCAGTGATCACACGCAAACAAGAGGCTTATCGGGCAACATCAAAAATGTTTTGTGTCAAGATAACAGGAGTACCTGACAATGTAATGCAATTTAACACCTTAGCTACAACATTGACATATTATCCATCGCCTTATGAAGTTGATGTGGCTAATGTGTTAGCAAACAGTTGCCTATTAACACATCAGAATCAGAATCAGCTTTATTATTTGCTCTCAAAGTACAACACTCACTTAGCATATAAAGAAAAAAAAAACAGAAAGGACAGTAAGAAATATAAAAAAATACTGTTAGGTATACAGTATAACAATACAGTAGAATTTACAAGAAATATACAATAACAATTGAAGAGAGGGATGGAACATCCAGCAGACACAAAGCAATATTAGCACTCATTCTTGGTGGGACTTTAGTCCAGGCTGTGAGCCTTGACAAACATGTGAAGTCCTTAAAGGGGAACTATGCAGTTCTTTTAGATTAATTTACCTTAACTGAACAGCTTCGGAGTGATTGGAATGGTTATATGACTTTTTTCGATTGAATGGTGGTCGTCTCGCTTGTGAGCGGAAAAAAACACCCTTGCAACTTTGGGCCGGCGAGCCCAAGAAAAGAAACAGAAAGCTAGGAAAGCATTGTCAGAAGAACAGAGAAAGAGGAAACGGCAGACTGACCAAGCGAGGAGTCAGACACAAGTAAACATAAGAGCTGCCAAATATCTATTCTGGAGCTGTAGGGGGAGCTCTATAGAGAAACCTGCGAGCAAAAAACGAGAAAACAGCGAAGAAATGGCCAAAACTGCATAGCGCCCCTTTAACCCGCACTGTTTTCCACCTCAGAAACACTGCAAAACCCAGGCGTGTTGTATCCTATGCTGAGGTAGACCTTAGGCCTTTGTTTTTTCACGTTTGGATTACTGTAATTCTCTTTTTATTTGCCTCATGTGACAGAGCTTTTCAAACAGTTGCTCCTAGACTGTGGAACGCTTTGCCACATGTTTTTAAGAGTGACGTTGATCTTTAAAAAGCAAAAGACGTATCTTTTTAGTCAGATGTTCGTTTAGCCACATTGTTCACTGTATTACTTTGTATCTTATGCTTTTGTGTTTTACTGTGATTTATTGTGTTTTTTTTGTTGTTTTTTATGATTATCGATTTGTTTTATTGTATTTTAGTTTTTTGCTTGTGAAGCACTTTGTGACTCGGTCTGTGATAAGTGCTAAACTTTCCTTACTTACTCATCTGGGGTCGTGTTTCTGGCCACCTGACGAGTAGATGTCGAATATTCACTCTCCTTTTTTGCTCGGTTTCAACCAGCTCTTGAGGAATCATCTGGCCATTTAGCTGCTAAATGCTCCACTATGTTCACCAGTTAGCCACGGACCAAAATAATGAGCTGAAAGATGTTAGAACACTCCGTACAGGGGAGGGAAGCTGCAGAGTTGATGTTGATTTTCTGTAGAATTGTCACTACGAGTGACCCCTTTCAAATGCCACATAGTCACCTGACTCATTGTTGATATGACCATTTTGATTAGAGCAGCTTAAATGTAGGATTTTCGTTCAAGCTGTGGCAGAGAGGTATTGGCACGGCCAAGATTTCGAGCACATAACTCTCCATAAAGCTTGTTGTTTTTACATTTCAGTTTTGTACAGAGATATAACATGTTAATTACAGTATAAGCTTTAGAGGTGCTGGAAGGAGGATTTATTTTACAGAGCCAGGCAAGCGGTTTCCCCCTGCCTACAGTCTTTATGCTAAGCTAAGCTAATCATCTCCTGGCTCTAGCTTCATATTTAGCATACAAACATGGGAGTGGTATCAATCTTCTCATCTAGCTTTTGACAAGAAAGCGATCAAGTGTATTTCTCAAAATGTCAAAACTGTTTTGTCAAGGGTTTTATCGTAGCTTTGACGCACTATTTTCAAGGAAACCATCTTCACTGAGTAATAAAGTCCTTTTCTTCGATCATTCAAAACATTTTCTAAGTGCAAGTGCACATACAGCATTCCTAAAACCAACCCCTGCTCCACATCAAGAGCCTGCCAGCATTTTGTACCCGGCCATCAGAAAAATGACCAGCGATCATCTCGTGACCCATAAAAACAGTGACCGGGTGGCTGCAGATGCGCCAGATGTGGGCAGGTGTTGCCATAGCTGCTTTATTTCCCCCCCTGTGCATGTGGTTAAAGGCAGAATAGTGGCATGCCACTGTGGGGAACAATGCTGTTGATGCGAGTGGACAGAGTGTCACTGCAGAGCACCGTGGTCTATGCAGCCTCCTGTCACATCCTGTGACACTCAGTAGATGCTGCAAAGCAGAGATGTCTTTGAAATATTCCGAATATATACAGTAATATTACTGCTCCATCATTCTAAATTTAAAATTAAATAAACCCATCCCAGCCTGATTTGAAACGAAATGGTGCACAAAAAGCAGAAAAGCAGAAAAACATAGGGTTTACATATTTTTTCTTTTTTTCCATTTCAGAACTTTAAAATGATTTGACACCTATTTCTCATAATCTCCTAAATCTATCAAGTTCCAGTCGAAAAAAGATAAAAATACATTATAGTGTTTAGTAGAGCTGCCTCTCACCGATGTGGCTTTTAATCTATCAGGCTCCTCTCCTGTGGAACCAGCTCCAAGTCTGGGTTCGGGGGTCAGACACCGTCACCACATTTAAGAATAAACTGAAAACCCTCCTCTTTGATAAATATAATCAATAATATCATAAAAGTAGAGGGAGGCAGGCCAGTACAGCCCGATCCGGTTGGGGAGAGTTCTAGCCCGACCAGGCTCCGCTCCTTAACCTGTCTCTCTTAGTTATGCTGTTATAGTTCTAGACTGCCGGGGAAGTTCCTTCCTTCCTGTGACACACTGAGCTGCTCTCTCCTCTCTCTTTCCATTTGTTTCCATTTGTGTGCATCCTTGTCCTAGAAATGCTTGTTACTAACCTAGCTCTGGGGAGTTTACTCCCCGGAGTCCTTATGTTTCTTTTTTCGCCCAGAATATTTCCTTGGATTAGGGTGGCACCAAGACCTTGGTTGCAGCTGTCGCTGTGGTCCTGCTACACCCTGCTACACTCTGAGATGCCCTGCAGTGTCCGGCTGCGTCCTGCTACGTCCACCCATGCTCTGCTGTGCCACGCTACACCCTGTAACGCCCTGCAGTGCCCTGCTATGACATGAACTACTACGACTACCATTTGTAGTCACTGTTCCATTGTCTTTATTGTGACTATAATTGCCACTGTTCATCACATCCCCAACCAGCACCATCAGACACCGCCTACCAAGAGCCTGGGTCTGCCGAGGTTTCTTCCTAAAAGGGAGTTTTTCCCTGCTAATGCTTGCTCTTGGGGGAATTACTGGAATTGTGTGGTCTAGACCTACTCTATCTGTAAAGTGTCTCGAGATAACTCTTGTTATGATTTGATGCTATAAATAAAATTGAATTGAAAAATGTAATGTAATTGAATTGAATTAATCAATAAGACAGTGTGTTTATTCTTTGAATGTGGACAAAATGGTAATACATAATCACCTTTGACACAATATTGATGAATGAAGTGCGCTTTTACACGCATGTATGGGTTCATATACTGTATACGTACAAACTGCAGCAGCTGTCACTCAAACAGGATTCAGATAAAGCTTTCAAATGACTCCCTATTCTTTGATTTCTGAGTCAATGGATAAGAAAATGGCAAAGTGTGCTGCATTGATTGCTTTCTGGTTTCCTACTGATTTAATGAAACAATGAGTTGTGTTTTCCTTTCTCTCAGCTCCCTATGTTTTCTGCCTCTTTGAGGGAAGTGTTGCAGGGAGCCACAGATTAAATGAACAGTGGCATATTCCCCCAGGAAACTGAAAATATCTCACTGAGCCAACGTTCTGCAGACTCTGTAAAATGTTGATAAGGCCGCTTATTGCTTTTAAATGAATTAGTTTCATCAGTACAGAGTGAATTTGGTGCATGCACTGCTTTATTGCCCTACATGAAAACAATATCATATTTTTTTATACCAAATGTGAAGTGATATTTGTTTTCTTATTCCAAATTGCATCTGCATTTTCAAAACTTAAAGACATTTAGTTCATGTATAGCAAACTTTTTTGAACAGTGATGTCATACAAGACATAGCTGTGATCTACTCTATGAATGACTTCATCATGGTGCAGAGAGCGAGTGACACAAAGGCCTCAGGGTGTCAGTGCTGCGCTGCTCAACAGCTGCTGTATCAGGGCTCCGTATTCAGATTCACAGCCGTTTACTCCCAGACTGACACACACGCAGCTGGCATATTAAATACGGATACTTCATTAGACTGTACACAGCAATGACTGTCACTGCTCATATCGCTGCTCCTCAACGGTTACGTGTGTGGATCAGATGCTGCAATCTGATCACTGTCACCACACATCAAGGCATCATGGTCTAATGTTGGTGCAGCTCGGAGCTATTTGGTGTGCAGTAATGTGAGGAGGATGAAGTAGTAACGAAGTCCATCTAACAGCATTTATGTGGTCGGATTAAATGGACAGTGTAACTAATATATACTTTCAAATAATTAATTCCAATTAATTGCAAACATAACATAGATAGTCATTTTTAAGTTCACAGCAGGCCAGCTGAACATGCAACATGTAATGTGTCTACATGCAAGCATATTTGTTGTTTCTTTCTTGCAAACTCATAAGTTAGCGGGTATTTTCTATACTGTCTCAGAACATTGTCTCTATTTTCCCTTTGATTAGCATTTAATTATGTCATTTTTCCACTTCTTGGGAAATCAAGTATTGAATAAAAGGTTAATAAGGAGACATTTGTTCTAATTAGATGGATAACTGCCTATTTAACAAGGTTTTAAACATATATAAGATATTGGTCATTGTTTTACTTGTGTGCATAAATATCACATTTGTGTGGACATAATCAGTCAAACACATTGAATATTCAATATGATTATGATTTCTTAATACAAATCCTATATTCTGTACTCGCTGAGACAGAATGACACAGTTGCAGGTGTCAGGATGAAACCATATGTGCTCCAAATGACTTTGGGTGCATGGATGTTTTTTGTCCCGAGTTCACCTTCATTAATCAATGTGATTCTATTTTGAGGCACAGGTGGTGGAGCATGACCCCACAACTGTTCAGAGTCCAACCACTAAGGAAACGATGAGGTGCTTCAGATACTAGAAAAATATCAGTGAATTACTTGCTGTCATGTAAACAACTTCCCATTGTTAGCATAGCATCATGTTTTTTTGAGGAGAAAAATCAGCTGTTGTGTTGTTGCAGCTTCAGCTGACTTCAAACCAGATCAAAGATCATGTGACCTCCGTCATGCTCATGCATCATGACCTCCGAATGATTTTCTCCTCCTCCAACAGCATAAAAAAAGAGAACGTTCTGTATGATAACGGACAAAGTCAAAAAGTATTTTTCACAAACGCTTGAATTTCATCTGTTCATGTCAAGGTTTTTTTCCGTGACTGTATGCAGGGCAGTGTTTCATCTCAGAGCTAGAACAAATTGTTATAATGAGACAATGAAAGATGCAAAATGCGATTTATTCTGCGTGGTAGCTAATCTTATTAGAATAAGTGCTTGGCATGCAACAATATGTGACTTCTTCCATTGTCATTGTTTAAATTGTAAGGATTTTTTAGTGAATGCTGCAAGCCTTACAATGATGATACAAACTCAGCAGCGGTATGTTATGATTATACATGCATAGTGCTAATATGCATCCTAGCCACCCTACATATATGATGTTCTGTTCCCTGTGTACCATTAGTTTCAGTTTAACTGTGCAGTTTCTTGAATGTGACATGTTTTGCATGATCACACCAATTTAGCATGTTTAAATGATCCTGTCTGCAGTTCTGTTGTTGCATGATCTTTGGTTATTGCTTTCAGTGTTAATTAGACAGAGCTTTATTCTTTGTAAAACATCTGAGCAGAGCAGTTTGCATGTCGTCTTTTGCAAATCAGGGCTTTAGTATCTTCTTATGTTTCTGATTATCCAACCAGATGGTGTTTTTTTTAGACTCAGGGAGAGCAAATGTGTGGTTTGGTTAATGTTAAACTGGAAAAATCTCAGTTACTTACTGAGTTAAATCGATTTAGGATGTGAACATTTTTCTAAATAAAAAAGTAGAAATCTCTGGCCCTTAAAAAACTACTTGCTCTGCATCAAAAAAAAAAGAAAAAAAAGAAGAATGGATTTGCCGTCATCCGAGTCTAACATCAGGTCATGCACCGAAGGCATCAATCAGCTCGTGATGTGATGGAGAACTTGCTGTCCCCTTGGAAAAAAAGGAGAGAGGAAAAAAAGAGCTCAGCAGGACGGCGAGGTCATTATCATCTTGTGCAAGGTCACAAAAATGCCACTGGGTAATTGAGTGAAGCTCGGCTGGTAGCTGCAAATCGAAAAAGGCGCTTCACCTTCATCTGTGGGGGGGGAATTAATCAGAGCTATTTCATATCAAGGCTGGTTTTGTGTAGTGGGGAACAGAAGCAGCCTGAAATTACAGAGTTTTTTTTTTCCATTTTGGATGTTCAGCAAAAACATGCAGCAACATTAAGGAAGACAAAGATGGAAGTTTATCTGCTGGGAGGAATGATGCGACCAGATGC
Source organism: Sander vitreus (assembly GCF_031162955.1). Lineage (NCBI taxonomy): Eukaryota > Metazoa > Chordata > Actinopteri > Perciformes > Percidae > Sander > Sander vitreus. Next base: position 4,185,274 of record NC_135878.1, on the reverse strand, counting down.
TGCTGCTGCTTCTCCCACCAACCCTTGTTGCTTTGCAAGGCGACAAAGGAAAGCACTCTCACAGGAACCAAAGTGCCATACTGTCGCAGAGAGTGCATCAGCAAGGAAGTGAATTCATGTTATTTGTCCATTACCTGGAGGCACAGAACTGCTGATGGCAGGGCTTTCTATATTGCAGAAGCCTCTCTATCCCATCAGTGCCTTGTCACAACCAATCCAGCTGCTACTTCTGATAGCTTTCTTTCATTTACCGCTCCCTCTTTCTCCCTCTCTTTCTTTGCATCCAGCCTCTGTGTTTGTTTTGGAGAGGCCATCAGCTTTCAAAAATGTCTCTCTGAGGTCCCACCTGTCCTTGACCCTCATCTTCTGCTGTCAGTGTGTGTGTTTGCTTGTCTCTGTGTGTGTATGAATAAGCAATGGAGGGTGACATTGTGTGTAGAGGTAAAGGCTAGAGTTTTATTAACCTTTGCAGAGCAGAGTGAATGAAAAAGCAGCTGAATCCTGGTTGGTTCAAAGAGATTGTAGAAGATGGAGGAGCTTTGCATCACAGAATTTACACCAACAATCTTTCAAGGTCCCTCAGAGAGGAAAATATTAACACATGCCTGCACGTCCTGTGCTGGCAGAGAGTTGGAATTTCTTTGAAATTATATACTATCCATAAAAAGTGTACTGTGTTTTGAATGTGTTAGGGTAATAGTTCCACATTATTGTAAATACAGTTAGGTGCTTCCCCCCCAAAAGTTAGATGAGAAGATTGATAAAGATATACAGTATTTAGCTTTAGAGATACTGGTAGACTGATTATTAACTTATGGAAGGAGCCAGGCTAGCGGTTTCCCTCTGTTTCCAGTCTTTATGCTAAGCTAAATTAAGCTAATCAACTCCTGGCTCTATGTATTTGGTATACAGACAGAGTGAGAGTGGTATTAATCTTATCTAACTCTGGGCAAGAAAATGAATAAGCTGTATAATTATTTCTTTAAAAGATAACAATGTTTTACATTCCTGAAAACCATACTATATGTAGCATCTTTAAATAAATGGCTACACGCTCACAGCCCTCATCTCCTGCTGAAGTGTCCCTAGCTTGGCATCATGCTGCACCTGTACCTGCTTATACTCACTGTATCTGGATTATAGAGAGACCCTGAATATGTCTCTGTGTGTGTCCTTCACCATCCTTTAAAACACACGATGCTGCGCGCCGAGCCCAGCAGAGAGGCTTTGTAATGTGCTGTCAAAACCTATTTACCTCCTTCATCTGGCTATGTTGCCGCACCACAAGTGCACGGTGGGGGTGGTGGGCTTGGTAGGCTACTATCTGTCATTGTCTCTCACTGTGTGGTAATACACAAGATCGTTTTTCTTCTTTTTTGACTCCATCGTTGCTAGTAAAGCTGTTTATTGCTGCAGTGTTTCTTATTCCCAGAGATCGTTTGTCAAATCAAATGTATTTAGTTTGAGTTTGTGGCTGGTTCTGACTGTCATTCCTAATACTACCCTGTTCCTCTCCAAACAAAACACATCACTTCCTGTAAAACAACTAAAAAAGCTTCCTATTGTTCCATCAGTCATAGCAGGGAGCAAAACAGGCTGCTCTAGTTAATATTTTTATATAACAATGGACGTGCCTGGTGGAATTTAGGGGTAAGTCGTCCTAGTCCAGTCAACATTACAGACTTACAAGACAATGAGAGTTTCTTGTAGAGAACCAAGTATTTTGTAACGTCTCAAAATAATGTTTGCGCCTGCTGCAGGAGATTTCTATCCATCAGATTTCAGATTTAGTCCATTGGATCTCTCTGCAATCAACTTTCCACATAACCACCACAACATCCGCAACAGCGATGGGATTATGATTGTCTCACTGGAAGGGAATCATAACAATCCTCATCACAGCTTCTCTCTCTCTCTCATTGTATTTGATCCTGACCACTTTGAGCTCCGTTATGAGTTTTCGCTGCTGGTGAGGATGCAGTGCTATATCGAGGAGAGATGCTGGGTTACATGTTGAGTGGGAGCTGTGGGATGATTAAAGCAGGTAGGCCTATTGATTGGCCTATTGATTGGCCGATAGACGGCGGTAAGGTGACCATTGATTGGGCAAACAGCCAATTTTTGACCTTGAAGTGCACAGGGTGAATCAATGGTTTTAATCCAGTGGGAGAAGTAAAGAATGAGAGGACTGGTCCCAAAATATCCTCTAGTTTAGTGTTATGTGACACAATAACACATGTGTAATTAATATAGGATTTTGTTAAAAGTAATTTCTGTTTCTGTGGTTGATCTATTCTCTTATTTTTTATGTTTTAATTGATAAGTTGGAAATGATTTTGACTGGGTAATTGTTGGACATACATGTCCTGTCTTTCTGGCACTCAAATAATCTTATCGTATCCACTTGTCTATTTAGTCAGATTCATTCAGTGTACACCTGTTCAAGATGGATATTTTGACCTTTTAAAAGGACTGCTCAATCAATACCATAATAGATACAGTTCATCTTTATTCACAAGGCCCCCAAATAGTGAAGGAGCAGCCCTGTGCATAGTATTGTACGTTAGCCTATTGTAGTCTGACCATTGTATAACAATTAATGCACATAACATTTAATAAAATGGCTTTAGAGTCTTAAATGTGGTTTTTTGCGTTGTGTGTCTGTAATGTGAAGGTTAGTACACATTCTTTTACAATGTGACAACAAATCTAATCGACCGTACCTTCAGGAATTAGTCAAAATGTTAGCCAATGATGTCATTTAAAAAGGAACTTTACTTAAGCATGTTAGCATGGTCATTTTTGATTTAGCACTTAACACAAAGCACAGCTGAGGCATGGGAATAGTAGTTTTGCAAAATGAGTATCCGTCCTCTGGGGACCATGAATGTCTGTACTAAATGTCATGGAGATCCATCCAGTAATTGTTGAGATTTTTCAGTCTGCAGAATCTACAGACCAACAATGCCATCACTAGAACCAGCATGGCTAAAATAATTTGTCAAAATCAATGCTACATACTGTAGGTCATGGATTTTGGTCCCTTTTATGAGTTAAGCTCCAAAAAACTGGATCCTACACAATGCATCTTAATACCATCTTTTCATTCGACTCTCCCTGCCTGGTAAGCTCCTAAATGTCTCAAAAATCAAACTTAATGTTTTTAACGGCTTGTGAATTACATTGTAAAGATTACTTTCATATGCATAGTTAACTTTCCTTCTTCCTTCCTTGATACTTGAATTTACAACAAAGTAAGAGTGTGTTGAGCAGATTTATTTCCCTTAAATGACTTAGACTTCATACAGCATCTGTTTGGTGTTTGCATTGAAATAGGAATTAAAACATTATAGCAATTTCATTTGACAACATGACAACAAAAAGATATTATAGAAAAGCTACAACACTGACCTGGATCAGCTAACACACCATCCTGATTTCTTTCCACCTGTCACGACTAACAGCTGCAGGGGATTTAAACGGCACCTAGTTTGCTGAAGGTAACATGAGCAGATCAGAGATACCCCACCAAATTAGGTCAGCGCTTGTTGGATCATTGCCCCTGTCTGATTGAGAGTCGTCATCGCTCTCACCTTGTCTGGCGCGCCACACACATGCACATTCCTGCACTGTACACAGGCACGAAGCCAGGAGACAAAGTCAGCAATAGCAGAGCAATATGCTCACGCTTCAACGCTCGCCACTGTAACCCTGCCCGCAGACTGGAAAACACAAAACCTAGTGAAGTGTGGCGGAGTTCTGGTTTATAGTGTGAGTCATTAAAAGAGGAAAGGACATGTGCACACTTTGATATGTCACAAGGCTTTTATTTAATGATGCTGCAGACAGAGCAAAGGTTACCAGGACTACAGGGCAGCAAACAGTGAAGCACGCAGTGGAGATCATTACAACTACAAAGATATAAGTTGGACCTGTGTTTGATTGCCAGCCTTTTCTTCTGCATTAAAAAACATTGGGTTTAGGGTACAATGAATCAAATGACTATATGAAATGGGAAAAGGCTTGAAGGTAGTGTCGAACCTACAGAGACATGGCACCCAACTCTGCAGTTCCCTTCACTTTGTACTTTGTACAATATGTATGGATTTGTATTGAATGTCTTTGGAAACTTCAGGAAACAATGTTCTGTCTTTGAACATGTCATCTCTACATTATATTACATTTGTTTGTAATTCCTTTTCTGGTATATCTGTTTTACTGTTACTTTCTAATGTGTCATGTATATGCAGTGAGTGTAATTGTAACTAATATGAGACCGCTTCATTAAACATTCTGGCAAGCTACTGCATGAGAAAATCTTGGCTAACTCTGATTTATTTACATTTTGTGAAGTGTCTACCTATGAAAAGGCTGCTTCCCTCCTATGTCCCTCATCCCTGTTTCCCAACATTAACGTTTTTCTGTGTTTCTCATTTCAGTGATGTGGCTCTAGGGATGGCAACGTTGGCTGGTCGCTCCACCATTTGGAAGGACAGGATGTGGTACTAACATTCATGGTGCCCAGAGGATTAATCCTTTTAGTGATCCCTTGACTTTTCTTCTAGCACCACCAGCAGGTCAAAGTTTTCACCTATACTGTGAAATATTTCAACATCTACTGGATGGATTTGCACTAAAAGGGAGATTGTACGTGTCAGATACGTTCTCATCTACTGGAAAAAGATAAATAAATCTCTTTGGTTTAGGTGAGGGGTGGCGCCTGGGTAGAGGAGGAAGAACATGGCGCGTATTCACACCGCGGTCACATACCCCGTTCGTCATTTGGTCATAAACAACCTCTTGTCATTCTTTGGATTTGTCTGACGATCTCGGCCCTGACCGACAGAAGATCCCAAATCCTGTCTTCTCTCCAGTGAGACATTTTCATTGCCGTCTTTGTGTAAATGACCCTTCTCCTTCACCCTCGGATGTTTGTATTCTTCCAGTTTACACAATGAACTAAGATGATTAACATGGTAATCATTATACCTGCTAAAAGAAAACAAAAAAAGAATGAATTGAATTGAGTAAAAAGTATTCTTTGTGTACACTAGCATTCTCTTTGACCTTTTTATTTGACCTGAAATGCAAACACGTGTAGAAAACTTCCTTCCAACCCTTGACCTTTCAGAGATCTGTCTCAGTTCACGTGGTCACTCAGTGTTTCTCAAAGGTGCTTTGCCCCTCAGTACAGTATCATGCTGCTGTGTTTAATCCAACCATGAAGAGTTAAATCAGCCCTGGGGTGCCTGTTGTGTGATGAACTCATTGGATTACGTCCAGCTGTCTGCCACCATTATCCACCTTGCTGTTTAATAATGTTGGTCAGCTTTCTGGAGGCTAATTTGTGCATTTAATTGTTTTAGCGCTACCTGGTTGGTGTGAGTGCAAATGTGTGTCACGGATACATTTCACACAGTCTTTCCATCCAGCTGCAGAAAAACCTTAGACCATGGCCTTCCTTGTAGACCTTTCTAAACAACCAACAATAATTATTAATCAGAGATAGCTTAGTGGTGAAACCCTAACACTGCCACATCCTCCTATACATTGTATAAGCTAACTATTGTCTCAAAGCCCCATTTGGTCTGTGTAGGTGGCTCTCAGGCATGGAGGCGATCATCAGAGCGTGTGACAAAGCCAAAGAGACAGCTGACATGAACACATCAATACACATTAGGCTCCATACTGTGAACTTGTTTAGCTTCTTGCTCTGATGTGTATGCATCAAATGAATCTTTTATAATATGGCCTTTCTCGTGCTATTATTGTCTTGAGAAAAATGGTTTTTTTGGGCACAAATCTATCAGAGATTTGTTTCTATGAGGAATTGTTTCACCCTCCAAAGGGTTGACAAACAGCAGCATTGTACACTGAGATTAGCTAATACATTACCGTTGGGCATTAAGTTTGAAAACCCATCCCCTCTATCAAACTGTATTACAGTTACAGGGTCGTCGCCTTTCGCACTGGGATGCCAGATCTTCTGTTGTTTTGAATGGAAACTGAAAGCACAGGTTAGAAGGGCATTTTGAGCCGAGCCCCATCTACACCCTTTGTGCACCGTGCAGTCATCACAATGCCGTCTTGTGTCATTCAGCCTGAAGGTGTGGAGGGGTTTCTCACATGGCCTGGGTGGATGTTGTTGGATTACACTCCTGTACTGTATTCCTCCGATTTCTGCTGCCTGATAGACAGATATCTTAAAACCTCAGCACTTAACACCAAAACATTCTGCATTATTAGACACAGATGTGCAAAAAGATATTTGTTAATCAAGGTGTGAGGGGCATGTTAGGAAAAGAATCTTTGAGAATAAAGCTGTAATTTTGAGAAAAGTCAGAATAGTCACAATATTTAAAAATTAAGTCACAATATTTAAAAAGAAAAAAAACTTGTTTCAAATATAAATCAACTCAGGAAATTCTAGAAATTAGTGACTGATCTTGAAACAAGAAAGAATTAGAACAGAAAAAGTTAAACTTGATAGTATAAGATATCTGAAACATGTTAATTTACATTGAACAAACAGTATGACATGACTTTTAGAGACTTAATGGCAGTGCACCAGTGTTTAGTCCAAGTGATGCTTTAACTTTTTGTGAAACAAGTTATCTTGTTATTCCAGTGCTATTCCAAAAGATTGCTTCAAAGGCTGACATTACAGTTAAGCATGAAGAAAATATGCCATAACTGTCAAATTGTGGATAATCACTTCATTAGCATTCAAGCTGTTTTCCTGTATTTAGATAGCATATGAAGCATACACAATTTAACATAAGCTGGTACTCACCAGCCCCTTTTTAATACGCAATGAAGTCATTTTGTCTATTTTCATTTTCTGTGTATCAGACATGACAGAAGTTGGGGATTTTTACACACTTTCAGAGAGCTTTCCCTGTCCACACTGCGCACACTGCTGCTGTAATCCGAACAGACAGTGCTGTGAGACAGTGGCAAGGTTTTACGTGCCTTCAGAAATGTCACCCTACCTCCGGCCCCTGAAAAATGATGAGCGCCGACACATACTTGCCCAGATGCCATGCGGATGTACATGAGAATAGGAGTTTTAGTTATACAAACATTTCTTGCGGGCTTAGCTGATCCGGAGGCAGTAGTAATCTCATTGCCTGATTTAAATATCAGTGGACTGAAGCACAGTCTCTCCAACTAAGAAAATGTTGGATTGAGGCCTGGTTAAAAGGCAAGAGATAAGAGAGGAGGAAATAAGAAGTCAAGCACTGTTGCTTCAAACTGCAAGCATACAGTCTGTAATAAATTATCCTGCTACTTTACTTGGCTGACCAGTGTTTCATCTTGCTGTAGTAGCTTTTGTTACCAAAGGCTCCTGCTGACCTTCCACGACCAGGGATGCTGTTCTCACTACTAAATAAAACTGCATTCATACATTTTGATTACATTTTGCTCTGTACCTTTCAAGCTCTAATTTTATGCACACATATGAGGTGTGAACCTTGGGGCCTTCCACACACTTATATTCCACTGTTCAATAATAGTTTTCCAACCAGCATCCAGCACAACCGCTTATCAGGATGGTCAGAAATACAACCATATTTCTATTTGTTACGGCTACTTTCATCTTTTCAGCCTGACGAGAGAAGGAACCGTTTTGGCAAGATCATTTGAACTAGAATGCCATTAGAGCACTTTGTGAGCCTTTGCTCTGTAGGCTTGCATTCATGATATGTAAAATGGCCTAAATGATCAGGGTTCCACATGCTTGAGTGTTCTCATATGCAAACTGTGTAGTAATTATCTTCCTCATAATTACCACTCGCCTGAATTTTAATGAACCCTTTGCTGCATTAAGGAGCTGTTTGCAGGTATGACGTCAGAACAAAGTAGAACTTAGCAAACAGTGATCAGGGCTCTCAGGGATTTACCATCAGAATTGGCCTTAAACTACCCCCAGTCACCAGTCGCGCATCGGTTGGTGCTGGATGTGCATCTATAGCCCGGGGTGCTCTATACATATACATAATTTTATGCGCACGGTGCAACAGCAGACACACACCAACCGCTACCTCATTAGTGACTGCAGCCCCCAGGCTTACAAATGGGAAAAAGCCTAATTGCACAGTTCAGCAGCACTGACAGCGCTCAGAGCGTTTTGGAACAGACTTCAACAAATGAGCATCAGGTGCAAGCACCTACAGTAATATTCTGTTATTTTTGACAATACCTGTCACAGTTGAAACTACCAAGTTAAGCTCATACTGCATCACTGGAAGTTTCTGGAGCACAAAGGGACAAGACAAAGCTCACTAGAGAGTGAACAAGTCAAGTTGGACTGATTAGGTGGCAGTCACTTTGCGGATGTTCTTCAAATACGTTATTCGCAATTATGAATATAATTTAATTCAATTATACCTGCTAAACATCAGCATGTTAGCATGCTGGTGGCTCTAAGCACTGCTTTGCCTATGTGGAGCCTCACGGAGCTGCTAGCATGGCTGTAGATCATGTGAGGTCACCATGGTGTTTTGGCAACATTAATCAGCTGGCATGTTGAATTAAACCAGAAATCGTCTTTTATTGCACTTGCTTGTTTAACCCCTCTGTGCGATTTTCTTGAAATATTATCATATATTGCACCTGGTGCTTCTTCCTAAAAATGGATTCCAAAAAGAGTGTTGTCAGTAGTGCTGAACTCTTCAATTATTTTCTGTGTGCAAGCCTGGGGTTTACGGTCTCTAATGAGGTAGCGCTGTGTATGAGCTGTTATTCTGTATTCATATAATTATGCATGTTTCAGGAGGGGCTGTTCATGCATTTTACATGAATGCCACTGTGACCATGCTCACAAAGTTAGGTCAAACAGGGAAGACACCACAAGAAAGAAAATGGATGTTGGGTTTAATAATTAAAAGATTACCACCAACAATTAAATCAGTTTATATATGTTTTTACCATTTACCCAGATACAGAGACACTTAATATATTCAGTCAGCTAAAAAACATTCACTGTGGTGTTAGCAGGCAGTTGGGGTCCAGATGGTGATGCTCCACAGCGGCTAAGACTCTGTAGACATGTGTTAACCTGTCTGGCTTTTTAAATGATTAAGAATGTAATTGGTTCATATAAAATATAATTCTTGGAACCATAGCTTAAAATGCATACTGACAATTGTTTGCTTTCTTGAGGGTTAGATGAGATGATTGATATCTCTCTCATGTCTGTATGCTAAATATGAACCTACAGCCAGGAGACTTTAGGAAAGACTGTTAACTTAGGAATGTAAATGTCAGTGCCATAGGGTCTAAGTTTCTAGTTGTGGTGAAGAACAAAATAAGGGCTGAAATGGAGGACTGGACAGCAGCCTGAAGATATACAGGATTTAATGCCTTATTTTGTCTGGTTGCCTGGTTTTAAATCCAGCACAATCTAGCAGTCAGGTGGAGGTGGTGGGGGTGGGAAACATGACCATAACCTGTAACTCTGCAATCCTAACAGGTTTGTCATCCTCACATGCCAAGAAGATGGGAAATAGACCTTTAATGGCGCTCACTATACCATTAGTTTAGGAGTGAGCACAGTTAATGTGCTGACACAGCAGGTAGCTCAAAATGTGTGAGATGGAAATGTGTTTTTTTTTGTCGTTGGATGAAATGGTAGAAAAGTGCTGATCCCAGACAAGCTGATGTGGCCTGACAACGCAGCAATAAAAAGACCTTGACTGACTCATGGCTTTGTCTGGAGGTCTTAAGGCTTAGTTGCACTTAGGAATTCTTCTCGTGAACCAGTCACTGCTGTCCAGGGAAAAGTGTTTCATAGAAACAATTAGAGACTGATAATGGACTATTGTTTTACACAGCCACAGATAAATAGACTGAAAAATACACAGTGAATTGTATCCATTTGCCTATTTAAATTTTTGTAAATTAATCTTTGAATGTGGATTGTTGGTTGGACAAAAACAAGCTATTTGAAGACACCTTAGGCTTTGGGAACTTGTGATTTATGGTTTGACTATTTTCTGATTTTTTTTTTTACTGACAAATGGATTCATTTTAAACACAATGAACAAGTAATAATAATAATAATAATAATAATAATAATAATAATAATAATTCAAAAAATCATAAGCTGCAGCTTTAATGTCAGTAAAGCTGCATATTATCTCACTGAAACACAGAATATTGAATTTCCACCAGACTCAACTCATCTTGATTCATTCATTGCTTTTCACAATATAATAATATAAATAACAACACTGTTGAGAGAGCCTGAGGTGAAGAATTAATTTGTTAGCTGCTTGTGTGTGTGTGTGTGTGTGTGTGTGTGTGTGTGTGTGTGTGTGTGTGTGTGTGTGTGTGTGTGTGTCCTCACAGAGCTTGACTGTAAACAAGTCTCCCACAGGATCATTTGTAACAGCCACGCAGCATTCACCCTAGATGGAGCCCCTGCGTGATGCACACACACACACACACACACACACACACGCGCATAAGACGTTGCTGGAGCAGCCCCCAGTGAGTGAAGCATGTTGGTCCCAGGGTAAACTCCCAGTGCATATTCTGTCAGTTCAGAGAAAGTGTCAATCAGCTTGCCCAAGTCAGCTAAAGAGATGTGTCTACGCCAGCACAATATAGTCTAATTTACTAGCTGTCCTTCACGACTTCTGACAGCAGAAAACACTGTTCTTGCCAGGACAATTCCTCTATTCTAGTTTTTAACTTTATTGATCAAGGGAGAGGATTTTGCTGAGCATGTGTACCATTTTTGTCACACTTTCCCACCTGGGAACTGTCCAGTACAAACACACTTAGACTTTGATTCTGGATACTATTTAAAGATTAGCCAAGGTAAAGTTAAATAGTATTAAAGGGAGTTCTATACAACCTTAAGTGTAAGTGCTATTAATGCACTTTCCCTGCCCTGGTTGTTATAATTTACACAGGGGGCTGTCCTCTGAAGTTGTTTACATGATCTTGAGAGCACTGGGTGTTGATAGATATCATATATCATCAGCCTTATCAATGCAGCTGAGCAATCGGCCTGTCACACCTGGTATTGATTAGCTGCTGTTTCCTCTACACATACATATCAACAAAAGTAAGTCTTAATGTAGGCCTAATAACTCTTTTTACAAGCTACAGTATTACAACAGCATTATGTTGCATTTTAAAGCAAGCTAGAGAACAAATAACATGAAAGTCAACATAATGAAAACTTTAAACACTAAATTCAAAGTCATAAACACTACCTAGCCTACTTTAAGGGCACACTGCAAGAAGGGCAGTACTGCTGTTGTAATAAAATCCGTGGTTGTGTTATCTGTTAATTTGCTACCATCTTGTGGCGAGTCATGGAAAACACGGCCTGATATATTTATGTTCAGCACTAAGGAGAAAGGCTGAATTATTATAAAATGAATATTGTCTCAATAATGCAATTTCTGGCAGATAATGGTGTTGTTGAAGCCATTTTTAAAAGCACAATTATCACTTAACGTTACAAACATAGGTTACATCACATACGCTAAAATGTCAGTTATGTAAACCGCAGGAGTTTGCGTAACTGTTTGTCCCTCGTCACTTTCCGTCGTTGTTTTGCTATTGCGCAGAGCAGCGGACGTGCAAGTTGACAGGTAAGAACAACATGTACTTTTCATAATGTAATCCCATTAACAGATGTATATTTGTCCTTTTTTATAACGAAAATTAACACGTGCATTGTGCACGTTGTCAGGAATTTTTTTGCAAGGTGATATCAAGTAAGGAAGTATACAATACTGTCTGAAAAGGGAGTGTCAAAATAGAATATCAGCTGACATATGGGCTAGCAAACAAACTGCTAACGGTAGTAACGGTAGCTAGCTAATTAGCTGTTTTGTTTGTGTTGAACCATACATCCATGTGTTGAACCTGTCACATTTTGTGACGATTTATATCCGTTACAAGTTTACCGCTTTTGATGCAAATGTTTGATAGACTCGACCCCTGATGCTTTTGCTTCCCCGTGAATGACACATGCAATCAAGAAGTTACATCATGTCAGCTAGCATATGTTAACTAACTGGCTAGACAACTAAGTTAGCTAGCAAGCTTACTACACACAGTTTGGGGTGTCCTCTGTTGTACCAATTGTTGTTGTTTATATCCAACAGGTTGAAGTTAAAAGCAGGAGACCAACCACAATGTCCACTAGTGTAAGTGACATAACAACTTGTAACCTCTGTACTGTATGCGATTGTCTCCAATGTACAAATCAGGCAAATTTTCATACAAATTTGTTCAGTGCATCAAGCATTAAATGTCTTCTATCTTTTCACTTTTTCTTCAACATTTCACGAATTATATCCCACTTGTAGTAAGCTGTGTGACTTTCTGAGTTTGCCTTTGTTTCTGCTGTATGTAGGTGCTGTGTGGTCGAGGCAGGTTGGTCCTATATAAGACCACTGGCCATCAAGCATTAGGGGCTCTCCATGTCTGCAGAACCTTCTCTGCTGCAAGCTCAGATGAGCCTTACATAGCTGTATCACCCAGAGACTCAGGTGAGTCAAGTAGTAAATGAATTAGCCACCAGTTACTGGTAAATGTGACCGTAGTCTACAGTTTACAAAAGGTTCTGATCTAGATCTGAAGGGAGTTTATGACTTAGATTTTAGTTTGTTGTCTGTTTGTGTTTCCAAAACAACATGTACAGAGAGACAAGATGATGGACGTGAGGGAAGATAAAGCAAAGACAAACATGAAAGAGCAAACACACACATTCAAATTTCTTTGTCACATCCCCCTCCAGGCCCCAGGACTGTGTGGCCTGATGAGAACATGGGACCATTCGGACCTCAGGACCAGCGATTTCAGTTACCGGGTAACGCTGGGTTTGACTGCCACCTTGAGGGCATGGAGGACCAAAAGAAAACTCCAGTTCACAGAACGGTGCCTGATGTACTGACGGCCCCAAGCTGCATAGAGAGACACCAGTTCATACTGGCCCAGTTTGTTAATGAGTTCCAAGTAAGTATTTCAGTATTTCAAGTATTTCTTTTTTTTACTTTCGGCAGGGCTGTAACTACAGTAAGGTTATGTTTCCGTTTGTTTATTTATTTATTTGTGAATTTGTAGGTTTTTCTCTAAGAATAAGCATGGGTGTTCACATTTAATGTACACAAGGTACATTTACCAATACTTTTTTAGCCATTTAACGCTATTTCATTTGGATAGATTATTCAATTGATTGACAGTTAGCACATCAATCAGTAGCGCTGAGATCAAAAAGTGGTTGATGTTATGCCACTAGTGAAACTAGTGGAGTGGTATGCTGCTCAGTACAGCCACTTTTCAATAACGCAAACTATTCAAAACAATCTCCAAAACAGCTTTGTACGCTGCATGTATCCACATTTTTATCTCAGGTATAATTCACAAAGGTATTCATATTATCAGTCAGAATAAAATTTCCAGCCTCAAAGCTGCTTCGTCATTGTGTGTTTGTTCATCAGGGAAACCGCGGTACTATAGACATGAGAGTCCACAAAGCTGAACAGTACTTTAATCAGACGGATGCAGACTGCTCCATAAATTCCTGCCCTGAGCTGTTAAGGAAAGGTAAGGGACGGTTAATTAACTTTAACTCATCTTTTACAGTGTTGTGTTATACAGTTATAACATGAAATAACGTGTGTGTGTGTGTGTGTGTGTGTGTGTGTGTGTGTGTGTGTGTGTGTGTGTCAGATCTTGAGCTCATGTTCCCTGCAGCGCCCACCACCTCCATCACGGTTGTGACGGTCACACAGAGTAACAGTCAGAGGAAGGAGGCAGTAGACCAGGACAGAGACCAGCTGCTCCACAAAGTGAGTCCTGTGATATTTTATTGTTAGAAGTTTGGAGATATGACCTAATGTTAGGAACAGCTGCTGATTGTGTTTTCTCCCGACTGCAGTTTGTAAGTGGAGCAAAGGAAATGTGCTTCGCTCTGTGGACTGCAGGCTACTGGGCAGACTTTATTGACCCAACAACAGGAGCACCTGTAAGTTATGTTGTTTGTAGTAGTGATGTATTGTATTAACAGTGAATACCAGGGAATTTTAGGCATTTTTTTATTATGGAGTATTGAGTGTAGATGGATTAGGGCTGGGCGATATTGACCAAAAATCGTTTCTCTGAGTTTTTCGGCTAAATGGCGAGACACGATATATATCTCGATATTTTCTACAAAGTGGGCTAAATGTTCAGTTATATGTCACATCTGAGAGCGCTTTTATGAAAACAGACTAATCAAAATAAAATGCAAAGACAGGGTTTCCTTCCCTGTTTGAACATATACAGCTGCAACACATACTGTACTTAAAACACTTACTGTACACTTCTCTGGTTTATTAGTGATAATGGATTCTCTACTAACAGAGTGACGGCTGCTCATATGAACTGGTCCAGCACAAGTTGTGTGCACAATCGCATGTCAGCGGCGTTACGTCTGTATCGTCACTGCGGGGCATTTTTATGAACTATGATAATCCGGTCATGGGTCACATCTCTCGCCCGCATCCAGAGTCCGTCTCACTCGCTTTAAAGCCGTGGTGACAGAACATTACCAGCGATACACTTTTTACAGGTTTTCCTCTCTTGCTTTAATAAAATATGCAGCCGTGCAAATAACAATCAAAACTATAGGTAAATGTGGTGCTGTGTCTTCCTCCATGTTGCAGGAGAGCCTGTGAGCAAGTGGGGGCGGGGTTGCCCGGAGAGTGGTAGAGGAGAGATGCAAACACAGGCATGGCTTTGTAACGCAAAATCAAACCTATATCAATATAAACGGTATTTTTTTTCATCCCAAAGCTCATTTGAAAAATATATCGATATACCTTAAAAAGTCGATATACAGCCCAGCCCTAAGATGGATGAGGGAAACAATTAATTTAAATGATTTTGGCATAAGGCATCAACATAAGTTAAGGGTCTGAATACTTTCTGAATAGGGATGGCTATCGTTTTCAGTACTGACTGGTCCGGATCTCGATACCCATACCTATTTCTGAATGCTTTGTATATTTAGGAGTTTTTCAATTTTTTTGTCAGCCTTATTTACATACATGAGGGGGCAGATTATTAGAAACACCCCAGTATAATGCGTTCCAGTACATCACCATCACCTTATGTGTCCCAACAGTTCTTTGCATCTCCATCAAGTCAAACCAAACTGCAGACAGAGGAGGAACTAAGAGATTTGGGCTTCCACATCGAAGTGTCAGGCTCCTGCACAGTTATTCGCCACATCCTGAGAGGAACGCCTTTGTTTGTGGGGACTGTTTTCACCAATGCACCCACTCACAGTGCTGCTATCGCAAGACTACAAGGACTTTCAAATGTACTTGCTGATGACGAATAGGCTTTTCTAAATATTCCACAGAACTCAATCCAAACAAGGCCTCTATTTATGGTTTGAAGAAGCTTGGAACATATATATGGTATATGGTAGTGTTGGCACATGGTTGTATCAGTGAAAGGTTGTGCAAAGTTTGTCTTACTGTAACAAGGACTGGACTGAGACTCTAATGTAGACCTCCATGCTGTGCCTGACTGACAGGAAACCAACCCAGCTTACCCTGCACTGCATCCAGGGAGAAACACACACACACACACACACACACACACACACACACACACACACACACACAGTCAATGCAGTGGCAAGGGTTCGGACTACAAATAAAAGACATTTCAACATGTAATATCTGCTGTTTGAAAAGTTGGTAGACTGTTAACACTTGAGGATGACATCACCTCACTTTTATTAAAGATATTGTTTTTTGGAACCATAGATTTTAAATGGAAACCCTGTATATCAGGACAATAACTTTTCATACTAACTAACTTTTTTCTCTTCTTATCTGTTGTACATAATCTAAAGAAATATGGATACTTTTTCAGTTGAAGCACTACAGTTGAGGCAGTCAGAACTGCTGAATAAATGAACTGACTTCATCAGGCTGCAGTGACACTATCACCTGTAGCTGTGAGTGTGGGCTCCTTCACAGAAATGTTTCCCAAATGTTCAACCCCATTCGTCGTACATGGATAACCGAATTACTGAAATTGAAATGTATTTTTCATAATGAAGTTACCAAAATGGAAATACAACAAAATAAAATAGTTTGTAGATTCAAAAACAATCTAAAAATACTTTGAGATACTGTAAGAAAAAAAGACAAACTCAACAAAAATATTCTGACAATGAAGCCAGGCATTTAATTTGCCTGGCGCACACACAGATCAGACCCAGTCAAGAGGCAGTTTTACCAAATGCCTCATCCAAACCCTTGCAACTTTTGTATCTAACACAGGCAAATATGTTATATTGGGCTATATAAATAAAATTATTTATTTACATTATTTGGGCATCACTGTTTTTTAAATTGCCAGTGTGTTGAGGCTATAGACCCAAATGTTTCTCTATCAAAGTGATGTCTTTTTTTATGCAATGCAAAGATATTATCATATCATCATTATCAGATATATCACATATAGAAAATGGATGTCAACAAATGACCAATTGTTCTCTTCAGGGGAGAATTGTACTTTGGTTGAATGGTTGAATTTGACTGCTGGTTGCAGCAAGGCACAACTGATTAGTCTTTTTTACAAGATGTACTGATCTACAGAAATACATTTTTGATTTTGCAAAATATCCAGTAAGACATTTGCCTTGATGAGGATTTTATAGAATCTGCAACCACACAACCAGTGACTGTTGTATGTCCTTCCCCAGTTTGTTTTTTGGGGACCTGCCTGCCGTGCCTGTAAATTGAGATCGTGTATGTCACAATGTAGTGTCATAATGTGACTGGAGTATGCAGATATGGCGATAGTTATTTTGTTGCCATCTAGTGGTTGATTAGATTTACTGCAGACAGGCTGACTCATTTACCTTCAACTTGACAAATGTTCTTTGACTCCTATTCTACCTCTGATAATACATGATGGAAAAAAAGACAACCATTTGGTTTTAATTTGAATGCAGTTCACATCAAGAATCAAATGCAGAGCTGTGAATGATTTAGAGCTTCTGATTGCATGTCTTTGGAATGTGGGAGGAAACAGGAGCACCTGGAGAAAACCCATGTCAACACTGGGAGAACATTCAAATTCCACACAGAAAAGGCCACAGCCATAAACGGGACCCTCAACTGACCACACTGAGCCACAATGCTCTTAAAAGGGACATTGTTTTAGGACATACCAGACTTGATTGACAAAATAGAGCTGAAACTCACAAGCTTCAGCTCTACTTTGTCAAACTATCAATCTAGCCTGTATAGATTCTACTGTGTATATATATATACACACACACACAAATGATCTATCGTTTGTAGTCATTTTTTTTCTCTTTGTGGACATTTTGACCAGCTTTACAACAAGAAATGTCTCTTCATACAGATGTTTAGTCTGGTGGCCCTGGGCCTGCATGCAGTAGGCCCTATTTAATCCATTCTAACAAGCCAACTACCTATCACCTTCTGATTCTGGTAGGGGCCAATCAGATTCCAGGGGGGCTAGGTCACCCCTTGGGTCCCCACTGCCAAACAGTTCAGTGCAGTTATACCATCTCCATTTTGTATGTACTCCTGTAGCAATTTAATTGAATCACAAGCAATTTAATATTGACAAAACCTCAAAAAATACACATTGACATTGTTAAACAACACAGTCACATTAATACAACTTAAAAAACTTAGCGTAAATAAATTAACAAAAAAGCTTCAACAAATTGTAAAAGTGTCTGAGAGGAGGAAGGAAACCTAATTTGAAGGAAACATGGTGCAGTAGTGACAGTCCTGGACACAGGTTTTCAGTCTTTTATTTGTTCAAACATCCTATAAAAATAAAATAAACATGAATCCCAGATGCTAATTATACCGGGGTTGTAAAAAAAAAATACCATGAGATTAGGAAATCCATTTATTACTGTTCTTCACTTTTAGCAAATTTTTCAGTTTCACAAAAAGTGTCCTTTATAAAGCTGGGTCTGATGTGCACTATGTCTCACAGATGCAGTTTCCCTATCAAACATGTCCAGCTGTAAAGATGCCGATGATGATGTAGCTCAGCTTTGCAGGAAGAAACCCTCTGCTCGAGCTGACCAGGGGAGAAGTCGAGGAGAAGATGGCGTTGCTCGCATTCCTTGGCGCCAACATGTTACAGATGTTCCCCTCACAGCAGGATGAGCACATCTGAGGGATGAGATTTAAATGTTCGGATTGCGTAAAATATTCGAATATATTTTTTCGCAACATCAATATGAGGTTGTTAATGCAGCTTAATCTTAATCTACATACCTGATAGCCATTATCGGTGACATCAGCACAGCCAGTAAACAGACAGTCCTTCAGGGTCACACAGCGCTTTGTCACAGACACACTGTCGCCATGGTTATCCATCATGTGGCGTGTGTGACAGTATCTGGCATCTGGAAGACATGACACGCCTTTATTTGAGGATTATTTTACTACCTCATGTCACTCAGACAGTATCAGAACATAGTGATGTGGATTTAGAAAATCAAACCCCTCTAAAATGTCATATATTCAGATTACACTCTCCTTCATATTTTAGAAAAATTGTAGAGTTTGATGTCCCAAAATTCCATTCTGGTAATCCCACTATGCACACATAGAAGTAAATGAGAAAGCGCTAACGTACCTTTTGGACAGTAAACATCCGGTGCCCAGCGATTACACTCATAGTTATCTGCAGCGTCTTCACACGTGAAGCACTTAAAGCCACCAGGATGAGGTGTAGCTGTGGAGAACAGAGTTCTCAGAGTTTATGATGTCTGATAGCGACATTCAGGGTTTGATTTTAAACATTTGTGATGTCTTCATTGAACATTTTCGAGCCCTTCTGAAACGAGTATATTTACATGTGTGTTACAAAACGTAAGCTCACCAGAAACTGCTCACTATATGTGTTTGCTTGCTAACAGATGTGCAAAAGAAATGTAAATAGCCTTTAATAATGAGTGAAAGGTATTGTGGGCAAACTGAAAGTTCCACCTCAGGACCTCCTCTCAGTTGTCTGACTTTATAATTGTGATTTTATAATTGTGATTTACGATCCTGCCACACCTGGGCTCTGCAAATCTGTGTGACGAGCAGGGGCCCCCTGGCAGGAAAAGAACTATACAAACTAGCTTATAGTTGTGAGGACTGTTTCATTAGTGTGATTGCTCAATGGCACTATTGTTTTCTTTGCTCTTTATTAATGGGATTGCTGGCGTGACGCTGTGACTGTCTCCATGCTCTGGGACAATAACAAGACGCTGTTAACTATTCTCATGCCCCACGTAACATGTCAAATTCTTACATAAAATATTTGTTTTCCAGACAGTATCTCTGAATGATCATCTGTTTACTGTACTGCTCCGACACAGTGATCCAACAAGGAGTTGTTTGGCCTTCCCTTTGGCAAGAATCACATCTGTACTGGGTACTGTTTCATCTGGGACAGCTATAGGTCTCGGGGTCAGCCACTTTTCAATCACAGGACAAAGCCATGGCACGCACGCACATACACACACACATCTTTATCACTTTCAGTTCCCAAATGTTTTGTCTCATGGTCCTGTTGGAGGCAGATTTGAACAAATGTTTTACATTCAAAACACACATGATGCACATAGTAATATTATGCTCCTACTTGAGGGATGCAGCAGGATGATGTCCGTCATGGTGAAGTCCCGTGACTGGACAGTTTTCAGCCAATCAGCAATGTTGGTCATTAGCAGGACCCAGGCCACTGTTAGCCAGGCCTCCATCATTGTCCTAAAGTTCCTTCATGCACTTTTCTGTTTTAGGCAAAATATGGGAGAGAAGGGACCATGAGCAGCTGAAATACATCACAGAAATGGTTTTAAATACATCCTCAGGAACAGTATAATAATAAATATAACTAAAAACTAATTTAAAAAAAAAAAGATGTGTTTTTGTTATAATTTCATAGTTACACTGAATGGAGAATATGAAAACAAATGTCTTCTTGAGAGAAAAGCGAAGCCAACATCTAATAATAGAAGGAATTAGTCTATAAAAGTGATCAGCTGTGTGTGCTGCTCATGCTGTGAGCTCGCTTTATTATTTAAATGTCAAAAGGAACCCTGCCAGTCTACAGACAAATGACAGAAAGACATCTATTATAACTGTTATTAACACTGTCACTTCTGACACAAATGTGAGTTATGTTTCAATTACAAGACCTTTTTGCCCTCTGGGAATTTAGCCATTAGTCCTTGCTTGCCAGATGGTTTTTTTTTTCTGTCATGCAATGGGTCATTTATTGGTAAAACCGAGTCAGCATGTTTATTATCTTTTACTCTGACTCCTTTTAAACTGGAGATCACAACAGCAGGTCTGCTAAAGAAAAATCGTCCTATTCTAGACCTTCTTTACGTCCAAATCGGTTACTTAGCCAAACAGATTCACTGCTCCATTAATAAAATGCCCACATCCCTTATTCTGAGACTGACTTTGTTGAGGGATTCAAGAAATATCCTCTAAGCTGCCATGGTAATCCTTTGAAACATCACTAAATCAGGTGCAACTATGCCCATCTTTATTCGGCAGGAAACAATTTGTTTTTAATTCCAGAATCCAAAGAAGGATTTGACAAGTCAGTGACAAACATGCACTGTGTAACGACTACCTCCCTAACGTAAACGTCTCTCCATAGCCTAAAGGTGTGAACCACATTCAGAACATCTAACAGCTTATTACTTCAAACAGTATAAAGTATCATTTCAACGCCGGCAGATCAAATACACTTTAAGAGGTGGCATTCCTGTTCGCAAATATGTGCATGCTTTGTGACCATATGAGAAATAATTCACATACAGTCATGTGCCCTTGATTTATAAAGATTAAAAGCAGTATTTGTTTGTATGCAAGAAAAAAAAGTGTCTGTTATTGATGTACAATTGGAATGTAATCAAAATTAGCTTTGGTACATGCTTCAGCAACTCTTTTCATTATTATTAACAGATTATTAGACATACACAGGCTATTTTATATTCTATATTCATTGATAACATCTAATAGTATTCAGTCACAGTCCAGGCAGAACACTCTCTATAAAAAAATGCTCTTTCTAGATTCACTGAGACGTCAATCAATTAATTAAATACCAGATGACCTGGTTTTGCCTCTGAATTGAGATCGGTAGCGTAAGATCAGCAAGTTCAGATGCCTCTGACTCCATTTTATGTTTTGTCCTCAGGCGTTGTGCTGGCTGTGTGGTTGTAAATACTTGTTTTCTTAGCATTATACATGCCCCAATAACGTTGATCCATGTCTTTTCTGCAGACAGAATAACCACACTGTATGTGCTGCACACGGCATACTCTAAATTCTGGTATCAAAGGCTCTGATTATAAAATAATCAGTTCAACCACATTGAAGAATTTTACACAATACATAATATTTAATAGTTAAATGACTTTGAATGCTATGCAAATGAATTGGACTATAATGAACACAGAAAACCACCGTATATTCAGGAAGACAGCTTGATAGTATCTAGAGCTGAAGAGATTAATCAATTCATATTCATATTTTTTTAAGCAAAAATGAAGAGTTGCTGGTTTCTTAGTGTATGACAATATTGCGGTTTGGACCGAAAAACAAGACATTTCAATAGGTTAACTTGGGCTTTGGAAACTTGGGATTTGCATTTTTTCACATTTTTCTGACGTTTTATAGATCAAATAATGAATCGACTTATCGAGAAAATAAACAACCCAGCACCTGAGGGGAATGAATGTATAAACACATGTATAATAACTTTTTCATTGAAAGCTTAAGTAAGTTGATGTCTGTGTCACTTGTTGGAATACATTTTTATTAATTGCAGTATTGAAAAAAATTAATCACATTTTTTTTTATCTACCTTGCATTACAGAAGTTGAGTTCTGGAAACGTAAAATACATGATACGGTATTCAGAGAAGTATTTCAGTCCATGGGCTTGCATTCATTAAGCTCCTCAGAGCACCAGTGCTACTGTATAGCTCATAATGATATTCTGTACGCTGAAAGGAAAACTTGAGATTAGCTCTCTAACTTTGAGCTGTCTGAGAGATGCCGGGTCTTGCCTGTAGTAAATTTGGAGTGCGGGGATTAGGTACAATAGCTCCCTGTAACGACTGGAGAGGGATGGAGAGGGTTTATATCACTCAGGGTTCAATCGGCACCGACCAACTCCTTTGGGTCGCAGGACTGAAAGAATCTGAAGGAGAGCAGGTTTTAAATCTCTCTGTCACCCCTGACAACGGGGGATAAAGTCTGCAGATTGTGAGTGTAAAAGTGATGAGTGTGGCTGACACATTGATGGCATTTTGCAGACACTACTGCAATAATATCTGAAAAGTTGCTCTTTACTGTAGTTTCAGTTTGGTGGTGATGCAGCAATCTCAGTGTCACATTTTGTTCTTTTATCCAGAAAATAAGAACCAAGAATGTGATTTAAACTGCTGTTTGACTCATGACCCCGCCTGTAACCTCTTCATACCAGAGATAAGTTATAGGCTTATCTGCCAAGTCCAATGCTATGCCTTCAAGTGCTGTCAGAGATATCATATTTATGACTGAAACACACATGAATAACCCAAAACATTGTAAATATTACTGGGTAAGTCCTCTTCGTCCAATTCTTGACTCTTTTTGCATGGATGCTGAGGTGTTATTTGTGTTAATTGCTCGTATTTGGGAATATTTGGGGAATACGTTTATTAGACATCAGTTGCCCTTGTGTGCATTTTGTCTCACTTAGAAATGGAAACCATTTAAATGTGCAGAAACACATGTTTACAACTTAGAAGGTATGGTGTTAGGAATATATAAGGAATTGATAAAGGCAGGTTTACTGATGGACCACACAGAGAAACAGATAAATGGGTTAAAATACCCTGAGGCCTCTGTAGTTGTTCAAACTCATTCTGTCAAAGTTGAATGCATCACATAACTGTAGAGTAAAATACGTTGGTAGCTTTGGTTAGACCCTACCAACAGAGCAAAGATCACTAAAAAGTGATCTAGACGGTAAAACAAAATGACAAATGTGAACTATTTCATTCCTTTGATGATGTAAAATTGCTCCATGTTGGTCATGCGTGTCAAAAGAATACAAGATTTAGGCCACCAGGGTTGCCTTTGAAGTTCAGCCGATCAGCAGCTCTCATATGGCAGGGGCTTAACTTCTGTGATACAACTGCTCATGTTTTTTCCACTTAGACACTGAGGTCAGAGATACATGACTGCACCAGAGAAATGACAGTAAGTGTTGCTGAATTCTCCTGTCTTAAGCTGTTTAACACTTCACTGTTGACTGAAACACCACAGTACAGTGTATGATAACTAACCCTAACCCAAGATTTATTCAGACCTGTGGTTAAAGTGTTAGCTAGTGAAGTCAAGCCTCCCAACGTACACACAAATACACAGACTGTAGTAGCAACACTACAATGTAAAAATACTGCAACAAATGATAGTCCTGAATTTATGCACTGAAGTAGAAGTTATAAAAACGTAAAAACTGCTAATTATGCAGCAGAATGTCCTCTTAGTGTTATATTATTATATACTATAGGCTATTAGTGTTACAGTGTAAGCAGTATTTTGATGTAGTTGGAGATAAGGCTACTGTACAAAAAGTATTTTTATACTGCTGGGTAGTTGAATCATATTCTATAGGGTGCACGTGTTTTATGTAAATTCTGAATCTGCAAAGTAACAAGTAGCTTGTTGTCGAGTAAATGTAGTGGAAAATATAAAAATATTTTCCTCTGAATTGTAGGGGAGATAAAGTATGAAGTAGAATAAAATGGAAATCAAGTACAAGATTCGTATAAATGTGTCTTACAGTACTTAGTTACATCTACTCATTATAAATAAGTCTTTGACACAAAGTCCTAATGAACAACCTCACAATCAATGCACAGTGTAAATATACTGTAGGCTACATATACAAATGTGTGTCAACTACATTTAAATGGAACTAATTTTAGAAAAATACACTCTATGCACTCTTGTGTCAGCGTTCATGTGATTAAAGATGCCTACTCAAACTGCGCTCCAAATCTCTACTACTCTACACATAAATGAAATCAGCCTAAATAATTAATAAAGTCTATTTATGTGACTACCCGAGCGCTATTAAATAGTACAATTAAACTGCATTTGATGTTCACACTAATGATGTAATGTAATATATCATACATGACGATTATTAAACCTAATAATTATTCTCAGAAATATGACTGCAAACAGAATTGAATCCCACGATCAATTCATAAGTGGATCCCAAACATAATATCCTCGATTCATCTTAAATTAGCGCGCTTAATTAAACCGAAGCGTGACATTTACTAACGCATTAACACTGACTTAATATGCTTACATAGCCACTCTATGGAACTTTATAATACAACTCACCGGCTTTATTTCCTCGATAAGCCCGCAGACGACTTGCAGCGCAGATGAAAATCAGAAACTACTGTACTGCTCCGACCTGAGAGAGGAGGGTGCTGCAACGTCACTGGCACGTCATTACTACTCCCATCAGCAACAATGCAGCTGGATCAGAGATGCTGCTTACGTTTTCTACACTTTTTATGGATTCCATCAGTAAGAAGTGAACTGACATTGTCTTTATAATCCAGTGGTGTCATGTAGCAAAGCCGTTTTTTTTTGAAGTACTATACCTGAGTTTAATTGTTTCCCTTTTGCTAGTTTATATTTCTACTTTACTACATTACCGAGGCAAATATTGTACTTCTTATTCAACTACATGTATCTGATGTTACTTGGCGCATTGATACTTTACACACAAAACATGTGATCACTGTTTAAAACATCTTTTTAGATTAAACTATCCAACGCTAGGCTTAGAAATTGCTCCACCTCTACCAGCTGTAACCTTAATAGTCTTCTTACACACTGATGTTAATGCATCAGTATTAGGCTAACTATCCTTCAGGTTCCTCACCTTCAGATTCAATTTATTCACAAAAGTTAAAAGACAAGTACAATCACAAGACAATATGCACATACTGTATGTGAAATCGGACACCCTGGTAAGCTATTTAAAGCTTGTTTAAAGGGGCCCATACTAGAAAATAATACACATTAAAAATACAATCATATTGTTTTAATAATTAACAAAGCCTATGAACCACAAACATAATATATGATATAGGCCTAACACTCTGCAATTCACCTTTTTAGAGTTTAAGTTTGCTTCTACAACACACAACATTGAGTGATGCAACCAATACATGTTTAACAAACATCAACGTTTTTCATTTTAAGGCTAAAATCAGGGTCTTTCAGATATGTAAAATGAATGCTTAAGGGATATTGCTCAGGATCAAAAGAGAACTATAATGAGCATGCATTATTCCTGTAGGCAAATTACAACAAGACCCTTCAAACCGCTTGCTTATTCACATTCCCTGAGTGAAACATTACGCTGCCTGTGTGGACAGACTCATGCAACTTATCAGCGACAGGCAGCAGCCCTCTGACCTGTCTGGATATGGGATCCCTGACAGGAGAGCAATGAGGACGATAACTACCCTTGTCAAACAGAGGAATTTAAGCATTTGCACACAGATGTGCCATGATATCTGGACAGATGGCTGGTCGATCATGAGAAAAGCTTTCAGCAAGCACCTCAGAAACTTGCACTGCTCAGATGACAAAAACGGACAGAAAAAGACACCTGTTGTGTAAAGGATCAGTCAAATGTAGGCTATGCTCATGTTGGATATAAGGGATTAAGGGGCTGTAACAGGTCTCCTGGTTTTGTTCAGCCATGGGGGCTTTAATTTAGGCTATATATTGGATCCCATTGTGCAAATTGTAATAACTCACTGAGTGAGAGAGTGTGTGTTGGAGAAGTGGCTCTAGGGTTTGAGGGTGTTGTACACTTAACAAATTGCAAAGTTCATTGAGCCAAATTTGTGATTTTAGGCTATATAAATAAAAAATGACTTGACACTACTGGAGAGGCACCCTTTTCAAGCTATGAGGCGTTTACAATAGCAGGATTTAGAGCTGCAATGTTGTAGTTGATTAATCAATGAGTCCATCGACACAACATTAATCAGCAATTACTTTTAAAACCGATTTATCCTGTCACTAATTTTTAAAGCAACTCTCCCACTTCTAGTGAGGACTTGCTGCCTTTGATTGAAAAGATTGGCACATTTATTGTTAAGGAAAAATAAATCATCATTAGTTGAAGCCCTTAATTTTAATGAGTGTGTTGAAGGGTGGAGGTTGATGATGATTCTTCTAGCTTCCCATGGCTGGAAGGGGGTCACAAAACTTCCAGTTGGTATTTACCATTGGAGGTATTTACCATTGGAGGTATTTACCATTGGAGGTATTAAGAGAACGTATTTACGCCCTTGGCTGGATCAAAATAGGACGTTGCGCGCGCAACCACCGCCATCTTTGAAAATCAGGAGGTGTGTGTGTGCACAGCACAGCATCAGCGGTCCACAATCCTTCTCCCCAAAGTTAGTTTAATTAAGATAACGTTACATAAACAACTTTGTCCGAACATGGCTAACCGAAATATGCAGCAAGCAAACATGCAAAGCTGTAATTCTCCTCAACAAGCGAAGCGCGGGACCGACTCCCCGGCCCCGGAGCAGTCACCGGCGAACAAAGACAGCCCAACGCCGCAGCAGCAGCAGTCACCCGCGGCCGAACAAGGGGAAGTAGCCGGAGAAGGAAGCGAAGAAGGCCGGGAGGAAATGACTCTGGATATTACGAGTTTTCGGAAGCCCGGTGAGAAGACGTTCACCCAGCGCTCACGTCTTTTTGTCGGAAACCTCCCGGTGGATATCCCGGAGGAGGAGTTCAAAAACATGTTTGCTAAGTATGGGAACATTGGCGAGGTTTTCATCAACAGAGACCGGGGTTTCGGCTTCGTTCGCTTGGTAAGTCCTGTGTGTGTTGTTTTTTTATTCTGAAACTTACCTCCCCTAACTAACGTTAACGTCAGTATATGTTTTTGGTTTTAATATGTGGACCGACATTTCGTGGCTAAGAGGAGCGAACTAAGCTGCTATGTTAGCAAACACACAAAGTGCTGGTTGACTTATCAACCAGCACTTTAAATCGATCAAGTTATTTGTCACGACTTGACACCATATGCTTGACACCCATATTATAATAACCATTCATCTTACATTCATCCGTAAAATGTGATGTAAAAACAAACTGCAATCTTTAAATATTTGCTCAAAATATTTCACATTAGATTTTCTATAAACTTGGAGTTAGTATATGCTGGTTATTATCAGTTGAAGTGACTTAATTGTGTATCACGATGTCTCAATATATGATTTCATCACGATACGATTCTATTGAAAGGCGAAAAAGAAAATATCATATTGAATTATCACCCAGCCCTACATGGGTGCAAATTCTGGACTGTCAAATATCTTTAGGATAACAATTTGAATACAGTTTATCTGCAGCCCTAACAAATGCCATAATGTCATCATCCCCCCCCCTCTCTTGTCTTCAGGAAACCCGGACGCTGGCAGAGATTGCTAAAGCTGAGCTGGATGGGACTATTTTGAATAATCGACCAATCAGGATCCGCTTCGCTACACACGGTGCTGCGCTTACAGTGCGCAACCTGTTGCCTGTAGTAACAAATGAACTGCTTGAACAGGTATACTGGACAAAAGCTATAAAATCTCAGAAACTCAACAGATTGGGATGTTTGTCAATTGTACTTCCTGTGTCTGCTGCTCTGTGGAATTGCTGATTTCTTTGCAGTGATAAGTAATCTGAAATCCACCCTCTACCATCAGGCGTTTTCTGAGTTTGGGCCAGTGGAACGGGCTATTGTTGTGACAGATGACCGTGGTCGTCCCACTGGGAGAGGCATTGTGGAGTTTGCAAGCAAAGCAGCTGCACGTAAGGCCCTGGAGCGCTGCAAAGAGGGAGCGCTGCTGCTGACCACGTAAGGAGTGTGGGCATGGTGAACACAGAACTGGCTGGGGTTGAATGACTTTGTGGTTTTGGTGTTTTAGTTGCATAATGAAGGTTTAGTTTTTACCTACTCATCCCAAATCAGTTAAACCTTATGCTTGTACAAAAACTAATTACTTATGAGGCATTTTGTCCTTTTCTACTGCATCATCTTTCTTGTAATATCACAGGTTTAATTCAGTGTTGTTTCTGTTTCTTCAGCACACCTTGTCCAGCCATTGTGGAGCCCTCGGAGCACTTTGATGATGAAGATGGACAGCCTGAAAAACTGCTGCAGAAGACTCCAAAGTACTACAAGTAAGTCAACAAGTTATTTGTAGTTATCTTATAGTGCAAATTAGGGCTGGGCAATATATCAATATTATATCGATACCATGATATGAGACTACATATTGTCTTAGATTTTGGATATCGTAATATCGTGATATGACAGAAGTCTTGTCTTTTCCTGGTTTTAAAGGCTGCATTACAGTAAAGTGATGTACTTTTCTGAACTTACCAAACTGTTCTAGCTGATTTTTTATTTGCCTTTACCTCACTTGGACATTATGTCCACATTACTGATGATTATTTATCTAAAATCTAAGTGTGAAGATATTTTGTTAAAGCACCAATTGTCAACCCTAGAATATCGCAGCAATATCGATACCGAGGTATTTGGTCAAGAATATCGTGATATCTGATTTTCTCCATATCGTCCAGCCCTAGTGCAAATTCATGCATAGATTTTTGTTACATTAAAATGTGCTTCAGTTTGTTCATACTGTGGTTTGTTGGTTTTTGAACATTTTGAACTCCACAATGCTCATTCTGTCTCTTGGTCTAGGGTGGCTGACCGTAATCCACTGGAGTTGTTGTTTATTTTTGTATTATCTTTTTTTCCGCCAGGGAACGAGAGCAGATGCCGCATTTTGCCCAGCCGGGGACATTCGAGTTTGAATATTCGTCTCGCTGGAAAGCTCTTCATGAGATGGAGAAACAGCAAAGAGAACAGGTGGACAAGAACATTAAAGAGGCCAAAGAGAAACTGGAGGCTGAGCTAGAAGCGGCCAAACATGAACATCAGCTCATGTTAATGAGACAAGGTAGGGGCTGTGGGCCCGCTTTACTGTACTATGTACTTTAGTGTACTTGATATCTCACATTTGTTCAGGTGGGAAATCAAAACAATACCTGTTTGCAGTGTAGCTGCCTATGGTGATTGATTTAAACTGTAGGTCAGCGTAGGATTTAGCCAGCTGACTCTTTATGGATGTTTTATACATATATAATATCCGGCAGTGTTATGCTTTTATTATATACCCAAGGTAATCATCTTTACCTTCTCTCATTCATTTTGTTTTAGAGAGTAATGATGGGTGAAAAGGGGGAATGGGTTATGTCGCCTCAATTGAATAAATGTTAGAATTTGGTTGCTTATGTCGTGTTGCTCATTGTGATCTCTGAGTTATAGGAAATACTGCCTCATGCATGTTGCCCTTTTGTTTTGTGTTTTCGCATTTATTATTCCTTATATATCCATTCCTCTGCCAGTTCGTGTTACTCATGTTGTCTTCCTCCCTTCTTCCAGATCTAATGAGACGTCAGGAGGAGCTGAGGAGACTGGAGGAGCTCCGCAACCAGGAGCTGCAGAGGCGAAAGCAGATAGAGATGAGGTGTGTTTCCTTTCTTAAGCAAACCATTAGGACAGAGTGAGAGAGCTGTTGAGAGTCCCTCTTGTTTGATTTGGTTGTATTTTATTTGACTATTCTGTCTTTACTCTGTCTGGCTGCAGGCATGAAGAGGAGCGGAGAAGGAGAGAGGAGGAGATGATGCGACACAGAGAACAGGAGGACCTGAGACGCCACCCAGATGGCTTCAAACCAAACTACCTGGACAATGTGAGTACAGCTGGAATACATATATGCTGTCAAACACACTTAGAAACACACTAAAGACTGTCCAGTTACATTTTCACCTAGGGCTGGGCGATATGGAGCAAATCCAATATCACAATGTTTTTGACCAAATACCTCAATATCAATATTGTAGGGTTGACAATTCACACATTTTTACACAATGATTTTTGTGATAAATAATCATCAGGAATGTGGATATAATGACTAAGTGGTTAAAGGCAATTATAAGAACAGCTAGAACAAAATGACATCACTTCTGTAATGTACTACTGTAATGCAGCCTTTAAAACCAGGAAAGGAAAACACTTATATTATGATATCCAAAATCTAAGAAGATATCTACTCTCATATCATGATATCACAATATAATATTGATATATTGTCCAGCCCTATTTGCACTTTTGATACATATTAAAGTATTGTGCACACGCAAACAATCAAGAATCACACCAATCAAAGAGTAAAAGTTGGGTTAATACTTTATTATTCAACAAATGCGTACATGCCCTTTCTCTCTACTTTGCACATCGCCTTAGCACACACTGATCTTTTTAATTCTAGATAGAGTTTTTAGTTTGTTTTATTTCTGTGTCATGCCAAACATTTTGGCCCATCCCACATGGGATTACAAGACACCACAAATTTACTTATTTAATAAACATCTTCCTGTCGCATATACAAATCATTCGGAGAAATACATGAATACAAATATATACATATATACACATACATATATGTATATACACGTACACACACACACACCACACTCAAACAACAAATTCTCATCTACAATTCATCTCGATAAAGAGCTTTTAGATAGAAATCAAAAGAAAGTAGAAATACATAATTAAGCATACTTGCCTCCTATTTGCCTTGGTATGCTACATATCATAGTATATACTATGATATTTAGCATATACATACAGTATATACATATACTATGCACCATAGTGTGAAATGGATCTCAACAGCCTGTATAGTGTACATACTTTAGCAGTGTCGTTTGTAAGTTACGGCAGCATCCTCAGTTATTGGTCTTTGGTATTACAGTAGCTGCAGAGTTTATTTTTTTCTAGCAGTTTTTAGTCTGAATCTATAAATCTATTTCATTGAGGCATATCTTGGGGATTTTTTTTAAACGTGTAGTACACAAGAACCACTTGCCGAAAATGATTTAACTTGGTCCAGAGCCCAGTGTTAGGTTAGCAGCAGCCCCATTTCTTCATTTTTGTTTCTTTTGCATTTCCTACATTTTAGCAGCACCTTGACTGAATTGTGTTGCCTGTGCAGGATTTTCTTATTTCCTCATAGTTTTGTAGCAGCTTTCAGTCATGTCTATATAGACAACATTTTCCATCTTGTTGATTATTTGTTATGGTTTTGTAATAGTTTGTAATAGTCAGGCTGCCATAGTAACACATCACTGTAATACTGTAGTTCATTGTGTCAAACAATGCATGGGATCTCCACTAACCACAGATATTATATTGTTTCACTTTGACTATTTATTTATTTATTTATTAGTAATATATTACTATTATCTGTAAGTTGAATACTAAATCAATATTAGGCCTCTTCTTTTCATGATCCTGTTTTTTCAGAATCTTTCAGAACTGTATGCTTATGCACACCACCTTTTACAGGTGTTGCTTTTGTTTCCACCCCCTGAACAAATAAAAGAAACAAACCAATGCAAGGTCATAATCAAAGATCAGTGATTGGAACAGCACTTTTATGCATGCTGGTAAAGCAGGTTATTCATGGCTTAGAATTCTACAGTCTTGTGTGTAGTTTCTTTTCTATAAATGTGTTTTTCTGAGTTGTGATGTGACTGCACCTTTTATAGTAGCTGCAGTTGTCCTCTCTGTGTAAGTTTGAGGACTCTGTATTCATTATTTTCCTTGATGAACATTCATAGTTACCCTTAAATAATGATAGTATAGATCTCTTGTATTGCCAGCTTTACCTGTTAATTTGACAGGAACATGGTGGGATATATGAATAGAACCAGCCACTCCAACAGATAAGGAAACAAAAACGATGGAGCTTTGATTACGTGGATGAGAGTGGAATGTTTTGCTGTCACACTAAAAATATTTACAAATAACAGTTTGGCTTCTGACCCTAGATCATTTCTAGCATCTCGCTTAGGGCCTAGTAATTAATAAATTTATAAATAATGATTAATGGAACAGGTAATTAATTTACTGGCACAGTGCTCTAAGATCAATGAGCAGGTTTGTAAAAAAACAAACAAAAAGGATTCAAGTGCTAGTTCATACAAGTGGATTTGCAGTGAGAAAAAGGCAGTATGTAATCTGTATGATTTTATTTGATAAAAAAAAAAAAGTTTGAGTGAATTCCAGGTGCCTTATCTGTCAGTATGAGTGTCTGTTGGTGTGATATCTTGTTGATTTCTGTGTGATAACTTTTCTCTTCAAATCCTTTGCTCTGTTTAGAGGTCCTGTTGGAGTCTGCATCTTTACATGCATGTAACACACGCACACACTCAGAACTTTCATCTAGGACCATCTGTCCAATTCATACCAACTCCTTTATGGCCCCCATCTAACACTAATGATTAGTCTTATCAATTAACACACATAGTTTTGAGTAAGATACATGAGAAGTTTCATTTGTATTGTTTTCTTTTAAACTGAAGTGGCATGTGTGTTGTCTCATACAGTTGGTGTGGATTGATATATTAATAGAGTACATGTCAAATTTGACCTCCCTAACAGTGATACTATGAACTCTACATTAGTTTCCTTTGCCGTCCTGTCAATCATAAAATGTAATTTAAAGGTGTATTTTACACATTGGTAGACCACTTTGGTATAATAAAAATATATATACATGGTTTATCATGGGCTGTTAACTAATTGTTAGAGCACAACCTGCTCTTTCTGGCGTTATACTAGTTTGTGCAGGATAATTGTTAAAGACTGATGACTCCCAAAATATAAATGCTATCTGCTGCAATCTACTGCTTCCATTAGCTGCAGCTCATGCATTACTGCCCACAGACACATTTGAATCTGCCATGTCATAAATGTAAGTGGAACAATGATATAAGGTGTTATCACACTTTGAGCACATTCACATTACTACTTATTTTAATTGCAGCATATTGACCATTAAACAGGTAAGTATATTAAGGATACAAAGGTCGAGCATCTCAATATTTGCACAGTAATTTAACATAGTGTCCCAATTTTCCTTAAGGTTTGTGTGGGACAATTTCTGCCATTTCTGTAACTGTATAGTTTTGGCCCACCAAATTAAAGTTCCATACCTGACCATGGGTTACCAATTTGATCTCTGTGATATGTCTACATTTTCTACCTCCAACATAAGAGTATATACACATTTTAGAAGGTAGAGGTTGTAACTGTGCAAAATTCAATCCACCATTATTCTTTGTGATAAGATGGTGAAATGTATACTGTGGTGATAACATTCACTGACCCATTATAGTGAGTTTATAATTTTTCTTAAAAATAGTTTATTTGGTCATTGATGTCCAGTAGGTTTCAATGATATGGATTACGCATTGTCTAGATGTTTTAATTGGTTCATTTTCTTTAAAAAAAACGTTAGTCCTAAAGCAGACTCAATACAGGTCAGTGAAATATTGTTGAACTGTATTCACTTTGTGTGTTTGCAAGATTTTGTATGTGTGAAACGGAGAGAGAGGATTGTGTGTCAGTTTGTGTGTGTGAATGAAATGTATTCATAACTGTGTTTATTGTGAGAATGAATGAATGACCAGATGATGGAGCATCTCTGGTTTTGTGTTTGGGTCCTGAAACACCAAGCTGACAGGCGTCATTCAGCAGTTGCGTTATTCCCAGCACCATTTACTATAGTTAACCATTATCAGCACACGTGGGGCTAATGCATGTTGAATCTGCATCAGAGGCCGTCACTAATTTAGTGTTTTTTATCTTTATCTTTTTTTTGCCTTCACCCTTTCCTTCTTCACAAGAACAGACATAATACTACTGTTTATGTATTCAAGAGTAAAACAAGTACATTAAAATAGATTAACAGATGCATTCTGGTGGTCAGCTGTAGTCTTTGCTATGAGGTTGTTTTGTTTGTTGTTGCTAGGGTTGGGTACTGAACGCGGTGCCAAAAGGGCACCGGTTCTGACGTAAACGGTAGTACCGAGACCGAATAAGAACGAACATTTCGGTTCCTCGTTTCGGTGCCTGACTTTTTTTTTTTTTTCAGAAGCATCGCTGCACGGGACGCTACGTTACCGTTAGCTAGTAGCTGGATTAAACACAATGGTTAAAATGCTGACAGCTTGCATTAAGCGGTGTAAAGTGTGACTGTATTTCCCTGTAGAGATTTCCAACACCAGGACGTAACAGTCAGCAGCTGCCGTTGTCGGAAAAACAACACAAACGGTGCGTTCACTTGAAACTCGCCAGCCTTGTGGTGCATTTTACATTATTGTAAAATACCCTTTTCCCATCTGGTGGTTGTTTTTGTCGTTTACCAGCAATTTACTGGTGAAATAAGTCATTGTTATTACATTATTAATCAATCATTTCATTTTGACCATATGGCCTTAGCAATAAACAAGCCGTTCTTTAATGTCGCCAACTGTCGTTTTGTGCTCCTTTTTTATATTTTATGTTATATACATTATAAATATATGATATATATTTCGGTTCAGGCACCGTTTTAAAAGTATCTTAAAAGTCGCTAATATCTAGTTCAACTTGGTGGTTCAGGATCCTGGGCGAATGTTGTACAGATTGTTTTACACAACTTTTAATTTGGGTTGGGTCTAGAGGCTGACAAAAGTACATGCTTTAAACTCCTAAAAAAACATGTGAATTAAATAGCCTGATATGCTTGCTCCAGCTGATTTGATTAGTAGCCTCAATTTGCAAAGTGTCAGTGTGCATTAAGCTTGTCTGAGACCAGTAAGTCTACAGACCAGCAGGAGGATGGAAAATGTTTCTGCATTGCCAAAGTTTGAGTAGAGGCGAAGAAGCATTGAAGCTGAACCTTAAGTTCACCCTTTCCATCACTGTTAAATTCTTTAAATGCCACGGGCAATTTCTATCATCAGTTTTGTGTAGAAAATTAATACTTTTTCAGAAAGCCTATCCACTGAAGAATTGTACTTTAGCAGTTTTGTTCTGAAGGCTCCTTTTCACTTCTTCCAGAGAGAACAGGAAATGAGAGTGGGTGAGCTGGGCCCTCGTGGAGCCATTAATATGGGAGGTACGGGCATGATTGTGTAAAGACTGGTTGATTCAAAAGCCAGATCAAGTGACGATAATGAGTAAATTATTACTGCCTTAATGTCATTTATCACTATTATTTGTTTTGCATCCCCAGTGGCTCCTTTTCAACAAGATGTATTCACATGTTTGTAATGACTAAAGTAATACTTTGTATGTTTTGACTTCTTTTTTGGTGTAAAATGGACTTACAGGGGATGCAATGCAAAAGAAAAACAAAACCATAATACACCCCATGACAACATAATGTCTGTACTCACAGAATATACAGTGTACTGAACGGGGTTGTTTTTGTTGGGGCGAGGTTTTTATAGTTTGAGAAATATTTGGTCCCTGAGCTCTCATCCTGAATTGAAATTGAATTATTTAACTGTGATATTTATTAACTGTTGTGGCCTTTTGAGTTTGTTTTTACAGTACATTTTCAGGAAGAAACCTAAAGGCTGCAGCATTTATTTAGCGCTTATGATTTTTAAGTGAATCATAGCTGGAAATAAACAAAAATCAACAAGTAAAGACAAACGTCTGTTGACTTTGATCGGGTATGAAAATTGTAAAGTAAATGTTGATGTGCGGAGTGCAGGATGAGGGGCTGGGGACTGAGGTTTTGGTCTATAATGTAGGACAGATTGTTAGATATTCATGGTGGTTCTTCACCATACATTATTACCTAGGATTGCACATCATCTATATAAACAAAACTGCTCTGTTCCATTTGTATTTTTGTTGTTGTTGCACAAACAGTAGCATCCCATTTTTACTTAAAATGTGAGAGGGAGATATGGCATTGCTGTTTGTGTCATGTAATAATTTCTCAGGAAGGTTACAGTCTCATTGCGCCACACAGATCTTCAGAGGTTTTCCCTCTGCTGTGATTTTTCATTGCCTCAGTGGACATTTAAGCCACAT
Organism: Sander vitreus; assembly: GCF_031162955.1. Classification (NCBI taxonomy): domain Eukaryota; kingdom Metazoa; phylum Chordata; class Actinopteri; order Perciformes; family Percidae; genus Sander; species Sander vitreus. Next base: position 4,149,176 of record NC_135878.1, on the reverse strand, counting down.
ACTTCATTTATGTCATGATTTATTTGCTAAATCTGTTTCCATTGCAGCAACCTTTTTTTATTTATTTATTTTTTAACCTCAGCCAAGCATGAAAACCTTTTTGTGATATTTCAACTTTTTTTCAACTTTTTATTATTTACACCCCACTTCCGTTTTTTTTAAAGTGCAAATTGAAAATGCACATAAAAACAGGTGGATGGAATCCAAACTCTTACCTCATTCCTTATTCCTTCCTATGTTATAAAATGTTAATATCCAACACTGTATAGTGTGTTATGTCTGTAGCGCTTTTCACAAAGTGGGAGATATCGTTGGTTTGAGAAATTTCCAATATCTCTGACTCGAAGTCGGAGGCTGCTTGTAATTACAGTTCAAATGATAGTTTTACATCAGTCGTCATGTTGCAACACGTCGGGATTGTATTATTTAACATTTGAAGATCTGAATGGAAGTGGAGAATTCTGTTGTTTGAATGGGATATAACCTTTGATGTCTGTCCCGGTCTGACGGTTTTTTCCTTACAACTCTGAACGCTTCACGACTAAGATGATGTGCAATCCAAGGTTTAGTTAGCAAAAGATGTGGATGTTGGCACTTGGCCTTAAAGTTTAGGTGTCAAAGTAAGAACCTCTCATTATTAATTACACAATCTGCTGTCTCGGTCTATTCTGTCTGTAATGTCTACTTCAACATAATATATGACCTGTTTACTACTTTAAATGAACGTTGGTTTTTAGTTGTGTTGGCATATATTAGGGGTGTGCAAAAAAATCGATTCACATTCGAATCGCGATTCAAGCTCTACCGATTCAAAATCGATTCATAGAATTCAAAAAATCGTTTTAATATTTTTTTATTTGTTTTTAATTGTATGTCTACTGCAATCACATGGGAAAAGTAACTACATTTACATACTGTGAGTCTGAACCGCGATATCGAACCGTGACATTTTCTGAATTGTGCACCCCTAGCATATATATATATAAATATAAATGTTGATTTACAGAACGGTTTTGTAAAGGTCTTACTTCATACTGATAAATTGAATGTACTGTTAATGTGTTTTTTAAATGAGTAGCAAAGTAATAAAATAATAGTCCTCATCAGATGACAGAAATCCTATAAGCTGTCGACCAAAAGCCAACGTTAAATTTTTCTTTGAAGTCATTGAGATTAGTTGTAGTGTTCAGCTACCACAGGTCTTGCGGGGCGTTGGGGTACATTTAACTGACCCACCAAATAACAAACCAATGCTCCGTTGTTTTGCGTGTAGATGGCTATAACCAGGGGTCTCCGGGACCCAGTGGTAACCAGGGTCAAATGATGGGCATGAGTGGAAGGGGAGGAGCCGTTGGCCCAGAGGGAACTGCAAATATGGGGACACCATTGATGTCAGAGAATGGAGCCATGGTAATGTATCAGGAAAGAATTAGGAAGATATAGCTTGTCTCTCAATTAGTCTATCTTCAACTTGAATGCCATTTTCTTTATAGACCATACTACGAGAACGTGGCCTAATAACAGCACATTAGTCAAACCGTCTGTTTAGTAATTAAAAGTCATTGTTTGGCTTCTAAGGAATTCCTAAAAAAAAGTAGTTCTTGAATTTGAGCAAAGGCCTCCCTTTAGCCTTATTTTGAAGCAGAAGTAAACTATTACTATATTTGTAAAAACCTATATTAAGCTTTGACAATTTATCTCAAAACTGTAGACTTAACTAATAGTCTTATTCCTGTGTCTCCCTTTGTCTGCTTGGTTCACCTCACTCCCTTTTACTTTCGGATGGCGACACTTGGATCAAACCCTGACTGATGAACACTGAAATTGCTTTTCTGGATACACTGTATTCGTGTCTGACCCCCGGACACCATTTCCGTCTTTTTTGTTTCCCTGACTCCATGACACCCCAGCAAAACGATAGATACCTGCAGGGTGGATCAGTGGGGGGGCGACCAGAAGTTGAGTCCCCAAAGCAGCAGCAGCCGCAGCAGCAGCAGCAGCCGCCGCCGCAGCAGCAGCAGCCGCCATTAGGCCCTCAAGTTGGACCAGCCCCAGGATTCGGAAGGGGGAGTCCAGTAGGGGGAGTCTTTGATGGGCCAAATAACAAACGCCGCAGATACTAAGATACTTCTGATCATGGAGACACAGTTCTCGTGGATCTTTGTTACTGCCCCAAGCCGATCATCTTTTTCTGTGTTACATCGACCCACTTCCCTCCCTGTGGGAAATGTTTGATATGTTTTTTTTTGCCAGTTTTATTTTTCCTGTAAGGAAAGTTGTCACTGAGAGGCATCTATTTTGTGATTGATAAAACTACAGAGAAATGGTTTGTAGGTACACTTATTTGCAACATTTATACACAATATTTTTCCCAGCATACGTTTCCCCTCTGTTTTTTAAATGACACGGTTTGTGCTTTTTGTCTGCTGAATATTAAGTGTGCAAACAAGTTTCAAAGCATGTCAAGAAGCCCTTTGTGGGTAGACAACTTTGCAGTTGGTGGTGGTTACTATTGTCTTGGATACACTCTATTAAGCTGCTGTATGGGAGTGTTAAATTTAAATTAAGATGAATTAGTTTGGACATTGATTAGAGTCAAAACAAGATTGCTAATCTCTGAAACTGATTAGTAGAGTAAACCTAAAAATACTTTCCTGGGAGTAGGTAGTAGTTTGTGGTCCTCACATTAAAAATACTGTTACTCTTAGCTAATTGGATGTTCAATCATACAGTAAGTGAATGTTTCTGAAGCTTCAGTGCATCCTGTATTTGATGGTTAAGAGAAATAAAACATTTGTAGTAGGTTCTGTCTCTTTGTCATTTGAAAGAATTGTCATTTTCTGACAATTTTCTTGACTGAATAATACGTTTTTTTACGTCTGACCTGCCAATTCCGATATTGGCCCTTTCTGATTTTCTTTCTTTCTAATAACTGTATTTGACAGCATACGCAAACATTTGTGTTTATCAGTGTATTATCTGGAAAATAATGCACTTGACACACATTGCACATGCAAATTTTATGACTTGCTGATCAAATGCCACAAATGTCCCCACCACCAAGGTGTGGTCACCTTTTTATATGAACAATATTTTACTTTGTCTAATCAGGTGATCACAAAATATGTTAAACAAATAATAAGAAGACATTATGGTATCTCCATAGTGTTTATGTGAGTGTCCAGATATATTTGCTGTGTGTGACGTGGGTTTCTGTGTGCGTGACCAAACAAGATCTTCATTTCACTGGATCTGAGAAATGTGATATACACTAACCAGGTGTCAGATTCTAAGAATAGTTTTATAACAGGTAATTACATTTAATTTCTTCCTCTCTTGTATCTTTGCATTGTAAAACACACACACACACACACACACACACACACACACACACACACACACACACACACACACACACACACATGCACAAAGCACTTCTGCAAGCCTAATGATGTGCAGCCAGAAAGGCTAAATGATAAAATGAGAGAAAACTGCTGTGGGATGTTTTGGAGTGTATGTATGTGACATGTATAAGTTATATTTGTTTTTATAAGGTATTTCTGTGAAGCAAATCGTGTCGTGAGTCAATTTCAGACTACGGACTGAGATGTGCCCATTACCAAAGCTGGGTCACTCACATCATGATAATCTAAAGGCTCAAGTTATTTGTACTGCAAAGGCAGTTTATAGATTTCATCCATAACCACATATGTAGGCTACTTTTATTTGGTAAACCATGAATAACTTCAAAAAGAATTTAGTGCTTTCTATTGCTGCTCAGTTGGAAGTTAGAAGGCTGTGTATTTTTTAAGTAATTTCAAGGATGTCACGCCAGCCAAAAGGCAAATATTTGAGATATTGTGGATAGAAGAGCAAGTAAGACTTGATCTTATTTGCACTTTTAGACTTTTAGACTTGAGCTTATTGCTTATTGAGTCAAGAAAAGTTGATCTTGTAGGCTGTATGTCTTAACAAGAGCAGCCTTTGAGAAATTGGCCAGGTTTAATTGCCACTGGATTTTGTAAATCATATCTTTTGATCATTTGGAATAGCTGGTCTTTTGTCAGGAATTGCTCCACTGGTTCCTGGAAATCACTGTTTGGTATCAAATGCATTGTTTGCTGAAGCATAGTTTGATCGTTAATATTTTGTAATTACCAAAATATGATTTGCATCATCTGATGAGCCAGTTTTGGTTTTATTTGTTATTGCTCATTACAGGTTTTGCACAAATATATATTTGAGAGGCTATTTGAATAACAGTTTATGAAATGTCACTTTTAGTTTGATGCTCAGAATATTCAACAGAATATTTGTTTGAAATGGTCTTCTTTCTCATCTGCTATAGGTCCTGTTTGTGTCCTGCCTCCAGTGAAGGAATAGGTAAACACACACACACACACACACACAGTGTTTACAACTCTGCAGGTCCATTGTATTGTATTTTAAATGATGTGGACATCAATATTTTTAATAAGATATAATTTTGTACCGCAGCCTCAGACCCCATTAATAAATACCTAGGGTTGATACAAAAGCTATTGTCCTCAAATGCCAATTTGGCCTACAGACAGCAGACAATGATTAATAAATATAAAATGTGTATGTATTTTTTTTTTTCTTGTAATTTGAAAGTAAACGTGACATGCAGAACAAGAACAGTAGGGCTAGGATGAGGTCATCAATGAAACAGACAAATACACAGGTACAGATACACAGGGATTTCGTCAACGTTACCTCTTGGTATTACAAAAAAGAAACCAGAAGGGCACTCGGAGAGCGTAGACCTCCGCCAAGGCATAATCTATCTCACAATGTTAATGCAGTGTGTATTTTCCCAGTCTGGAACTCATTTTTCCAATAATTCCAACACCACATGAGTGCAGCACAAATGCCCTATCTCACAATAGGCTCGTTCGAGATGAACTGCGCCCCGCCTGTACAGTGGATGAGAGCAGGCGGCAGCAGCCGGGGGCGGTGACAAAAATCGGCTGTCAAGTTGGACAGTTTCCAGCCGATTCCTATGGATTCTAGCAGCCTTCAGGCTGAACAGGAGGTCACAGAAACACTGTAGTCCGAGTCCGATTTAATTAAATGTTATCAGACCCATATATCAGCTTGTACACAGTCTCCAGTTTTAATTGTGACAGAGTAGCTCTCAAAATGGCTCTACATGTGATCTGTTGCTGATTTTAATTAACAACACACTGTAGATGATCTGTAATCTGAACAGATTTAGTCTCTCTGACTTCTAAACATACATCAGCCACACATGTGTTCTGTACAGAATAAGCCTTTAAATCAGACAAATAGCAGTTAAAATCCCTCCAATTCAAAATCAATAAAAAGTTTATATAAAATGTCATCATGTTGAGTCGATTCTGAACCAATCAGCTGTTAGATCAGCTGAGAGGCCGGCGTTTCCCAGCATGCCCTGGGTCCGCCTGGGTCTTGCAGTTGGTGAAAAACAACTGCGCTGCCTGCGTCTCAGAACTGCGGCCTCCTTGATCTCGTGAGGTTATCGTTGCCCACGTTGCATGACGTCGGGATCAAGTCGGACACAAATCTAACCGGCATGCATTGGGCGGCAATCACCGGTGATCGATTCTGCACAGACTTGGCTCATCTGGAACGAGCCTAGTGTTAATGAAAGTGAAAAATAATTTGTGTATCCGCCCCGGGATTCAGATCCGCTGCAGTAGGTTTTCCGTAATCTTACGGACTGACAAACAAACAGACAAACCGAGCCGAAAACATGACCTCCTTGGTGGAGGTAATGAAGAAAAATGGTTAAAGTCAGTGTCTATTTCCTGAGAGTAACAATTTCATCCAGTATTTTTCACCCTTGTCTCACTATAGTTAAACATTGTAAGTCATATTTTCCATGAAGTATAGTTGGAGAGGGGCTCATTAGGTTTTTTTTTTATTGGTTTTTTTTACTTGCAGCCATAAAGAACCTCAGAAGGTACATAATCACTTTTACACAAACCTTTAGGCAGATCTCATATTGAATATTCACTAGTGCATACGGGATGAAATCTTTCAAAACTTTAAGCAAAGTCAGAGCATATGTACTGTATGTATGAGTCTTTGAACATAATTTCAGTAGAGAGTAGAGACGAGTCAGCACCGACAAACTGTCCCGGAAAAGTCAAGGACCATCGTCAGTTCCCTGTACTGTTTTGTTACATTTTGATACAATAAATCACCACGAAATTAAGACATTTTTTGTCATTGTGGTTCCTAGCAGCTCATAAATAGTAGCAGTTGGCATTCCGCATTCAACGTTCAGTGTTCCACTGCTGTTAATCTCTGTTGTTCATAAGTACAAATCGTTATTAAAAGAAGAGGAATCCGTAGTTCAAGTAGATGACATTTATACAAGACATAATGTAATTCCACAGGTAGGTTTTTAAACATTGTATTGTATCCACATTAAATAAAGATTTATAAAAACCATGTCTCTGATGCCTCTGATTTTGACCTTTTGTCCTGTTACTGATGTAAATGATTTGCTAATTGATTTTATGTAATTCCTGAGTTTGTTAAAACATTTCTTGTTTGTAGATCACTTTTTCCTGCCCTATTAAACGTGTAATAATAAACCGATAACAGATAAAGAGATTGGATGCTGTACCAGTAAACTAGATGAAACCCTCAAACATTTGATTTGTTAATTGGGTCATGTCTGTAATTGATGAACAAAGATAATTGTTATATCGTGGCAGGATCTTTTTTTCAGAGTTTTTGGTCCATTTGTAGAAACAGAACAACTTGTATTGTGTTATATTTATTAGCAAGCAAAAGTTGTAAAAAAAACCAAAGTATTTGGGGCAACAGCCGATGTCGGTTGGATGGCTGCGGCTCAGAGGTATAGTTGTACTGTACTGATTGTATGTGACAAATAATAAAGTTTCTTCTTTCTTCCGGTGAAGGTCATTGATCACTAACCATCTTATTTTTGTTTTTATTTAATCAATCGGCATTTCATCCTTCAAACTCACTGGGCTCTTAGAGGATGATTGTGTATAGGTTGCAGTGAGACATGAATGATAACCTTTCCCTCCAACATTTGGACTGCCTGTTTGATACAATCAAAGCAAACAGACTGATGCTTTAAGGGTGGTAATAGTGTGTTTGTAGCAGGAAGGTTGGGAGTCAGAGAGGAGGGGCGCGCTGCTTTTCTTTGCCATGCCGAGGGCTGTTCATTATCAACACAAGGGAACGTAATCATTAAAGTGATCCAGTTTTAACGGGGCTGATTGTGGCCAATTTGGGGAATGAATACTTTGTGTCTTTCACGTTCTGGCCTTGTTCTGCTTTAGCCCAGTTTTTGGCCCACTTCTGTTTCTAGAAGGACAATCGATTTTGGGGCAACATTCTTTTCCTTATGAATATGTCCTTTAAAAAATCTCTTTGTCCAGATTTCCTCCCTCCATATGGTCAGGTTTACTTTTATCAATTTTGTATAGACCTAAATGAATAATTACTTACTTTAAGTGTTTTATTACAGCTTTTGGGGCATTAATATCTGCTTTACAGATCAAAAATGATGTCTCTTTGTAGAGTTAATTGACAGATTATCAATTTATTTAAAGTTTGAATGTGTCCTACATTACAACCTTACGGCCTACATTGCAGTCAGTACTATTCCTGACAGTTTCCCAGAGACACTGGAATCTAATAATGTGTCTTCAGACTGATGGAGAGCCTGAAGCTACTGTACTGACAGTGAGCATCAGACCCATAATCTGATAACGGATCTAAATAAATTCTTTTAGCTTAGAGAATCTTCACAGGATTCCCTTTAGTTTGTTTATCGGCACTGATTTGAACCCTTGTGTTTTTTATTGTAGTTTGGGCTGCCACAAAATGTGTAAACCTTTTGCCCCTAATGCCCAATATGTAGAACAAGTACTGCGGTGGCAATCCTTGCCTTTGCCACAAACTGCACTTGTACATGTGCAAAGTGTATTTTCTCCTACTTAGCTCATATTTTTGCCTTGTTTCTTTTTAAATGCTTCACATTTTCCCTCTTTAGGCCTCTAAAAATCCTTCAAATGAAAGGATCTATGCAAACAAATAGCCTTTGTACTCCCCCAGAAAAACTTATTGTAGATTATATTGACTTTTCAAATAATAATGTAATGCATGTGTATTTTTGTTTAAATATGTAATGCTAAAATATTTTCCAATAAACCACGAATGGTATGTAAGTTTAGCTTTTTTGTTTCAGGGGATGAGGAAATATTAGCATAAATATATTACATAGTTAAAGTCAATATTTAACTTTTATTCAACTTTTCATTGGATGAGGTGAGATCATGTTGTCACCTGGTTTAACAAGCTTCTAAAAAAAGGGCTGTATAAATCTAATCTACTAACATAATGATCTTGTTTCTGCTAATAGACCGCAGTGAATTGTGGACTGATCATGTTGATTGAAATAATTCTTTTTTTCTAATGCAGTTTGGTGGCAGTAATCAAACTTGTTGACATCCGCAGATTTTTGTTAACAAGGTGATTCCCTTATCAAACAACTAGTCTTACCTAATAATCCTCTTTCATTTTTTCTTTTAGCGTAAATCTGATTTGTCTGCTGTATGAATGGAGTAATTTGGTTAAAAATAGATATTTTTTTGCAGCGTTTTGGCGCCGCCTCCCTTCTGCGCGTAAAGACGCATTAAGAAGTGGCACAGTAACTGATAATCCAGACAGGAGGTGCGTTTAGTTACAGCACAGCCTTTCATTGATGGTGAGGAGAGAGAGAAAGCTGTGTTTTAAACTTTTTTTTTTTTATTCATCTCATTTTCCCTCCTCGCAGTTCACGGTCTCCTGAGTGCTCGCAGACTTAAAGTTTTAAAAGTGACGTACTAACAAGCTTGTGTTGGGATGGTTTCTTCCTTCCCGAGACATTATTAATGGGATTTCTCTCTCCTTTGCATCACCTGAGGACAGTGAGCCGTAGGGCGTCTGGAGGCTGGATGGACAATATGTCTCCACAGCAGCAACAGGACAGCCTCTACCGAGGCGGTGGACAGCAAGAAAACAAACGGGTAGGCCTGTATTTTAAACATTTCTATCAGTGTTCCCAGTCCTTGTTTAAGTTAATGGGTAGTTGTGGTTTCAAGAGTTTGACGTGTAAACTGAGTGCGCAAAGGAGGAACAGTTTGTCTCCAGATCATACCGTTTATAAAAAATATGAAGAATCTGTTATTTTTGCACATTTAGCAAACTGCAATATGAATGGCGGGTGAGAGGTTAGTTCAGAGAAACCCGCCTCCGTAAAAACAGGCAAACCACTGAAGTAGTCCCTGGAAAAAAAAAAGATAGGATGAAGTTGTACAAAATAACACAGGCAACCATAAACAATATTATACTGGTTATTAATTATTAGTGATAAAAAGCCAACAACTCAACTAACATAAAACATATCAGTTGGTTTAATCATGTTAAATGTGGTAACAATTTCTTTGAAAAACCCCTGTAGATGTGAGCAGATGTGGAGATTTTGTAATGTAGTCAACAACTAAAACTTATAAAGCATATGTTACTAATGTATAAACAAAAATGAATGCTTATAACAATATATAATGACTGTCTTCATTAAACAGTTATGCTCATCACAATGCTTTATAACACAAATTTGTTTATCACCTAGGGCGTAATTTGCACGGGACAGGCCCCTCGAAAACATTTTTCTGCTGGACGACCCCTAGACCCCTTGCTTTGTGTCCCCCCCCATTTCTTAAACCAAAGTTACACCCTTGTGTATCACTATATAGGATCACAGTAAATATTGGGTCATCAAGTATTCGTTAAGTGTGTATTATCCGGCATTTTAGTGCTTTATTACCATTTATTAAAGTCTTGAAAACACACACACACACACACACACACACACACACACACACACACACACCCACAGAGGACCTATACATGCCGTATATACATTTATCGACCAAACGACTAATCCATTATTCAAGGAAATTGTCAGGAGGTTAATCGAAATGAAAATAATCGTTAGTTGCAGTGCGACTGTAAACCCCACCTGCCCTTTGTGCCTTTTTAAGATGTTATACTTTCCATTGGGTGTGGTTTGTTATACTTTTATAGTTAACTTGACCCACCTAGAGCCAGGTTCTGTTCGAGGTTTCTGCCTGTTAAAGGAAGTTTTTCATTGCCACCGTCGTACGAAGTACAATTGCTCTTGGGAGAATTGTTTGGTCTCTGTGTGGTCTCTAGACCTGCTCAATATGGGAATTGCCTGTTATGATTTGACACTATAAATAATATTAAATGTGAATTGACTGACTCTACACATTACCCCTCTGTTTCAATTCAGTGCTACTTTTCTTACATTGCTGATATCATTAGTTTTTGATTAACAGTCAGTAACTTTAGTGGCTGCAAAATGTTCTGCTAATGCATCGATAACTATTCCTGCTGCACTGTGCTGCATCCTTGTTTTCATTAATGATTGATTCCACATCGGCTACAGCTTCTCATTTGTATGTTCTGATTCAAACAGATACAGAAATGCAGTATATCACCATCATGCCATTGATCCCTGCTAGGACTATGACAACTCCTGACAGTATGAGTAAATACAGTGAACGTTTGAGATGTGCAGTTCCACCTGAAATTAACACAAATCTCGGAAACAGCCCAGAAAGCTCAGTGGAAGGGCACTTATTGTTTTACTTCAGTGAGAATCAGACTGTGTCTGGGTTCATTTCAACATGTTCTGTGTTCTCATTTTCTTTTATTTATTGTCATTATGGGAACAAATTCTTAGTTAAAATTTGAATGCTGGTAGTTGCAGTATCAACTTCTATTAGTTGAATCCCAGTAGATTCTGACCTGTGGCCCCTGCTGGCAGTATGACAGTCTATGAATGAATTTCCTCTTAAGTGCTTTGTGTCGTAATACAGCCAATAGTATAAGAGCTGGGCTGTTGTTGGTCAGTAGATCTTTTCCCCAGCATAAAACCCATATCTCCATGTTACCTTATGTTAGTTTTAAGGAGTGAAAGGTAACATTGTCATGTTGTGGCTCGAGTGTAGCTTAAAGAATGTTTCACCACTGTGTGACCCTGCTAAATCAATGATATTACACTGTGAAATGTCAGAAATGCCTTGAGGTGAGAATGATCTTTTCTCACTGGGGAGTTTTTTTTTTGGGACTGAAAGTTTTTGAACGCCTTCAGACAAGTTGGAGACTGTGACGCCAGTGGGTTGGTCAACCATTTTGGTCCACACTGAAATATCTTAACTATTGGATGGATTGCCATGAAACTTGGTAGACATCCATGTACTCCTCAGGATAATTTGTAATAACTTTGGTGATTCCCTTAGTTTTATTTAGTGCAAAATGAATGACATAGTGCCCACATGATGTCCACACTTCACTGAGATCGACCACATTGGCGTGTGGTCTGGCTGATTGAAAAGACAAGTGTAACTACGGCAACAACCAACAACACCAACCGACAAAAATCATATATACCTTCAACAAAAATACAAAGTGCTTTACAGAACAGAAAAAAACTGATCATAAAACACTGGGGGGTAAAATACAGTTACATTAAAACATAAAATGTATAGTAAAGATCAAGAGGATAAACACCTAATCTTTGTTAAGATTTCAATCATGAAACTTAAAACAACAAAAATAATAACCTACCCATCTGATCATACTAAACATAATAAGTATTAGTAGGCAACGGTGTGACGGAGTGTGTTAATCTGACATACAATGAATAAACTGTTTATGTAATGGCTGCTTGTCACCTTGCTGCACATTCACAAATCCTTCTTCAAGTAGATTAAATAAAACTTTAATGACCCTCATGGGGAAACAAGGATAATAGCATCCAGCAAAGAAAAATAGGATCTCAATATGGCTGCAAGCAGTAGCTGGTAGGGTGCAGTACAATGGGAACAGACGATTAATATAGCATTGAAGTGCCATATTTTTGTCTAGTCTTATTTCATTTCAACCTAAAGACTTGCTTAAGATTTTGGATTGAAAAAACAAACAAACATGTATGTTTGTTATTAGGGGTGGTGGTGGTGGGGGGGAATCGATACAGCATAGTATCGCAATATTTTCCGTGGCAATAGTGTATCGATACACGGACGCCAAATATCTATCTTTTTTAAGAATTTAACATTTTGGTTCTAGAATAATAAAATTAATCTGCTTTTTCAGCCCACTAGATGGAAAATTGAAGTGAGGTGAATAAACACAGAAATGTATCTTTTTTTAGACATCATTTGAAGTTGGATAAGGGTATTTATTGCAGAATATCGCAATATGTTTAAAATCGCAATTTTCAATATCGTATCGTGACAAAAGTATCGTGATAATATCGAATCGTGGGGCCTCGGGCGAGTCCAATCCCTAGTTATGAATATGTGTTTACTGTACCACCACAAACAAAATGATGTATGACAGACAATTTCAACACTTAAACATTTACACACATTTCCACCTGGCTTTTACGGAGTAGTTGAAGTGTGAGAGAGGTCAGGAGTGTCATGGCAGAGACCGCAGGCTGCGGAGTACTGAAGGCAATACAGACTGTACAATGTTGTCTACCTGGCTAAACATTCCTCTGTGTTTAAATACTCCTGCTTCAATCTGCTGTTCCTGTCCTTTTGGAGGCCACAGTCGGTCCCAATGATGTGATGGATGTGTTGAACATTAGGATGCCTATGTAACATATGAGGAAAGTGTAAACATGATGTGATAATGAAGTCACTTCTGTCCACCTCTCTTTTTGGGATTTGAGCCTTTTTAATTGTGCAGGGCAGTGTGTCTTTGTGTTAGCAGATGCAGCAAAAAATGGCTTCATTAAGATAATTTTACAACTGGTTTATGTTGAGACTAATAGGAAAAATAAGACCAAGAAGAGGTTATAGCGTACAACAGGTTTTTTTAGGCTCAATATTGATGTTAACTGCACTTTCTATTCTTTTTGTGTAAAATCCAAATGGACACAAATTGAAGACTTGGTGAAGTGCTATGGTAAAGTAACCTGGAATACGTAGAGATGTTGAAGTGATGTAGATATATTCCTTTGATGAATGCTGCAGTATGAATACTGGTCATAAGAAATCAAAACAGATCTTTTCCACCAAAAAAGGACATGTGTAAAGGGATTTCAGGCGACTTCCTGTTACACCCTGGAGACATAAATGTTAATAAGGCAGTGGTGAGATAATATTTTGAGTTAGATACATTTATTGTCTCTGTTTGTCTCTTGTAGCGGATGAAGTCTCAGAGTTGTCGGCGCCAGTCCGCCCCGTCTCTGGTCATCACCAAGGCTCTCATCAGGTCCAAAACCCTCTCCAGGTACTGTAAAATACATTCAAAGACCTGAGGCTAGATTTAAAAAGTTAATGGTGCAAATGTGTGTTGCGGTTTACAAGTCATTTTCAGCCACAATCAATGTCATTTTATATATAGTCTCAAATCATAACTAAAGTTCTCTCCGGGCACATTACAAATAGAGTAGGTCTAGACCACAGTACACAATACTTATACACGTGTGTGCACTCATGCAAATGAATCTGGATCTATACAACGCTGTCAACGGGGCAGTTTAAGTCATCCCAGGTGTCATGTTGTAACCTGCAGGTGTTAGTTGTTCAGTGTCACCAAGCAGCGCTCAACAGGGTGAGCAGGTGGGTTATAACATCCTCAGAAGCATCCAGTTCACTTACACAGAGGCCACTGAATCCCGAAGCCACACTCTCACACACGTGCACGCACACACACTCACATGCCCCAGGCATAACCCAGAGTAAGGTGTTGAATCCACTCGGATAGATAATCCTCCTGTAACCAGACTTATCAGAGGATCAGCCATTTATTAATAGCTCTGTCTTTCAACGTATTGCCTGGGAAAGTGAAGAAGGAAACAACCTCATTAAAAAGCTCCGACAGAGGTGGAGGCCCTCACTGAGCTACACCCACCAACCAACAACCCCTTCTGTCAAAGACTGTTGACACGGTGTATGGCTCTGTTTTATCACATAACTCTCACTCCAAGTGTGGACATGGCTAATACGATATACCACTGCTATAGGAAATTATAATCTTTTTTTTTCTCTCAGATGATTGATAGATACATTTTCTTTAACCACTTTTTTTCTTTGATTTGGTTTAAATTGATCCAGTGAGTCCGGTGAGCATTAAAATGTCTAAAAAAGTGAGTCAAATAAAAAAAATAGTTTTCACCGTTTTAGCTTATTAAACAACAAATGCAGAAAAGAATAGTTCAACATTTTGAGAAAGTTTTATTGTTCCAAAATCTTTATTTTCTTTATTGTTTTTTTTGTATTTTTATCTTTTTTTTTTTTATCTTCATTGTATTTTTTTTGGTTTACCAGTTTATGACTTTGAGCTGCCAAGAATATCATTTATTAACAATTTCAAAAGATCCCTATTCAAATCTTCCCTGGGAAAAGCATCAATGTAAGGATGCGAGCACCGTTTTGCTGTCCCTTTTTAGATTTGACTTTCTGAAAGCTGCCGATTCCCTGACCTTATACTGCACACAGGACTTAGAAATACATTACACAATTGACATAATGAAGAGTGCAGGAGTCATTTGATCTCTTATGAATCTCTATTGAAACACAAGTCAAAGTGGCACACTATGCAGTAAACATGCAAACTACGTCAGTATTTGGAAGCTATTTTGTATTTGGGGATGAGGGAGAGAGACAGAGATCTGAAGTGAATAATCTAATAAAAAAGGCACTCGCCCATCATAAGAGACGGGGGCTGACTGAGGCTTTGTGTTTACTCTGCGACATCACCACCAAACATGCCTTCTGATAAACTAAGACTGTCAACCTCAAAACATCTCCTGCTTAGCATTACCAGTCAGTCACGCTGGTTCTAAAGCATGTTATTGTATTAAACACATTGACTGGAACTGACTGCACTTTGACATAAAAGTGGGATCACGGGTTGCATCAAAGTGTATTGATATGAAACCAAGTCTGCGTAACATTACAGAACTTGGAGTGAGAGAGGATGTGCACGCATCCCTTGGTGTCGCAAATCTTCAGACTTTAAAGATAATATTCTTGTTTACACTTCATCAAAACAGATCAAATTCAACTTTATTATGTTTCACCTGAGAGGAAACTTTAAGGTGCAACCTGTAGTATTCTAACGTGATAAAAGACACATTTAGGTTTAGACATTTGTACAAATACTATAAACAGTTAAGATCATTGCGGAGAAGACTGCGTCTTATACTTTCAATCACTCCAGTTGTTTGGTGAGAAATCTGCTCAGATGCATCCCTTCTTCTAGTGCACAAGGTTACAATAACCCCCAGGAGAAAGAGAAGAACAATGAACATAAAGCAAACAGGTTTATGGGAAATGTGGTCTGAGATGGAGATTTGGTATTCGATCAATGCCTAAACAAGCTACACATTAAATCTTTGATAAACTAGTGCATTTAAAAGTACATACGATGTAACTTGTTACTTTTTTTTTTTTTACAGTATAGAGTATTTTGGATCAGCTGGTTATTAAAAAAAAACAGGATTTTTTTACTGTGTAAAATAAAACATCAGTCAGTGATTTTAGCTCCATGTGTCTGTATTCCAGAGAAAGCTTCCTGGTTCCTGTGTGCCCAGAGACCTGCTCATTGGTCAAGTCCTTCCTCACCGGCTCCGATAGGTCGTTTCTTCTCCACGGACATGCTCAGTTGAAGACCGGGATGCAGACTCAGGACAGACACCTCTTCCTGTTCAGCGACATACTGGTGATCGCTAAAGCCAAGTAAGCACAAGTGTGCATGTGGTATTTTTATTTTTTTTTATCCTTGTGTGGAACATTTTGGCTGTTAGTCTCTCTTCAGTGGGGAATTAGGTTAATACCTGGTAAGTGTGGTGTCACACTGGTTCTCGTGGCTCTTTCTGCATTCCCAGATCAGCCAATCACTTCAAGCAGAAGGCTAAGGTGTGTGTGTGTGAGATGTGGACGGCAGGCTGCATGGACGAGGTGTGTGAGGGAAGCACAAACCCAGAGAGGAGCTTTGTTATGGGCTGGCCCACCTGTAACTGTGTCGCTATGTTTAGGTAACGCACACACACTATTAATAAAATAAAATTAATATGTGGTCACATTTATGTTGCTGTAAATCTGTACACAGACTTAATAATTGAATGCCTTTTTAATTGCATTTGTTTTATACCACAATGCTCTGAAGGTGTCAACCGAATCTGATAAGATATTTTAATGGGATTCCAAGTGACAGTTATAGTGGCTATATGTAGCTTTCAGTTTGTGTTGATTCTAGCGGCCCCTTTGGACAAAAGTAGTAGTGTTTTTAACACACCTGCTGTGTAAAGCTCTTTTCTTTATGGTGCTGTATTAGTACCCACCGTATATATTACTGAGTTAGCGTTACTTGTCATAGTTGCGATGAATGTTTTGCTCAGACAGATAATTTATTTACAATAAGAGAATACGTTACAGATGCATTGTTGGATTTCAAGTGTTGTTATCGTAACTTAGCCTACTTCGGATGTATCATGAGCTAAACCGAGTAATGTTATCACTGTCACTGTGTCACGAGCCAAAGCAATAAGAGTTTGTTGTAGCAACCAATGTAATAATAACTTAGATTCATATAGCGCATTTAATGAAACCCAAGGACGCTTTACACAACTACGGGGGGACAAGGGAAAAGAAAATAGCAGGCCAACACAAACACGGACTAAAAGTAATAAAATGTCCACGCTAAATGGAAGGGGGACGTAATTTAATAAAGGCTACTGGCGTACAACCACATCACGCAATCTAAAGTTATTTTATGAATGAAATAGACATCACATAGCTAAGGGCCAAGTCGGGGTCGGTTTTGAATCATTTACAATCCCGTAATTGTCTCCCATCTGTTGAAAGCCCGACCGAGTGTGACTCAGATTTTGCCCGTCATCTTTCACTTTTAGCGGTTCTTTGTTTATTTCCTTTTTCCTGTGATAGCCCTGCCCCAGTATCAGCCATAACTAAAGCGGATAACTTCTGACATAAAATTGAAATACAATTAGGCCTATATAAAAACATCTCCTTCCTTTTACCTGCAGATCACTTACACAGGCTTTTCCGGTGTTACACCGAAATCTGTGACCCGTCAGAATGTGTGCTCTGTAGCGCCGTCTACCTGCCGAAAAGCAGTTTCTGACTTCGGACCCGGGCAGAGGTGTTAATAAAAACTATATAAAAATAGCACTCTTTTTACTTAGTCTCGTTTGCTGTTACAGGTCATTTATGATCATCAGATGGAAAATTACAGTTTCAGAAACATTTAAAAGTTACTATAGTCACTTTAATGTGACTTTAGTAACTTTGACTTGACTTTGATTACCTTTCTGTAAACTTTGTTCAGGTTCATTGTTTATGTTCACGCTGCCTCACGTCACAGGCTGTAAAATGGGTTTGTTTCAGTAGTATATGTTGGTGATGCTGTAAACTTGACCTTAAATGCCAAATAAGCAGCAAACAGACAGGGCGAGCCATACACAGTTGTACAGAGAGCCGGTTTAGCTTCACACAGTGATATCCCACCATCTATCCTGGTTAACTGGAAATTCAAATCTGTTAAATAACACTGTTAAGGAAGAGGGTTCAATTTCAGTGATTAAAGTTCTATTATCACAGGGCATCAGTCTGAATGCATGAGCCACATAGACCACTTAACACAGGTTTATTTCATTCAAAATGGTGGTGCAAATGATAAGGATAACAAAACCGACACACATTGACTGGTGAATCTGAAGAAAAACAAATAGAAATTAGACAAAAGTCGAGATATAGTGAGTATGTTTACATGCACACCAACATTCCACTATTATTCTGAATGTGATACAGGTCATGTAAACCGCATATTTCAGTTTGATATTCCCAATAAGGCCTTTTTCCAAATATAGCATTTTCCGATTAAGATGTGGGATATTCCGGTATTATTTTCAGGTTTTATACAGCGCATTTGGAATATGCGTCTCAATCTGTGTTTTTACCTCAGTTTACGTCCTCTTGCCTGTTTACGGCTTATGGTCAGCTCTGTGCGTTACTATGGTTGCTGTACACAAACCAACCAGCCAACAGTTTGCAAGGCTGCAGACCCGATAAGAAGGAGAAACACAGCCACTTTTAAACATTATCAAAGACTTGGATATCAACAGGTTTTTGGAAATGCGCACACGTCGCTACGCCGACTTTTTCAAGAAGCTGGTTGAAGGAATATTCCCACGGTCCAACAAGTCCTCCACCATTGGTAAACTTTGAAAAAATCGTATTTTGCACGGCTGCATGTAAACGGGAATATTAGTGGAATATTCACTTTCATTAGCCACTGAAACAGCTTAGTTGGAATATCGTCTTTTTCGGAATTAGGGCAAAAAATGGAATATTATGTGCATGTAAACGTAGTCAGTGATGAAGGAAGTGAGGTACAGGAAGTGAGGTAGGAAGGTGGCGGTATGCACACCAAGTTGTTTTCCAACAGCCAAAAAATGTCAAAAGAAGAAGAAGGAAGTGAGGTAGATGAGAAAAGTTAGGTGCCAAAACAAGAGAAAATATGGATCTTTACTAGACACACAGACTGTGATCAGGTGTGATGTTCCTCTCTATGTTTGCCTCAGCTCAGCAGAACAGAAAGAGAGATGGCTCTCCCTCCTCAAAAGGTAAACTCTGCCTTCATGCATCAACATAAAGTGTGTCCAAATGTGTGTGGAGAGAAGAGAAATCTGACGTGTCGTGTTCCCTCTTTGCTTCCTCTCCAGTCGCATTAAAGAAGAGAAAGAGAAGGAAGAACCTAAAACCATTCCTCTAAGAGTGTACGGGAAGGGAATCAATACTTTTGCTGTTGTAAGTTTATTTTGAGGTTTGAGCATATCTACTTTTACATGTGTGGACATATATGTCAGTATGTCCTTCTGCCCCAATTAGACCAAGACGCTCCCGGTCAGCAACTCCGATTCAACCAATGAGGTGGTCCGACTGGCCCTGCAGCAGTTCAGCATCATAGTGAGTGAAGAACGAAATATGTTTCTCTTGCTTTCATGAAGTGTAACACAGGGCTGTGCAATTAATCTAAATTTTAATCGCGATTGTGAGTTTGGCTCCTAATGAGCACAAAAACAGAGTAATCGAGAAAAACGATTATTTTGCACATTACGTTTTGCAAGTAAACTCTTATTTTGTCTTGTGCTGCAGGAAAAGTATGAAGGGGAAATTGATGACTTGTTTCACTGTTTTTAAGTTCAATACTTGCAACATCTTTCCAAAAGTCAATGAGTAATCGTGTTAAATAATCGTAATTTCAATATTGACCAAAATATTTTTTTCTAAAATGGAGCAGCCCTAGTGCATTATACGCTTGGTCTGTTTGTGCGTGCGCACCAGAATCCTACTTTTCCCCCAAACAATACTGTAAATGTATTCATGATGTTTACTGTGTACTTATTTAGTCAGCTGCCTATTTATATTGTCTGACACTGTTGCTAAACTTGTTTGCATTTGTATGATGTGTTTTGATCATGTAAACCTGCAGGTATTTGTGCAATGCATTCCATTTTGCTCCTCCCAAAGAGAATATGAAAGAGAAGCGAGGATGGAGGAACTGTATTTACCAAATGGGACATCTTTGTTCCCTCCAGCGTCACTCTGAGGACACGATTATTAGTTTACAGCTTAAAGAAAAACGCCTGATGATTCCAATTCTGATTATACTGCAGTATCTATTGCTGCATCACATAATTAGAAATATGTTTAATACTGTAAGTCAGGGAGCAATAGAATCTTTAATAAAACACATAATTTGTTTGTGAAAGGCTGCAGGTATAAGAAGTCTGTCCTTATTAAAACTGTAATTCTAACCACAACTGTGCACCTGTTTAGGTCAGATAGTTAGATAGACTAGATAGACTTGGAATGGAAAATAAGGTTTAGGGTAACTAGAAACAGTGTCACCATGACATAGTTTGTCCAACCTATCTTTGTCACAATAAAAAAAGAAAATATCTAAGGGATCCGTATCAAGATTGTGTGTTTATCGGCCGATACATATAATTATCAGATTTTTAAACTTCCAAACATTGATAGCCGCTCCGTTTACTGTCCCATCAGGACATAGGATACACCTGTGGTTTTTCCCCACTCACTCCTTGTCACGGAACATCCTTGGTGATGGCGGAACCTCACATGGAATGCAGAAATTCTTTCTTACCAAACACAGAGAACAGAGGATGGTGTTTTCACAGAAGCCCTGTAGCCCAATGTCAGCTCGGTTGTGCAAGTTACATGTGATTTTAACACACAGCATGTGAAAAGTGGAAGAGAATAATATTCTTTGTCACATCTCAGCGTCCTAAAATGCTTCTCCTCTGCAGGACAGTCTGATTGGTTTCTGGGGCATCTTGTTCTCTGAGGCCGTGTAAAGTTGTGCGTCTTGTTTTTTTGAACATCTTCGTCTCTGTTTTGCTCAGGGAAATGTGAAAGACTTCCAGCTGTGGGTCATCTCCAAGAGGGACAACACCCCCTACCCTCTAATTGGTCAGTGAGTGAGGTCTAGACCAGTTTTAACAAAATATCATCAGATCCTGTCGTTGCTACATGGCATTTCTAAAGGGGAGCATGACAGAAAAGGTTATTTGTTTTTTAGACACACTAGTACCATTCATTCCCAGAGAAGAGTGTGTGTTGTAGCACACTGCAGCTGCACTGTGTGCTGACTAATAATGGGATGTTATGGTGCTGTTTTATGTTTTATAGCAACGATATCAAGCCTCCAGGGAGTGATTCTGCCTCTTGTCCTCTGTCTCAGGTCATGAGTTTCCTTTCAGTATCCAGATGAGTCATGTGAGACGCACGATGTCTCAGGGAGGCGGCGGCGGAGACAGACAGAGGGCCATGCAGGTGGAGCAGATGCAGGTGTACAAGCAGTGCCAGTTCATAATGAAGCCTCGAGTCGTTGAAGCGCTGCACGTATCTCCAGGTGAGGTCATCATTCATTCAGAAAAGTAAAAAAAATAGCACGAGTGTTTTTGCTCATGCATTCTGGGATTGCCTTTTCAGAGTGGCCTCAGAAGCCATTTAAAAGGAGGCGTTCCCTCATCACCTGGGCCTTCTGGCGAGGCTCCTCCTCTCACCTGAATGAACTGTCCCTTGCCGGCGGGGCCCGCGGCTGCCTGTTCAACCAGCCGCTCAGCTCCGTTTGTGTAGACGGCGCTCTGCCAAAGCCAGTTATGGTGAGTGGGCACAACGTCAGTAGTGACTAACTGGGATTTCAGTCCTTGTTTCTCCTTGTTTCTCAATCTATTGTTACGGTAAAGAAATGGCTGCAAACACTCTCCCTCACTTTCTCTCTCCTCCCTCACCAGGACATGATGGTGTTTCTGTACCACGAGGGTTCATGGACGCGGGGGATCTTCCGTCGGCCGGCGGGGGCTCGGGCTGTCAGGGAGCTACGGGAATCTCTGGACAGTGGCGAGTTTCAACTTCCTCTGACAAGAGAGCACGTCTTTCTCATTGCCGGAGTCTTTAAGGTGAGACGGTGAGAAGTGTGTGTGTATATTTTAGTTAAACCTGAAAAGGCGGAATAAAAAAAAAAATCTTCATATACATCTTTGCTGCAGATAAACACTATTTAATGAAACCAAGAGGCTTTGAAAACGTATCATAGCAACACAGCATCATCATGACAGTTTTTGAGCATGTATGTATCACTGTGTTGGTTACCCTGTTGACCCACATCTGTCAGCACAAAATGAATCCGCTTCCATCCTACTCAGCCTGTGTGTGCCATGCTATGTAGCTTCGATAGCAGGACAAGATGTTCGCAGCATAGAGCCTAGATTGTCTCATTAATGTAATCTGGATTATAATCTTATTATCTGGAGGGATAACAGAGAGCTGCTCTGCACAAGTGCCTAAACTATGTCACATATTTACACAGCAAGATTTCTCATTTATATTACATTACATGTCATTTAGCTGACGCTTGTATTCAAAGCGATTTACAATTACTATATATGTCAGAGGTCACACGCCTCTGGAGCAACTATGGGTTAAGTGTCTTAATGTATCACAGTGGGAATTAAACCCAGATCTCCCACACCAAAGGCATGTGTCATATCCACTGCGCCATCACCACCCGAGTTTATTTATGTCAATGATTTATATTTTTTGCAGCCGTGATATTGTCTCATTTTAATTGCAGTATATGTGAGTGAACATCTCTCACTTATCCCAAGTAATAGAAATGTCTTACACCAATACCTGGAAATACAGGAACAAAGAGGAGTAATAAACAATATGTATGGATTAGTACTAGTGATACGTCTTCAGACAGACATCATCGTAGAGAAAACGCTAGTGTGATTGACTGCCGTGGCCATGTTTTCAGGATTTCTTGCGCAGCATCCCAAGCAGCTTGTTGGGTTGTGAACTGCATGAAGAATGGATAGACGTCCTGGAGGAGGAGGAGGAGGAGGAAGAACAAGTGGAGGACGTAAAGAGGTAACATTTACACTATACTGCTACTCTACTTTTTTAGTATCATTTGATGGCATTCCTTTTAGCCCAAGGGCGCCTTAGCTGAAAGAGAGACGAAGCTGGGACCCCCTACTACATATGTTGTATACTGTATAACTGAGCTGCATATTGAACTGGGTGGATGGATGGATATTCAGTGTGGATAATGGACCACAGCAGGGGTTTCCAGATGCTTGGAGATTTGGCAGTTCTTCATGTCTACTAAGACTGACTATTCTCCGGTTGTGTCTTCTTTTGCAGGATGATTTGTCGCCTGCCCAAAGAAAACGCCCTGCTGCTTCACTACCTGTTGGCCATGCTGCACGGTATCGAGGCCAACGCCCACGAGAACCAGATGACAAGTTTCAATTTATCAGTTTGCATCGCTCCCAGCATGCTTTGGCCTCCTGGAGTGCCTTGTAGTCCTGAGGTGGAGGGAGAAGGAACTAAGAAGGTAAAAGGGGGGAAGAAAAAATATCACAACAACTAATACATTGTGGAATTTGACCCAGACCTAGAAAGAGTTGGTCGCTGTAACTTTGGCTACTCCTGCTATTTTAACTTGGACACACAGGATTGTTCTAATCTTGCAACACAATTAAATCAGTCTGTCTAAGCCATGCCACAGCTCAGTAACAAAGAGGGTTCTTAGTTTTGTCTGCAGGTCATAAAAAACATTTTGTTTTGGGCATTTTAGACCTTTATTATATAGGACAGCTGAAGATGTGAAAGGGAAGAGAGAGAAAGAGGGAATGACATGCAGCCAAGGGCTGCAGGTCAGAGTTGAACCTGGTGCCGCTGTGACAAGGACTGAGCTTCTGTATATGGGGTGCACGCTCTACCAGGTGAGCTAACCAAGTGCCTCGAAAGTAATTGGGTTCATGAATTTTCCAATTCATCATAACAATTCGCTTTATCAATAAAAAGGCCAAATGCCCACCTTTTAGCTTTTTAGCCTCTGCAGCATAAGATTAGGACAATTTCCTCAACTGATTTGGAAAATTGGTATATTGACTTCCAAAACATGGCCCTCATTAACGCTGTTATGTTTGTGTTCACACAAATGTTAAGCTGCACAAACTACCAACTAAAAGTTCTTTTTTAGATCAACGTGTGTGTTTGTGTGTGTGTGTGTTAATTCCCCTGTTAATGAGAGCATTGTAACACCCTAAACCACGTCAGGCTTTTCTCAGGAATGTCCAATCAGCATTATAAAAAGTGTAAAAGGTCTGTATATTTTAGAACAGTTTGTTGTGAACTAAGCAACCTCAGGGTTGATGTCCTGCAAAGCACTTTGTTCCAGAAAGTATTAAGCATTGTAACACAAGTAGCTGCAGAAAAGATGCACTTTAAATGCTGAAAGCAGGAGATAGGAGAGTGCTTCCCCGCAGCCTTGAAAAGTTTCAACACTACAGTTAGTTGGACAATGAACATTGAGAAATGCTAACACAACTGTTTCACTGTTATCATTGAATCTCAGTTGTTACACTAGTTTAATACCAACCTCTCTCTTCCTCCTGTCTGCTGCAGGTTTGTGAGCTGGTAAAGTTTATGATTGAACACTGTCAGCAGATTCTGGGAGAGGATCCCTCCTCCCTGTTTGGAGGGCAGCCACACAGACTCAACACTGACGAGATGGGATCAGGTACACAAATGTCTTTAACTCGAGAGGGATTAAACATTTATGTTAGTCTATTTTAGTTACATCTCCTGCATCCATTTAGAATGTTCCTTAATCATTTTGGACACATGCTAGCAGTAAGCATATCTGCTGTTTTATTAATGAGTTGAGTAATCCATCACAGTAAACACGCAGTCTGTATTGTTAGATGAGGAGAAAACACATAGGTGGTAGATGTGTGACCATGATATCACTGCCAGCTACTATGACCCATGAGCTTATGGTCAAGTGCATCCCCAAATCACATTTGAATGGATACCTTTACGTCACCGAGTTCAGGATGAGTCATCCACAATATTTTAATGTTGTACAGGAGGAGAAAATAGACCTTCTGATTTGACTTAGAATTAAAAAATATGTTTGTTTTACATGTTTGGCATATAACAAGAAATAGTTGCACAAGTGACACAAGGATGCAGGATTAGAAGTTGGAAAATGTGTTTATTTTATTGTTTCTTTATAAAGTCATATCAATGTCAAAAGAAACCCCACAGATTACAGGAAAATTCTTCATGAGTAGAATTTTTCATGAAGTATTTACTGGCTAGAAGTTTGTCTGTCTTTCTGCGTGTCTTTCCTTTTGCTTCGTCTCTTCTGCATCAACTCTTGGTTGTGTTGCTGGACCATTAGACTCATGGCTGTACCCTCATACAGACTCATCCTACGACAGTCTAGAGAACGAGCTGGACAACATCAGCGGAGGCTCACCGGGCTTCTGTAGCAGAAGGCACACCAGACCCAAACCACTACAAGGTAGCCTGGACTCCATCCTCACATTCAGCGACTACGACCCAGACACAGACCCAGACTTGTACCAGACCCGAACTGACAGCCCAGAGTGTCTGAAGTTACACCCACTGGGGAGAGCCAGAGGACGGAGACAGGACGCATTGACTGTAGACACCTCCACCCTGGACTCACTGTCCCTGGATGGTCGGCACACACAGCGGCGGCGCTCAGAGCCGGCTATAGCATATGTGGCCAAGTTCCAGCCGTGGGTTTCAGGGAGTACTGATGGTCTCTCTGGCGAGGATGAAGATGATGAAGAAGAAGAGCTCTCCAAGAAGCCAAGCAGCCACATACTCACTTCAAAAGGTCAGACCAGGAGGGGTGGAGGTGAGCCCGCATCAACCCTGCATGGAGCTCAGGAAGTGAGCTCCCCCAGCCTCTCCTCCACCGCCACCTCCTCTGCACAAACCCGCTCCTCCCTAGACTCCTTGGACTCCCTGCACTCCCTCAGCAGTGACCACACCTGGGCGACCAGACGGGGGCTGCAGCCAGCCAAGGCACATCTGCCCCCCACCGCGCCCCCTTTATCTGTTCCCTCTTCTGTCCCCTCCACACCTCTAACCATTAACTCTGCTCTGACCTCTGGTGGACATCCAGACCTGGAGACTTGTCCAAAAGGCTCCCCAACCAAAGAAGCACTCAACTGGGGGACCCTAAAAAGCTGCAGGGGTCTCCACCCAAACTCTTGGCTGAAGAAAGGTCGGAGGCTGTCACCAACCCAACAAGACAACTTGGAGAAGGAAGAAGAGGACAAGACTGGGGTGAGTAAAAAATACCAATATATTTATTTATTTTTGAGTTTGATTATAGCATCAAATCACATTACATCCACATTTGATGCATTTATTTATCTTATCTAATGCATTGTACTATCTCCATCGGTCTCCATGTCCATTTTCCAGTACTAATTTCATCAGGCATGTCATACTCATCACTCTGCATATCAATTTTTTTTTTAAAGATTATTTTTGGGCATTTTAGGCCTTTATTTTGACAGGACAGCTAAAGACATGAAAGGGAAGCGAGAGGGGGAATGATAAGCAGCAAAAGGCCGCAGGTCGGAGTCGAACCCGCTGCGTCAAGGATTAAACCTCTATACGTGAGCGCCTGCTCTACCAACTGAGCTAAAAAAATATTTCAGTTAGAAAAGTGATATGCAGGGCACATATCACTTTTCTAACTGAAATATTTTTTTCATTCACTAATTAGTCACAGTCATTTTGTTTTGATGCATTTCCAGATGTTATGCTACTGTCAAATACAATACTACCCTTTCTGTACAGGTGTTTAATTTTGAAACATCTACAGGAATAACACCAGTAAAAGTGATCAGAGAATTAAAATAGTATTTCCTTTAGAGCAGCAGAGGTTATGAGTTACATGACTGTTTTTATGCTAAGAGAGCAGGTCTTGAACTTGACACTGGCACCTTTAGTGTCAAGAACATCAACACAAGGATTGAACGCTCAACCTCCAGTTTTCTTGAGACTTTAACCTTCACCTTGCCTTGGTGAGCTACATGCAAAGCTTGTAAAGGCTCTGGTTGGAAGTTGTAGTTATTGTTCACATTTCAGACAAGTTGAAAAACTGTCAAGATAAATGTGGGATTTGATCCTTCAACCTCAGATTGTTGAGTTAGTAACTTATCTCTGTGAACTATTCCTAATCAATTAAGTAATCAACAAATTAACCGATCAATCAATACATTAATCAACCAATTAATAGATAAATTAACAAATCAATCAACCAATGAATCTGGAAAAGTCAAATACTCAAAACAGTAGTCTAGTGTATCAGATCAGATAGCTCAGGGTGATGGAACACTGGTTGGAAGAGCACAGTGGTCATGAGTTCAGTACCCATGAGGTCCACTTCATTAAGCAGTTTAACACCCAGTAACACAAAGTATTTCACAGTAAATGTATTTGTTTCCTAAACCCAACAGTCCCATTCGTCTTAACTGCACACTGTAACTGCTGGAGGAGGTGGCAGCAGTGGTGGCAGAGTCAAATATGCAGCCACCCCTCACCCGGGAGACCCAGGTTCACATCCAGCAGCGTGCACATGGTAGGCAGCAGCATTGGGGCAAGGCAGCTGGAGAAATCCTGGTAGCAAAGTACTCCAACTGCCACCAGGGTTTCCCCAACTGTCTTAAAACCTTACCTTTTGCCGACTGCAACCATGATTCCCCCCCCAAGTGTCATAAGGACAACACAGGACTTTCACCCAGGAGACATGTCCCACATGTCATGGTTAAGTACTTTCCTAATCCCAACTGGACCAAGGACAGTTGGGTTTTGGAAAGTACTTTTCCATGACACAAACCCCAGTCTCCTGGGTGCTGAACCTCATCATAAGGTGTGCACCTCATGGGTATTGAACTCACAACCATTATGTTCTTCCAACCAGCATTCCATCACACTGAGCTATCTGACTCTTGATACCTGAACTGGTTGGAAGTTGTATTTATTGTTCACATTTCAGAGGAGCGACATTGAAAAACTGTCCAGATAAATGTGGGATTTGAGCCTTCAACCTCAGATTGTTGCGTTAGTAGCTTATCTCAGTGAGCTATTCCTGAAGCTGATATTTCAAGTTTCCATTCTATTATTTGTTGTTCACACTTATAAAAACAAAATAAAAAAAAAAACAGTATAGTATGCCAAAAAACTTAATAAAATAGTATATAGAATGACATAGTATAGTATAATTAGTCATAGTATAGTATGTAGAAAAAAAGTGATAAAAAAGACATTGTGTAGAATGTCGAAAGTAGTAACAGAAAAGTCATACTATAGTATGTCGAAAAAAATAATGGAAAAGTCATAGTATGTCGAAAAAGTCAATGCGGGGGTATGCTTTCCCCCACAATATGACAACTTGTTCCAACCTGACCGAAAGTTACCCAACCAGCACTGATTAAAGGCCTTGAGCTGCAGATCATCAAAGTGGACCTTTGAGAAAAATATATGATGAAGAGAATCTAAACTCAATGCATTCTGTGTTTCTACAAACAGGGAGATCCTACTGATAAGTCGCTCCAACTTGGGAAACCTGTCCCAGTGAAAGGAAAAGCAGGCGAAAGGGGAGGAGCAAAACTGATCTGCAGCCAGCAGAAGCCCAAAACCATCAGCAGAGCCTCGAAAGATGCAGCAGGAGGAGGAGGAGGAGGAGGGAGCCATGTAAAGGGGAGGCCTGGCCCAGACTCCCACAAGCCCCGGCATCCTAACCAGGACTCATCCAGCCCCCCTTCCCACCACCGCTCTACAGGGAGTCTCGATTTTCCCAAGCCCCCCTGGCTCCATACCTCAGACCTCCCGCTCAACAGCACCCATGCCCATACAGGAGGTGACAGCACCAACCACAGCGGCGCAGCTGAAAGGGAAGTCGACGAGCTGAAGCAGCCTTCACCGTCTTTATTCTACAGGCAGAGTGGTCCGTCTCTGTCCCTGTTCAAGAAACACAAGTCTCACTCCGTGGAGGAGGGATGCGACGCCCGGCTCTACAAGCGCCGGGGATCAGAGCCCGGACGGCAGGTTGTGGACCGAGCCTCCACCCTGACCTGGGCCAGGCTGCCCAGCGACCCGGGACTGAAGGTCTTGGAGGTGAATTCACAGGAAGGGACACCAGAGGTCCGGTTCTGCCTGTCCCCCTTTGCCACCAAAGCAGTGAGGGATTACTTCTCCTCTCACCCACGCAGTAACCCCCAGAGCAGCCAGCAGGTGACGCTCGCTCTGCTGGAGAGTCGCAAGGAATGGCTGAAAAGGTGCAGCGATCCTGCAGCAGAACCAGACTTTGACCAGCTTCTGTTTGCTGAAGAATCTTATGTCTGATTAGGACTGGATTAGATGAATGCAACAAGACAAATCACTTAACTTAAACACACACTAGAAAAGAAAAACAAAATGGTTATTATACTCGGCACCTTAAATGCATGACTGCTTTTTAGTGTTTGGTTAGACTCTTAACGCATTGACCTCTACCATCCAATACATTTTGCCTGAGTCTGTGACAGGACTTAAAATTTAATTCATTTGCTTTGGTAGAAAACCTAGCTTTCAAACAAACAAACAAAAAAGCTACATTTTTTGAAAACATTAGTTACGAAGTACATTTTAAACTAAGCTTATTGCCATTAAGGGAATGTATACATTTTTGCTTGAATGTCCTCACTGCTGGATTTACACATGCAGATGCACAAATACTATTGAAAAATGTTTAGAACAGTCTAAACTGATGGATTGTTTTTGTATCAAATGCATAATGAAACTAAGTTATATCCAATCCATGAGCTTTTTAGAAGAATGTAACCTGTGTTTTTATTTTGAACTATATCAGGCCAAAGTTAAAACCTGCCAATTTAAACTACCTGGGGTTGCCTTCTTTTACCATGAACAAGTCAAATCTCTCACTAATGATTCATCATTGGATTTTCTGCTGCATTATGTTTGGACATTTAAATCTGTTAGGTACCATTCATGAATGGTTAATGACTATACTGAGATTATTATAAAGTAAACCTGAGTTTTTTTAAAAGCAGACCCTTTAAAGAGCCGGCCTACACAACTTTTAACATTATGTGAGCATCACTGATTTCCTGCATCAGCACTTATTTAAAATGATGTGATTTAAAATTAAAAGTTTAAGCACAATAGTTGCATTTAAACATAATTAAAAGGAGACATTATGGGATATAAGATTACTTTTACACCAAATCAGTGTACCGCTATAGCTTATATAACGGCTAATACAATCATGATTATAGTTTAGATTCAGAAGCATCACTTCATGTTACTGTTGGTATCTTAACTTTAACAAATATGTTCCAAATTTACACAAGACTTGTAGATTAAGGTCATATGATTTTAGTGGAAATCTGAACTGCCTCTTACTATTGAACAACTCCTTTTTTAGGTCTGCAGTGAGTCTTTGCTCTTTAAATATTTGGTCATTAATGGCATACACTGTTCTACAAGTCTTTTTATTTTATTTTTTTAACACTATATACATTTCAAATGCTTTAAATGCAGCATTAGCACTTTTGACATATGAAATGACGTGTTCCAGCACATACAGCAGTACATACATGCAGAAGAACAATTTGTAGGTATGATCCTTGATTTTCTATTTGTTGCCAACAATGTGGTTTTCACACATGCCTGTATTGATTTGCATTAATCAAATGGGTCCTGTCGCAATGTTTCCATTATGTAAATATGGCCCCTCAAGGATGTTTTTCAAGCTTTATATTTTATGCAGCTCAAAATATTGTTTAAATAGGCCACAAGACTGTTGCTTTATTATACTGTCTATGCCTACTTTCTGTATTGTATGTATTAATACGCTGTGTTAACATGCCTAAAAAAAAAACCTGCATTTGCAAATAAAATGACTTGATTAACGTTTGATGTAATTATTGGTTTACAGTTGTGGTTATCGGCAGGGGGAAATAAGGACCCTGTGCTAGAAACAAGATATTGATTATTTTCAAACTGAATATATAGAACATGAAAAAACTGACAGTTCAACACGCCATTAGAAAGGTGATTTCACGATTTCAAGATCACATGACTGAATTATACGTTTACATAAAGGATCTGATCAAACCAACAATAGTAGGGGTATACATATGTTGAATAAAATATTGGGGGACATCAGCACAACCTCTGAGGCGTCAAGAACGGTTAGTTGCATTGGTTCACAAACATTTCCTTCACAGGCTGCAGTCAGCTGTGTACTCTTTTAGTGGTGTACCTTTTCCTTGTTCAGTGATAATGACTGCATTTACACACAGAGAGAATCTTGTTCTATCATAGGTTTGTCTTAGCTTAGAGTTTATGTCATAATATTTTATCATGATTCCTCTCACCAGGACGGCAAGGTTCTCTAATGGTTACAGAGTTTACAGGTTTACTCTAAAACTCTTGCCTATGTAGTTTTACTTTCTATAAAAAAAGAAGAAAAAAAAAGAAAAAAAGGATTTGCGAGTCCAAATCCTGTATCTTTACATTCTGACTATTAAAAGCTGACTCTTGTTGTCTGACTTGGAAGTATTTTCATTTTAAAAAAAAAAAAAAAAAAAAAAAAAAGGAGGAAATAATGCTGTGGCAGTCCAGCAGTGCTGACAGATTAACACCCACCATCGTCCCTGTGCACTTTCCCTCAGTCCTGACCGGGCACAACCACAAGGTCTACTCCACGTTGCCCCGCCGCGGGGTTAAGAGGATCCGTCTTTGCTCTGTTTGATGTCCGCTACACTCTCCGGAACCCTGGCCACCAAGCCCTCCAGAGACTTCGTCAGACAGATCTGGCAACCCAGGCGAGATCTGTGGGGAGAAAAAAAAATAAGGAGTGTTAAGTCTTTAGCTTTCGGGTCGCCATGTTTTCAGCAACAGGCATTTCATTTATTTACACTCTTTAAATCACTTCTATATACAGAAGTTTTTATTGTTAGTTATTTAAAATTGAAAAGAAGCCAAAATACGATGTGTATTTTGTAAAGTTGAAGCACTAGTTGTTTTTCCTATATTATTATTATTATTATTATTATAATAAGGTGTAACTGATAATATGTCACGGTTGTGTTTACAGCTCGTTGAACAGAACGGCCCGCCTGCAGAGTTAAGTTGATGCTGGTGTAAGATTAACTCTTACTAATCTCTTTACCTCAACAGAAACATCTCATCAGCATCATGCAGGGTGTGACACACCTGTCTTAAAAAGGATAAGACAGATATTTTCAATCTTTTTTTTTTTTTTAATCCGAACATTTTTATAGAAAAAAAAAAATGAATTTATCCACTTAACAAGTATTCTCTATGTAGAGATGCTGCCAATGACGAATAAAAAAAAAATCCAATTAAAGTAGCTGTGGTTGATGGAATCTCACTGCTGGATGGACAGGTTTGGCCGTGTGTTTACACAGGCCTGCTGTGTGTTCAAAGCAAAAAGTGTTTGTGTCCTCCTTACGTGTCAGTCAAGCCGTAGGCTAAATCTAGCATGTCCATCTCCTCGTCTGTGACTGGCCCCAGAGTTTTGTAGACGTCCTCGTCAAAGATCAGATGGCATGTGGAGCACGCCAAGGTTCCCTCACAGGCCCCTGAAAAAAAAACACACACACACACACACACACACACACACACACACACACACACACACACACGGTCACAGAGGCCTCAATGTCTGAACTCCTGAGCCTGAAAGAGCTAGGCCTGAGGTGAATCATATTTAAATAAATTTGAATGCCTGCTACATTGTATGTCCTTTCAGGTGAGAAGAATAAGGTTAAATATCCTGCAATACAGACATGGAGGGAACATCACTCAATGCAATAGACATATCTGACATATCCAACTGTAATCTGGTTTTGGGTTGTGAATTGGTTGAGAGGTGTACTAGCATAATATTTCATCAGAGGGTGGACTTTCACAGCCAGAAATCTCTATCCTACACCAAAGTGTGTGAGTGTGTGAGTGTGTGTGCGCGTGTGTACCAAAGCCATCAAAGTCAAGGTCTTCATTAATGACAATATCCAGCAGGGAGTCTCCCGGCGACCCCGTCGCTGTGACCTTCTCCCCGTCTCGGTTGATGAAGTGGACCGTCACCTTGTTGTCTGACCTGACAAAACACACACAGTTGTCAGTCAACCATTTCTAACTCAGACTCTTAAAAGACTCATTTTCACCTGCCAGGCTCCCTACAGCCCTGACAGTTTCCACCACCCGTCACTGCCCTCTAGTGGTCAGAGCTCATCACTGCACTCAGACCAAAAGATGCCAAAGTGCTTCAAAACCTCAGTGTGGGAAACCCAGAACAGTGTCAACTATATAAAATCCTTTCTACGGCCTGTTGATTTATATAAGTACAGTTTACTCCAGCTTCGTACGTTGTATATTTTGTAACACTCTAATAGTTAAACACAATTTTATAGACCAAACGACTTACTGATCAATTGAGAAAATAATAAGCCAAGTAATAAGGACATCACTATGGTAACTATTTATAAAAAGAAAACAAGTAGTTCTGTCTATAGGGTGAAGAAGCTCTACTAGAAAACCTCCAAGACAAAAATGTGGCGGAGGAAGAGTACGATGCATGCTACAACAAAATGACATTCATGTGTAGCAGGAGTTGCTGTCTATTGTCAAGCTCTTTCTATAGTATATCATTTTTATTAGGAGTTCTCCTGCTGTGAATATATAAGGCCAAGGTTATGAGGTTATCCCAGTGGGATCACATAACAATTGTCACATTGTCAGACCAATTTCTAAATTAATTAGACAACAGTGACCAGTTAAAAATCAATGATGCCTTCCAACACCACAGATGCATTGAAGGTTAACACTTTATGCATCAAGAAAAGCTATTTTATATCACATAAGCAGGCATAATTTCATCATGTGTGTCATTACAGGTGCTGGTCATATAATTAGAATATCATGAAAAAGTTGATTTATTTCAGTAATTCCATTCAAAAAGTGAAACTTGTATAATGTATACATTCATTCCACACAGACTGATATATTTCAAGTGTTTATTTTACTTTTGATGATTATAACTGACAACGAATGAAACCCCCAAATTCAGTATCTCAGAAAATTAGAATATTACTTAAGACCAATACAAAAATAGGATTTTTAGAAATGTTGGCCAACTGAAAAGTATGAACATGAAAAGTATGAGCATGTACAGCACTCAATACTTAGTTGGGGCTCCTTTTGCCTGAATTACTGCAGCAATGCGGCGCGGCATGGAGTCGATCAGTCTGTGGCACTGCTCAGGTGTTATGAGAGCCCAGGTTGCTCCGATAGTTGCCTTCAGCTCTTCTGCATTGTTGGGTCTGGCGTATTGCCTCTTCCTCTTCACAATACCCCATAGATTTTCTATAGGGTTAAGGTCAGGCGAGTTTGCTGGCCAATTAACAACAGGGATACCATGGTCCTTAAACCAGGTACTGGTAGCTTTGGCACTGTGTGCAGGTGCCAAGTCCTGTTGGAAAATGAAATCTGCATCTCCATAAAGTTGGTCAGCAGCAGGAAGCATGAAGTGCTCTAAAACTTCCTGGTAGACGGCTGCGTTGACCCTGGCCCTCAGAAAACACAGAAGACCAACACCAGCAGATGACATGGCACCCCAAACCATCACTGACTGTGGAAACTTTAAACTGGACTTCAAGCAACGTGGATTCTGTGCCTCTCCTCTCTTCCTCCAGACTCTGGGACCTTGATTTCCAAAGGAAATGCAAAATGTACTTTCATCAGAGAACATAACTTTGGACCACTCAGCAGCAGTCCAGTCCTTTTTGTCTTTAGCCCAGGCGAGACACTTCTGACGCTGTGTCTTGTTCAGGAATGGCTTGACACAAGGAATGTGACAGCTGAAACCCATGTCTTGCATACGTCTGTGCGTGGTGGTTCTTGAAGCACTGACTCCAGCTGCAGTCCACTCTGTGAATCCCCCCCACATTTTTGAATGGGTTTTGTTTCACAATCCTCTCCAGGGTGCGGTTATCCCTATTGCTTGTACACTTTTTTCTACCACATCTTTTCCTTCCCTTTGCCTCTCTATTAAAGTGCTTGGACACAGAGCTCTGTGAACAGCCAGCCTGTTTAGCAATGACCTTTTGTGTCTTGCCCTCCTTGTGCAAGATGTCAATGGTCGTCTTTTGGACAGCTGTCAAACCAGCAGTCTTCCCCATGATTGTGTAGCCTACAGAACTAGACTGAGAGACCATTTAAAGGCCTTTGCAGGTGTTTTGAGTTAATTAGCTGATTAGAGTGGCACCAGGTGTCTTCAATATTGAACCTTTTCACAATATTCTAATTTTCTGAGATACTGAATTTGGGGGTTTCATTAGTTGTCAGTTCTAATCATTAAAAGTAAAAGAAATAAACACTTGAAATATATCAGTCTGTGTGGAATGAATGTATACATTATACAAGTTTCACTTTTTGAATGGAATTACTGAAATAAATCAACTTTTTCATGATAATATTCTAATTATATGACCAGCACCTGTATATTTGTTAAAGAAATATAATATTATGAATAATGATGGAATTACTTAAATTAGGTCTCTTGTTTGACTAAATAGCCGTATTAAAATATCATTTTAAAAACGTCACAGCTTTATTAGACTGCAATACCACAATTTGACAGCAGATATAATTACACATGAATGAAAATGAATTCTTCAAACCTTTGTTCAGCTGTTGCTATATAAACATTAAGACAATGACTCACAGATTGTATTTTTTTTAAAGATTATTTTTGGGGCATTTAATAGATTCCTCTTCAGAGAGGATGCAATTGGAGAAGGTGGTGCACACCGCATCCAAAATGATAGGACATGCCATCCCATCTGTAGCCTCTATCTATTGACAGGACAGCTGAAGACAGGAATAGGGGGAGAGAGAGGGGGAATGACATGCAGCAAAGGGCTGCAAGTTGGAATCGAAGCCACGGCCGCTGCGGCAAGGACTAAGCCTCTGTACATGGGGCGCAGGTGAGCTACCCAGGTGCCCCAAAAGAATGATATTTTTAACAGTGTTGGATTAGACATTTGTCCATTGTATAGTCGGTCAATAAATGTTTCTATTCAGCGTCATGAAGGTTGAGGATAAACATTCTTCATCTGCTTAGTTTGCACTAGTCTTAGTCACTATTTAGCTGAAGAGAACGTTCTTTCCAACAAGTTGGGGTTTACACAGTCCACCCTCCCAGCCCCAGGTCAGGAGTAACACAGCCACACATTGTGCAAAATAAATAAATACAATCACTGATCAGGGACCAGACATCCTTAAGAACCTACTGCACTACTCATAAACTACTGTGGAGGGTCGAACAAAAAAGGGTTAGAAACCTTGGTAACATTTTTCTCTGACCCTAGCACTGCGTGCCTAATCTTTTCTAGTTTTAGGCATATGTCCTTAAGGCCCTGGGAATGTGTGGGAGGGTGGGGCAGCATCCTCCCTCATCCACTCTCCTCCGTCACACACACACACACGACAGGAGAAGACGGCTGGCGAAATTCACAAGTTCACGAAAGGTTGGTATCTCGTCAACACCTTTACACAATCACTCATTAAAAAGTGCTATAAAAATCTTTTATATTCTGAATACAGTGTTGTCAGTGTGTTAATGTTGGAGTCCCGACCCGACTCTTAGCAAACAAGCGATTGCGCCTGCAATTTAGAAAGTTAACTAGTCGCAAGTTTGTGGTAAAATGCAGTTGGGTTGTCGAGGTCAAAACACTGTATGTAGCAGCTGTGAATCAAATGAACTTATTATAAATAGTTATGTCATTTTTTTTTAACTCTTCCACTGAAAAAGGCACGTGTTGAGGATGAGGACCAGCCTGAACCGGAGCTATCAGTCTGAAACAGAGCTCAACAGGGCTAGTGAGCCACACTCTTGAAAAAACTGTAGACTAAAGAAAACTATTATCAAAGACTCACTAATTTCCATAAATTAATAATTCAGTTATAAAGAGCATTCAAGTATAGACTATTCCCGTTAGGTTTTTTTCCCAACTGCTTACACACAAAATCGTTTCATTTCGTCACACGAAATTACACAGCAAATCTCCAAAATCAGAAGCTATTTCTCAGCCTTTCACTCAGTTTTCAAATTGCATAAAACACTTTTTTCAAAACATTACAAACAATTCTCTACCTAAGACACAAAAAAGGAAATGACTTGCTTTCCTTTTCTAAACAACTAATCAAAATGCTACACTTATTTACCAGGGCGCGCACACACACACACTCCTCACATTTGCAAACACATTATGTCATAACTGAACACTAACCACTAGTGAATGTAATGTCAATAGGAATTGTTTTGAAAGAAGGAGACATAGTTTTGAAAATGTGTGTAAGCAGTTGGGAAAAACTAATTCATGAAATTCCCCGGCACTCTTAGTCAACCTCTGATTTCCTTGGCCATGCATATTAAACTCAATGACCTCCTGGAAATCTCAGGACCAGCAGGAACCCTGTGTAATCCGCTTTAAAAAAAAACAAAAAAAAACAGCCAATTATCAAATTCCATACACTTTCCTGCACTACATGATCTTTTAAGACCAAAACATGCATAGACCTGGAAAAGCCTGCATTAAACTTTGATCGCCCAAGTGGATTTTCGAACATGATGGGTCAGGGTCAGCCATGCACGTCTGACGTGAGCTCACAGGGACAGTGTCAGGCAGTTTAAGGCCAGCCCGGCATTGTGCAATTCAACAAGTTGTTTGGCCCTGGGAAGCCTGGCCTTGGTCAAAGCCTTGTACCTGAACAGAAGGATGGATCACTTTAGCCTCAGTCTTAGTGAAAGTGAAAGAAAGCATAGCATAACAAATGTTTATTTTGTGATAAAAGCAACACATTTGGCACAGATGTGCATGCTATGAAAAGATATATCGGGGCTGCCAAATATGCCTGAATGTCGCAGAAAACCGATATCATGACTCTTGACGATTGCCAAGGTGCGATAACATGCATCTATAGAATGTTGATTAGCAGTACAATGGACAGAGATATCGCTGGATAAAGTCCAGCGTCATCGGTAACCCTTAGTCACAGTTAAAGCTATACTGAACTTTGGAAGAACTCTGGGTTGTCATGGTATGCCCGTCTAAAAGGTGAAAATCAATTGCTCCAGTGAGCAGATTACGGTTGATTAGGTTCTCTCTCCATTCACTTCAATTGGTCCCTTCATCTCATTTTTGGCACATAAACATATGTTAACAAAGCAGATTCTGCTTACATGTAAAATATCAAGTTCTGTTGCAGACATTTGATTATTTACACTTGTGACCAAAGGTAGGTACTCATTTCTTACCAAGCATGGTAATGTATTTGAAATGTAAGCCACCGCTCCAGGATTTGTCCTCCATGCAGCCATGAGGAGGCTGACAGTAGGATGTTACTCCACGTTTCACGTGCTGCACTTCTCGGCCTGCAGACAATATTGATTTGTACTATTGATTCATATGTTTTTGTGCGAGCAGTTTCTGGTGTGCACAGTCTTAAAGAAGGTACAGAACTTTGGCTTATCTGTAATCTTCTAATTAGCTCGAACACACCCTGGCAATCATGAAGAGTCATGCATTCAGTTTTTCTGCAACATTGTCATATTTATTTTATTTTGAAAAATGGCTGATTTATCTATATCTTTTCATAAAATATAAACCTTCATCTGTGCTAAATGTGTTGCTTGATCGAAAAATAAATGAATTTGTGAATATGTTTAACCTAGCTGCCCCACTACCTGTACCACATGACTTAACACGCATGGACTTGGAAATACCTGCATGAAACTGTAATCACCTAAATGGATTTTTTTAACATGTTAATCTTGGGAGGGGTCAGCCATGCACCCCTTATGTGAGCTCACAGGGACAGTGTAGCAGTTTAAGCCCAGCATTATGCAATTCAACAAGTTGTTTGGCCCTGGGAAGCCTAGCCTTGGTCAAAGCCTTGTACCTGAACAGAAGGATGATCACTTCAGCCTCATCCAAGGTTCAATCAGCTTTAAGATGATAACACTACCGCCACTCTTGTTATGTGACAAACACACCAGTTTTCACACATTGAAATCACACAATTTCAGATTTTAATAAAAACCCAGATCTGATCAATTTGTTTTAACCTAACATTACACGTGTTTTTTTTTTTTACTCTAAATAAAACCCCATTGATTAATGTGACAGCTGTGCGAACAAACAACGCAAATTTAAAAGATTAAATGTAAAGAAAGTGAAAACGCTATGCATTGCATAGTGTTTCCTACACGTGACTGAGCCTAGCAAAGCCAAGAATAATTGACTTTAGAGAAACGTCTTTATTTAGCTAACGTTCTACTTGATATCCTACCAGGCGGGTGCTGATGAGCAAGGTCACATGTCTCACTACCCGTTTTCTGCATGGAGTTTGGCGTGCGCCTCTGTGCATGCAACACAGAGATGAACAGTATGCACGGTTGCGTTCCAACGTTGCCTTGTATTTGAACACTAAGTTACTCTCTCAGTAAATGTACCTACCTCAGAGACTGTGTGCCGGTGGTAAAACTCCTCTGACCAGTCAGCCAAGCACCAGCACTCGAAGTTACTGCCGCCGTCCTCCAGGAATATTCTCGTAACCTGACGTGAGCCAGTCTTCTTAACGCGGTTACTAAAGCCATTTGAAGTAGCTAGCTACAGACACGAAGTTGACAAGGAGCTGGTGAAATATCCGACCTGCTGGGCACGCAGACACAGTCCACTTCGGTCAAGCTCTTTGCTTCTCAACGGAGAGAAACCCAAAGAAGTTTGACTTAGCCCACTGAGCTAGCTAGCTAAGCTAGCTTGTTTTAGCTGCGAGAAGTCACTCTGGCACTGTAACGTTCATTGCGTAACGTCACGTGCAAGTTAACCTATGGCAGGTGCTCGTTGTCTCAGATCCCAAATAAATGAAGTGAGTGTGATGATCAGCTACAAAACACGAAGCAGGCTGATACTATTGCTGCATTAAAACTCCCCAGGTTTATGTAGTCATGAGCAACGTAAGAGACTCCATGTACCTCCTAGCAAGAAAACTGTACACAGTAGGCATAATATAACAACTTCCTGCCATGACTTTAAAAATAAAAGCTTTAGCAAAAAAGTTGTTGCAACTTTTCAGGGTTTACACCGTCCAGATGTTAAATTGAGTATCTGCTTAATAAGAGAACTATAGATAGGTACTATGCAATTTTTTGTTGTTCGGGGCACACACGTTTTCATTCATAATCAGAAGTTGTTTGGTTTACTTTTATTTTGAAAGCTAAACCTACAAGTTCCTGCTAAATGCTGGTTAAATATGGTTAGCTTGATGCCGCTTAGAGTAAATGCCCATTGCCTGTCCACTTGCCTAATACAAATTGGAATCAGGGGCCCTGAGTTTCCATGTACAACCCAGTCACATCTGTAATTTCCACTTTCAATCCACGTTTACAAATATTGATTGAGCTACCCCCGATTAACAAGTGTCATTTACCTTTAACATATCTACAAAACCTGGAAAACAGGATCTTTTCAATGGAATTCCATTGCTAGGCAACAGCCTGGCCCCTTGTTAACTTCCTGTCAGTTGATGCCATTCACATACACTGCAACAGGAAATCAACTTGGGCCTATTTAGAATGTTTATGTTTACATCTGTGAAAAGGTCTTATGTCAAGGAAAACTGAACTGAATTTGCTGCAGCTATTGTGTTCAAACCTTTATCAGGCAAGAACTCAGGGCAAAGTGCATTGAATATCAGCTATCATCAAGATATGGGAGATGCAGATTAATCAATAACCTCATTCAGTGTTATTAGTTCGGGGTTTATGACCAAGACAGTGGTATAAAGGGTAGCCTTTTGTTTCTGCTGTGTTCATCACTGTTGTCTCAGGTAAGCTACACACAAACTGGCGTACCGTCTACACTGCAACAGTCTCTAGGGTTAGTCGCTTATAGAGCACAAGGCAGTGGAAGGAATCGTGCAGCAGTTTAAAGTTTCTCTGTTTATTCTGGTGTTTACAGGATGTTCAAGTTAGTGATACTGTTCCTGACACTGTCAGGTAAGCTCTCACTCCCTCCTCTTTCATTGTAGTTAC
The DNA here is from genome assembly GCF_031162955.1 of Sander vitreus. Taxonomy (NCBI): domain Eukaryota; kingdom Metazoa; phylum Chordata; class Actinopteri; order Perciformes; family Percidae; genus Sander; species Sander vitreus. The sequence goes on along the minus strand of NC_135878.1, from coordinate 4,108,520 downwards.
TGTATGCTTGTTTGATACATTAGTATAGTAATACGATAATTAATTTCTGTGCCAGCATTTATTTAATGTCACACGACTTACTGAATGCTTTAATTTGCAGATGATGTGATTCAAAGAGTTTGTTTTATTATGAACAAAAAAATATTTTGTTTTTTGATATTGAAAAACTAGACTTTTTATTAGTAATTTTATTACAGACGGCCATATATGTTTTCTATCATTATTCTGAGATTATATAACATAATGGTTTTTGATAGCTTATGTGGAGATCACATAATAATTTTGCAAAATAAGTAAATAAATAAATAGCTTTTCTTATGATCTTGAAAAAAATCTCACAATCTTAATACAAAATAACACTATGGTTAGATAAGGAAATATCTTCCCTGTGATCATGAGAAAAAAACATTTTACATTTTTCATTATCTCCATATATCACAATACAATGTAGTATAAAGGTCTCTTCATTTCCGTACTCTGGCCTTCAGTTTTTTGCCCTGTACCATTTTTAAGTTCAATTATTTGGAGAATATAAAAATTCACATTGCTAATTAGAGGCTTTCGACAGACTAGGCCATTTAATAACAGTTTAAGAACATTCCCTTTGATGATCCTAGTTAATTATTTGATACTTTCCATGTCATAGTTAATTTTGGCTTTGTGGTTTGTTGCCTTGGCACCAAAACTGCTGCTTGTGGTAAACGACAATGTAATCAGAGCAACTGTTCAGAAATTAGACTTTGACCATTATTGATTTATTACACCGTTAAAGATATACGCATTATTCTGGCACAATAGTTAATAATTGATGTAAAGGGACAACCCATTTTTTTATCTGTCAACTGGCAAGGGAATTTGTTTAATCAGCAAGGAAGTCTAAGGTTGTGTATTCTAACACCACTAGGTTTCTGCCTGTACTTTATGTGAGCATCTCTTACACTAAATAAATAAGCAGGATGTGCAACCACAGCTACAAGATTTGCATTCATATTTGCAGATCCTTGGTGTAACTGCCATTTAAGAAACCCTCTCAACTTGCGAAGAGAAGGCCAAAAAAACAGCTAACTGTAAAATAAACAATACCCTTCACAGGCCTCCAAGCTGCCCCACTTGCAGTCCCAAAAAGTTTGCAGAAGACATCTTCAACCTATAAGCTCCCTGATGGCTTTCACCAGGGCACTGAACACTCCAACATCCATGAACCTGTTCCTAGCGGCTTCCGACAAGGTACAGAGCCCTCCAGGAGGTTCCTTGTTGACCTCAACACAGGCCTGGTGCAGGAACACGTCAGTGAGATGGACAGGAGAGTGGGTAAGTATATATTCAAACCTAATCAAGAAATAACTACCTAAGCCAGGTTTTACATTTTTACATTTCCACTTCTAGCTTCCATCCGTCCTTCTCTTGAAAAGGGATTTGGAGAGATGGAGAGAAGACACTGGCTGACAGACGAGGGTGAGGGAATTGAAAGCAGTGATGTTAATGTCGGTCTGTTGGTTGCTTACCATTTGGTCCTGACTGAAATATCCCAATAACTATTGGACACCTTGCCATGACATACTGTGCAGACATTCATGGTCCCCAGATGATGAATCTTAATGATTTTGGTCAACTGACTTTCACTCTAGCACCATCATCATATTATACTTACCATTTGTTCAATACTTTGGTTCATGACCAAATGCCTGCAAAACTAATGACATTCCCATCAGCCTCAGCTGTACTTTGTGAAGTGCTAATTAGCTAATGTTAGCATGCTAACATGCTAAACTAAGATGATGAACCTAGTAAAACTGCTAAACATCAACATCCTAGCATTGTCATTGTGAGCTTTTTAGCATGGCTGTAGACTTTTAGTCTTGTTTTCTTTTATGTACTCAATAGAATCACATTATATACCTAAACAAGCATGTATAATCTAAAGGTATTCTGTCTTCCAGTCCCTGTTGATGTTCCAGCCCAGAAGAATGGTGGTGGTTGGGTCCGGGTGGAGGAACCCTCTGCTCCTCATCTCCCCGATGGTTTCAGACAAGGAACCGAACCCGTGATGTCTATCCCAGATGGTTTCAGACAGGGAACCGAACCCGTGATGTCTATCCCAGATGGTTTCAGACAAGGAACCGAACCCATGATGTCTATCCCAGATGGTTTCAGACAGGGAACCGAACCCGTGATGTCTATCCCAGATGGTTTCAGACAAGGAACCGAACCCGTGATGTCTATCCCAGATGGTTTCAGACAGGGAACCAAACCCGTGATGTCTATCCCAGATGGTTTCAGACAGGGTACCAAACCCATGATGTCTATCCCAGATGGTTTCAGACAAGGAACCGAACCCGTGATGTCTATCCCAGATGGTTTCAGACAGGGAACCGAACCCGTGATGTCTATCCCAGATGGTTTCAGACAGGGAACCGAACCCGTGATGTCTATCCCAGATGGTTTCAGACAAGGAACCGAACCCGTGATGTCTATCCCAGATGGTTTCAGACAGGGAACCGAACCTGTGATGTCTATCCCAGATGGTTTCAGACAGGGAACCGAACCCGTGATGTCTATCCCAGATGGTTTCAGACAGGGTACCAAACCCATGATGTCTATCCCAGATGGTTTCAGACAGGGAACCGAACCCGTGATGTCTATCCCAGATGGTTTCAGACAAGGAACCGAACCCGTGAGGTCTATCACAGATGGTTTCAGACAGGGAACCGAACCCGTGATGTCTATCCCAGATGGTTTCAGACAAGGAACCGAACCCATGATGTCTATCCCAGATGGTTTCAGACAGGGAACAGAACCCATTCTTATAATCCCCTTGCGCTTTAGACAGGGAACCGAACGCTTTACCTCTGGGGTTCAAACAAAAAGAGTGGCTTGTAAGGGGGAGGTCATCGATGGAAAATGCTATGAGTTCAACCCAACGTCGCTGGCCTTTCAAGATGCACAGGTTAAGACACATCTCACATTACAATTTTAGGCAGGGACGGTAATTCAGCCTAGTTAAACTTTCAGTGGTGAGTCCATGTCACCAATACGGTTTTGTTTCAAAGACCTCCCCATATTGACAAAAATCTGTTTGTAGCTCTACAAATTAAATCTCAGACTTTTCTGTGACCTTTGTCTCCAGGCTTTATGCAGAGCTCTCGCCCCGAATGCTGAGCTTGCATCTGTAACCACCGCCGATCTGCATTCCCGCCTGGTTGCCCTGGCAACCAAGGATGGCGAGAGCAACCCTGTGTTGACCTGGCTGGGAGGCATAGTCAAGGCAAGTTCCTCTCGTCAACTACCTGCATTTGGAATAATGTTTTGGAAAACTATCTCGCATCACCATTTTTATTAATTTGCTTACTGACTGTGACGCCAACAGTCTGGCCCTGTACTGGGGCACATAATGGAGGCCAAGGAGAGTGTCATCAGATATGTTATCAACAGGACAGATAGTGTTATTCTTACCTTGGTAAAACATTGACCTTTGAACTTTTATTCTTTTATATGCTCCATCTGTTTCTGTGCTGTCACTGAACAAGGCCAGAAAGTAACAACAAAAAAGAAAATCGTAAAATCATACTTATGCATTGATGCAACAGTATTAACAATCTAATAGTAAATAATATAACAGTAATGTAATTATTTTTACTTTTGAAACTTTAAGCCTATTTTTCATATTCTTGTGTTACCCTTGCTACTTTTACTTTGGTAAAGGATCTGAATACTTCCTCCACCACTAATGTGCTGTCAGTTTGAATAAGAATGGTTTAACCAAGCTTATACAGTATGTATGAAATATTTTGACTGTACTGTATGTGTTGGTGTGGCACACCTCAGAACCAGCAGGCATCGTGGGTAGACGGGTCAGAGTGGAGTTACAGCGACTGGATGCCAGGTCACCCCAACATTCACACTGATAAACCTGTCTGTGTGGAGATGTTTAAGATAGGTAAGAACACACCACAAACAAAACAACACAGACTAAGGACTGATTTATGTCTGAAATCAGCATTTCCTGATAGACTTCTGTATCAAGCAGGCAGGCCATTAAAGTGCGACTATGTAACCACCTTTAACTGCATAATACATTTAAGGGTTACAGATCAGATAAGCCAAATGTCTGGCTATGTCACAAAAAGTATGTTAAGATAAAATATTAACTTGTTTGAAGGAATCTTTGCCCTGGGGCACTAAGGACAACCTGACTATCTGCTTAGACATGAACCTTATTGTTCTGTCCCTTCAGCACAATTGTACATTTTAGATAAATACTGTAAATACCAGTAACCAGACATGTTGGGCTTTATCTTATTATTACGAAATGCTCTTAAAAATACCGGAGTGTTATGTTAGGCGAGCAAACATGTCTTTTACAATTCTGTCTCTACCCTTTTTGCAGACGAGAGCTGGTGGACGGCAGCCGACTGTGAACTGAAGAGAGCGTCCATCTGCTCATACCAGATCACTGCATGAAAACCACAAAGAAACACAGCATAAGAGGGTGGCTCTCTTCATTTATTCTCTTACGAGTACCCTTAACAATCTTATAGACAATGTTGTTTCCATTAGTTTGGGCTACCGTTGTGTGCATCGGTCTCCATTTCCTTAAATAAAACCTAGCATTTTACATCTGTGCGTTTCTATTTTGAAATATGTGCACAAAATTGACAGGAGGAAAAAATAAGACATAACATTTGACCTTAGACAGATAAACCACAATTCATATAACCCATTTAAATTTAGACAAGACTTTAATGATCATTTTCCACTTGTGTATACAAAGCAGTTTATACAGATTCGGGAGCCAAGTTAGAACAATTTGTTACAATTTAGTACCTGGAAAGTGCAAAAGTACATTTCAAATACGCTGAAATAAAAATCATGCTGTACATTATATACTGTATTCATAAATAATCACAGATATACACACATCCATTTAGTGATAGTCACAGAGAATGTTGCTAAGACAAAATAGTACTTTTTGATTTTGCTTTGAAGTCTTATATTCTTGGTTCCCATTGAAACTGGAGGTTTAACATCTGGAATGCTGCTTTCATTTGATTTACGATCAGGTCGGGGATGATAAGCTTCGGTAATGAGAGAAACCTGTGTCAACACCACACTGGGATAAAGGCACTCCGTTTGTTGCAGTCGTGGAACAGCTCAAACAGTGGTCTTTTGTCTGAATGACAAATGTAGATGAACGAAAAAAGAAAAAACATTTTATGCACCTTTTAAAAAAAAAAAAAAACTTCAAAGGACAGATTGGTCTTTGCACTCCATCTTGTTGTGACATTTAAATAAAATCTAAATACAAAATCACTTTGAACAATAAAAAAAGTAAAGAGAACCACAAGAGCAACCCTCTGTCCAATGCCGAACCCATGAGCCAAAATAATCAAGGGCTGCCATGGTTCACAGAATCAGAGATACCATATCAACAGAATTTGGCTATAAAAAACAGACATGCATCATTGGCATGTCCACACACACACACACACACACACACACACACACACACACGGTGCAAAAATATAAATCACACAGTCTCACCCACAGGAGCTTCATACTGTGGTTTGTGATTCTGATTAAGTAAAGAAATCACATTCACACAATGTTTAACAACACGTCTTCCAAGCAACCACAACAAGGCATGCAAACCTCGATGCCCCATAAAATAAAAAACTCCTGTGAAATAGGTCACTTCACAATGAGCAGGAAGGAGAATGAGATGTGAAAATAATAAAGGATGATAGTTTGAGGATATGATGAGAGCTAAAGGAAAGGGAGGGAGTTACGGTACATTTACTGTCCCAGTTAAGCTATAGGAAGACTGGAGATAGAGGACTGGAAGAGCAACCAAGACAAGGACAGAAAACAGGAAGAAAGCATCAACAGCTACCAGATGAAAGAGCTGTATTGCTGTTAACACTGACATATCATAAAGCCCTTGAGGATTTCTTCTTTCTCCTTTTGCAGGTGTCTGAACAGTCAGAACAGTTTAAAATATGCCATACAGGTGTCTGTAGTCAGACAAAGTGTGATTTTAAAAACTGCTACTTTTACTTATAAATAAACATGATTTCAAGTAACTTAAAAACATTCAATGAAGTGTGATGTGACTTTAACATCATCTCTTTCTGTACTGCTGTGATAAATCCTCACATGGAAGCCTCTTTTGTTTGAGAATGTAGTGTTTTGCCTGTAGTGAGAATATTTCTTTCTTTCTTTTACAAAACTATATCGTAAATGATATGCCAACATTAAAGACAAACGCTACAAATGTTTCTAGAACAAAACAAGTCCGCTATATCCAAACGTAAATAATCATGACTTCTTCATCATGGCGTCTGCTACCTAATCTCAAAAATGCACCAAAAAAGCCATGCATACGAACAGATGCCAAGTTGCTGGGCACATGCCTAAATCTGTACAAAAAAAAACAAACCCCAAAGAAATCAACAACAAACACACACACACATATATAAATATAAAACACATAGGAAAGGCAGAAGGTTTGGTCTTGTGAGTGATGGAGCCGTTTTACTGCATAAGGCTGCTGTGTGGCAGCTTTGAGGCAATCATGAAAAGTCTCGGCTTACAGAGCAAAGGCCCGCCTGTCTGCATCAAAGGCAAACTAAGATACGACAAAAAGGACACTTGAAACCATATTTTGACATAGAGCATGGCAATATGCTGCACATGCGCACACACACACACACACACACACACACACACACACACACACACACACAGGAGAGAAGTTAACTGATCAATCCCTGTCAAATTTAAGCTGAGCAGGTCGGAGAAACAAAGTGGAAAAACATTAGGCTGACCGTGTAGTATCATGTAAAAATGATGATGACTAGCTGAGGGATTAAGAGCCATGGTGTTTGGGTTGGTGGTGGTGTGGTGGTGCTGAGGCTGGCACTACTTTTGGATTTGAACCACAGCGCCAGCGCCATACGCTCAATCCAAAGCAGAAATATTCACACAGACAAACATAACAGACAAATGGCAATGCCCAATGCTCTAGCAACCCAGAACCCTACCTATTAAACTGTGAAAAGGTACTGGAGGAACTGAAGGGAGTTCCTCAGACAGAACGAAGCAAACTGTTTGGTGAACGAAAGATATGGGTGATAGGAATGTGGGATGTGCATGGAGGGGAGGGTTCAGGGCTCGGGGACTGGGATGGGTTCAGTTGTCGTCGTGCTGGGTGTTGTACACCGTCTCCCCCGAGGAGATCTGGGTCAGTCTCTTGCTGGAGCCCCACAGCTTCCGTGTGATCTGGCCCGAACGCATCTGAGAATAGTGGAGGAAGAGGAGGAGGAAGTGGGATGAAGGAGAGTGGGGAAAGAAAAGCGTGAAGTCAAAGGAAACGGGGAAAAAAGGAGGAGGGATATGATTCATGAGTGGATTCAATAGTTAATTGGAACTTGATTGACTTGTGAAGCATCAAAGAAAAAATCAAAGCCTGATTCACTTTGGTGAGAAAAGATGAAAAGCAGAAAAGTGTGATAATCAAACTATTCAGAGAGGGACTACCTGTATCAACCTCTGACATCTACACTATCATACTATTTACATTATCAAAACATTAAAGTCTATCTTGGCGCAAGAGTATTGGATTGCATTATTAGATTGTAGCTACACTATTAATATGGCTTGAGTTTGAAGAAGCATTAATTTGTTCACAGCATAATTGTTATAGTTGTAGACTACACTCAAACACGTAACATAATGACACTTCAGGTAAACAGCAGGGTTTGGAGTTGATCCCAGGGCAATGGCCAAATCAAGTCAAACATGCCGGATGCCAAATATTCTGAAAAAAACAGAATGAGGTAAGCACAAAAAGATGTTTTCATGTCACAGCTGTGTTTCTAGTGGTCACTGTGTCTGCTCAGCTGTGTGCTAAAAGGAATGTGTTAAATCTGTGTGGCTCAGATGTAAATTGTGACTGGGGGCGACAACCATCCCTGAGAAGGAGAGGTGACTGTGGATTAAAAATGTCTTTGAGGACATTGAGGCCAAGCATTGCAACACAGGTGACATGTGCAGCATCTGTATGTGTGTGTGTATGTATGTGTGTGTGTGTGTGTGTGTGTGTGTGTGTGTGTGTGTCAGATCTACAGTAGTCTCCACAATCTCCACAGTGGTGTGTCAGTGATGGGAGTATGGTCTGGCTACACTACCTATCTATTCTAGGATAGGGAAATAACGCTCTCTATTGTTTGTATTTCTTTAAACCGATCAGAACCGTCCTGGGTGACACTAAGCCCTGATAGTGGCGATAGAGACAGGGGAGGAGGACATTCTGCGTGTAAGAGACGTGCCGGATGTGAAGCTTTATCCCAGCAATGTATATCCGTGGAGCCACACTAGATCTACAGCAATGTGGGGGGAGGGGGGGAACTAGAGCTGCTGGACTTTATGGGAGCTGGAAGTGGGGCTGAACACCAGCTGGTCGCGCTGGTGTAGCAAGCGGGTTGGCGAGCGAGCTCGAAGTGGGGCCAGCAGGGGGGAGGCCATGAGCGGCGATCCCTCCAGGCTCTGAGCGATGTAGTTCCTCAGCGAGTTCTTTACCTCCGCCGGCTTGCCCACGCCCACGATGATCAGCTTGCCATCCTGCAGGCCCACCAGGACGTGGCTCTGCTCCTTAGTGACCGAGACGCAACGCACAGGCACCCTCATGGCCATGGGCTCCGTACACAGAGACAGACTGCACAGGAGAAACAATTATTTCAATAATGTCCACATGCTCAGTCTGCGTTTTATAAAAAAAAAAGGCAGTTTCTTAATCTAATAAATTGTAAGTCGATGTACAACGAGTTTACCTGTAGAGGTCACGGATGGACAGGTATCCCTGCTCGCTGCCGATGACTACATACTCCCCTGAAACACACATATCAGTCACCTGCTCCTTCAAAGGCTCACTGCAGAGGTGCTTTCCATTTACAGAGTAAAGGTGGAGGGCATTTTTATCCTGGGTAGAGAAAATAAAACACCTATGAATAACGATTTTCAACTTAATCTACACAAATCCATGTTCATAAAGCTGCAGCTCTAGTCCAGCCAGCAATTAGTAGAATTTGAACTGGATACTTTCAGAAAAACTGTGCAATAGCTCACTAAACAAATGTTAGTCATGCCTTTCACACATTAAGTGCAAAAAAATGGAGATTCAGCCTACTCGTTTTCCTAGATTGGCCCTTTTTCAAGCAGTGTCTGTGTGTGAGAAAACTGTGCATGCACCTTTAGTGTTGCTTTGCCCTCGATGCAGGTGTGGACCAGAAGGTGACCCTCCCAGGACACGGCCAGGTGGAGAATAGAGAGCGGCAGGGAGCTGTCGCATGGCGGGCGCAAGCAACGCATGTACTGACCCCGACGCACCGTGTGGATGATCACTGTCCCATCCTGGAAGCACACAGTGTTTCATTCATATACATTTTCATAATGGTAATTAAAATCATTAAATTAAACTAATACCTTAAAGTTATAACAAATAGTCAAATTTCTCTTGTGACAACACTCCACTTATGTTCTCTACTTTTTCTGTTGGGGAATTGTAAATTAAAACAATATTAAATAAATAAATTATTTCCCAGTTTAGTTATTTAGACTCCAACCTTTTAATCAAACAGCAGACTGAAATGTAAGCCATACTTTTTATAAAAAGAAAGTTTCAGTCAGCTGTAAAAGTTGGCTGAAAATTCTCAACAATTATTACATTTTCAGCAAAACCACATAAACGGCAATTGGTGTTGTATTGTTGGCAGGGCTTAAAATGAAAGATCACTGTCATTTCAGATTCAAAGCCACTGAACACCAAACCTTACAAATCTCTTTACCTTTAAAGACCCAGAATTACACATACCACTGACTTTCAGTGTAAACCCCACTTTCCAGCTCATGAGCTCAGCATGTGATTAAGTAATTTTTCAAGAACACACATGATTCGATCTCCAGCATGGCACCATCATTCTTTCGCTCTCATGATGTATTTTAGAGGCCAATTTACATCAATTACCAGGATGAGATGAAACGCAGCAAAAGATGCCAAAACATTGGGAAACTCTCAAAAGAAGCAGTACAGTGTGTGCTCTTACACGTGATCCAGACACAGCCATGTCCAGCTCCGTGCTGATACTGACACTGACCACCTCGTCCGTGTGTCCATACAACACCTGTACTGGTTTGGGACAGAGACCCACGGGAGCTCCACCCTGCACAACAAAGCAAACAAAACCGACTGAGACGGGGGGAGGGGGAGGGAGAGAGAGAGAGAGAGAGAGAGAGAGAGAGAGAGAGAGAGAGAGAGAGAGAGAGAGAGAGAGAGAGAGAGAATGTATCTGGTCGTGTGACATAAAGAGAGAGGAAAGTCATACATTTTCCATAAATTACAAAGCTTATCAATGAATTAGGGATATTAAAAATATTCTTAAAGTTATTATCAACTTAACAACTTGAATAATGCCTAAAAGTAAAACCCAGAAATGAATACTGGCCCCTTTAACTTTGAGAACATTAGCAAAAAAGCATGTAATTATTCAAGGCTCCCCCAATTAGTGAGAGATAAACAACAAGTTTTGTGTCTGCATGTTTTATGAATGTAAATCTATTACTCTAAAACTCTATTTGCAGATCAGTATCTGTTATGGTGTATAAGTGAGTCCTGACTGTCCTAACCTGCTGCAGAACCTGCCACACCATGCAGGTTGTGTCTCTGGAGCCGGAGATCAGGTGGATGCCACAGTGGTCCGTTGACAAGCAGGTCACGATGTCTAGAGGGATAGTGAACAAAACCACAGATTACTGCAGGTGTGACGGCCCACGCCGCTCCACTAGGTGTGCCTGTTTTTCTTGCAGGATCAGTGCCACCAGGAAGAGCTCCGGGCTTTGAAGTCAATTTGACATAGCGGCCAAACAGTGGAATTACAACTTCCACGTCCGTCGAAAGATGCCATTGGGCCCAAATAATCATTTTCCCATAGACTTACATGGTGAAAGAGATGTCTGTGAATCAGTGGATAAAGCTTTTTTATGAGCGTCATAACTCTACTTTGGTCTCTTTTCTCCTCTCTTGTATGGTTTAACAAGTCGCTGATTTGTTCAGAGAGATCTCTTTGTGTCACAGAGCTATGTATGTTTTTTGGTGATTTTGTGGCACAGAGTTTGAGTGGCCTTGTAAACACAGCTAGTAAATTGCTGCTGTTAGGCTTATGAGCAAATTCCCTTTGGAGTTTGTTAAAAGTTTTTTGTAGTGTGGTAACAAACGTGGCTAGAGCAGTTGTCTTGGGTGCACATCCATGGCCAGTACTCCGGTTGCCTCGCCGCCCAAGCAAGCTATCCGTTTATAAATACCCGCTGCAAGGTACCTGCAGACTAGGAGGGAGTTTAGTTAGTTTCTGGTTAGGCAGTTAAGCCGAAATTATACTGTCCGTGTGCGTGTGGGCCTGAGGGTCTGACGGAGTGACTTAAATGTTGTCATCAAAGGGTATACGTGTAGGATCTGTGTGGACGTCCACATACCTGGAATATTCTTTTGACCACATGGACATGACTGCGCAGCCATTCTGCTACAAGTGGTAGCGTGGCGATCTACTGTGCTGGAACGAGTCCTCCAAGCAGATTGTATAAACAGACCAAGTATGTGCATGTGTCTGCAGCTGTCCATGTCCAGCCGTAGAACATTTAGTTGGACACTTAAAATTTTTTACTAATTGTGTTAAACACGGAGTATTTTGGGTCAGGAGTATAACACTGGGTGTACATACTGACCAAAAACATCTGACTAAAACAGTAAAAGATTCCCAAGTTGCTTTCTTTGGCATATCCTCCTGCTCTTCTTTTTAATCTCCCTCTTTATTTGCTCCTAGGTGAGACTGGGTGACAGGTTGGGGAGTGGGGAGGTTTCTAAAACTAAATGACATCTTTGAAGAGACATAACTGATTACTGACTTTCACGTTTCTTTTGATTTTTTAGAATGGTTTTTGTAATCAAATTACTATTTTACGCTAATACCACTCTCATCTTTGCAGCCTATATATTTTTTTTTTTTAAATCACTTTTTACACACCATGTTGCTACAAACTCAAACATCCAGTGGTCATATAGCTGCTTCTTTACCTGAGGCTAACACCAGTATGAGGAAGGGCTAATTATTTTGAATGGATATCTACAAGTTGCAGATTCATCATCATCATGCTTGGCCTGTTTGTTTTGGATGTGACACAAGTCAAGAAGCAGACTTCTCTTCACAGAATTATGTGTAAGGTGTGTGTATACCCATGTGTCGGATGTGCTGTCCCACAGTCCTGCCCTTAACAAGGGAGGTGACCCGGAGGCTGTTGTCCCAGTGGCCACCGCTGAAGAGCAACTTGCCATCATGTGAGACCACAAACAGCCCGGCTGTTACCTCCATGCCAGGGGCGAAAGGTCCGGAGAGGAAACGCTGGGTTCTAGGTGAAGAGGGTGAGAGAAGACAGACAGACAGACAATGCAGAGAGGAAGGAAGGAGGGTTGGAGAGCTTAGAAAGATTTGTCAACATGGTGGTAAAGGCGGCATTGCATTGTTTCCACAGAGCTATGCTGTTGCAAATGTATTGCATTTGCATGTGTGTGTATTCTCACTTGGCATTGGACACTGTGGGGTCCTTAATGAAGGTGAAGTAGTTGGAGATGTTCTTGTTGTAAGGCAGCCACCCATGGGTCCCAACCAGGTAGTTCTGACTAACTGTTACCTGGAGACAAACACCTTTCATTCATTCCTTTTGTTTAACATTTTAAAAAGGAGTAGAAAACAACTATTCTCCAACGATTATTATAATGACTATTAGTATTAACGCCAAGTCTCACCATGGTGTCAGGGCTCCCCTGGGTGATGAAGGAATGGGACTGATTCTTTGGGACCACGGCCTTAACCAGCGGCACATTGTCACTGATGCCCTGCAACATGACGGGGGAGAGAAATCCAAGTTATTTTAGGGGGCTATTTTGATGAAATGTGCATAGTAATAATTTTGGTTAAATTATTCCTGACTAGTGTTTTGTTTTAGTTCAAACACTGAGCAGTAGAGAGATCAAACCTCAACAAAGAAGGACTTGAGGTCGCTGAGGTGTTCGAACATGCTGAGAGGACATGAGTCTAGCAGAGCTTTCCTCTTTTCCACTTCCTCCTGAGACAGACGCACTGGATGGGGCTCCTATGCAGTCACACACATACAAGAGACTAAATCTGATTCATTAACACAGATACAGAACTTCATTAGCTTGAGTCATGGTAGGTTTAATGCATCTGGAGTGTGTCTGCACCTTGAGTAACTGGCAGGGTGTCTGTCCAAAGTTGCTGATCATGCCTTCCAGAGCCTTACGCTCCTTTTCATCAGTGATGGCATCCAGGTCCACCGCCCCTGCAACCCCAAATCAATAAATATACTACACTTACAATTCACAAAGGCAGGACATCATTGTTGCAAAATGCTTGAAATTAAATGTCTCCAAAAACAGTCTTTGTATCAGTATGTGAACTTAAAGTAAAAGTAAACATTTTGGAAACAATCATGTCTCATTTTTTAACTTTCCCTTTTAGGAAATAATTGTAACATTAAAATACCCAAAATTTTAATTTGCAAGTGCATAGTTTGCAATAATTAGTGTGACTGAATGTTTGAAACAAAGTGTTTGTTGTTTTTTAATCTATATTTGCATCCTTTCGTAACCAAGCTGTTGCCAAAAGCATTGTATACACAGTAGTGCATACAAGAAAAATACTTTCAATTGAAGATTGAGGAAAGAATAAAACCATGATGTGAATGATAGCTGTTCTGGATGCTTTACCCTCATATGTGCAGTAGTAGAAGACGTTGAGGGCCTCCACCGCTGCAGGACCCCTCTGCTTGTAACCAAAGATCAGATCGATCCACTCGTGAAGGTGGGCCGATACGTACTCCGACTCCTGTCACAAACCACATATACACTGTGGTCGTAACCAATACAATTCATGTAGCTACTACAACAAGCACAATATTACACCTGTATATGCACACACAGACTTCATCATAGTGCCTTAAATTCCACTACAGGAATACTACACTCAAAACATGTTCATTTGGATGTTGTTTGGCTATGTGAATAACAAAATGTAGACAGTGTAAACTCATGTATCTTCAGATATCTGACATATCAAAAGTAAAATATCAGCTTTGGTGTCAGTCCCTCAGAGTTAAAGACCATATACTGGACACTCTGCACTAATGTTAAGGCTAGGGTAAGGTTTTAATCATGGTTACCGTTCATTCAATATTCTAAATTTTTTCTTCTTGCACAATATCTACAGAGAATGATCCCTAAGAAGCAAGGTCATACGACAGCAGTAGAACTAAAACTGCATCTCACCAGAGCTTTGCGGTGCTTATAGATGAAGTCCTCTGGGGACTTGGCCCATTTGGGCAGAACAACGTCATTTACCCTTTCCTTGGAGATCTGCAGGCGACCCAGATCAAAACCTGAATGATAGCAAGAAGAAAGAGGCAAGCGAGAGAAAGGATTCAGAGAATTAATACAAAACATATTTATGACCATGCTCAAATAGACAAGTCCTACAATAGTGACCAACTGCTGAGTCTGAATCTGCTCGGATAAATATTTTATAATCATATTCTTATTTTTTAAATGAAAAAATACTCAATACTCACCATTTTGGTTCTCAAGGAATTCTGGGAAGTAGAAGAACTCTGGGATGAGCTCCTTGACGTCATTGGGGTTGTCCATTAGGGTCTGCCATGTCGCAGGGATGGAGTGGAACTGGCGGTCGGCACAGTCAAACCTGAGCCAAGGCAGGATGGTATGGATGAGCATCTATATTAAACACTAGAAAACAGCAGCTAAGTGCTGGCACATACATGTCAAAAACTACCTCCAGGGGATGCTATAATTACAATTACTATCATCGCTGAAGATGCATGGAGGGAAAGCAGAGGAAGAGTGGTATGATGACTGGCTGACTAGTCTCTTTACCGTCCACTCTGCAGTTGGATGTGCAGGGAGGTGAAGGGCTCCACTCTTATCAAGTAGTGCATCACTCCGGCAGCATTTGAGTAATGGGTGCCATAATGGAATCTGTCGATGGTGCCTGTTGGGTCCTCGAAACTTTCATACCTGGTGGACACATTGAAAAAGTTAACTTGAGCCAGACGGACTGTCAGTGATGTGCCTTCCTTTAGCTGCTTTAATGATGAGAATAATATAAATAAATAATAAGTATGGAGGGATGAATCATACTTCTCTCTAACGGCCTTGGCATTGCGTTCGTTAAGAACAGCCACTGGCTTTGACAGGTCCCTGAATACCTGAGGATCACACAGGTCCAGCTCCTCTGAGGTGTAGTCAGCTAGAATCCAGGGGAACTGGTAAAACCACACACACACACACAAATATTACCATTCATCCAGTCACCACACTTCACCGTAATGTATTCAGAGAGAAACGTACCACTGGATACTGAGCCAGGTTGTTGTATGTTCTGCCTGCAATCGTGTTGAGTTGCATCAAGTAGTCAAAGTTGGAAATCTCCCGGTTCACCCATTTCTGTGCAAACGCAGTATTTATTTTCATTTTCCTCAACACAAAACATTGATGAACTGAACCAATGAAGAGATTAAGGCGGATGATTGACGAGAGTCACAGACCAAAGATTATTTAGTAAATAAATTCCTACAATGAAGCCATATATTTGAATCAATTATATGTGTTGAGACTGTTGGATATCTGTATTTGTTAATGAGCTCTGCATCATTGTTTACTGACCTGTGTGAGTCCAGAGGCTTTGAGGAGCTCCTGTGGTGAGCGGGTTCCATAAAGGCTGAGGGATCGTAGCAGCAGCATGCGGCTATAGACCTTGTTCCTCACCTGTTGGTAAGAAAACTCAATCTTATTATAAAACTATTTAAAAGGCAAAAGGGGGCTCAAATATTCTTCTGTGATCATTGGAATTCAAACCTATATCAAGAGGCGTTTAAAATATGGTCAATGCCTAGTTAAATTTGTGATTCATCACCTCCTTCTTGAAGTTGAGGAAGTAATTGGTCTGGTCAATGAGGAAGATCTCTAGGGCTGAACGACGTAGGTTATAACGCCGCAGGTGGACCTCTCGGATCTGAGACAGGGGCCATTTGAAGTCGTGGCCCACTCCTTCAGGAAATAAGTAGTTAGTGTAAGTAAAAGTTTAGTGGGTTTACCATATGTTTTCATCCTCCTACATCGCTATCTCCTCACCTTCCTCCTTCTCTTGGCTGCTGTCGTAGAAGTAGATATGCTGGGTGGTGAGTTCCAAGCGGCCGGGCACCACGTCTACCACCGTCACTAGCTCGCAGTCCTCCCACAGCACCAGCTTCTCCTTCTGGCCTGCCTCCTCAGCTTCAACTCTGCAGGACAAAGAATGGGAGCTTGTGATACTTTCCTTAGTATGTATTACGTGAACACAGTTGTTCTGTGGTCGTCGTGTTGGGTGACTGACTGGTTGTTAGCAGCAGCAGGGTCGTCCTCTGGCAGCTCCAGGATGTCGTCTTCCAGGTCGCTGACTTTGACCTGCTTCACAGCCTCCAGCAGCAGAGACTCTGGGTTTACACGCTGCTTATGGACACCTGAGAAAAGCAAAAGAGACGGGAGAGGATTAAACACTGAGAGGAGGCATCCAGAGATCCTGCAGTGGTAAACATCACATGGCAGTGCAGGAAATTAACTTATTAGCATGCTTGTCAAGGGCTGCCAAACTACAAAAACTTACCCGACACATTTTTGTTTAATCACCGTTCAGTTATTTCGTTCCATAAACATAACATTTACAGTTTTAAACTTGCTCACAAAATAAAAAATGAAATAAAAGCCTCCTGAAGTCCTGACTCTGCAAAATGCTCACCCTTACACCAAGCATAGTGGATCCTCCTCCTCATAAAGTAGATGGAAGGGTAGGACATATATTTGGCTTAAAGAAGATTTTCAAGGTCAGTCCTTTTTAATCTGTTTATCAAGGGTAGGCCAGATAAGTGTGCTCATGACATACTGTACACACACACACTTATCCCTGATCATCACATCCACTTACTGAATACATCTACTTACTACTTACGTACTTTTTGCTGCCAAATAGCAAAAGTAGCACCAATGTGCAAAATATCAGTGCAGCTACATTTAGTCCAAATATTTAAGCATACATTTCAGAGACATAACAGAACTGTGTTAGTCTAAACACACACTAAAAAGCCCACAGAGAGGCAATGGTGTCTTACCCAGGTTGTCTCTCAGAGCGCTGGCCTCTCGGTGTGGGTTAAAGTTGTAATTACGGACCAGCTTCAGCCTCATGCGGGAAAAGTTCTCAGCACTGGACACCCTCCAGTGCATCTCATCCTGCTGCCTGTTAGAAATAGTTACAAAACACACTTGTAATCTCCCAAAGCCAGCCATTATCTATTTTCTATCACTGCTGCTGCAATTGTTTCCATCTTATCTTAGTAAGTATAAACTAAAATCAACAATAAGTTCGAGCCCACATGTTGATTTGTTTTGCAACAGTAGAAAGTAGAAAGTGGGGGAAAGACAAGAAATGCAGAAAAGGAGAGAAGTTGATGTACCTGTCAGCCCAGGGCCCTCTCTCACACACCAGACCCCGGCGTGCTGCCTTCCACTGCCTGAGGGTAGCACTGTTCTGGCTGTGCTGCTGCTTCAACATGCTGTTGTAGCGTAAGTTCTCCTGGCGGCCTCGGCGTGAGAAAGGCTCCACAAATTGCTCCTGAAGGGAGTGAAGAGGAAACGTTTTTTTGGATGAGGCTTTGCACCAATAGAGGAAAAGAGGCTTTAGTTATTATTTATTTAGTATTGATCCAACTAACCTGGAAGCGGATCTTGCTTTCACCCCTTTCCCTCTCTCTCTTATGCAGGCTGACCATGAAAGCCTCGTAGCACTCCTTCCAGTAGAGAGCCATGGTCTCATGGCCCTGGCTGAATGTTTCGATTTCATACTGCTTCATGTACGGAATAATCTGAAGGCGAATGGAAGTAAAACGGAGAACCATACCATTATGTTTTACAATAAACTTGTTTCTAATATAATCTAAAAACAACAAGGAACCTTTAAAATCTTATACATATTTGTCGAGGTAGACACGCCACTCAGGTGAGTTGCAGTACAGCTGGAAGTCCTCAAAGAAGGACGGGCTGCCGTTGTTGTCGGGGAGCTGGGGGAGGTGCAGCTCCATGTAGAGGAGGCGGTGGACTTTGGAGAGCAGCGTTCGCAGCAGAGGAACCAGGAAGGAGTACGTCTCCGTTTGCTCCTGGATGGAGCGCCGCAGAATGCTTTCCACCTTACCTAGCAGGTAACAGGCCTCATCCTGGCTTGACACCTCTTTGGTCTGCAGGATGCCATTGAGCTTGGCAGTGGCCATGGAACACACCTGGGACAGAGGCAATTTATTATTGGGCATGCATGGGCTTGCTTTGTACAAAAAGCCAGAAGAATTACCAAACATGGAATAGTACAAACAAGGCCGAAAGGGAGGACAATGGGAAAAATTGCTCACTTTAGGGTCCTCCTGAGCCATGAAGCCCAGCAGCAGTCTCAGTCCAACTTGGGAGAGCTGGAACCACTGGGTGCCAGCAGAGTACCACACCATGAGGCTGTCCATCAGCGTCACCGTCTCCTCCAGCACCTTCTCCGTCCACAGTGCTGGATTGACCAGGCCCTCTGCCTGCAGGAAGTCTTGTACCATGTGAAGCAAACGCACTGCATTCTCCGTGTGCTGTGGCAACGTGGCGACTGATGCCTGGCGGTTATCACTCACCGCCCACTCCAACATACGTTCCATAAGACTTTAAAGAGAAAGCGAGAGCACAGAGGAAGGAGGAGGACACCGTTAGATACTGTTAGCAAGTCTGTCTCTGAAAGCAACATGTTTTCAGCTCCTGCTTTGTCCAGTGTTGTCACCAGTTGAATACAGGGCTGACCTGAGTTTGATTTGGTCGACAGGAAGCAGCAGCTCGTTGGCGGTTGCCAGTTTGGTGAGAGCTGAGAAGACCTGTCCACGCTCCAGCCACGCTGAATCATCTGAACCTTCTACCCCACGCCACATCACACACAGCACAATTTCCAGCAGCGTGGTGCACAGCTCCTCCTCCGCCCGCTAGAGGGCGACATTACACAGGGTTATCATTAGAATAGATAAGATTAAATGTCATTGAGCCCTCTGGTGTATCACTGTAGCAGTAGGTAACAGGATACAGCAAAGAAAAAAAAGGTGATTCCAGAGTTCCTTATATCAGAGATCTTCAACAGGGGGTCTGTGACCTCTAGGTGGTCCTCAGAGTTGCTGCAGTGGGGCCGCCAAATTATTGTTTGATGGTTACATTTTTTTTTTTTTTTTTTTTTAAATATGTCTGAAAATATACATTAACATTAATCCAACATATTATTAGTAAAGATAATTTTTCAGAATGTACACAAGACTGATGATAGGCTTACTGGCCTACAGCTAAGGTAGCCATGAGGTAGCCATCCCCAGATACAGTTAAGCTTAAGGATTTACTGTGCCACATTTTAACCTTAAAACATGGTGTATAAATATGCCAAAAAAAATTATTTTAAAAGTTTAGTATTGTATGCACCATAAGAAGGTATGTGTAAAGGCTTTAGGCAGCCCTAGCCTTTATTGTAAGTCCAGTTTAATATGCAACTCAATTTTATACAAAACATGTAGTAGGGGGTCCCTGATCCATCTCTTTTTCAGCTAAGGGGTCCTTGGCCTATAAAAAGGTTGAAGAATGTAGATGATACTACTTTTGTCACTATTGGCCAAATTTGTTCTCCCAGGAAGATCTAACACTTTGTCACATTCCCCAACCAAAGGTTTTAAAATGACACATTTCATTATATAACTGACAGCCTCCTGCTGTGGGAGGAGACAGGTGGTCTCTCTTCCACCTCTCCCATTCAGTGAGACGCTCACTGGATGACAGTGACATTTCACCAACTAAGTAAGAAGCTCTTGCAGGGTAGTAGCATTAAGGCAACCTCCGAATACAGACTGCTATATGAAATAAAGATGCCAAGGGTTTCTTATCACAGCAAGAATAATCACAAAAACAGCCATCTCACCTCAGCATTGTTGAAGGACTCCCCCAGTGAGATGTTGTCACTGAAGAGAAAGCTGTCTTCATTCAGGGAGGAAGTTGCATCTCGATCCCCGGTGCTCCCTGGGAAAGGCTTGGAGGTCTCCAGTGGAGAAGGTGTGCTGGGCATGCTACCAGGTGTTTGGCTGCCGCTCTCCCCGCCTTCATAGGCCTGCAGGTGGGACAGATCCAGCATCAAGCCTCCTGACTTTCCCACCACCCAGGGCTTGACGTGTAGTTGCGGCTCGGTAGAGGCAGAGGAAGATGGCGTGTCCAGCAGTGAGATGACGTCGCCGTTCTCCAGGCTGTCCACAGAGCGAGTGTCACCTATGCTGAGCCGGTCATCCTCCAGCCGGTCCAGGCGGCCAGCACTGCCTGCCCGCGCCCTCCTCTCCAGCGGCAGCTCCAGGCGGTTGGTGCTGCTGCCACTGGACCGGCTGAGGTCCAGGCTGCAGGCACTGATGGTGTCAGTGGGCCGAAGTGGCAGGGACCCTTCACCCCGCAGGCAGAGTCGCATAAGAGTGTCCTGCCAACACTGCTGCCTTGAGATCTGAATGGCAGCATCTGTTTGGGATAGTAGCAGCTGGTGAACCTAAAGACAGAGAGGGGGAAAAAATGTTGTTAATGATATCTGCAGGAAAACTAAGTCATGTAGCATCAAGAGGTAAATGGTGAAAAAAAAACATCAACATCTTCAAAGCTAAACTTTAACTGCTATAATGAAACAATGAATGCTTTTTTCCCCCCAACTGTTGAGTCAAAGTTGAGTTGCAGTACTTGTGTGTATCAGTGTGTGTGTGTGAGTGAGTGAGTGAGTGAGTGAGAGAGAGAGAGAGAGAGAGAGAGAGAATGTGTGTGTGGGTGGGGGGGGGGAGATGTGAAAAACATTTGCCATACTAATCAATTGCTGGAACCATCAGTCATTTCCTGTGTCAGCTGTTATTCAATATATATATATATATATATATATATATATATATATATATATATATATATATATATATATATAAAATGAATAGTGTGGATGTCAGCAGGCTGAAGTGCAGGTGTTTCCTCACCCTCTTGCAGACGAGGAGGCGTACGCTGGGTCCAGCCCGGTGAGTGAGCTGGGCCAGTGCCATCAGGTCCTTGTAGTTCACTACATTATCTGTAGATTTTGGACACAAACACAATTTTACATTTGTGCAATTGTATATTTGGCAATGATTTGCGCTACCATGTGCCAACGTTATTGTCTGTGTTTTTCTTTACTAATGACAGACAGGGGAGCAGTTCTGTCTACTGCCTCCGTCCTGAGCTCCATTGATCAGTAAATAGTATTGGTCTGACATTTTTTCAGCATCTCTACAAAGCCTTTCAGCCTTCAACTCCAGTGTGTGGGGTAATGTGAATATGACCTGAGTTCAATTAGGAAGGTTAAGCCACACTGCTCCTCTGTTTAAAGAAAACTAATAACGAGTACTGGCTTATCGCTCCGTGAGGACTCATGAAATTGATTCCATTAATTCAAGGAACAACACGTCATAAAACTGGCCGGAATGGGCAGCAGAGAACGAACTGGTAGGGGGAAGAAAAAAAAAAAAAAAATCAAAAGCACCCCTGCTCATTGACCAATTGACTAAAAGCTTCAACCTAGGCTGAACACATTTAATTCGGGGAGATTTATAGTAACAGGAGAGTTGCTGCAGCAACTCCAGACTGATTAGTGATACTGTTAAGGACAGTGGATACTGCAGCGTGTTTACATAGACAAAAATCTTTACATTTGCACAAAATAAGGTTAAAGTTACACTAGTTGAAGATAAAAGCAGAACAGTGTAAAACACACTTTAGTAATAAAAACAAAACAAGAGCTGACCTGTGTGGAGGACCTGGTTGAGGAGACAGCGGATCAGTGTCGGAGTGATGTGAAGTTCGGAGAAGAGCAGCGACAGGCCAGCGTAACCTGCCTCCCTTAGCCGCAAGCGCTGCTTATTCTTCTCATAGACGCGGTCACAGCGCAACATGCGCTCAAACAACTGTGCGCAAGAAGAATCAAACATTTTTTTATGACTAATAGTGCTATAATACATTGCGGTATATTCCGTATATTTCATGCGGTTGAGTAGGATTTTGACAAGTGTCTGTGGTTGGATGTTCTGTGTAGTTCTGAGTAAGTCACTTTTACATTTAGGTGAATGAAATGGATGGGCCATGAATTGACTTAATACTGCAAGACTGTTAAGTGAAACATTTGTAAAATTACATGATTGTTGATCCTGATGAATGCCAATACTGGGTTTATTTAAAATTCCCTGACTTGAAAAACACTAACTTTTCTGCATCTCTTAAAGTGCAATGATATTCCAGGAATTCAATAACTAATTGTGACCTTTTACAGCAGTTTACTTAGTCAAAGCAAGTAAGTCAGTTTGTCCCAAGTGTAGCTGGCGTTAACCCACCTTGAACACGAGCTCTCGGAGTCGATCTGAGTGCTTGTTGTTGAGCAGGAGAGCGTAGCAGGAGTCGGCCGCCCCGGGCTCAAAGAGGAGCAGGAAGAGCTGGTCCCTGGCCGGACTGGTCTGAAGAAGGCTGAGTAACAACTCCAGCAGCCCACACAACTGCAACACACACAGCCACAACTACATTTAGCTTCTTTTACATAGTTTTGACAGACTTCTACATTGTTTTGAGAAGGAAATCATAGCACTAAAAGACAGACAGACACTAAAACAGCTTATCATGCATGTCATATCACTCTGAGATTAACAAGCACAGAGTGGCATCTTTAACTAAATTTGACTAAAACAGAAATGGGAGCAGGGAGGTGGGCAACGCTATAAAATCTATTGGTTCACAGTGTAAATTAGTGCTTGTATCGCACCATTTATATGTGGACAATTTATGTAATATTTAACTAAAGATTATGTTTCATAAAGTGGATTTTTCATAAGTTTTAACATAATTAATTAAGTGTGGCATTTAAAGATTCAGTCTGACTTGATGAATGGATAAATAGTATCAGAAAGATGCCAGACGCCCAGCAGTGGAGTAGGATTATGCGAATGACCATATGTTCATAGAGGGTGATGCAAGCTTCCACATATAGTACTGCAGTGTAATAGGATATGCAAAGTGACAGACAAAATGAAAAACAAGATGGGACTAAAAAAGGCAGCGAGGTGGGGAGGAGGTGTGACAAGAGGAGGAATTGGTTTTCACAAAATAGGTGACAGATACCAAGTTGTGTGAAAACGTCATCTAGTGCGTTACAGTCGGAGAGGAAAGCAGTCAAGAAATGAATAGTTTGTTTCAGCCAACAGCCACTGATGGATATTGCTTACAGAGAGAAAAATGTTTAAAACATAATGCAGAGAGAGAGAGAAGCTGGCAAAAACAGCTGCCATGCAGGAAATGAGCTGACAGCTTCCTGCACAGGCATCACTGCAGTAAGTCCATAGGGAAACAGAAAATCCTGTAGTGAAAGGTCATCTTATTTCACAATGAAATCCTTAAATGGCAAGGACGGTTGGCATTAACCAGTTTCACAATATATGGGTCATCTGGCAAGCATACACCAATAATAACTTGACCTACTCCAAATTTAAAAATGTTGGCCTGACACACCTCAAAGTATCATTCTCATGAATTAACCTTTTGTTCACAGTGAATGCTGTAATCCCTTGATACTATTTTAGTAGTATTCTGGTCCTCGCTGGGGACAATCTCATAAGGCTACTATGATTTATGCAGGCATAGAATAAGGATGATATAGCGTTATTCTAACACAGGATAATCACAGGTTTCTAACTTGAAGATTTATTTTAAAAACATGTCCTCTCACAAAAAGTTT
Source organism: Sander vitreus (assembly GCF_031162955.1). Lineage (NCBI taxonomy): Eukaryota > Metazoa > Chordata > Actinopteri > Perciformes > Percidae > Sander > Sander vitreus. The sequence continues at coordinate 4,084,536 of NC_135878.1, read as the reverse complement.
ATTTTAAGAATTTCTAAGTGCATAATATAACATTTGACCCGACCCCCTCACCTGCTCCTCGTCTCCAATGGCAGCCATGTATCCCAGAATGCTGTGAATCTCCTCCTGTGACATGCCCTTGCTGATGTAGTACTTGATGAGGCCACAGAGAGACGCCCGGATGGTACGAATGTCATCCTCGCTCAAGTCACCCTCTTTATTACTGTTCTTCCTGAAGTACAGAGCAGATGACAATGATGTTTTGTGAAAAAGAGACTTAAAGTATGAGACAGGTATGAACTTTGAGAAATGGAATCTCACCCGTAATAAAGGCGTATGGTGTCCAAAAGGAACTGAACTCCATATTTTTTTCTGAACTGCTTCCTGTTATCTTTGATGACGGTAGACATGTACTGGATATGACCTACATTGGAAGAAAACAAACATAGAACTGGTAACAATCTCAGTCATGAACACACACTTTGTTTGACACACAAAATTCAGCAGCATCACATCCAACAGCCATGAAGAAAAATAGACTGAGATACATGGAAAATGCAAGAAAAATGTGAAGGAAAATAGAAATGTCATGATCCTTGGATAATATATTTCGGTTTTCTTTCACGGGAGTTGTATACCGCTGCCTGGATCGGTTAGTTTGTTTGTGTTATTGTGTGAGTTTTGTGAATCCGAACTAACCCTTTAAAAAACACAGAAGTCACACAATAACGCAAACAAACCGATCGAGGCAACAATTGAACAGCAACTCTAGAAAGTGGCCTCGAAACGAGGGTACATGGATATAACAGCTTCAGTTCCCCGTTGGAAAGGGCTGTCTGACGGAAAGGTAAAGCAGTAAAAATATAAATATGGCTTACACTTAAACTGTTATGGATTTTTTTTAGGTGGGCCTTTAAATATGTTTTGTTGCTGCTCCAGTCCACAGCAGTATATTACCTAGCTTCCGTGTCGGTACGGCTGGCTGCTTCTTCAAATTGGGGGCGTGCCGACCCCCATCTAACACACACACACACACACACACACACACACACACACACACACACACACCCACCCACCTATGCGTAGTGGGAAGTCTCCTTTGTTCCAGATGTTAAAGTTGAACAGTAGATGTGTGTGAAGCTGCTGCAGCAGAGCCTGGTTCTTCTCATATGTCACCTGCTCTATCAGCAGCTGTGCAGCAACCAGCACGCTGACATCCACATGACCTGCTGGCAGCTAAACACATACAAAAGCAAATCAATTGTATTTTATTGGCATGCATGCAAAACGATAAAACCCAGGGGGGGGAGGGAGGGTGAGCTGAAAATGGGCCTTCTAAGAAACAAAAAGACATACACAAACAGGTACGTATTATGTCATGATAAAAAAACTTGTTGGTAAACAAGTATAAAGCTATACCTGACACCCAAAACCCACCTCCACTAAACAGTTAAGGAACATGTTGGAATGGGGCGATACACATTTGTGGTTTATTTGTACTTTTACCATTTACAGGGTGTGGTTACTTTGCTGGGAGCAACTATTACCGCAACCAAGACATTTTCTTTAATCTGAGTCTCTGTGGAGTCTTTCATTTTCCCATAGTGTAAATGCTGATGCAGAGATATCTTCCCCCACCCCACGCCCCCATCCCCAGGCGACAAATAAATAATGAAGCACATGCACCAGACAAAAGATAGAGGAGAAAGGGGGGGAGGGGGGGGTGTGGGGGGGCAGAAAGAGCGCTGAGGTAAAAAAGAATGAGCATTCAAGAGAGACAGACAGACATAAAGGAAAGGACAAACACACAGAACAAACAGACGGGGACAAAAGCTATATGAGTTGAATTCATTTCACTGGAGGATGTCGAGGAAAATTCAAAATTCTTACACCATGCGAGTCTCGTACATTATAAACAATGTAATACAAGCTATAATAAACTTGAACAAAGTCAGCAGAGATTCTTAATTTGTCCTCTCACAACCAAACTAATCCAGGATGAATAGGGAGAAAAACAAAAGAAGCGTATGCCCTTTTTGCATGTGGAGACCTTATGCAATTACCGCATTTTGTGAAATGTACTCCATTGGTAGAAATTGACCAGAAAATGCTTTTAATACATCTAGTCTAGATCTTACTTCCTTTTTTTTTTTTTTTTTATAAATGCAGGAAGAAACCACACATCTGAAAGAGGAAGACATTTTATAACCCAAAAAATGAAAGCCGAGCTGAAATGAATTAGTGTGCCTCATGCAGAATCAGTAGCATCAGGGGACGCAATCAGGGAACTTGCATGGTTTTAAGGTCAGAAACTGCAGAGAAGCATGGGTGTTATGTTTCTGGTGTAAACGGTCTCTCATGGTCTAAGTAAGTATTATATAAACATTAAACATTTCGTAATTTTATTTGAAACTGCTCTGCTCTCATGAAAACTTAACTTCGTAACTTCAAAAGTTCTACTCAATCATATTCAAACAGAGGAAGCACGGAAGTGATGGAAGCTGGGTAATAACATGCTAACAGTGCAACACATTTGAACAACTTTTTAAACAAATTTAACAAATTTGTTGATTTGTGTGTCAGTGAAGACATACACTGAAGAGCCGCCAGAGTCTTAGCGTCTTAGAGTCTTAGTCCTAGCGCCTAATATTCCAAACGGACACCCTGGTTATATTAATTGATTGCAAAAATCAGGATTAAACAGACCTTCTGCAGCAGGGCTCCCAGTGTACTGACACAATGCGAGTGGAGCAGATTCTCCTGGTTGATAGGGTGTCTCTGCAGAAAATGCTTCAGCACCAACAGGAATGTGGCCACCAGATTCTTCTCCAGGCGTGCCTCTGTAACAAAAATAAAACTACATTTGTTTCCACATGTACCCCAGTTTCCCAGTTATTGAGAGTAAAGAGAAATGGGGGGGGGGGGGAACAATATATATGTGCTGGAGCAGACCTGAAGCCCTGTTGGATGGGAGAATGACCCAATCTCCATCGGCTGGCGTGGTCACATCAGGAGTGATGAAATCTGACCCAGCTGCAGGATCACTGGCCTGTTGATCAGGAGTAATCAGGGCCAACTGCTCCAGTATAGGGAAGAGCACTGGCAGGCCGCCCACACAGTTAATCATATCCTGCCACAGACACAACAGCAACACATTATTGAAATAGAATACACATCTGTGCAATTCAAGTTGTAATATTCCTCTGAGCACACAACAAATACATGACAGCATGCAGGTTCCTCCCACCTTAATATCCCAGTTGACGACTTTATTCCCAGTCAGGCGTCCGTGGAGCATGTTTGGGGACAGATCTAGACAGATGGGGTTCCTGCACGCCTGTTGATAAAAGGACCATGTTTAGTTAACAGTTAGTAGATTTTCTTCAAATAAATAAAATTACTAGTGTAGTAAAATTATCATTTTATCTTGGTAAAATCACACCTTGTCTTAAACGAACTGATATGGCTGTTCTGTATGTGGTTGAAAGTTTTACGACGGGATGACTGAAAACACAGTGGTCCAATTACCTTGGGCGAGTAATGCAGCAGCAATTTGGTTGAAAGGTCGCCAAGTTCCGATTCCTGGGCTTTGAATGGAGAGATGCAGTTTGGACCTGCGTGGAAGACAGATTAAAAAACATTTGTAGGTGGCCGGGTTGGCTCGGTTGGTAGAGCAGGCGCACATATGTAGAGGTTTGTTCATCGACGCAGAAGGTCCGGGGCTCGAATCAGACCTGTGACGATTTTTCTGCATGTCTTCCCCCTCTCTCTCCCCTTTCATATCTAACTGTCCTATCCATTAAAAGGTGGAAATGCCCAAAAAATAGGTTTACTTTTTTATCTATGATCTGTACTGTTTCAATATTTTGATGTGAATTTAACTTTTTTATTAAATCGTTATTGCTGGTCTCATTTTCATTCATCCACTGTTGCTGTTTCATTGTTCTAACAAACAATATGCCTCCTTTATCCCACAACATATTTTCTTTAATTTCTCTTTCCTCCTCTTCTTCTTCTTCCTCCTCCTCCTCCTCTCACGCCATTTCTCCCTGCTTACCAGCAATGCAGATGGCTTTAATGTGGTTGGGCTGCAGGGGTTCATGGAAGACCATGACGCACCCCAACTGGCCCTGCAAGGAGGTAGGACTTCCCCACTCGCTGTCCTGGGTCCCTGCAGAGATGAGCTTAGTCACAGACTCAGGCTTTCCCCCCAGCAGTCCCCCCCAGGTCTGTGGCGACAGGATGGTGCCCAGCGAGGAGCGAGTGCTGGGTGTGATCGGGGAGGAGAAGGGAGGGTCTGGGATCTGGGAGGGCGGGGGAGTGGTGGTCCGGTGGCCTGCTGAACCGATGCAACAGGAGATGAATGGCTGTGGGTGGAGGACAACAGAATGAGATAGGGGAGTGAACAAACAACATGCATGATGTGCATATATGACACATTTTTCTCTCCTTACAAACAGACAAATACATTACAAACAGCAAACTACGGGGTACTTGTAACCTCTTACAGCATTTCTGTCTGTAACATTTACACACAATCTGGTAGGTTGACCAAGTTGCCGAGAAGTTGGTGAATTTCCATTATTAACCAAGTGAGTACAGGTCTCACCTCTGTCATGGTGGGATACTTGAGGGGGGCCGACAGTTTCTGCTGTCCATCCACATAAATGTAAACAAGACTCTGTCCAAAAGGCCTCTTTCCTGGTACGTGCACCACACCGATGCTATGCTGTAAACAGAAAATCCAATATAATTTAGTGTCTTTAATCCTTAGTGTTGCTCTCTTTAATCATCTACAGTCAAGGTGTGATCTTCTAAATATAGGGTGGCATCTGTGTTGCCAGACTTTAGGATATTTAGAATTTTTAGCCTAAATGTCTCTTGGGAAGTTGAGAGCAGTTCAAAAATCATTCATCTTCTGCAATACTGATTGCAAATGTTAGTGCTGTGTTAAAGGGGTCAATTCTTTTATTCTGTCTACATTGCCATATTTCAGTGGCACTATCCCTTCAGTAAATTTATGTCAACAACTGATGTCATGTTGTCTAAAATGGGCTTAAGCCAGGACAATAAATGCTGGAAATGTAAGAAAGAGGTGGATACTTTTCTCCATGCCTTATGGGATTGTCCCACGGTAAGGCCCTTATGGAAGGCAGTGTTAAAAACAACCCCTGCCAGAATCCCCACAATTATGCCTGCTAGGGGATAGGTCCTCATGCCCCTAGGCCTTGCTAAATCAGAAGCTGAACTGATGTTAACGGGTTTTATTGTAGCTGCCAGACTCATTTTGCGTAGCTGGAAGAGTCCAAATAGACCAGACATTACGGACTGGCCTAAACTTATGACAGAGATAGCGGCCTTTGAACTTCTGATCGAAAGGGTGCAGAATATTCCAAGCAAAAACAGACAAGCATGGATGTCTTTTGAATATTACTACTGACTTTTAGAAGGGAGGTGGGGCATTGGTGGATAGAGGATAATTATGGATGTGCAGACACACATGTGTGTTTATATTTGTGGGTAACAGTGTGTATGTAATGGGTATGAGGATGCTGCGCGGGTTCCTATTTTGGCTGCCTTTTATTTGTTTTATTTTATTTCATTATTATTTTATTTTCTATTGTTTGTATTTTCAAATGTGAGATATATGTATTACATTTGTACCATGTATATATGTGTGTGGAGTTGCATTACCAAAATAAATAAAAAATGTTAATGACAAAAAAAACAACAACAACTGATGTCATGAAACCTGACTCACCCAGAGAGAGTCACAGAAGCAGTAGTCGGGCAGCATGACTGTGACGTACTCCTTCTTCGTGCATACGGCCACAACCAGCACACCCGCTGAGCTGATGAAGGCCTCAAACCCTGTCCCTCCTGGGGTAAAAAAGCTGTACGGGATAAAGTACAGAAAAACAGCTTGAGCAAGCATGGACATACAGAATACTTTCTGATGCGTTTGGGAATTTCACAAGAATAGTGAGTATGCCATCTCCTCCTAATGATACTATACTTGTTAAGACCAGACATTAGATGAAAATGTTCTTGGATACTCCTCCAGTCTCTTTAATCAATACTTTCTCTATCTTCTTCTGTTTTCCTCTCACCTGTAGAGCTGCTTCCTCTTGTCCTTGCTGAGTGGGCCCAGCTGGTCCTGATCTAGTGACAACCAGGCGAGAAAGCTGAAGGCCGAGCCTGGCCAGCGCTGCACTGTTGGAACTACAATGCCGGCCATGCTAGGTGACAGGTCAAAGTACTGCATGGCACTTTCCAGGCCCTGCTTCCGTACCATGGCCAGGAGGGCTCTCAGGGCAGGACCTACATAGGGGTGAGCTTGAGTGGACTCTAGAGGTCTAAGGAGAAGCAGGAGACCCAGAAGTTCCCTGGCGCTCAGGGACTGGGAGCCCAGTGAGCCCACCAGCCCCAGTAGGCTCTCAGCGCAAGCTCGGTGTAGCCGTTGGTGACGCTCCAGGCCTGCCAGCGCTTGCATGACCATGGCGGCATTGACACAGGTGGCGCGGGTCTGGCGGTTGAGGCAGCTGAGGCGGCGGAGCCAGTCGGCCGTAAAAAGCTGCTGCTCTGATGATTCCAGCTCTGGGAGCCACTGGACCAGCAGCAGCAAGGGCTCCACATTACTGATGCCCAGGAGCCCCACTGAGGTGTGCTCACCTTCCACCGCCTACACACATACACAGAGAAATACACATGAACACAAAGATAGACACAGAATACACACAGATACAGGTGCAGTGGATTAGAGCGCCATTCAGTCAATCAGGCAACTAAGAAAGTTAGCAGGACATCATTCAACCAGACCAACAAATCAATAAAAAGAAAGAAAGAAAGGACTAAACACCAAAAGACAATCCATCTCTCACCATGTTCATCAGCTCTTTGAGAAGGTGCCGTGATGGCTGGCCGAGTGAGGTGAGCACTTCATACAGGTGATTGTAACCAATCCTCTCCTTGAACACCTCCTGGAGGGGTGGCGGGAACAATATATTAAAATACAAGGGATGATCAACTTCCTTTCCAGAGTTTCTCATCCGATTGTGGGTTTGAAGCTACTTTTGTAAACCTCTCTTCTCTAACTCAATAACTCAATAATCACTTTGGAATGACCAGCTGGGTTCTTCAGTGGCTCTAGTCCCAATATAGACTATAGGGACAGCATGTAATTACATGCATTTGTGTTCCTATTACCTTTGCGGCTGGTGATTTGTGCATCACGGTTGTCAGGGCTTTGATGGTTGCTACAGCGAGAAGGTCTAGTCGCCCTTGAAACACCTGAAGAAAAATCAGACTCGTCAGTCCCTTACTTCAGCCAATCACTTGTGCTTTTAGCGAGCACAGTATGTAGACAAATGACTGGGCACATGTCAAATCTCCTCTTTCCAGATGAATGTTACAGCACTTTCATAAGGTGATAAGCATGCATACAATTTAAAGCCACAATCATATATAAGGTTTGAAATGCTAAAATAATAATGATCAACTTATTTAAGGCACTTAATACAACATGCATCACACTTGGAGGAATAAAAGGGAGACTTTTAGTAGATGCCTTGAAGTTTGATTCAATTAGTGTGTGAAAACGTGATTAAAATCATTGATGATGGTTAGATCCATGTTTGTCTCTGCAGTACGGGCCGGCATCAAAGCTTGTACTGCAGATGTTATAGTGCAGATACAGGAGTGTTGTCTTTCTGCTCCAGGTATAAAAAAACAATCCTTTTAATAGCATGATGATCTGACTGGAGCAGGAAGCTCTCAGGGCTTAGTCAAAATAAAAATACCCAACTCCACACACAGACAGTCACAAAGGAGTACCTCACTCTTTTTCCTCACACAAACAGTCACAAAAAGCATGCAACCCATAAAACACAAGAAAAACCATTCAAAATGAACACATCTCCATCCAGCTCTGTCCTGCTCATGTCCAACATGTTCCGGGTCACTGAACCCGTAATTCCATTGGAATAAACATGCAGCTGTAGACTGGTTGATCCTACAGAGGGTCTTGGACCGGCTGGAGAGGGACTGTGGCAAAAATCAAACACTTAGGTCATCATCACTGAGTCCAGATCACCTCAAACCACTGAACTCTGTGAGAACACACACCAGGCCACCGTGATAGCATTCCAGCGGAACCCATAGTATACAGCAGAAAACCCAGGACAATGGGGAAAGGGGAGGGCTGGGGAAACCAAAAATGACACAAAATAAATGAAATGACACAGCTGTGAAAGAGGCAAAGTGGTCACTCTACAGCAAGACGAAAACGTTTTATTACCAATCGACAATTTAGCACCTTAGGTCAATTCTGGTTTTGGAATTTCATTTGATTTTTGTTTTTTCCATTACATCGTTTACTTTTAAATCGTTATGCTTTATAGTAACTGAAAAGTTGCTCTGATGCTGCTTGATCTCTAAAAACCCGCCAAACAGGCTGAAGCCTCGGCCACTGCATCAGGTTACAGCTGCACAGCAACAAAGGCACACTGGTTCGTGTTTGTGTTTTACATGCTGGTTTGTCCACCTGTGTTTACATTATCCAGGTCAATAGAGTGATTATACCTTATAAAAGGTGGCTCTGTGAGTAGAAAAGGTACAAAGTGAACAAGTGACCTTTCTGTGCACATGAGAGCTCTGACTTATAGTTGATGTTAAACCGTTCAAAAGACGAGCCTCGGACGCATCAGACAGGTACTGTAAGTGACAGATCATGTCTTATAGATTTCAGCAAAACAAACGTGCAATAATTAATGAGATCAATATCGTTGAACTGTCCCTTCAAGAAAGAGGTGAATACATTTCAAAATGTATTTGCACTACTCAGGCTATGTGTGAAACTTACTATAATAGCAAGCTAACAGAGCCACGCCTTGGTTACAAGACCTAATGTTCAGCGAGTTCAACACAATTTCATTTAAAATGATATTGTGAATCTCATCTCTGGGTCTACTGTAATCTTTGCTAAGCCAAAACCGGCTGTTACAACTGGTTAAACATGAAATGCAGTATTAATGAGAAAACTATAAAGACCACAACCATGGTGGTGTAACAGTTAGAATCTGTTGAATAAATGATGCTCACACAACCAGCAGTGTGTTGCCTGCCAGCACCCTGACTGTTTAATGACTCAGTGAGTTTTCTGTTAAGCCATGATCGAATTACAAATCATTATCTGGGACAAAGCAGCGTAAGTGTCTTGCTGTGGAGTGGCCACGTGGCTCTAGTGAGGTGAGGGTGGTGGGACTTGGCAGCCGGTGAGGTTAAGGGGCAGGTAGGTGGATGGTGTGGGGCTTTCTCGGCGGTACCTGAGTGTCCCTCTCTCCTGTCAGTAACCTGTTGTTGGTTATATCTTTCTGGTCCTTGTCTGCCGCCGTGCACCTAGCATTAACCAGCTGACACACACAACAGGCAACATGTCAACATAGCATGTGGGGAGGTTGATAGAAAGAGAGAATGGCGACAAGGGAGAGTCAAAGGATGGTTCAGGGGGAGGTGTAGTGGAGAGATGGTGTAGTGGAGAAGAGGGTGAGAGGTTAAAAGCTATGGCCCACAGCAGGGGTCACTGTGTGGAGGCGTGTCGGTGATCCAGCCTTGCTTTGGGAGGTAAACATGCAAGGTGGGCAAAATGCTCTTCCTCATACTAAAACTTTACAAAGTACTAAACACATGCCATACAGGCTAGACCAGACCAGGACGATAATGTTTCCAAATTATAATGTTAAAAACCTGACAGTATAAATGACGTCGATCCATCTATCTTAAATTTGTTTGCTGCACTCATTTGTATTAATACATACTATCTCCCTGACACAGATCAGTAACCAGTCAACCAAAACAATGTATACATACTGGGTAGAGTAGGTTAACTAAAAAATAACAACACAATGTCATGCATGGAAACAGGCTAAACCCTGGTGCTTCTCTTTATTCCTTACTAAAAGTTTTTATTAGCAGCTTTGTGAATAGCTTTTAAGGATGACTCCGAGTGTTAAGATACTTTTGAATACAACCCCAGAACTACAGAAACTGATTCACCAGAGACGTAAATAAACAATAACCAATACAAGACATAACTCTATTCATGTAAAATGATCTTGGAGAGTTTTATCATTAAGTAACTATGTATTAGCTGACAGGCACTGTTCTGCAAGTACATTTTGCTGAAACTACTTCTTTACTTTTACATATGAGAGTTTTTTGTACATTGTGGTATTGCTACTGCAAAGGATCTGAGTACTTTTTCCACCACAGGATATTTATCTTCAATAAAAGACGTCTTTCATCACAAACATTGCAAACTAGCAGCAAGCTGTAATGTAATACACTACTACACTGTGAGTCCTCAAGTATAAAAACAGCATATTTTAGAATTGATAATGTCTCATAACTGAGTTGTATCCTCAGGTTATATTTAGATAGAAAGAGCTGTACCCTTACCTTGCTGTTCTGCAGCAGTCGTGTCAGATGCTCAAAACAGTTACTATTGAGGAAGATGGCTTGTAGAACTGGCCTGTCTGAACACAGGAACATGTCCCTGATAGTGTCTAAAAGACAGCAAGAGAAATAGAAACAAAGAGAGACAAAGGTGGAGAGACAAAGAGAGTCACAGACAGAAAAAGAGAGAGAAAGATAAGCACAGACAGAAATAAAACAAGGTGGAATAAGTTACATTAACTTGACTACCCTGTATGCAAATCATGATTCAACAAAATAGAACAGCTCAAAATATATATCTAATATCACAGGCCTTTCTTGTCAATTAAGACCCTACCTAGCATGTTTACTTGCAGAGCCACAAATCGGCTCTCCCAGTGTCGGCCCAGTGTCGGCACTCTGCCCTTGGCTTGCTGCTGCTGCTGCTGTTGGGAGGCAACGACAGCTGCCGGATCCGAGTTGAGCAGCTTGAAGTAGTTTTCTAGCACAGAGGCGATTTCAACTTGCCGCTGGTCAGAGCTTGAGGACAGGAGGCGCTGCACCACCTCCCGCAGGCAGCCCAGAGTCAGGAGCGCCTTACGGTCGGGGGCCTCACTGTCCCAGTCCTCGCCCTCATCTGAAGAGCAGCTACCCATGGAGCAGTCAGCCAGCACCCGCATCAAGACCTCCATGGTGGCTGGAGAGATGGCAAACAGAGCGTTTCTCTGCCAGACAGGGAGGGATGGGGAAAGGAAAACAAAGTAGAGAGAAAGGGACAGGGGTTAGACATGACATGGAGAACAGAAGACCCACCGCCCTGCAACAACTAGAAACTGCCAACTATAACACCACAGAATGCAAATGGCATGGGAAAGGGATAAACACAGACCAATAGTTTGGGATCTTTTCATGCTAAATATTTTACTACTGTGTCAATTTCATGTGGCAGAAGAAGGTTGAAGGCTGGGTGGACAGTGTTCATTGTAATGAATTCAACCTCATCACAGCACTGAGACTGCTCTCATGAAAGTCCTAAACTACATTGATTTAAATACAGACTGATGGTAAAGTTTCTTTCTTAGTTCTGCTGGATCTCAGTGCAGCGTTTGATACAGTGGACCATAAGATACTGCTGGACAGACTGAGAAACTGGGTTGGACTCACTGGCACAGCCCTCAACTGGTTTAAATCTATCTGCAGGGTAGGATTTTGTGTCAGTTTGGTTTCTTACAGTCTTGGGTCCTTACAAATCTGAAGGAACTGCAATGACACGTGGAGTTCCCCAAGGGTCCACTCAATGTCTCAACAAGACTTGTGTTTAGTAGACTTGATTATTGTTAGTGTCTGTATAGGTCTCTGTAAAAAAAAACAAAGCCCTTTGAATTGCCTTTGTGTCTGAATTGTGCTAAGTAAATACATTTCCTTGCCATCTCTCTATTCAACCACATCCATGGCCAGCAAGAGCTGATAAGGACACATTGGTTACCAAGGGGAACAAGCCTGTGACCTGCTAGTTAAAACGTTCTGTGACCTCCAGGGACTTACCTGATCACCAGCTACTATGGCGCCAAACAGGTGCAGCAGGCAGCATTTCAGACTCTCTTTCAGGTGCTCGCTCTCCTGGAAGCACTCTGGAACACAGACACACAGACAGACATACATACACACATACACACTTTAGTTTGATCTGTAGGCGTGATGTTTGTTATGCAAAAGAAGTTCCAAACAGTCCAAGTTCCTGTATTTTTGTCTGTAAACAAAACACTGATGAATGGACACACAGACACACCTTGATCTTCACACACACACACACACACACACACACACACACACACACACACACACACACACACACAATCTGAAAGCCAGCGAAGATAGGACCTCAGCATACACTGTGCACAAACACACACGCATGTGGCAGTCCTGCCAGTAACCTCTGGGTCATGGTGGTCCATGGTGGTCCCAGTCATCCATTAACTCATCTGTCAACAAGTCCAAATAGGGGGAAAGAAATGGGACATCTTGGCTCCGTGATGTCTGTTTCCTTTGTCCCAATCACGCTAACATTCTACTATCACTGGATCAAACTAATGGCAATATTATCCTATTGAGCTTAATAAATGGAAAAAGTATTCCCACAAACTTGTTCTTTGCACATCTCACACACAGACACACAGACACACATACACACATACACACACTTTAGTTTGATCTGTAGGCGTGATGTTTGTTATGCAAAAGAAGTTCCAAACAGTCCAAGTTCCTGTATTTTTGTCTGTAAACAAAACACTGATGAATGGACACACAGACACACCTTGATCTTCACACACACACACACACACACACACACACACACACACACACACACACACACACACACACACAATCTGAAAGCCAGCGAAGATAGGACCTCAGCATACACTGTGCACAAACACACACGCATGTGGCAGTCCTGCCAGTAACCTCTGGGTCATGGTGGTCCATGGTGGTCCCAGTCATCCATTAACTCATCTGTCAACAAGTCCAAATAGGGGGAAAGAAATGGGACATCTTGGCTCCGTGATGTCTGTTTCCTTTGTCCCAATCACGCTAACATTCTACTATCACTGGATCAAACTAATGGCAATATTATCCTATTGAGCTTAATAAATGGAAAAAGTATTCCCACAAACTTGTTCTTTGCACATCTCACACACAGACACACAGACACACATTCTGTCAGGTTGGGCCTTGGGTGGTATCTTTAGTGCCAAACCACAGCAGCCACACACATGACAGAAAGGAGCATTTGTTCAAAATGTCCGCCAGCCTAGCTGAAGTGGCTTGACATACACCATTCACTATCGGCTCATCTCATCGCCTGGCAAACAGACCACAGACACAAAGAGTGGATTCAACTGGACCCAGAGAGGAAAGAAGAGGGGGCAGTGGGAGAGTGACGGCATAGGATCACTTGGGGGAAAAAAAATGGGAGAGGGGAGGATAGAAGTGGAGAGAAATAAACCGAAGAGAACCGGCTTTTTTTTATGATGTGGAGGATTGCTTCCACATCCACACCCAAACAGGCCATTGAAGCGAGAGATGCAAAGTATGGAGCATACACAGCAAGCACTGTAATATTGCTACAGTGTTGGCTAATATACACATAACTGAAGGGAATATATTTATTTTTAGGACAGAAAGTGTCATGTACAGTTGATGAGTATGCCTTAATTAACTCTTTTATTACAATAGTTTAAAATTTTCTCCAGAATGCTACTAATACTGTGTCACACATGGAAAGAGAGTGAGACTCAGAAGTACAGTTAAAGATAGGGGACTTACGGTAAAAGAAAGGAACAAACTCAACAGTGAGCGGAGCTGCCTTGTACTTCTGTCTGCTCCTCTCTACTGTACCAAGCTGCTCCCTGGAGGGGAAAACACAGTTGAGGTAAGACACGAGTATGAAACCAAGTAAAGCATGCTGTACACACAGTTGGTGAATGTAAGCTTTATTGTTGTTATGGTGTTGTAAAGCAATGGTGCAAAATGTTGTTACCCGCAGGTTCGATGCCTCCAGTTGCGGTATGGGTCGTAGAGGCTCTCGCAGAAAGTCAGCGCATGACGGACAAACTCCTCCGCCTGGCTCTGGTCTGCCATCTCCTTCTCTTTGGTCTTGCTCTTCAGCTGCAAACCCACACATAGACCCTCTTCACATCTGCTATTATGTGTGTAATAAATTAATTGGAAATGTTGTGCCTTGTTGTTCACCCTATTTATTGGGCACAATGTTTTACAGAGCAGAGAGAAACAGAACCATCAGAGCAAAGAAAAAAGAAGGAGTCAGACCTGCTGAATATAGACTGTTGTCATAGTGATGATGTGATTGATATACGAGCAAGTGCCAATCTCCTCCACGTTGGACATGTTCCTATCAGAAACACACACACACACACACACACACACACACACACACACACACACACACACACACACACACACACACACACACACACACACACACACACACACACACACACACACACACACACACACACACATATATATATATAAATAATACTACTAATAATATATAAATAAAACAATTACAACAGTCTGATGAGTTCAGAAAATGACATCACTTTACTGTAATGCAGCCTTTAAAACCAGGAAAAGACAACACTTATGCCATATTACGATATTCAAAATCTAAGACGATATCTAGTCTCATATCACGATATCGATATAATATTGATATATTGCCCAGCTCTACATGAAGGTAACAAATGATAGCACAAAAGTAGTATACTACAATACAGCACAACACAATCCATGAAAAACACAGGATTCAGAGCTAAAGTAGCTATACTGTGTGTGTATATATATGTTTACTGTCTAGACCTGCAGATGATGATAAGGAACTTGAGCAGCAGCAGAGCCAGATTTTGCTGCTCAGGCTCCAGGCCGTCAGAGGCTTTCTGGACGCACTGCAGCAGCTGGTGGCGCAAAACCTGCAGAATGTTGTCTGGGAGGAGCGTCAACACCGGGGGAACCTCCTCTGGCCTGGACACACGGAAGCATCACAACCAGAATGAATAGGAATCTCCATTAGATAGGAGGATAGAATGCTTTTAGGTTAGGTTAATAACAAAATTGGTACACTGTAAAGTGCAGATGTCACTTTTTAATCACGGAGGTTTATCATAGAGGTGTTGCTGCAGCATACACGAAAGCAACTTGACGGAGCAGACCGTGTTCTGCGTTCACTCAATCAAACACATATGCCTGCTGCATTCAAGCATTCATTCCTAGGAAAACAGCATGTGTGCTGCACTGCTCATGAGACGGATAGAGAGAGAGAGCGCAGCGAAACCCATTCAATGAGTGTCGGTGGGAAAGCAAGACAGATGTGGCAGCTGCAGAAAAAGGGAATGAGAGGGAGGGAGGAGGGGAGGGAAGAAAATTATGATTAGACAGAGGACACAAGGCGAAGAGACAGATCAGGGAGGAAGATGAAAGAAGGAGTCAGAGAAAAGGCAGAACAGGAAGGGGAAAATTAGTCAAGGAGAAAAGGGAAATGACAGAGAGAGCGAGAGAGACAAAAAGCTCAACAAATGATTTAGGAGGAAAGGATTTAACCACCCATGTTCCTCCACCCCACTCCACCCTTTTGCATGGCCCTCCCTCCGTGATAAAATGTGCCTGACTAGGTATCAACAAACTAAAATACTGGACATAGGCTTTCAGATGTGTTCAAGCACTGAGAGGCTCTCACATTAACCTGCATCATATGTTCACATGTCGACACCAGTCAGAGCGTCACCTGCAACAAAATGTGACCGCTTTGCACAAAAAGCATCTGGTGTGGCCGTGCTATTTTGGGTTGTGCTGTGGAAGGCTGCACAGTATGCGGTCATGTTGGGGATGACGCGTACAAGATGAGAGAGTTCTGAACCCACTCGCAAGGACCTAATGCAGAAAACTGCATCGGTGTATTGTTAAATGTTATAGGGAGGTCCATGTTATTAGGGTATTTGACATACTTCTGAGTTGTTGTAGAGCAGTGATTCCCAACCAGGGGTAACCAGGTACTGTACTTCTGTAGTTGCCAGGGAGTACGTGAAAAGCTAAACTAATTAACTCAACTAATTCAACTAAGAAATAGAAATTGTGATATGTGGATTCCAAGTCAAATCAACCTGAGTCAGTTGTAACACTAACACATTTTGTAATTAAGAGTGTGTGAAAACTAGTTAGCTAGTTAGCAAGCAGATACATTTAAATAGTTAGCTAAAAGTAATGGATACATAGTTGAAACCAAGTGTGTGAAAAAAGGACTGCAACAATATCCATTTTTATAAAATAAAAATAAAAAAAAGTGTTATAACATCCGGTTTATTTGGTACATGATGGGTGGTGCTGATGAAGTCTAATAAACCTATGAGGGTGCATCAGACAAAAAAGGTTTGGAACTACTGTTGTAGGGTATTGACAATACAGTTCATCATGACATCCAACTCACCATTTATTTTTTATTTTACCAGTGAGCCCTATTAAACATTTCACCCATGAAAAATAGTCATATGTGGGTTTTCCTTAGGATGAATTCTCTTTCACAAAGTGACACATTTTACATTTCCAGTTAGTTTTGGATAAATAGAAGAAGAACTGGGTATTTATTTTGACCAGTGGGAACATTTATTACTACTATAACTATTAAAAAGGTAGATATACTGTATGTTTGCATCATAAAAATGAACGTCAAGTGAGTAAGTATGATAGCAACTTGCCACACGTTACCTTGAAGGTGGCTTTTCAAAGTCCACATCCAGACATTGCTCATAGGAGCTGATGAAAATCTCCAGCCATAACTTCAAGTAGTCTGGATCCCTCTGAGAAATGAAACAGCGGAAAGAAAGAAAGAAGGGGAGCGAAGAGCATAAAGGATGGAATCAGAGAGAAAGGAGGGGGGAACCAGAGAGACGAGAGAGAGAGAGAGAGAGAGAGAGAGAGAGAGAGAGAGAGAGAGAGAGCCGGGTAAAGAAAGAAAACAATATAGTTAGTGGCCTTTGCTGACAAAAGCTGTCATTGTTAAAATACATAAATGGCTGGCAGCTGACAGGCCTTGTCTGCTATTTGATTGAATTTGGTGTGTGTGTGTGTGTGTAACTAGAGAAAAATAAAAAATGAAATAAAAGTAACAATAGAACACACAAACTTTTTGTCTCTGCAATTCAGAATGATGAGCTCAATCAGACATTTTCACTTACACTGGCAGTAACCAGTAAAATCAAGTTTAAAACAAAGGATACAAATGTCTGATTATGTGGAGCAACAGTAAAAGAACAAAGTGAGAACTTGTATTGTATGCTGAACACCATGTTAAAAAAAAGGGATATAGTGGTTTATGAAGCTGCTACCAAAGCATGACAAACACGTGATAGCAGGAATGTCTCAGGTGTGTGAGTATCTTATCTTTTTGTGGAAGCCAAAACATGCACCTGTTGGAGTGGAAAACAGGCTTGGCTGCATTCTGAGGGGAAGTTTCTAGCAGCCGGCTGATCGACATTACCTAAATTCCTGGAACAATGCCCAGAGAAGGATGGAATGGCAACATGGGCCACAGAGGAAGGCTGGCCTGGCTTGATTTGCTAGGTCATAGTACAGTTCCTGGTGTAAAATACCCTCAACCCACAGGAACAAACAAAAAAAAATACACTTCAAGCAAGGGGGAAACGGTTATAGCATACACTACAGTAGGACTGGAACTAGTCAGGTTTACCGATGTACAGTGCTGGGATAAAGCCTGACATCCAGTGCTTCCCCTTCCGCTATCTCTCTGCTATCTATTTTGCAAGGGCCCCGTTGCTGCATCAGGGGCTTAGCGCCGCCCAGGACGGTTTTGATTGGTTTAAAGAAATACAAACAAGCCAGAGCGTTCTTTCCCCCCCCCCCTATCCCAGAATAGATAAGCGGTGTAGCCAGACCATACTCCAGCACTGACACGGCACTGTGGAGATAGGTCTGGCAATGAGAGACTAGACTGCAACTAACAATAATTTTCATCAACTATATGTGTCAATAATTTCAATAATGGTTTTGTCTATAATCAGAAATTAAAACTTAACTGAAAAATGCATATCAGTTTCCCAGAGCCAAAACTGACATATTCAGATGACTAGCTTTGCTGACCGACAGTCCAAACCTCAAAGATATTTAATTTAGAATGATATAAAATGTTCACATTTGAGAAACTAGAACAAGTAAATATTTGGCATTTTTGCTTGTAAAATGATTCTTTTTTTTTTTTAACAACTAAATGTTTCAGCTTTACACCACAGACATGCAGGGTGCAGGACAGTTGGATGGCTCCATACAGCTTGGACAGAGTCATTAATTCATCATGCAGGAGTAATCAAACCCTTATACCATATCCTGTCATAAAGACTTTGAGCCATCTGGAGGGTGCGAGGGAGCAATCTAGGTCAAGGAGGGTGAAGAGGTGATGGGGACAGATTACCATAACCACCAGTTTTATATATATATATATATATATATATATATATATATATATATATATATATATATATATATATATATATATAAAATAATAATAATTTAGAGGTATTCTGTCATGAACATGAAGTGTTGGACAGTTGTAAACTTTTACCTGTTGATGGAGCTAGAGGAAAAGTCAGGGGATTGTTGAAACCATTAGGATTCACTTTGTGGGGAACATGAACATCTAAAGTAAACTTCATAGCAATCCATCCAATATGGCGGACCAAAGTGTGAGACTAACAGATCAACAGACATTGCAATCCCTTGAAACACCGCTAGTCTGGCTAAAAGAAAACACTATTTTAAACATTCAAGCCATTAGGGATTAGGCCCACGTGGATTTTGAAGTGCCATCATGCGTCTCTCCTCCCTCTCCCCATATTCTGTCACAGTTGTTGAGGTCTGTGGCCTACATTTGTCACTCTTAAGGAGCAGTGTACTTCAAATTTATCCTGGGGAAAAGGTAAACACCATATATATACACATTAAACTACCCTGGGAGACAAAGAAACAGATGGAGAATGAAAACACAATGCATTGCTCTAATGTTCCCCATGTTATTGGATGGGTCTTTGAACTTTAATGTGATTTTTTTCTCAGCACTTTTTTTTTCTTTCCTGCACTGAAGCCATCACCACCTGGATACTGCAAACGGTACACACCTGAAAACATCACATAATGCCACTTTCAGACAAAATAAACACAGGTCCACAGACAATTCGCAAACCAATGTATACCTTTTCCTATGAAGAATTTGTATGATAGAGCTTGAAAGTGAAGAAAAAACACAAATGGAAAAACAGGGTTTCTTAGGAAAGCAGTGCCATCTGGCTAAGGAGTTGGAGAGGGGCTGAAAGGCTGACTGCTTCTGTCTGCGTGTCAGAGTGGGAAATCAGTCAGAACAAAGCAGGAAGCAAGCTCTCTGCAATTCCTATGAAGTCATCAGAACAGTCCAAGGGTGCTGTCCTGTGTGTGTGTGTGTGTGTGTGTGTGTGTGTGTGTGTGTGTGTGTGTGTGTGTGTGTGTGTGTGTGTGTGTGTGTGTGTGTGTGTGTGTGAGAGAGAGAGAGAGACATGTGAATGGAGTCAGCAACAGCCACGTGTGAATATGTTCTGTTGGGAGGCATGTGGCCTGTGTGCTTCTTTCTTCTGCTACTGCATGAATGACTGACCCATATTATTTTTGCCTACTGCTAAAGCTGTCCTTTAACTTGAGCAATAAATTTTTTTTATGTCCATGTTACTGCCAGAAGATTAGACGATGATATATGCCAGCTGCTTTACTCTCAAGTGACTAAGCTTTCTAGTAGCAGTGACTGAATGACTAGTGTGTGTGTGTGTGTCTGAAATAATGTCCTCTTTTAGGCAGCAGCTTGGGAGCACAGATACCCATTGAGGGTTTGGACTGTGGCAGGCAGGGACACACCCTGCTCTACACGGCTCTGTTTATCCATGGCCTTCATCACTGGCCTGACACACACACACACACACACACCTAGACGTACGTAAGTAGGAATCCTAACTCGCCAACAGTCACCTTGTCCCAACTCTAACAACCATTTTGTGTCCCAATGTATATGAAAACAATTCCCATGAGAAGATCACATGCCTCTCCTATGTATATCCATTATCATATTAGTCTAGGCCCTTTGCCTAGCTACTACATCACATTCCTCTGTAAAGCTAACAAGGTCACCAGTGACACAGATCAATGCACTTCATTCAGTTCCCCACTGACATGGGAATGAAACAAGATATGTATTGACCTGCAATAGCAGATCGGGCTCTGCAATGTGATTTCATATCCTTCCAACTAATAACATCTTCCCCAGCATTGGGTACGTCATAACTTCTGATAATAGCAGATAATAATGGTGTCAAACTTTAGGACAATGTCCCTCTAAATAGGTGGAAATAAAGTGATACGACCATTTAACACATTAAATCGCTTTATGTTAACAATTTGATCAGATATGTATTCCAGTAAGTCTGTCAAAAGAGATAATAATAATAATAATAATAATAATAATAATAATAATAATAATAATAAAAAAATGTAAACAACGCAGCAATTAGAATATCTTATAAAAATCTGTCTCGCAAATGTTTTATTGGTAAGGGGATGCATTCACTGTTTGTCAGTAATTAGATTACTTGATTGATTGCTCTATTATCAGTATGCCCTTATGCAGTGCAGCAACACAGTCTCAGCAAGTGATCCGCCCCTCCAGACAGGCGCGGTCGGCCAGCTAGACGGGTGGCTGTTTGCCTAGTTTGGAGAGGCTGTGAGTGACCTGGTTGGGAGGAAGTGGCATGGAGTCACTGAAACCACAATGTTTAAAAAGGTCCCCTCCCCGTAGGTTTTAAAGACGGCTGCGGCCATTCTGTTCTGCACCCCAACATCACTGCCTCAGTCAGGGACAACTCCTCAGGCCATGACGTCACTGCCAAGGGAGGATTTCAAGGAGCTGGTGGGAGGGGTTAAAACCACATAAGGGATCTGATACACTACAGTATGTCAGTGACATCAGTGTTATTCCAGAGATATTCATAGCACAGAGGAAAATGCAAGAGGGTAACACAGAATGAAATAAGCGGCAGTGAAAAAGAAAGCTAGCCTGAGGGAACAAACTTTGCATATCAGCACATTAACCAAAGCCTGAGTGTGTGCGGGTCTGTGTGACATTGTGTGTGTGCATGCGTGTGGTGTGAGACACACAACAGAGATTAGACCGTAATAAGTAAACAAGCAGGAAAGCCAGAAAAAAAGACCCAAGTAATCTACTTGTGCAAATATGTGAAACTGCGGCACTTTCTCCTCCTCCATCGTCCCCAGCTCAACTGTTCATTTCCCTCCTCATTCCTATCTTCCCCCAATCTTATCACTATTATGACTCCCATAAGTGCAGGGGCCTATGCAAATTATTGTCGTTTCTCCAATTCCAGTCAAAAAGCAATTAACAAGGCAGGGTAGGGTGGGGGGGACATAAGACATAAGGTTCTGTAAATGGTAACCAGAAATCACTGGTTTGTGGACACTTAAAAAGGGAGTGAGGATTTCTGCTCTAGAATTAAGATCAGTCAGTCTAAAGCCACTGAAGGGTGAAATGATGCCCCTGGTTGTTGAGGCATGTTCCCTGTGGTTGGGAATTAAAAAGGGCTTTACTGCAGCAGACAAAGGCTTTAAGAGCGTAACTGGCACTATTCAGAAGTCTGCTAAACCCTCCACTTTCTCCGACAAGCCCTTCTGGATAATATACTGGTGAAATAGGAGCGCCAGTGCAGCGTGGTGCTGTTGCCTCTGTATACCAGCGGCTACCAGCGGTTCCGTGTGCTCGGGGACAGCACTCTGGCACAAACCAATGACAGGCAGCTAAGAGGATCGCTGGTTACGTAACGGCCTTCGCTGTCATCTGTGACCTCTCAGCCCTCTACAACTCTGAGAAGCAAGGTGGAGTCAGTCCTTTATACTACTGCAGATTTTCATCATAATTGTTCAAATGCAAACCTTCTGAATGCTTCAGAAATCTACTAATACACAGAATCCTCACTCGTGCTGTTTATTACAACCAAATGTGTGCAGGAACCTGCAGGGGTTTCCATGGTTTCTAGGTGCTATGGTCAAACCATTTAAAACCAGGGTATCAACATATTTTGAACAATGTATTAGAAATTTAAATGACAAAATGCAGTGGGATGCTCCGAGAGCTAATAAGTAGACATCGGTGGCCAGAAAACAGAAACACTAACTCCTACACACTCCTCAACACTGACTCTGGTGCAACAGCTGCTCACCCAACAATTTCTGACCTCATCATTAATATGTCAACAGCTGCCACTGCTGGCACGAAACATAGTCTGAAATTATTATTACAATGTCATGAGTCAAAATTAAAGCATGACACAACAAATTCCAATTCCACCATTCCACTTTCAGCACTGGATACTGGGTGACAATCAAGTGAATAACATACAGAGATAAGAACTGACAGCTGATGTCTATAGTTGACAGAGCAGGATGAGCTGGTTCTCCTAGCGCATACCTTTGGCTGCTTGTGTTGTACTGTCAATACGCTTCTGAACGACCGCTCCGCCGAGAACTGTGCAAGTATTAACCTCTGACACTAAAGGCAGTGATGTCTCCACTGTTTTGTCAATCATTAAACAGACAGATGGCATGAGGGACATATGATGAGCACAAGAAAACAACAAACACCTTTCAAGCCATCTAACTGAATGATGTAATCTAGTTTAACTAGCTACTGCTTGTACTTTTTGTCTGTTTGCATGCTTAAATAGCCTTCAAAGTGGCAGAGGCAGTATCTGTACAGTACATCTAACCACCTGAATGCCAACAACATCAAGTGTATACAATCTTATTATTATTAAACACATTAATGCATATGCTGTATGACAACAGAGGTAAGGACTGAGGTTGGTTGTGAAACAATTAACCCTTTAGTTGGGCTACAGGGGGTCATAGGGCCTTCACACCAACATTCCTCAACTGAAATAGGCCACGTGAGGACTGCATTTTTTTTTTCTTGCAGCTAACATATCCTGGCAACCCTCACACACACACACCCGCCATACCTGACATTTCAGCTGCTCGGGGAAAGAGACAGGCTGCTATACATATATTATTAAGTGCTTCTCTCTCAGCGTCTCTTTCGCCTCCCGCAGAGAGAAATATTGGCCCAGTGAACCCTTGGCTCAAAGCCAGAATGAAATGAAATGATCCTTCCTCGCAGTGTAATGCTTAGTCAATGCAAATACACACTCCTGCTAGAACAAATGCAATGTGTATGCTTGCAGCAATTGTCGGCATTTTCACAAGTGGCTGTGACAAGTGTGTGCGGGCAGCAGCGTGTCTGAATACTTCTGTTATAAACTCCAAAACACCCACACCACTGGCATTAGATTTTCTATTTGTGTCTGCATTCAAGCTTACATATTTCACTTTACAGGTTGAGGATTATTTAAGGTCCTAAACTTGCAGAAAACCAATTTGCCTGTACTGTGTGTGTTATTGTGAGGGATTACAGTGGACAGTAAGGTGTGTGACTGCAGCCAGGCTCACGTGAGGAGCTGCTCAGGCAGGCCGTTGTGATCAGAAGCCAGGACGTTCACATGTTTTATCGCCAAGTGAATCAAATCTAGCCAACAGCTGGGGTGCCGTCAAGGGGTGCCGTCGGTACTACAGGGTCATATATTCATCTCCACCGTAAAACAAAGCAGTATTCTACATGCACTGCTCACTGCAGAAGTACCCACCACATTAGGAGAACTTCCTGTCATAAACTGATATTAAAGCCTGACCACATAGCGTCCCTACTAGTGTTGTATACACGTTTAATTTTTATCTGTTGGATATGGTACTGACTATCATTTATTCATCACCAATAAGGTGAGGGTTCGTGCCAAAGTATTTGCAACACTAACCTGCCATAAAGTTACATTGGTTCTCTGTGAAATAATTATTCATTTATAACATCCTACATCCTTCAGAACCAGCAGGCAATTTAGTCTGGGTTTAACTGGAGCGTTTTAGAGTCCTATAATGTTTTATACGCTGTTTCAAAAGCCTTTGCATCCTGAAAAGTGTAATGCATGGTATAAAAAGATCACCACAAAATAACTGCAATCAGTGACTTTGGTTTAAAAATGTCTGTTTTTGTTTTGAGTTCTCATACTGATGATTTCCACACTGATGATACTTACTGCTGACCATAGTCTGCCACAGTCACAAAAACAGGCAAGAATGCTAGACTTTCAAAATATGAATGCCAATAAAGAATAACCTTTTTGCCAGGGAGGAAATGTAATCACACTGTCGATTACTACACCTAATGACATTTCACTGGCTGTTTCACAGGAGACAAAACAGCCATAGTGGTAGTTGTGTGCACAGGAATACACCTTACCTTAGTGCAGTAGAGCATCCAGACCTCGTACAGTCTCTCCTTGGATGCCATGGTGCTGGTGAGTGGCACCCTCAGGCTGTAGTATCACCCGAGGTCACTTCCCTGGCTGCTTCATGGTCTTCACTCATGAGCTAAACCTCTGCTGCTGGCCTTAATGCTCAACATCGTGACTGTCCAACTTTGGCAAGGTGTAACACGCCTCAAAGATGAAGAAATGGGTGCTAGATGACGTGTTGTGGCAGAAACTTTCCAAGAATTACTCCATGGCAGAGGAGAGACGTGCAGTCCCAGAGAGGACTTGGCCCAGGCGGGCCTGTACTTCCATTTGTTCTGCTCTTCTCGGAGAACCAGAGGGTATTCCCAGCGTTTTTCGCTATCAATGATAAAAACACAGACGATTACTTATCCTGGAGGCAAATGTTTTGTCACGGTTAGACGACTGGCGAAAGTATTCACTGCTAGCAGCAACAAAATGCATCCAGTAACGTTACTCCCTGTGCACTTTGAGCTGCCCTGCTGGCTCCAGGCACAGACAGACTGAGGCGATGGTGGTTAAACTACACGGCAAAACACACACCATTAATAATGTCTGCTCTGTTGTGTGCTCTACAAATAAGCTACAAGATGACTCGCTCGTCCTGTGACAGCTGTGCAACGCCCTCGGTTATCCTCGGCAAACATTACCATTATCATTAATTAGTCGACCTTACCTGACCAAGTTAGCTAAAAGCTAGCTGTCAAAAAAGCCTATTTCTGTTTTTTTTTCAGCCTCCTTTTCTCCTCCTCCTCATGTGACAGAAACGCATCGTCCTCACAAGCCTGCCCGGCTACACACGTCTCATTTAAAAGAGAATATGAATACCTGATTAAAATATATTAAAACCGTCGAGAAACTGAAGACCACTCACCTGTGTAACTAAAAGACCACTGTCACTAACGCCGTCTCCTTAGCTGCTGTAAATGTGTCAAGTTGCCGACAAACATACCGCGCATACAACCAACAGCACCTTCCTGTCGACGTACGTTTCGATTTATTTCAAAACAAGAGAGCTTACCATAAAAGCACATGATTGAAAATAATTGCACAAATACAGCAATGACAGAAATTTCGTTAATTTGTTATCTACAAATTTGCGCTAAACAAAAATATGTTTGATTACAGAGTAATACTGTGCTTTGTAAGTTGTGTCTATTGTTGAATGTCTGGTAGCCTATCTTACTTTCAAATTCAGTCAAAGACAAGGAAATTATTCAATACAGTATATGAAATGGGAGATTGTATTATTAGTCACACGGGGGTTTGGTACAATAGGGTTGGCACATTTACAGGAGAATAATATGCCGCATTCTTGCTACAAGCAAGCTGATAATGCTATGGTTTCAATAAACAAACATATTGTGTGAAATGGTTAACCAGTACCTTTAATTTGGTAGGGGAACCGGATACATAATACACTGCAGCAACTGGCACAAACATAGCCTACTACCAAACTAGTCAGGATTAAACTGCAGTTTCAATACAGTATACGTGTTTCTATCATAGCATATTTAAGTTGTGAGGGAAAAAATCGTGGCTTGTAATATTGTTTTTATCATTAGGTGCGTTTGCGACAGTTTATCCACTTTACGTTGTGGATGTGGAGCTACGTGGTTGCTAAGGGATGGGCTTGGTTGCAGAGCTCCATTGGTTTTGATGTTGTGTTGCCATCTAGTGGAGCAGTAGAGAGCTGCTATGTCTCACTAGGGTTATGGAGATGTGTTTCTGTGACGGAATGTTTATTTGGCAGGAAATAGGGGGTTTCATATATATATCTATACATATCTTTATATATAAAAAATAAGTCATAAAGAATAAATAAAGTCATGTGGCTTTCACAAATGATGATGGAGCTTGAAGCAGCCTGGACTAGACGTGGATTGTAGTCTTAAAACAAACCCTTTATGCAATGCAATATGATACAGGATTTGGTTTTTCTACTGCTCAAAGAGATATTTGGATTTGGATTATTTAGTGATAATGTACATATTTTTCTAGTTTTATTCGATATTGGTTTTAATGTTTTACAATATTGCTTTCATTTCTCTTTTTAACCCGGACATTGTTTTTAATTCTGTTATGCAAAGCTCTTTGGGCTAAATCTTTGCATTAAGGTGCTAAAAGAATTACAAAGTTATTATTATTACTAATGGTTTCATCACTCAAGTTAAAGACATGTGTGTGCATACAGAAGAGTCTTCAGAAACATGGATACATGCCTCTGTATCCCAGTGTCTTTCTTTTCTAACACATATTCAACCACAATCAGAATACCAGGTACTTTGATTATGTCAACAACTTGAGGAAACCGGACAACGTGATACAGGTAACTAGAGGCTTGTACTAGTAGACTGCTTGTAGTTTAATGCTTGTAGTGACTGCATCTTGCATGGTTGTGACACTATTGCAATGACAAAATCTATCTAAAGAGAGACAAAAAATATAAACAGCTGGCAAAGTTCTTAAAAGCGCCTCAGTGGCACGCGCACACACACACACACGCGCGCACACACGCACACACACACACACACACACACACACACACACACACACAACAATATACCAGCGTCTCTGTCGCAGCTGGTAATCAAAAAAGGCTAACAGGAAGTTTACAAAATCAAATATTGTGTGTGTATATATATATATAATTATGTGTGTGTGTATATATATAAGGCTCATACAGCTACCATGTTTGATATGTACCGTAGATCACAGTTCTCATATACAGTACACTTAATCACAGTTACAGATGGATCACCATATTCAGAATGCAGGTTTCATTAAAACAAAGGCATTGTTGGAGAAGTGGTCACCCAGCACAGTAGAAATATTCTTTTGGCGAATCACTGACGACAAAGGCAGGGAATCTACGGTTTCTACTGATGGTGGGACACTAGATGTATTCTACTGCTCATGTGCTCTTTTTACATAGCCATCTCAGTATTTACTATTCAGTCTGAATACATTACACTGTAAATGAAAAATCCACCTGAGCATAGCCACTTAGACTTCAGGGGTTATTTTGTCAGTGCCTATTAGGATTTTACTTTTTAATGTATTTACTTATTTATTTATTTCAGATACAGATAACAATGTCCTTAAAAACAACATATACTGTTCAGCACAACTAGCTGTTTTTAACAAAGTATTTTCTGGGTGGACTTTCTTTTTCACTCATAGTTGCCTTTTATCTCAGAGGAAGTGCGTGATTATTAGTCAACGGATTAGTCTTTAGTCATGGGAGTTGTTGAAAGTTCATTAGTGTCATCATAGATCCTTTATAAATGACCAGAGCAGCATCTTTGATCCAGCACTTTCACAGTCTTGTCACCAACCCATGACCCAAACTCAATGTATTCGTCAGACAAACATATAAAATACCTCCAAAACTAGTCAAAAAAGGCTCAGAGAGTTGGGTTAATAATACAAAATAAAAGCACAGTAGAACTTGGCCTCATTGCTTTGCTTCGATTGTCTTGTGTTTGGCTTGCTAGTCAGTATTTGGAGATTTAGGGACAGAGAATTGGGGTTAGGAGAAGTCCCACACAGCCTCGGTGGTGTCGATGGAGGTTGACGCCGGAGTGTGGCAGGATAAGGCGGGGGGGCAGGATACTGGAGGGTCCTCGGGGCTGGTGAGGGGCACTGCTGGGTACATGAGGCTGAGGAAGGTGTCTCTGGTGTGTCTCTTCACCTGTCACAGAAGGACACAACTCAGCTTAAACACTGGCACACTGGCACAAGATACTGTATTGTAATTTTTTTAAAGCCTAGTGGAAATTTCACATGACAAGAATTTCACAAAGTAGTGATTTTAGACAAAAGCAGCCGCACTGAGAGGAGTAGGCAGTAGGCATCCTGACTAATAAACCCACCTGCTTGAAGAAGGCGTGGGTCAACAGTGTAGATGCTGACGGTCTATGGAAGACAAAAACAGGACAAACACTCATTTGCATTAAAGTTATGCTGTATATGAATGCAATTCTATCAGATCAATTGTCAAAAAAAAGCCGACTGGTCCTTTAATGTAATGACCTGCGCTCAGGCTGTTGCTGCAGACACAGCTGGACCAGGTTGTGCAGGGTGGCCGAGTGGTTTTTGGGTGCAGGGCTCTGAGGTCGGTCGGTAGGAGGAGCGGTTGCGCTGTGTGTCATGCTGCCGGTGGCCACGCTCTCCCCGATGCCGGAGTCTACCCCGGACCGGGACACCTTCAGCCCCCCCAGCTCTCCCAGCGGGAACGGTGCCACGTCCAGCAGGCAGCAGTGGGAGCCGCGTAGCTTCTGAAGCAGCATCTGAATGGGAAGATTCAAACACTGATGCAAACTGTGGACAACAGTCCTTTAAAGCTAAATGTGCACATACATATTCTTCTTAAGCGGTTTGGATGAAAGTGTTATCATTACCTGAGTGGGGGGCATGTCCTGGAAAGGCACCCTGCCGCTGACCAGCTCACAGGCAACGATACCTACACTGTAGATATCTGACTTTACTCCGTAACCGTGCAGGTCCTACTGAGGGCAACACCATAGGAAGAGGAGAGAGGGAATATACATTAGAATAAGGCTGACACTGGAGTATTGTTGCTTTCTGAAATCTGCAGTGCTGTAATTAATGTTATCACTAAATCTAGTGAGTCCTGACCTGTCGCAGTAGTTCAGGGCTGAGCCAGGGCAACAGGGCAGGGCTGTGGTGGGGCATGTCAAAAACTGCCCTCATCCTCTTCCCCTCACGCATCATACTGTAAACACTGTGGAGCCCTGAGAGGTAGACACGCCCCTCCCCTGACAGCAGGATATGACTGGCCTTCACACCCCTGACACAAGAGGAATATGTGGACAGACATGAGATAGATCTAGTATTTTGAATACTGTGTTTCCTTGGGGAGTGTAGTGGGGAAGGCTTCCCCTAGTGTAGGTAAAAGTGTAGTAGAGTTTAACTAACTGGTTTACCATATATTTAATTTGTGTTTAGAATATTTCTTTCAGAGCAGGGTGCCATCTTGTTTGGAGGCTAGGCAGCCGTGGTGAGGTTCCTTCACTGTTTTGCATGTGAGTAATTGCACGGGGACACGATATAGACTGCACCGTTTTGCTGTGAGGAATGCTGGGATGATTTGCTGTGTTGCACCTAAGGTGAGTAGCGGTGGCACCCCTGAACACTCAGTGTCTCAGTGTAGTTTTGTTTATAGGTAATTTGGAGCTGAATTCTTAAAACATGTTTTTTTATTTATATAAATGACATTTATATCAATGCTGTTTTAACAAATTGTAATAAGAATTTTATCCACCCCCACCATTTTAGGAAGTATAACCTTTCTTTTCTTCTTTCTTTCTTTGAGCAGTTCCCTGCCGGTTTTGATTTTTGTTATTTAAAATAAAAACATTTGGAATACTTTGAAACACGCCTCTGCCTCCTCAGTAACGAATCTGTGTGCCTTTCTCTCCAATTAATCCATGTTCACATAGTATTTCCTAGGGTGCAATTCCTTAGGTGGCATCGGTTCTTTCATTCAAATTTCCCCCTTATTGGTTACCCTTGCCACACTTGTAATACAGATGTTTCTTCTACAGATGTTTCTTCTAACGTCTCCCACTGACCGGTGAACGTAGCCCATCCGGTGCAGGTATTCCAATGCTTTCAGCACGCCGTACAGCAGGTACGCTATCAGGGATTCACTCATTCCATCTGGGAAATATGTTCTTAGTAAGGTGTCTGCAGAGCCTGGAGGCAAGAGGAGAGGGAAAAGGACACATAAGCAGGTGAAAATCGGCAGTGATATATCTGAATTGTGAGAACAGTGCCACAAAAATGTGAGTGAGGTTTTATATAAAGAAATGCGGATGTGTCAAAACCAATAAAGAGCTATTGGCTCTTAGTGTACACAGTTTCATAAACACTAAACTTGATTAATTTTAAGGGCAAAAGTTAAGGTGTGGCTGACCATAGGCCATGAGCGGTGTGAGGACCCATAGCTGGCAGCAGGAGCTGAAAACCAGGCGAGAGGTCAGCAGATTGGGGTGACGAAACAGCCTGGACAGCAGAACCTCGTTCTGAGGTTTGAAACACAATCGGATATAAACCAACCTGGATGGAGAGCTATTGGTTTGCAGAAGCATGCCTTAAAAACTGCGAAACCCCAAAATAAGCTTTGAAGAGAAGAACCCCATGCACTAAGCAAAAATGTCCTTTAACTAAATGCCTGTTTCTGCACGGCAGCTCACCATGAGCTGCAGCAGCTCCTCCTCGGTGCACTCGTCCAGGTTGGTTTGTTTGACGGCCACCAGCTGGCCAGTGGGGATGTGGCGTGCCATGTTTACCTGGCTGAGGTTATTGAAGCCCCTCCCTGTCATACACAGAAAGGAAGAAGTGAAATCTTCCTGCATTTACAGTTGTTTGAAAGATTTTAGTGAGAAATAAGGGGAAAATAATGCTGACTCAAGTGTATGTTTTGGTGTTCTTCTCACCCAGCTCAGACAGTAGCTGGTAGTGGGCTGGCTCAGCTGACAGCCCTGTGATGTCATCGCCACCTGCTGGCCCTTGCAGAGTGTATTCAGAACTGTCACAGCTCTGCGCGGACGCACATATATTATGCATTTAAGAAAAAATGATTCAGTCTATCATGCAAGTAACTCAAACACGTACACGTATGCTGTCATTTTAAATGTGCTTCAAGTGATCTATGACGTTCATCAACCTCTCAATCCATATTGACAGAATTTAGGTTCCACATTCACAGGCTCTGGTACAGGTCCCTCCCCCTTAATGGAAAAACAAGCTAATCTGGAGAAAAACTGAAAACTACTAACATACAAATGGAAAGACTCTTAAGTAACAGGTATTAACTATGCAAAGCCATTTTCAGTTATATTATAATATGTGTGTACTATGATCCTGCAAAAAAATGAACTTACTGCCTCTTTAGTAATTCTTATACAATAACAAA
The DNA here is from genome assembly GCF_031162955.1 of Sander vitreus. Classification (NCBI taxonomy): domain Eukaryota; kingdom Metazoa; phylum Chordata; class Actinopteri; order Perciformes; family Percidae; genus Sander; species Sander vitreus. The sequence continues at coordinate 4,053,186 of NC_135878.1, read as the reverse complement.
TGTTGTGGTGGTGGTGAGGTTATGTGTGAGGGGACAATGCTGCCAGGGAGTGGTACTGTGACACTTAGCAGAGCAAAGGGTGGGGGGGAGATGCTTGCAGTTTTAGTGATGCAGACACATTTTTTGGGACTCAGTAGTGTCTGGTTCTCTCTCAGCACAGCATCAGACAGTTGCATGTGTTTCTGATGTAGCTTTGTTTAAAACACACCAGCTGAATGTGTTTTATACAAACTGTCCCAGCATGTTGTCTGTATTATCAGGAGAAAAGTGAGCTCACACACTAGCAGTACATTTTAAGTAGTAAGTAATATTTAATACATATTAAGTAATGCATTACAAATGAAACTTCCTGGTGAAATCAATCGAAACAATAATGGGGATTATAGCTGTGCTTTAAAAAGGGGCACTCCACCCATTTTTTTTGATGAAGATCAGTTAACTTGCCAGCCAGCTGTGTGGTTTTGGAGCTTTGTCAAGTCTAAGAAAATAACCCCCCGATGACGTCATAGTGATGTCATCAGGGTTACCTTGACTTGGGCTTGACACTTTGTTTCAAAAAGCCTGTGTTATAAACTGGGAGTATAAGACACATGGACGTTTACAGGCATAAAGGGTCTGATAAATTACAAACTATTGAGCTGCGATGGGAATTGTAGTATCCACTGTTTTTAGAGCGTGACCCATACTAAGGACTTAGAATCAGCATACAGTATCTCGGCCTCTGTCTCACCAATTTTGACTGCTCAAATGTTCTTGAGTCCCCCAACAAAATTGATGGAGTACCCCTTTAAGCATTACCAACAGCTATAGCAATGCTATTCCAATAGTTACTGTCTAACAACTTTAAGGCAAGGGTAAAGCAGATCTAAATAGATAATATATGAATAGTGATGATATGATGAAGAACATCAGTGTGACGCCTGTCTCAATGCTGACAGCGTCTTGGTTACTGACCAGGAGCTGGTGGCTGATGTCCTCATAGCGCTCCTCTATGTCCAAGGGCTGGACCTGAGTGTGGGAGATGCAGGAACAGTCCTGGTAAAGGGGGGGGGCACAGGTGAGACATGCCCTACAGGACAAGGAGGAGTGGAGAGGAAACATGGAGCTTGGGAGTGGAGGGTCAGAGAGGAGGCAGAGAAGCAAGCATCTGGGAATACAGGCACTGTGAGGGCACTTACAGGGCATTTTGTCGGAAGTGGAGAGAGAGTTGAGTAACAGCAACATGCAACAAAGAGGCAGCTGAGTGACTAATGTGTCCCAACAGAGCAAAGTAAGAGCTGCATACATAGATGTGCCCATTAGATGTGGGGAATGCACAGAAAGCCAATATTAATATCTGATATTTTTCAATCTATAATATTAATATCTATGTTAAAGTATTATATAATATATAAATGCAGATGCAATGGGGTTTTCAGACAAACTAAAGAATATTTGACATCTTATCAGAAAAACGCTGAGATCTGATATCTGACAAAAACAGTGGTGCATGGACTATCTGGAAGCTCCTAATTTTTAACACACTTGACTGATTGAATTTGCCTTATACACCAGAGGCATCAGCAACTGATTCGTGACTATACATCTCCTAGGTCACAACTCAGCGACAGGCACGTAGGCACAAAGTAAAATCCATGCAGCGTGATAGTTCTTACCAAGAAAGACATGGAGTCCTTTTGGCGACGGTAAGATCGCAGGCTTTGGCATTCATCCGCTAACAGGCCGAAGGAGACCGACTGCGATGGAGGGAGACAGGAGGTGGAAGCGCAGCAGTAACAGGAGAAACACGTCGAATCCCCCCACTAGACTAGAGAGTAACCAGCATCCAGCATCCAGCATGCCTCAGCCATTCATCCATCCGCTTGCAGCGTACCTGGCTGCATCAGGTGATCTAGAGATCTAAGGAAAATTGTATGAAATTCACTAGCAGATATCCCCGTCCAGTCAAATCAGTCATGTTGACTTGATAAGGAAAATTATAAATGAACCCTAAACAAGAGATATACACATTCCCGATCAGAAGTTATTATATATTTATTCAATTGTCTTTGTTTGTGATGTACTAAAAAGAGGACTGCAAGGCTTCATTCGTTGATTACAATCTAAAGTGAATCATTTCGCAATACCCTTATCAACTCCAATTCCACTTCAAGGTTAAGATTAACTGCAGCCATTTTAGTTGAATCAGAACACGACTATTATTCAAACCGACGGTTAATGTCGTGACTACTAACAAACATATAGGCTATTTATTGGGGTGACATATTTTAATGCACGTTAATGTTAAACCCCGTGAAGAAAATACGGGGCAGGCAACACAAAAAACATCTTGAAACGTTAGGTCTCCTATTTCGGTAGCTAGGCTTAATGTAGCTATGGATATAGTGCAGGGTTCAAGCTTTGAGCTAACGTTAGCTCAGATATATATATACATATGTTTATGTTTATTGTATTTATTTGAAGTACCGTGTAAAGAAGCTGCTTACCTTCTCCCCTCGACAGCAACTCTAGCGCTTCGACGTAAACAAGTTAAAAATACAAAGGAGAGCCTGATATCCAACACGACGTTTTGTTCTTAAAGTTCATATTCTTTAACTTTGTCTCCACATGCAATGGTCTGTGCAAAAAATTAACGAGTTTTGCTGTCAATATTGAACCGCATAACATCTCAAAGTGAACATTTTATCTTTTGACAGGACTTTTAATTTGACACAGATAAATGGCGCGTGGTAAAACACGTCATCGATCTTACTGTCGCACGCTGATGATTCGTAGCTGTTTGCCATCTCCCTCCCTTCCGCTCCATTGTTTGAGATTTGGTGAGGGCATTGAGAGACACCGTAAATGTAACACTGAAATTGTCAATGCTGTGGAATACCATTGACATCGGGTAAGTTCTATCATAATCAAACATATTCTTTGATATCTGTAGTGCTGTATGCTCCCCGCGCGAGGGATGCCGGGTTTGAGCTCGCGAAGGCAAAGCTATGCCAAGCAATAACGTTGACGCTGTCATCCTCGCCCAGCATAGAAAAACCATGTGAAACGTTACGTGCTCATAGTAGATTAAGTTCAAGTAGATTTAAATAAAGGATCTGTAGGTTTACCTCATGTAATGGTCACGTTAAATGATAGATGGCCTGCTAAACATTTTTGTTTATTGGTAACCTAAAAACAAAATAAAATATCAGTGGCTCGTGTTTTAAATTCGGTAACCATTAACGTTATAATGTTACCTAGCTAACGTTACAGTTAAACACTAAATATGAACAGTTAGCTAATTGTAGATGGACATAAAGCGTAAAGTTACCCCGTCTGTTTGCAAAATGTCGTTAGTCAACTAACGTTAATCCTAATTCTAAAATCGTTTTTATTTAACCAAATATTTACATGTTGGGATCTTTTGGTAAATTCGGCACGTAAACGACACACAAAGACAGTAGTTATTTTTCCCACAGCCCACAAAGGTGCGAGATGACTGTAGGAGTTACATGCAAACATTTCTGTAAATGTACAATTGAATCCAAATAGTTGTTTTTTCGTATATTGAAGTCATGCCGAAATGGAGAGCAGCTCCTGGGGATTAATTAAAAGGCTTTAAGTCATATTTTACATTTTACATTTCTTTTCAAACAAGCCCTCAGGCCCTGTCCAGTCGTCAGATCAAAGATGGGCTGACTGCACGTGTTGTTCTACAGCACAAATGGAAACAGTGAAGCAAATCAGGAAAAAATAACTTATAGGTTTTGGCATTGGATTATTTGTTTTGCCCTGATCTTATACCTGAGTATGATACTGACATTTCTACTGTTGCACACTGCTGTAGGTCACTCTGGATAAGGGCATCAGCTGAATGAAAAGATTAGACACGAAGGGATATGAACTCTGATGATGCAAGCTGATTGTCCCTCTGGGACAGCTGGGACAGACTAGTGTTGTGTAAAATGCTGCTGGGCTGTCTGTGTTGCACAGAGTTCCTTTCAGGGCAGCTGTTTTGCTGCTGTGCTTACAGTTTACACCTTTTTTATAATGTGCAATAATCTGTCACCAACATTAGATGGTGGTTTCAGATTGTGGTCTGGATTTTCTCCAGCTTTTTCAAGCCGCAGAAAAGTTTTTGAACAAACGCTCCTTTCTGTCATGTGTGTGGTTGCTGTGGTTTGGCACTAAAGATACCACCCAAGGCCCAACGTGTGTGTGTGTGTGTGTGTGTGTGTGTTGCATGCTTTTTTTTGAAAGAATATTTTTGTTATACCTTGTCAATAAGTTAAAGAGGCCCTGGGAATAGAAGTGCATCTCTTGCTATTTATTTCCAGACTAGGCTGTATCACAAACACAAAGCTGTCTGTCTGTGACAGTCTTACTCATGAGATGACTTACAGATCAGCCGTGGCATGTTAAATCAATCGGGGAAAAGAAGAAGCTTGCATCGGAAAAATGTTGCTATTCTAAGTATGAATAGAATTGGTGCAGCATTTCTTTGCCCAGCTCATACTGATGTCAGTAGCTATTAAATATGATTATAATATGCAATATTCTGTCCACGGAATTGCACTTAGCCCTTATGTGAATGTTACTATTATAATTCCAATACCAGTGTCATTAATGGGTCAGTACAGTGCATCTACCAGGCCTCTTATGCCAAACAGCACATTTAGGCTGTAGCATTACGGGCATCACATTAATCTCTTTTGTGGAGCAAACCGTTTCAGCTTCTGTGTTACATAAGCAGAGGATGAATGTTGCCCATGGACTCTGTCTTTCCACAGGCATGCCTACTGAAAGCCTGTCTTGGCCTCTGCTGCTTCGATTGGCCATTGCTTAAATCTGTCTCACAGGCCTCCCAACTTTATGGAAGTGCGATACTAAATAAAAAAAAAAAAAGCCAGCAGCAGCGTGTTATTTGGAACAGAAGAAATTTGTGAACACATAATAATAATAGATATGTGTGTTTGGGGAGGTAGGGGGGTCTTGTGTGAGGTTTATTGAATGTTAGCTGTAGTTGATTGCATTGTATCAGACTATTGTATGTTTACTGTTTATGTCCGATGTGTTGCCATTTTTGTTCTCTCGACTGCCCAAGACCAATTTCTCCTAAAGGATACAATAAAGGCGTATCTTATCTTATAAACATGGACTGAGCTTGAGACCAAATCAAAACAATCTATCAAATTGCAGCACCATACTGTACAGATGCACGTGTCCACAGCTGGTCTGGTTCTCTAATGGGAGCTCATCCCTTTTTAAGAGCGTACATCCTGTGTCATTCCTTCAGTCACCGCTTTAAGCCATGGAGCAGTCCCAGAGATAGTCAACAGGATGTGGGAGGGTTCTGTCTCACCCCTCAGCTCTCCCTTTAAACAGTATGTGACACATAGAGGGAAATGGAAATATACTGTGCCAGTCTGTAAGTTTCTTACTCTGAGCTCTTAATGAGTAGCTTTTTATCTATCTCTTCTTCAGACAGACAGAAGAGAGTAAAAGTCTTGTAGCTTCTTGAGATTTTTAAGGCTTTACTGATTAAATGGTTGTAGTGGCACATAAGATCTGTCAAACCCTAAAGAAGATGCCAGACAATCAGCAGTTAAAGTGTCTAGCAGAAAACACCGTGGGAGGAATCTTTTTTTTCTCCATCTGGCCTTAAATGTCAGGAACCAAGTTTGAAGGAATCGAATGAATGTTGTCAGCAGCCCGGAGTCAGATATGCTTCATGCACACACACGGATTGTAAGCAACAAAATTACTCTTGAACAATATCCTCCACCACTAAACTGATTTTAGTGACCCTTATTAAACTTGACTGACCCTATATTTGGCTTGTAAACATTAGCAAAGTCAATGTGAACCCTAACAATTATGGTATTTTCATATCTTAATCTCTGGGAACATTGCTTCTTTGACGCCTAACACTTCTCTCCTCAGGTAAAGGTGTGCGTGTGCACCACCCATCAGTGCGGGGACAGGATGTGAGGTCACAGCGATAGCGGCTCCCTGTTTCAGTCCTACTTTGTGTTTACGATCGGGGGGGGGGGGCCCCCTCCCACTCAAAGGACAGGACATGTTCGAAGTCAAACCCCGGGCGGTGGAGAAGAAAGAGTCCAGCACTGAGACAGGTAGGGTGTTGGGGTGTGTGTAATTTATCAAATGAATGTTGATACTCCAATATTATCAGGGAAATACCTGCAGTATGTATGGCAACTGTAGGCTTTGTGTACATTTTCTAATTTTGCTCTGCCAATGTCATGCTGCCCTGAAGTACAGTATGCTGTGTCTTTGGGCTTGATGCTATAGTTAGCCCCATCTATCCCAGTAAACCACATATTTACTCAAGTGGAAGGACATAGGCTTGTACAGTGGCTGAGCCAAGAAAACACACACACACACACACACACACACACACACACACACACACACACACACACACACACACACACACACACACACACACATTCAAATGCTTCCTCTGCCCACACTCGCTCTCAAAACACATTCACTGCAGTCTGACTTCATCTCACCATGGCTGCATCGTTTTTACAAAATAAAAGCATCCCTCATTATTAATTGATAGTTTCATGGTGATGCATGATAACATGGCCAAGCCTTGATTTGTTTTCAATGTAATGCATTGCCAATATTACAGCCAATTATGGCCTCTATAATTATATAGTATAAATATGGCAGCCATGCACTTTCTGCAGTCTTTTAATATGTTAGTTGTTGATCATTTTCATAAACCAGAGCTACTGAAGTTAAAGGAATAGGTCGACATTTTGAGGGGTTTTCTTAGGGGGGGGGGAAACTATTCAACTTTTAACTATCTGCATGTACCCTGTTTAAACCTTCAGACAGAGCCAGGATAGCTGTATGGGGGTAGCTGTACCCTGTGTCCAGTTTTTATGCTAAGCTAAGACAACACTCTAAAAATACGTCATGTTGGGCCTTTATGACTATTTTGGACATTTTACAGTGTCGGAGATCAATTATGTTATCTAAAACGCACAGCTTGATTTGTCAGTAATGAAAGTAATCATTAGATGCTGGGCAGTAGATGAAAATGTATCTCTTCTAACCCACAGATGAGGGGCTGGGCAGCAGCGGGAAGCATTACGGCTCGCTGGGCTCGGGCTCGGCCGACTCCGGCTCCGTCTACCTGTCCGACAGCCAGGACTGGGTGGTCTCCCCGAGCTTTTCTCCGGACGAAGGCCCCGGCCAGCACAGTGCCATCTCCCCCATGCTGGCCGAGGAGACCTTCCGCTACATGAGTAAGTGTGCGCATTTAGATTTCACTTCAGTGTTATTCGGGCAGGACACTGAGTTATAGCTATTTCTGTGTCGACTTTCTTTTGATCGGTCAGTGAGCAGATGGTGTGTTTGTGTGTCTCAGTGCATTAGACATGTGAGGCATTCATTTTATACAGTGCGCATCCTCTTCAATTAAAATCACAGGGATTTAGCATGGATATTATCCGGCACATGGTTGCCATTGTGTCGGCTTGTCTAGGCTTGTGTGTATCAGACAGCTCACACAGTAAGAGAGGGAGAGAGAGAGAGGGAGAGGGAGAGAGAGGGAGAGAGAGAGAGGGAGAGAGAGAGAGAGAGAGAGAGGGAGAGAGAGAGAGAGAGAGAGAGAGAGAGAGATTCAGTGGTCCAGCCAGAGTTAAGTGTAGTTCAGTCACGGGACAGAGAGTGATGAGGGGGGGGGAGAGAGGAAGACAGGACGGTGGAGCGAGTCGGACCATGCCACTTTTAAACATCAACAATGAGGAGGTTTATGACAACTTTGCTATGGAAGGTGAATGCAGGCATGATGTTAAGTGTGTGTGAGAGAGAGAGAGAGAGAGAGAGAGAGAGAGACACAGACATACGAGCCGGTGAGACTGCAGAAGCAGCACCAGTCATTGCTGCAAGGTCAGGCAGAACGTGACAGTGTGGAGGGGAAAGTGTGTACATATTGTATTGTGTGTGTGTGTGTTGCCGTGTTCCTTGAAAGACAGGAAGTGGGCAAGTCTGAATGAATGCTTGTGTGTTTACATTTAAACAAGTTGTGGTACGGGGAAGCAGTGTTAACAGTTGGATAGTAGCAACTTTCTGCCTATGTTTTTCTCATGCATGCACAACTTTCCTCTCTGTATCGGAGTCCTTTTGTGGCTTTGTTTCACGGTCTAATTAAATGCATGATTTGATCAGACCTGACCTGAACACATGCTGTACAGAAGAACAGAAGATTTCAGCTGTGTGACATTGTAATGCAGAATGTTTTTGTTTACATGGCTTTGCATAGGGTACGTGTTTAGGTGGTGGGTGTATACGTGTTTGTTAGCTGCACGTGTGAGAGAAGGGGTACAGTAAGGGAGTCTCGGTGTCATATTCCTGCTCGGTGAAACATTTGCTCCACTTCTGCGCTGTAAAATCAAACGCAGCCTATTAATGGCCCCTGATGCACTCAAAGAAGCATCGCATGGTAATATTCGAGAAACGAGGAAATGTATTTAGACAATGCTGACGATGTTTAAATAGTCTCAATACTCCTATATGATGGAATACACATATCAAGTATCCCATTTTTGTGTCAGGTCGTGAAATCGGAAGAGGGAGCTCTCTGACTTGGCAAAAATTACACAGTCGCAACTCTATTTTAATGCAAAGTGTGTCAGTATTGTTGTCAGTGAAAAGTGGTGAGCCAGAGTGGTGACACATGGACAGAATTTAACATCAGCAACACAAGTGCAACGTATGGATCCTCAAACATGACCTTTGCCCCTAACTTTCACATTCAGTCCTGCAAAACTGATCCTGGTTGTTTGAATTAGCCCAGTTGAATTGATACGTTAGGTTAGCTTGTAACGATTATTTCTGACACTACACTTTAAAATTGGGTGTTCAGATTTGTCAAATAAACATATGCTGTAACTGCGGTCCACTAAGGTCCACAGTGTTTCTTAAAGAGTCACCCGTTGACCATTGCACTGTGTGTGAGCATGCCAGCAATCAAAAAATCAATATGAAAATACAACTAATTTGGTTACTGATTGGACTTTGCAGTCATGCAGTTTATTGTGGCCAGAGTTCAGTCACTGTCTCCTACAAGACGTAACAACTGAAACTAGTGTATCACCATGTGTGTGCAGTGTGTGATTGCAATCAGAGTTTAGTTTTTAATGTATTGTTTGGTTTATCATGATCAAACCGGACCATGGACACATACGTTATACAGTGACACCATACTCTTCCCAGCAGGTAAATGTGTGTGTGTGTGTGTGTGTGTGTGTACAGTAACATGAGAGATTATATACACTGTGTGTGACGCGCTATCCGTCTTCCTGTGTGCAGCAAAGATAGCTCTATGGGGCAGAGGTTATTTTTAACAGTCGGTTGTTGGAGCGGAGCGGAGTGCAGTGTCCGGGACAAGGGGTCACCGTGAGCCTCAGATTACTGGACGACAGCTCTCGTCTATTAGAGCAGCTGCTTCTTTTTTTCTTTTCTTTTTTCTAGCACTGCTTATTATTACATTTAATTCCTGCTGAAATTTCAATTGTTTCACCAAATGAACGAAAGAACGGAGAGGAGAGCGCACATTGAGCTACAAAGGTGTATGATGAAAAATAAAGTTTTCAAGGTGTGTGATTAACGCAAGTTTTGTTGGGTCAATGGGGCTACATTTAGTCTGTGCTCAGTCTGTTAAACGATATAAAAAAAAAAAGGCAATGATTAGAGTTGCCACTTTTCTTTAAACAGGTGGAAGGGGAAGCGGTGCAGCGCTGGTGACACCCACTCAGGTGCTAAAAGTGGACCAAACTAATCGATGTTTTAGATTCTCAACAAACTAATGTTCTAAGTGAAGTGGATTTATTGAAGCTTCAGCTTTCACCCTCGGCTTCTTACTTCCTTTCCTCCTTTTCTTTCCGTCGTTGTGTCCCATTCACCTTAAAACAAGCTGGTTGCTTGTAGTACACCTTTTTGAACTTTCCCTTCTTTTCTCTCTCCTATCTCTCACTAGCGTATCTTGCTTTGGAGCCCTCTTCTTATTCCCACCCCGGCTCTCAGAGCCTCTCCAAAGGTATCTTTCTCTCTCTATCTGCCTGTTCTGCGACTTCTTTGTAGCTCCAGTGTGAGAGAGGGGCTTCAGTCCACCAATGTGGCTCCGAGAGCTGCACTTCAACTTGGAACTGGAGCCACAGACCTGGAGCCCCTCTCTGCTTTTTGCATGTAGTTGACAGCAGACATGAAATCTGCGTAGTATTGGTCTGCAGTCTGCCACTGTATACAGCTTGTAGCACTGTATAGTGTGTGTGTGTGTGTGTGTGTGTGTGTGACATTATATCGATTCTTAGTACAACAATACAATATTTACTGATATCAAAAAGTCTGCCACGATACGATTTTGATTAAATTCAGACGATACATTAGCGCATTTAATAATACAATCAGTTACATTTATATATTTTTACAAAAAGCAACTAAAATATGATTTGACAATTTAATTACTAAGCTCTTCCAGACATTTAAATTAAAAACAAACTACTCTTTTTAATAAAAAAGAATAAATATAAAGTGGGAATTTCAAAATAAAGACGCATCTCAAAGATGACGATATGTAGCGATATTTTCCACTTTGTATCGATAATATTAGATCAGGATTGAATCGATATATCGATCAAGATCGCGTGCGTGCGTGTGGCCTCTTTATGTCTGTATAGTGCTATTGTGGCTTCATTACATTCAGACCACTAGCAATCACATTGCCATGTTGTGGAGCTATATCATCAAACAGCACCATTAGTGTTTCAGCAATATACATGACATAGTGTAACCACAGTGATGGATGATCAGCTACAGATGATTGCTTGATTGTGTTTGCTCACGTTGCTCGTGGTCAGAACATTTAATTAGGTAGAAAGTAAAGTGGAGTGATATGGTGGTTTTATTTTTAATTGGTTTTGTTTTTTTGTGTTTGCATGCACATGCCACAATGTGGATTATAGACTGCATGTGTGTGTGGGTGTGTGTATGGGTGTGGGTGTTTGCTTGTGTGTCACCTAACAGTAAAATGTTTCTGGCCAGTCCTCAGTGCTGATCGCGTGGAGCAGATGGCCAAAACTTACAATGACATCGAAGTGGTCTCGCACCTTTTGGCCGAGGTAGGTGTCCCCCTCCACTTGTACAGGACACAATTTTGTTTTGTATTAAGAAGCGGCCTCTAATTGGTTGATTGACTCTGGGTGCTCTATGCTCTCATTGGCCAGCGGGACAGAGACTTGGAGCTGGCAGCTCGGATCGGGCAGTCCCTTCTGCAGAGGAACCACCTGCTGCAGGAACGCAACGAGGCCTTAGAGGAGCAGCTGGCACAGGCCCTAGACCAGGTAGCTTACACATGCTAGTTCTTGATTTCAAAAATATGATTTGAGGATAGTGCTTTTAAAATGTTTTCTTCCAATTTCTTTTAAAATGATAGGCACACGCTTTCTATAGGGCTCCTAGGAAGCTATGTGCTGGGGAGAAGCGTATACTATGTGCCTACGGTGTTGTCACATATACATGTATGTTTATTTGGTTTACAGTTTATTGTCTATTTGGTTATTGTATTATATTGTCTTGAATGTTATAGGTCTTATATCATCTTTTCCTAATTTTTGTCTAAAACTTTTCTTAGAAGTATAGGCACAAAAAGATTGGTATTTGTGTCAGAGTATGACGATCTAAATGGAACCAAAAGCTATTTGAATCATGAAGGCTATCTAAAGTAAATGCATTTAAAAACTAGAGCTTAGTGGTAACCAGTTAAGTGTATTTTGTTTGTCTCTCTCTGAACCTCTGTAATTATCAGGAATCTGCAGATTTCAGTGTTGAACAGTACTCACCCTACACACTCCTTCCCTGTTGGCCAGGTTCACCAGCTCCAGCATGAGCTCAGTAAGAAGGACGAGTTGCTGCGGATGGTGGCCAGCGCCTCGGAGGAGAGCGAGACGGACTCCAGCGTGTCCACGCCGCTGTGCCAGCCTCAGCTGCTGGGGGGAACCGCCGCTGCCGCACTCAGCCAGCTGGAGTCTCTGCAGAGCAAGCTGCAGGAGCTGGAGGAGGAGAACCTGTCACTGAGGTCGGAGGTACGAGGTCCAACACTAGGGGTGGCAAAAGAAATCACTCATATGTATCGTGATTTTTTTCCGACAAGTTTGAAAATTGATTCTTTACCCCAGAATCAATTTTTACCAATAATTCACCTAAATATGTTCTGTTTACACGGTACCGCCGACAGAGACCACATATCCGTTTCCAGCAATTCAGAGCAAAAGCAGAAAATGCAGATAATCCGTTTTATGTATATACTTCTTTACAAATGAAATAAAGGTCAGACTGACTGACTGACATGTGATGTGCATTATTTTTAGAAAACAATTGGTTTTTAGAAATGTCTCATGATATATTGTCTCTAGAAGTGTATTATTCACCTTTTTGCTTTTGTTAAAGAAGGAAAAGAAAATCGCAATACTCAATACAAATCCAATCGGCACCCATATATTGTGAAAGAATCGCATCAGAGGCAGAAAATATTAGGAAGTGAAAACGGGAAGCTTTAAATCATAACCCCATTTTGAGAAGTGAGTATAACTACTGTTGTTGACAACGAATGATGTTGGAAGTTCTTACTGGTTCCTCTCGACCTGTCTGCTCCAAAGGCTTGCCAACTGAAGAGCGACACCATCACCTATGAGGAGAAGGAGCAGCAGCTAGTGAGCGACTGTGTGAAGGAGCTCCGTGAGTGAGATGCACACACATATTTACACTGAAAACACACAGACCCTCGTGTCTGGCATGCTCATTTTAACATTGGTGTGTGTTTTTGTGTTGGTTCCAGGTGAGTCCAACAGCCAGATGGTGTCTCTGACAGATGAACTGTCTCAGAAGAATGAGGAGCTGCTCAGACACCAGGAGGAAATCGCTCAGCTGCTCTCCCAGATAGTGGAGCTGCAACACCGAGTGAAGGAGGTGAGGAGATTACGTACTGTATGGACCAGAGGTGAACATCTGACTAAATCAAAAAAGACCTTCAACTCGACTTTAACTTGAACACCAGTGACTCGTGACTTCACTTGGACTTGAGACTTTTCACCTGGAATAACTTGATATTATCCCCAAGCACAGATGTTAAAATGTACTGAATGTAAATAAATAGACTTGCTATTGGACTTGGTGGTCTTGACTTACCTCAGGACCTACCTATGACTTGCAAAACAATGTATTTATCCTGATTCGTGGGCTTAATCTCTTCTATCTAATTATCACAATCACAATTGTGTGTGTGTGTGTGTCTGTGTGTGTATGTGTGTGTTGTGTGTATGTGTGTGTTCGCTCGCAGCTGGCTCTGGAGAAAGAGGAGCTGAGGATCCACCTGCAGGCATCCAAAGATTCTCAGAGACAGCTCACAGCAGAGGTACAACCTCACACGCTCACAGGAAGTTTTCGTTCAGACTGCCAATACTTCTCTATTCATGTATGAGTGGAGTTTTATTTAAACTGCTGGAAGAGGTCTGTCATACAGTTCCACTGTTTGAGCATGTTCCAGCAACTGACATTTACTTTGCAGCACTAGCCCAGATTGATAAATACAGAGGTTCTTTGATTGACAAAAAAATGAAATAATCAAACAAGTAATTGTAATTCAATTTCTATAGTTTAACAGGCTTCTTTAAATAGTGGATAATAAATCTGTTTTTTAAATGAATCTTTTACTTCGTAGTTATGTTCATTTTAAGTGCGTGTGTGCGTGTGTGTGTTGCAGCTGGATGAGTTGGCAGACAGGAATGCGGAGTGTGTAGAGATGCTCCATGAAGCCCAGGAGGAGATCAAAGAACTTCGCAGTAAAAATGCTCCCTCTGCTGGGCTGCGGAGGCACCTTTCCTACGGACTCTACCCCATGGTGAGAGAAACACTCTGAGGTTTTATGTAGCAGCACTGAGAACCGAGACACAAATTCACAACACTGTGTGTGTGTGTGTGTGTGTGTGTGTGTGTGTGTGTGTGTGTGTGTGTGTGTGTAGGACTCTCTGGCAGCAGAGATCGAGGGCACCATGAGGAGAGAGCTGAGTGTAGAGGAGGAGACCACCTCTCTCGACCAAAGGTCAGAAACCCAAACACTTCACGAATTAAAAAAACCCAAATGTAATGAAAAAGACTGAGACAGTCCTCAGGCTGAGACTAGTTCCATTTTCACTTAAATCCCACTTACCAACCCAAAACCACTGGGTAAATGTAGTGAGTGTGCCTGCTATATATATTGAGTCTTCTTTATACCCCTTCACAAAATCCAAACAGTTTTTATAGGACACAGCACTAGGTCCAATAATCCACATTTATTTCCAGCACTAGTCTTTAAGACAGATTTTAATCAAGCTCATTCACAAAAGCTCATTCTCCCTGCAGAGTATCCCTGAAGAAAGTCTTTCAAACAGTCCGCTCCATCAACGCCACAGCATCGCGACCAGCGTCGGCCACCCCTCCTATCCCTGGCTCAGGACAGAGCTCTCTAGTGATGACTGCACAGCCCTTTACGTCCACTCAGGGGTACGTTACGAAGAATATTCCTGTCTTGCGTTTTAAATCGAGGATGGCGTTTGTGCCCTTTCAGTTCAATACATGTGCATGTTTTTGCAGGGAGGAGGTTCCAATTGGCCAGCCTGGCTGTCCAGGAGGAAACGACCTGACCAGAGCCCTGCACCGGCTGTCTCTGCGGCGACAGAACTTCCTGTGCGAGCGTCAGTTCTTCCAGGCAGAGCGCGAGAAGAAGCTGCAGTCCCTGGCGGGGGCCGAGGGAGACGTGGAGAGCAGCGGCTGCAGCTCACCAATGGGCAGCGTGCTCTCGTCTTTCTCCAACCTGTCAGAACTGTCCTTCAGTTCCAGCATTTTCAAGACCTTCCTGCCTGAGAAGCTTCAGATTGTCAAGCCCATGGAAGGTAAAGTGTTCAGTGATCAAAACACCGTCAAATATTAATAATAAAGCTGGCACCAGTGATTCTTTAAGGCATTTTTGCCTGGAAAGTAACTAAAGTGAATCATCGATTATCAGAATTGTTGCCAGTTGGGCGCCTGGGTAGCTCACCTGGTAGAGTAGGCGCCCATATATAGAGGTTTACTCCTCGACGCAGCGGCCAGGGTTCATATATATATAGGCCTAAAATGCCCAAAAAATAATCTTTAAAAAAAAAAAGGAAAGAATTGTTGCCAGTTAAATTTCTGTCAGCACTTTGTTGGTTCTGGGGGCTTTCAACTCCTGAGAAAACATTTAGGTGACTATGAGTTTTGATAACATAATGACATTTCTCTGTCAGGCTCACTGACGCTCCATCACTGGCAGCAGCTGGCTAAACCACACCTGGCCACCATCTTGGACCCCCACCCTGGGGTGGTGACCAAAGGTTTCTGCCCACTGGTTCAGGACGCTGTCTACCGCTTGTCTGATATGGAGGAGGACGAAGAGGATGAAGAGCTCAGAGGTGTCCAGGAGAAGGGGGCGGCAGAGCGGGGCAAGGAAGAGGAGGACGAGGAGGAAGGCGGGATCACCTTTAAGGTGCGCTTTTCATCTACCCCAGACGAAAGGAAAGACAGAAAGCAATCGGTGACGCCTCTCCCTGTCCCACCTCTCTCCCCCACCCTGCCGACATCCCCCGGGACACCTGCCACGTCCTCCTCAGCCAGATCAGAACTCTGTCTGACCCCCGCACCCCGACATGGCACTGAGAAATCCAGCTCATCATCTCAGCCCATTTCAGGAGCCTGTACAACAGTGGTCCACTCACAAAGTCAGATTTGCATCTCCACATCAACAACAACGTCTTCTTATGGTAAATATTACTTGAAGTATTGAAATAGAAATGTACAATATACTGTATGTCAATGAGGAGTTTTAAGACGCGTTTTCTCCTTACCTGATTTGTTGCATGTTCAGTCCAAAATCCAGGGAAGTGTCCGGGCTCCACCTCCTCTACCTACACCTTCACAACCTGCTGCATCCTGCACCCCAGTGACATCACACAGGTCACCCAAAGGTTAGTCCTCCTTAAAGGATAAAGAGAACATTCATGCCATTTCTTCTTTTTTTATTATGCAGTGATGAATGATGGGAGGACCCGAGAATGAAGAAACAAATCTTTAAAAGGTAACGTCTCTCTTCTTCATGTTTTTCAGTTCTCAGTCATCCCTCATGGCCAACACACCCAGCTCCATGAGGACAGGTCCCAGTACCCCTGTGACTCCTTGCAGGCTGAGTCTGGGGGACTGCTTTCCCCCCCGACGCCCCCCTGTGCCCACCCGCGGTCTGGCCAAGCTGGTCCTGGAGAGGGGCATTTCTGCACAAGTCTCCACTGACACCCCTCCTCCATCCCCGAAACAAACACCCCGGCAGCCCCTCTTCCGCCTCCTCCCAAACACACCCCCCAACTCCCCCTCACACTCACCTTCTCCCTCCCCGGTGCCCCCGGAGTCCCACCAGCACCCGGCGGACAATTTCCTAGCCTCGCGGCCGGCAGAACTTTTCCTCCAGGACGTGTATGGGTTGAATCTGGGCCGCGCCCCACATCCCGATCTACCAAGCTATTCCCAGGAAACTCTAACCCGTGTCCCGTCCCTTAAGTCAGGTCGAGCCAGGCCTGACCTCGGCCTAGTGGAGAGGCTACGGCGGCTGGGATTCACTAAGGTGCTCCAGGGAGCAGAGTCCGAGGCTCCGGCGCCACGCCAGGATGCTGCTACTTTTGTGTCAGCAGGCGGAGGGAGCCTGCTGGACGGCCTGAGGCGCAACCAAAGCCTCCCGGCCATGATTGGTGCCCGAGCGGGGAAGTCAGCCGGCCACCCGACACCTCCTCCTCACCCCACCACCCTGGACATCCCCGCACCACCCTGGGGAAACCCCAAAGAACGGCGCCGGCATCTTGCCTCTGTCTCCCATTTCCCGCCAAGTTCAGCCAAACGCTAAGGGGGAAGAGGTGGATGGACTGCGAGGGCAAACACCCCAGAACATGAACCCCTCCTTTACACCTCCATCCTCTTCTTCCTCCCCTCATCTCTCCTCTCCTCTGCCTTCGGAGAGAGGAGTCAGGGCATCCGGTGGGCAGAACAATCCCTCCTTTTTATGACTTTTTCATTTTAAAGCACAATTTAACTAAACTGACTGTTTTTAGCTTTACCGCAGTGTCTATGTGTGTAGATGTTTGCCATGATGCTAGTTACTGAGGCCTTAGCTCACCTCTGACTGGGGTGTCAGCTCTCGACACCTTCTCAGTCATTAATTAGGTTAGGTAGTTTTCCTGTGAGGCTCTGGATGTTCAGCTACAGGTAGAGGAGGGAGGAAAAGGTCAAATGTAAGTGGACAAAGGTTCGTGGATGTGGATTAGAAAAGAACGAGTTAAGATGAAGGTAAAAAATGAAGGGAGAATGTGGTTTTTATTCATGTCAGAAGGTAAAGTAAGTGAAAGGCAAAGAGAGAAGGGCTGAGCATCCAGTCTCGCTATTCAAGGGCTTGTTCTGCAGTGGGTTGGAAAAGCTTTAGTGTGCCCATTATACAGTGAATGCTTCATGGTCATCTCCAAACAAAAACAGTCACAAGAGAAGGGATTTAACATGCTCTTATTACTTGAGGGCTTCAAGTGCTAGCTGGCTTGATAGCATACTGCCGGGCTAATCTTGTAGTCAGACCACAACATTAACATGCCAGTATTAATGCTAACATGATTTTACAGTAGTTCATTGTTACAGATGTCTGGTGACCGTCCACGTGCCGTGCCCCGATTCCCGCCTTCCTTGCAAGCGTCTGCATGACATGTCAAAGGCAACCTACGGGCCTACAGGTCCCAGCATGCACCTGTCGGCAGACGGGTGGGGCCAGGCTGAAGGCGAGGTCAGAACCATAGACACCAGGCCTTTTTCCTTCAGGTCCTAGTGTTTGTGTGTTTTTTTTAATGGTATGAGGCCTTAAGTAGAAGCCAGCACCGATTATGATTTGTGTTCCTGTTAAGCCATGTTTGTATATATTGGTTGCACTTAGTGGGATTTGGAGCTTGTGTTAATTTGAGGATCACTAGTGGGCCTTTTTAAAAGCAAATTTTATCATTTCAGTTCCCAGCCACCATCCTTATCTCAGGCCTTTGGGGCGTTCAGCTTCAGTCTGTTAAGAGGGAAAACACATTATTTTAGTTAAATAGTCACATATAATCACATCCAGGTGTATTACGTGTGCGTCTCGCATGTGTAGTTTACACACTGGCCAACAGGTGGGAGTATTCCTGTAGGAAAGCATATGAAAGTTCATCCTACTTTATTCATTACTACTTTTATATTCTATAATGTCATGTTTATATACAAGGAAGCATAGAGCTTTGTGCTTGACACGTGACCCTTCAGTGCTGTTGTCCCTAACAACCGTCAATCCAACCAGACCCTCCCACTCAGCTACTGCACTTTTACTTTTTGTTTTTTATTTAACTTTGTTTTAGTGACACCACTATCTGAAGTATACAGAGTCTAACATAAATGGAAAATGTAGCATATTTTGTGCCTGTTGTAACAATGTCTGCTAGCTTAAGATTTTAATATATGCAGCTTTTTTTGCTTTCCACATGTCCACAGAAGGGAATTCAAATTAAGCCAAAAGTGATACTTTTATTTTTTTTTTCACAAGTAATGAAATACACACGTGATGCTTTTTGTGCTAATTTTGCTTAATCCTTGTTTGACAAAGGAAGCTTCTGTTTAATTGTAGGAGTGCAGAGAAGAGGATAGATGGCTCATCCAGACTGTTCATATCTTTAGATTTGTTGTAGTTGTCATATTATCCACTGTTTTCAGTAAAGCAGGAAGTTCAGGTTTGGGGCTTTCTTTGGCTAAAATATAAAATCCTATCACTTGCCTCCCTTCTAAGATCATGATCCTCTGTAAACTGCTCAAGGCTATTATTCAGTTGCCTTTTCTTTTTTTTCTTTTTTTTTAATAAAGCAATGGAAACAAAGCTGTTGACTCACCCACTGGTTTATTATTACTCATACTTGGTGCAGAAAGTCTAGCATGTCTTTAAACAAGGCAATATTTGCTTTTTGTTTAGCAAACAAACTTTTTTCAGTAAGTGCATTTACAATATGAAAAAAAAGATTTTGTCCTGAGAGTTTGATCAGCATTGGGATTTACTTCCAAGCTGCGGTGTTAATCTCTGAAGTCAGCCTGCACCATCACATGGGACAGATCTTGATGCTGTCAGAGCTGGAGCTGAACTGGCCGAGGGCGAAGTCTAGACCCACCCCGACTCCGCTGCCCACCCCGAAGGCAGCGTAAAGCGGCTGGGTGAAGTTAGCGCGGAAGGTGTGAAGGTGTGTCATGCTCTCTGCCACGCTGTAGAAGGCCAGCGTCCCCGTGGACAGGTCCAGGTAGATGCCCAGGCGGGGGGAGTAGGTGACCGGTATGTCCTTCTTCTCATTGTCGTGCATGGCTGAGCAGCAGGTGTCCGACAGCTCCAGGGTCCAGGACTGGGCGTTGTAACCGAGCCCCGACCGGGCGTCTGAGCCCTTCCTGTTCAACGCCCCGTAGACTACGCCCATAGAGGAGCCCCGGCCTCTCCACTCCACCTCCCAGTAAGAGCGCTGGGCGTACATGGGGCTCTGGCACATCACCTGGGTCCAGCCATCAAAACGCTGCGGAGTGTCGGGGTAGGGCTGCGCCGCCACCTGCAGCGTGGCTTTAGTGTTGCCGTCGGAGAGAGCCAGCCGTCGGTGGGCCGTGTTGGAGTCAAGGGTCAACGTCACAGAGTCTACAGGGTTTAATGGACATTTATATTATTATAATGTTGACGTTGGGGTGGAGTTTTAAACACCTTCTGCAATGGAAGGTATTTCTAAGAATAAGACTACACAGGAAGTGATGCGTTTTAGCTTTTCAGTTTCTTTGGAGTAAACATGAACAGCAATAGACACCATGGCAGACATGGTGGTCATTTACCCTGCCAAAGTGTTTGTCAGTGAGTGCCTGAGTGCTCCGTACTGTAATAATAACATCTACAATGTAACAATTTAGTTAACAGTGAGACTCACACTGTAGGAACTCCTCTCTGGTCCTCGGCTCTGGGGCCTGGATGCTGTCGAGGTTGATTTCTCTCACTGGAAAACCAAACAATATGTCAGTTCATGCACAAAGAGGCACATTTTGCGAATAGTTAGAATGCACGTATTGATTTTCTTTCTTTTTGTTGTTGCAAGCATCATCTTTTCATTGATTTGCACTTCTCATTCATGTTTCTGGTTTAAAAAACGGAGATGCCATGAAAATACGTTTACATTAACTCACGTGCAGGGAAAGCAGGAGCGTTATCCACGATGCCGGAGGTGGGCGAGTCCAAGAAGAGGCCGGGGTTAACTGTCCAATGAGAAAATATTGTTAGACACATTAGTATTAACATACGCTCGTCCAAGTTGAAATGATATAACTGATTGAGCCAAAAGAAAGAATATTAATTTGACATATGTATAAAGGCTGCCATCTTACTTTCTGTCGGTGTTTCAGGCAGAGCAGCCATCCCCCCTGTTGGGTGTTTTGAAACATAATCAACATGCTATATAACCAAATTATACTGAGATAGAGACATTTTCAGTGTCAAACTGATCACTTGGACAAATTAAAATATATAGATTTGAACATATTTTTGTCTGATTGTTGCATCTACTGATAATTACGTCTTTTCCTACTTTGCTGCTTGTATCGAGGTTAAGAAATAAAGCTCACAATGTTAAATTACTCTGAAGAAAAGTGGTACTGTAGCTACAATAGATGCCTAAACTGGAAGTCTAAAAGAACTAATTACTCGCTTAAGCTTGCCAAAAACTCTTGAGTCAATTTAATTCGAGAGGAGAGTATGGGAGTTGGAGTCTGATCTTACATGAGGTTCCTCCTGGTGACAGTGTGTTATTGGCCGGGGAAGCTGGGGTGGCCTGCTTGGTGCCACGCCGATGGGAGCGGAAGAGGCTGCTGATCGATGCCATCCGACTGAAACTAGACCCTGAACCAGGAGGAGGAAAGAGAGAGAGAGATTGAAAACAAAAAAAAAAAAGGTATTACACTCTGGCATGAGCCTTTTGTGTTGGTGGCAGCAATGGCCACAATTCTGAGGATTTATTTTGGTCAAAGGGTATGTAGTGTACCTCCAGTTGATGCTGGGGCAGGGGCTGGAGTTGGAGCTGGGGCAGGAGTTGGGGTGGCTGGCATTGGAGTCGGAGTCGGGGCCGCAGCAGGGACAGCCTGGCTCTGACTGGACCTGCTCCAAAGAGACGGAGACTCTCTACGGCTGGGAGTGGGGCTGGGGCTGGGGCTGGGGCTGGAGTTGGTCTCCCTCACTGTTTGGAGCACATGTGAGATGTTAGATCAAAGCTGCGGTTACAGCTCACTAAAGGCATTCACTAATTATTAAAAAACTGCTGAGCAGCTGAGTTAAAGCACACACTGTCTTCTTTATTTCTAGAATATGAGGAACAGAGGGTAACTACAGGTATATTCAAACAGTATGAGGAAAAGAATGGGTTTTTTGAACATTAAAGCATTGCAGACATAAATGCTACAAGCATGAACCTGAAAATGAGCATGATATGGGACCTTTAAATCAGAGCCAGTGCGACCTCCTGCCAGGCAAACAGAATGAACCTACCTGTCTCTCTTTCCTCTCCCCTCTGTCTGCCCCGAAGTCTGGGTGAGTTTGTGTTTCCTCTGTCTACTACAAGGAAGAAGCACATTTTAAAAACATGCACACACATTTGTACCGCTCCATCCATGGTAGTGACTCACACCGCAGGTTTGAGGTTAATTTAGGGGGTTTTCAACAGCACACAGACAAAGCCTCACCTCGTGGTGTGTCTCTACTCCTCACGTCTTGACTTTTGAGGCCTATACCTGAGTAATAAAATGTGAATGTTCAACATGGACTGCATCTCAAATTACTTTTGATATTGTCACATGTCAGTTTAGATTACCAAGTCCCCGTCTGTCTGTACTCCGTGCTCCCACTGAAATACTGGGTGGAGTAGCTGTGAGACATGACAGAAATCATGTATACATTACGCCCATTTATATAAAAGATTATGAAGTGAAAAGATGTACCGATGGCAGATACAAATGTTGACTTAAAAACACTGCGCATACCTGGTGAACGGCTGTTTGTGTTGCGAGAACCCAGACCAGAAAACACTACAGAGAAAGGGGAAATAAGAAATCAGTTGTTTTTTTTAAATAATGACTTTCCTCTAATACTGTATTCTCAGATGGAAAAAAAAATAAATCCAAACTTACATTTAAAAATCCCTCCTTTCTGTCCTGTGCTGCGATTGGCTAGATAAGATCAGAGGAAGTCATTGTTAAAACGAAGCGACTCAACAAAACTACACTTTTGTTACATTCATGTTGAAGTTAAAAATGTTTGGAACTTACAGTCTCGCAAGGTGAACAGAGTTGTGTCATTGACTGGAAGAGAACAGACAATAAGATGAAGATAAGACATAAAAAGAGAAGAAGGTAGGACAAGATAAGACTCTTGTGACAGACCTTGTTTGGTGATCTTGCCCAGCTCCTGGTTGCACAGGTCCTCGACTCGGTCCCTGAGGTCTAGGATGGCTTCTCGTGCAGGCTCAAAGGTAGCTTCCAGATTGACCAACACAGGGGGCAGGTCCCCCGATTCTAAGGGATGGCACATGGATTCGTATGTCTGAAGGGAAATATGCCGGTTAGTTTAGGGGAAATTTACAGCTGAGACTACCACCACCTTCTTGGTCCAGCCTAGATTAAGATTTAGATTCAGGAAACTATTGTCTGTCATGACAGATAATCTTAGACATGGCCTCAACATACAGTGCAAAAACAAACTCGGACAATATATAAAAATTACAATATCTGTGTGCAAAGTGGCATAGTGTTCGTGTTGGTGTGTGGGTCATTGCTTTTTATTTAAGAGGTTTATGGCAGTGGGAATTGAGTGTTTTTGTAAGTTTTTTGGGCTTGAGGGACTTTGTAGCTTCGGCCTGATGGTAGTAACTGGAAAGAGTTATGCAGGTGTGTGAGTGGGATCTTTCGTAATGTGACTGGCTTCCCTTTCAACTGCTTGGGTGTAAACTACTGATAATGGAGCTTGGGTTTGGCCAGTTATTTTACTTGCTTGATTAATGGTCCGGGAAAAAGCTTAGATGTATTCTTAACAGAGATGAAATTGAACCAGGATGAGATGTTGAAAGTGAGTACCTCCAAGTAATGGATGTGGTCCTCACAGAGGGCCAGGTCCTTCATCTCCATGTCCCTCTTCTTCAGCTCCTTAATCTCAGCCTGCAGGCTGTTGGCGACCTCCTGAGCATGTCCCATCTTCTCCTGGCTGGCCTGATGCAGAACCTCCTCCAGCAGCTCCTGCAGACGCTCCACCGAGCGCTGCAGCTCCGACAGCACCTGCTCCGTGTCTTCATGCACCCTGTCTAAAGAACGCTGGGAGAGAGAAGGTGGTCATGTCTCAGTATGCCAAAATAGCCATCTATCTGAATTAACTATGGCAGGGTTAATGGGAAATGTAGTTTTCAGTTGGAGAAATAGTGCACTTGCAAAATGAGTGCAAACCAACCAACCTTCGTCACATCCATCATCTTCTTCATGTCTTTCAGCTCCTGCTCTCGGTCTTTCAGTTTTTGCTGATTCTCTGCATACATCTCGGACATAACTTTCTAGAACGGGATAAACGAGCACATGACATCAACACAATCCCAATTTATCTCACACAAGCACGAGGAAACAGCTGTGCGTGTGACACAGAAGAAACCTGGTGAGGGTGGAGCGTTATGAATGGACAGGAATGTAGTTAGGAATGTCCTCAGCCTGGCTGGAGCCACAGTAAGACAAAAAGGAGAGAGGACGACACCCTCTCACACAAACAGAAAAAAACCATCACAGAGAACAATGGACAGTTAGCAGGAGGGGTGATTTACTGTACATATGCAGTATTGATTGTCACCTATTCTAGAAACAGCTGCCACTTTCTATTTAAGTTTTCTTTTTAATAAACTTAACTGTGTTTCATTTTAGGATCTGTTTTAGATGTCAGTTGTACACTACATATTAAAAGGGGATTTAACCTAACCATTTGTTTCTGTATTTATTGCTTATTTCATATTAATGTTCAATATGTTTGTTTATTTATGAACCAACCACCAAGGCAAATTCTTCTAAGTGTCAGGCTACTTACTTAGTAGTAATAAAGCCTTTTCTGATTCTGATATTGGATCACATCAACAGTACACCCTGGTTAACTGGTCGAGGGACTCTTTTGCAGCTTCTCATCTGGTGCCTGAGGCCAGTGCAGCATCCATTCTTTCTTTCTTACCTGTTTCTCCAAGCGCTCAGCCTTGGTGGACACACACTCGTGGCCTTTGTGCTGGTTGCTGGTGCACAGCCAGCAGACGAACACCTTACACTGGCGACAGAAGAACTCCTGCAGGTACTTGTGCTGGGTGCAGATCTTCTCGGCCAGATTGGCCGTGGGTGCGATCAGCTCATGCTGATTCAGGGCCTTCTTGGTCTGGTGGGGCTTCAGGTGCGTTTCGCAGAATGAGCTCATGCACATCAGGCAGCTCTTGACCGCCGCTCGCTCTTCTCCTTTGCCTCTGCACATGTCGCACGGCACTGCTAAGGAGGAGAGCTTCCCTTTGGATCTGGATGAGGAGGCGGCGGCGACCCCTCGGGCGCTTCGCATGGACTCACGAACGTCAGCTGTGCGGGCGCCTTTGCGGAGCTGCTCTACAGCCTCCGCCAGCATGGTGTTCCTGGACAGGGAGGGCTTGGGGCTGAAGCTCTGGCGGCATTGGGGGCAGCTGTAGACCCCCTTGGGGTCGTCCTTGCTCCAGTAGTCCTTGATGCAGGCCATGCAGTAGCTGTGCCCACAGGGGATGGTGACTGGATCATTTGGGAGATCCAGACACACAGGGCAGTTAAACTGCTCCTCTGTCCACAGTTTAGCACTCATAGTGACACTGACGGAAAGAAGAAAGAGCTGAGAGTAGAGCGATGGTTACTCAGAGATGTCTAAAATCCCAAGCAGAACAGTGGAAGAAAAAGATGCCGACATGTGAAGAGGTAAGCCTGGCCTGGACTGACAGGAGGAAATTGCCGTCTCTCAGGTGAGAGCAGGGAGAGGTGGGCGGGGCCAGAGCCACCTGGCAGGTCTAGCGGGGAAAACGGGTGTCGGTGGAAAACTGCTAAATGCCATGAGAGTGATAGTAAAGGTGTCAATGAACTGATCATTTTATTATTTAAAAAAACAGTGGTGTATTCAGTATTCAGATCAATTCAATTAAAAAAAGTAAAGATCCTTTACTTTAGTAGGCTAAATTTAGCCTACCGTTAGCCTACAACAATGTAGGCTACAAATACTCAGGCCACTCCATTAGGCCTACAAGTAAATAGCCTAGCCAGCATTTAAAATAAGTCTGGTTTAGATACAGCCCTTAATTGTGAATAAAGTCCTATTTGAAAGACTATTTGAAAAATGTATGATAAAAAATGCTTTTTCTTCTTCATCCTATAATTTCCAACAAAGGCCTAAAAGGATGATTACAACTGACCTTAGTCATAATAATATTCCCTCTAAGTCGATAACTAGAATATAGGCCTACACTTAGCACAACTTGTCACTAGGTGGCAGTGGTATGTTTAGTAGCTACAGCTGGTGCTTTTAAGTGTATTTATTGTCCATTATATCAAGAAATAACTAATTATAGATGTTATAGCTATGGCTTGGAGAAATGTATGCTACTGAAGCACCCTTTAGCCAAAGACTGCCCAGCCAATTCAAAATAAGCGGCTAAATGGAACAATTTGGACGATATAATGAGGTGTATCAGCTTCTATTACTTACATACTATTGTTGCCACCCTAAAGTAGTAGTTACCAGGGAACAAATGAGGAACGAATGAGGAATTGCTAGTGGATTATAAGCAGTTTATAGTTAGTTCCTCATTCGCTTCTTGTCTTGTTGACAAACAACTAATGTCTTTTAAAGCGAAGACGGAAGTACAGCTAGGAGAAGGCTGTTGTACTTCCTCCGATTAACCTACTCTTCAGTGTAGCACTGAGCGAAAACTGTTAAGCTAACGTTGTTTGATTTATGAGTCGTTTTTAAGTTCGACCAGATGTCACATATAACAGTGAAACGTCCAGGAGTTGGGGTCGGGGTGCTGGTAACAGACTCAGCCCACTCAGGCTGTGTTCTCCTGGGAAAACGGAAAAGCGCAATGGGCAAAGGGACGTACCAGCTCCCAGGTGGCCACTTGGAGTTTGGGTAGGTAACCTAGACAGCTAGTTAGCAAACCCCATTCACAAATCTGACTCTGCTTAGCCGAGGGACGTTATAGTGACGCAAGCGGCTATTAATGAATGTTCAACACTGGCCTTCATTCATTAAACTCAGCAACATCTCGTAACAAAACACTCTTTCACTATGACGTGTGTTTATGTTATTGAGAGAAATTACAATAAAATAAATAACTTCTTAGCCAGTTATCACTACGCCGAATTCTCCTGACGTGGTCAGCAAATATTAAGACATGTTCAGAATTTGCATTGTTACACGTGCCTGCCAAGTATGTGTGCAAAAATACTAATTTGCTAGATTTTAAATGCAATTTCGTATAAGGTAGTGCTGGTTCCTCAATGTACTGTACATATGACATGCATATGATGACTTCCAGTGGGTGACACACTTCTTTCTATGTCACTGGAAGAGAGACGTGGGAGGAGTGTGCTCACAGAGAGGTGTTGGAGGAAGCAGGGGTGCGTTTGGTAAACGTCTGCTTTGCGTCAGTGTTGAACTCCATCAGCCTGGAGGAGCAGTACCACTACATCACCATAATCATGCAAGGAGAACTGGACAGGAAGCAGTCAGGAGAGCCAGAGAACCTGGAGCCAGAAAAGAACGAGGGTATGTGAAGTGGAACCACTGTTTTAAGTTTTAAAAGAAAAAGATAAAAAGATTCCCACCCACCTGAGCAGTTGATAGTATGTGATGTTCTCTCCCTCCCAGGTTGGACATGGACACGGTGGGACCAGTTTCCTCCAGAGGAGCAGCTCTTCTTACCGCTAGCCGGTCTGAGACAACAAGGCTTCCAGCCGTTCAGGAACACAGTAACAAGCACTGAAACGCAGCTTTGAGACTGCCCGTCACATTGGGAAACTTGTATTCTTCCCCAAAGGATAAAATAGACATAATACCTCGTCAAAACTCAACCTCCTGTTTTACATCAATGGTTGATTTACATGTGCTTTTTCCTTAAACGTGTTTTTCTGTTATGGTACATACTGTAAATGTTTGCCAATATTAAGAACTCTAGTTACAAATGTAGTAGAAGGAATTCATGACATACAGATTGTCAGCTGTGCAGTCATTCAGATTCAAAGCAAATGATGCAACAAATAAAATGCAATTTAGAGGGGCAAATGGGCTTCACAAATGTTATAAAATATACACATTAACACAAAAAGGGACATTATTATTTTTTTATTACTCTTTGGCACCAGATGCTGTTATTTAAATGTCATGATATTCATTAGACTCGGTAATATTGTAATGCATTAACTATTGCCTGGAACAGGGAAGTTTATACACAGTTATAGACATTTCAGATCATTCAAAGACACAACAGTGTTATAATAGTTTGAACCAAAGGTGCATTATTATTTTTTAACGGATACATTACCATACTATTGATCATTTATCAACAGAAAAGCTGCCTAAAATGAGGATTAAAAAAAACACTTTGTGTCCTACAAAATGTGAACTGTTTCTGAAACTAACTTGAAGTCCAAACTACACACTTGTGCCATACACGCAGGATGACTGGAATTGAAAGCCATACAGCTTTGGTCAGTTTCCCTCGTGCACTTTTTTTGCTCCTCACATCAGAGTGGTGCCGGTGACGCCCACTGTTAACAGCATGGTCCACAGGGTTGCAGCAGCGGTTGCCACGGCACCATTGAAGGTCTTGTCGTGGGCGTAGGTGATGATGTGCAGGGCTCCACTGTAGGCCTCCTCACAGGTCGGCTGGATCTGATCCTCAGGGAGCTGGAAGCCTAATGTCCCGTTATCTCTCAGCTCAAAGGTGTAGGAGAAAGGTATCCCCTGAAACCGAGCCCAGTCTCTGGATGAACCAGAGTTGGGGTCTGTAGAAAGAGGGTACATATTTTAGAGTTTCACCCCCTGGAGCCACCCTGCTAGCACGGCTAAAAATGTTATATCTGTGACCCAGCATTGACTTACACAATACATCCGGTGAGGTTCCTACAGTGTAGTTCATCCCGTGGACACTCCTAATGGCGTCTGCTGCACCCAAACCCACCTCCATCTGAGGAACCAGACATTAGCTGTCATCACACAGTCAAAGAAAGCATCTACACCAACCCTGTGTGTAGAGCTGTCATATTCTACATCACGATATGTTTTTACCAAATCAATCAATATCAATATTGCGGCAGGGTTTACAAGGCAGGAAATGCAGGTTTAAACTGTCTAGAGCTTCATTAGTATTAATGACAGGAATTGATAGTCTGGCAAAAGGAGTAGAAAATGAGGCTCAGTTGTCACAGATATGTGATGTGAGTGCATGCTTGTGATGCTATCTTTGATATCCACTGTGGTGGAGGAGTGTGAAACGTTTTTGCACCCAGTCAGAACGGCGGAATATGTCTGATGAAGATATGTGTAGTGAACAAGTGCTGTAACAGCTTATGTTCAGAAATACTGTTTATGTATTTTGTCTTTTGCATTTTAAGTAAGTCAGAAGGGGCATTTAGATCTGCTAAATAACTACAATTTGCATCATGTCCTTTTAAAATTTCAATAAATACTATTTTCCCTGTTGCCCTTTTTTTATTAATCTGGAGATGCATTAGTGTGAAGATAATAGGATTTTTGAGGCCACTACTGATTTTGATATGCAAGAGTTTAAAAAAAAATCTGATAACAATGTATCAGCTGATAGTATGTTCTTGCATCAGTTTTAGAGTCTTAGTGTTCATAAACCAATCCTGCTCCAGGTCCATTCATTTGAGCTTCATAATTGAAAACCTGGTCGCATCATCCACGAGAGGCAGATGTGACTCTGCATCCTGCCAAGCCAAAGAAACGTGGTGTCGTTTGAGTGGTTTAGGAGAATACAGGGTACCCTTGGGGTCTTAAAAGTCTTTAAAAGTCTTAAATTGAACTTGAGTCCTGGGGGTACGCTGGAATAGGCCGGCTTCCCTCCGCTAAAGTCATGTTAAAGCCGGAGAGAGGAATGGACATAATCCTGTTTAGCATAATTCTCTCTTGATTGTGGCTCCATTGGGTTATTACCTGCATCAGCCTCCTTCCTGTCTTATCAGCAGCCAGCCATTTGTTTTCTACAAGCAATGCTTCCTAGCTTCCTCCCGTTCTGTTCAGTCTTGGCAGATGATGACTGACCGCTCTCATTATGTTAATGACATCTGTCGTACTGCCACGTTTATGGTTTGTGAGTACCGAAGTGTTTGTAACAGATTATCTCATTTTCTGTGGGTTTTTGTATTCTCTTTATTAATGTAGATGTATGCAGTGATGATCAGGCTATAAAGATGCACATACACTTGTTATCCTGAATTGTTATTTGATATTTTGTCCAATATTGTGTGTGCATGTTTATTCTCAGAAATGTGTGAAACATCCATCACTGTTACCCCGTTTACACGTACATGGTTATTTTGGAAAACGGAGCCGAGGAAGAGATGAGAGAGGAAGTGATCTGTTGCTGTTGTTGCTATTTTCGGAATTCTGATTGGCTAACGTGGGCTTGAGCTTCTCGTTACGCTGCCACCTACAGGTTAGGCATGCCCTTGATGGCATATATACACTTGTACGTGTAAACGAACACTTTTCTGAAAACTGACAGCTGCGCACAATATTATTTTTGAAAACGGAGAGGTTGAAATGTCCATTTATGAATATAATCGGCCATGTGTAAACGTAGCATGTGTCTGGAGATGTAAATACCAGCTCATTGTAGTTGGGGGCGGTGAAGTTGGGGTGTCCATAGGGAACCAGGAGCAGCTGGCCGTAGGAGTGGATGGTGAGGAAACACAGGAAGTCGTCCTTCCGGCTTCCTACAAAATAAGTCACAGCCTGGGCCTCGGGCTCGGACACAGCTTGGCTCCCGCAGTAGGTGTTTGAGCTGCAGTTAAATGATACTCCAAGTGCTGTGAAAGCAGCCAAAGAAATGGAATAATCTGAATCAAATGTAGTAGTGACCCCACTTCCTCCCATAACACAGGCGGAGCAAGTTCACCTTTTTAAATGTTAAAGCTTCACATGTTCAAATCTAAGAAATCTTATAAGACCTCAATATAAATGTACGCAAACCATTTATGTTTAAAGCTGCATTAACCGTTTTTTGGCCGCTTTAGCCTGTGAAAGAGCATCATGGGACATTAAGTCCAGTAAAACCTAAGATGTGTTCAAATTCAATACAACAGACTGATTGGTGGTTCACTTGGTAAAAGTGTCAACTTTAAGTCACCAATGTCAGTTTACACACTGAATTCCCTTCATGGTAGATAGTGTTGCCCCACGATGCGATGCACGGTGGAAATGGTCAGAAAAATTAAAGGGGGGTCGGAGTACTTCTCAACCTGTGAACACCGTTATTAAATGTCTTCTTTGGCTCAAGCTTTGTCAAGTCTGAGAAAATAACCCTAATGATGTCATCGAGGTTATTGCCGACTTGATTTATAACAGAAAACCTGTGTCACAAACTGGGATGTGGAGTTTAAGATATGTGGGTATTTACTAGGCAGGGGCGTTCTAATGACAGATGGTATTAAGTTGCATTAGGTTTTTGGCCCTTCAGACACTCATTGTTACCCCTTTAAAATGAATTGTGTGGTAATGAGTCATCTTCAGGAACATCGTGGGGGAAACAGGCAGTTTTCTCTGTGTGATAACCACTTATCCATGATTATCAAAAACACAGGCTGAATAAATAAGGAGATGGAGAACCACAACAAGACTCACTGCCCCAGTTGGCGTCAAAGTTGCGGTTGAGATCAGTGCCGTAACTGTCGCAGCCTGGAGGTCCCGGTGACCTGTTCTTCCTCCACAGTCGAGTCTACAGGGCAAAATTGTCAAAGTTAAATCATCTTATTTTGGTCGTTCTATCAATTTAGTAAGAAATAAAATGGGCACTTGTACACACTTCAATGCTGCCTGTTTAATATATTTTCCATTCATCTTATTTTGAAAATGTAATGATTTTGTACTTGGCCTCATGTTGAGCACCAGAACTCCATTTATTCACTGATTGAATTGTAGCTCATTGTAACTTAACTGCCAATCTGCTTTAATAGACTATCATTCTCTCATATCCTGCTCATCTGTGTCTTGAGAGCTTGAGGCACAACTCAGAAACCCTAGAAAAAGTAATTTGATAAAAATCCCATCAAACACAAGCACTGACTGTGTTGTCCTTCCAGGAGTAGATGTAGCCGTCCATGTTGAGTACAGGGGTGACGTAAAAGTCCATGTTCTTTATCATCTCTTGCATTTTTGGGTCCGTTTTGTGTGCTTGCAGGATCTGATTTGAGAATAAAAGTAAGGGTTAGATTGATATATTGAAGGATATGTCATCCACTTCAGTCCTGTTTTAAATAAAAAACAGTCTGGAAACTCAATTAAATATTATACTCTTTGTTAGTTAATTTACTTTTTTAAATGGCTGCGTGTCTCTTACCTGTCTGACAAAGTACTGACAGAAGGCCGGGGCGATCCATTCCCTGGCGTGTATACCACAGTCCATCCAGATAGCTTTCTTTTTTTCTCCAGTATTGAGGCCAATCTGCAAGACACATTTATATAGCTTCTTATTTGGCTACTGTATTACACAAAAACACACAAAACATCAATACGCTCCAGTGTCATCTGGTATTTGCTCATTTCTCATCTGTATATGCCATAGCGATACTTCACAGTTTAAAAGTTGGATTACCTTGAGCAAGCGAATGACTCTCTTCTCATAGGTCTGTCCGTATTCCACTATGGTCACAACATCAGGGTAATCCTTCTCAACCTGAGCCATCCAGTTGGTGATCTGTAGGTTGGAACACACACATTACACATCAGAGCGTCTGTGCGTGTTGTAATCTGTCAAAGTAAAATAGTGCGAGAGCAGCGATCGGGCCTTCTCACCTCCGGCATGGTATGGTATTTGTAGTAGTCATACTCCACTCTGTTGCACACACCAAAATACATGAGACACAGGAGTAGAAGTGTTTTTTGTACAAAAACGTCTCCTCAGTTGGTATTTGACACAAGCTGCCAGTATGTCATTTTATGAAGGAAACTCACCTCTCTACTGTTGCTGCTTCCATCGCTGAAAGCAGCACCAAAAGGCTCAGTCCCACAGAGCTATGCATTGTCACTTTGTGAAAGTAAACTTTGTGTTTGCAACTGTTTGTGACACTGACATCAGGATGATACAAGCATTTTAAAGACGATGTCCATCAGATAAAAATGGCAACCTTTGCCTCAGCCCTCTACCACACCTAGCACACACACGCTATTACTGTGTTAATGATTCATCGGAGCCAAGAGCCTTAATTACTTTATATTCTTTAAAATAGGCTGGTGATGTTATTTATGTTTTTTTTTTATATATATACTTCATTACTGTTAACTGTCATGTATTAATCAGGTTTACAGGTTTGATAAAAACATTGCCATAAAAATAGAGAGAAGCCAATAGCTTCCTTTTTTTGGAGGCTGCCTTTTTCACTTCTGCTTCAGTATGACACTTTGTATTTGTCAGCTGATCACCTCCAGCTCACTCTTTTCTCCCAGGTATAGATTCAACTACCTATTAGTGGAGCAGTGAAGTCAGCGCTGTTGGTGGTCAACAAATGACAGCGTGCGGTGGATATTTAGTCTTGTACCTTCCTCAGAAACAGACTCAGACTTGTCAGAAACAGACTCGTCAGAAACACAAACTCACCTGACACATAGTATTGTGTAATTCACAACTGTTCATCATACTTGCTTACTTACTGCAATGGTTTCCTCGGTCTATTCTGGAAACCTTAAAGGCCTTTTCTTCAATTCTAAAACTTTTTAAGTAACCTACACCCTTGTCTGTAGTAATAGCATTGTGTTCAGCCGCACAGAATATGTTCTACAACATGAATATAAGAGGCAGAAGATTAGATAAAGTGCATTAAGTCAAAGGAAGAAATTATGAGGCTAGACTAATGGAAAAGAGCAAAGGTCCAGTACTGGGTCATAAATGTAGGCACGGTATCCTGTTTAACAAAAGGCACATGAGTTTAGGTGGATATACCCTGTCAATGAAACACTGTTCTGGATGATCTGATTTGGAATCTTTAGTAAACTTTAAATTAATGGTGGATTTTGTTTTCAGTTTGGAGGCGAAATACAAGTTTGATCAGCAAATAACTGTATTTTGTGTTAATGTAGATGGAGTGATAATTAGCTAATACTAGCACGCTAACACGCTAAACTAAGTGTTAAACATTAGACATATATATTCATTATACCTGCTAAACATCAACATGTTAACATTGTCACTGTACGGATGCTAATGTTAGCATTTAGCACAGCCTCACACAGAGCACCTAACACCCTTGTAGTTTTGTTGCCTAAAACCTTTATTATGCTAAACATGATATTATTTTGAAATTCATGGCTTGACTTTGGGGGAAAACCACTGTTTATAGTTTCTGGTTACATTACATTCATTTATCTAGGTAATTGGGAATAACCTGAATCCTCTGTTGTTGCTTGTTTCATTATATTAATGCTAAAGGTATCATATGGTATGACATATGTATAGATTATTTGGAATTTAAACACATAAGAATGTTTTTTTCTTCATAAAATAGGCTACCAGAGGCAAAAAACAATGTTTTATCCATTATTCATCAGCAAGGCTGAAATGTAGCTGGTCAACATCATCCGTGCTCAGGTGGACTGCATGACATTATATGCTCAATCTAATCTAGTTTTCATTTTTAGAATAACAAGCTATAATGGTATCCCCTCATGTGTTCTTCAGATCCTGCGTTTGGTTTATTTTGGTGCTAAATTGCTGTAATGTCTCTGCAGTTCTAAAAGATTGCCTGTGACGCAGCCTTTGGATTTTGTTTTGATGCTCTTTTACCAGCTGTGGTTCCTATTGTTGCTCAGGGAGACTACCCAGCTCTTCTGCTGATTGTTGACAAGCTTTTGTGGCTGCTGTTATAATCTTACATTAGGTTCCTTCCTGTGTGCCAGGTTTTTTTTTTTAACAAGGAAACAAATCAATTAATGTAATAGCTGTCAACAATTGAAGTAAAATTATTTTTGTGCAAAGAGATCAATGAAGCAAGAGTTGCAGACTATCCTTTGGATATTACAGTATTCCGTTGCCACCTTAGTCTTCACAACAGAGGTTCAGTTTGAAAACTGTTAACACAAAATGTCCTAATTTTGGCCTCAAAATATCACACACAAAATGAAAGCATCTTGTATCAAATTAGGTACAGTGATATGTCACACAAAAAGTTTATCTGAGCATCACAACACTGTATATGTTCATCTCTCATTTTAAAATAAAATGATCGTTATTATTATGAGGCTGTCAAACAGTAACAAATTCTCATTAAAACAGTCAGCAGTGGTCATTTCTTTAAGATGATACTAATAGCAATGAGAGAAGAAAAAAAAATTCAATTTACGTTCATACTGAAATTATGTAGAGTAAGAATGGCTTTTAAAAATGGGTTCATTGAATATTCTTTATTCCTGTTAATATAAATAATGTGGTATAGAGGCTGACTTTACACTACAGTACATTCATACAAGGTCAAATGGTGCGATTGTACTTCACTGCATCACTTCACTTTCACTAAATACTTTGCAGCATTTTGAGAGAAATCAAAAGAAATTGCATTTCCTTTCTTTCTACCTTAGTTTCCATTGCTGTACTGCGGTATCAGTAATACGCACTGAAACATGTGCTAAGGTAGCAGGATTCTGGAGCCTCAGCATGTGATTTATTGTTTGGCTTTAAAGCTTTTCCACATCCAAATTCTGTTGTTCTGGGGAATAGAGCCATTAATAGCATTGCTCTCAATGGAATGGTACCTATAAAAATGTTTAGATTGAATGTAAAATGAAATGCGCTGCCACTATAGCAAGGTCTGCTTAAATGTAGGCAGACATGATGGGTTGTAGAAATCGCTCATGTAACATCATCATGTACCATTTTTAATCTAACCTCAAAACTTTTATTTAGAATACATAGTAGCACATATTAGTAGTTGTGATATTTTCCCTTTCATTCTGCTTTTATGTATTCTTTTTCAGATTTTACTGTATGTGTTATTCCTTTCTGATTTTACTGTATGTTATGTTTTATTGTTGTTACTTCATGTTAAGCACTTTGGATACCTGCTGGTTGCTGTAAAGCGCTATATAAACAAATGTTGATGTTGATCTGACCAGCAGATGTCAGTGCAATGCCAAGGTGAGATCAAATCTGTAGCCTTAGATAATCAGAGACAAATATGGGCAGAGGCTGGATGCTTGCAAACACCTGTGCTCCCAAAGAAGCATACAATGACAGTTTTATTGTAATATACAGTCTATCAGTGGGAGTAAATCATCACCTTAAATTCAAAAGTGGGCCATCTCTTAATAAAAAGCAAGTGTATGTTGATAATTAATCATTTATGCTACCCGTTATTCTTGGCAAGTCCTCACCAACATCCGTACGGTGCTTTTTAATCCAAGTTGTAGCCCTGAGATTAATTAGTGTAAGAGTTCAGTCTTTGCTTCGGAGCTCTAGCTGTCTCAGTTTTGCTGCTCCGTGGTTATACCCTGACAGCATAAGGCTTGCATGTTAACTACGCCTCAGCAACCCAAGGTTTTGTCTACACTCCTTTGTTGACATGTGCATCATGTCTATTCATAAGATATAGAGACAAGACCTGTCTCACTTTTGGCGCTGTGTGCACAAACCCGGGATGTGTGTGTCCCAGACAGAGAATGAAGCACACATCATGGGCTGTTTCCTCATAATGATGGATGAAAGCACTAATGCTTTTGGATGAGAGAGGCAGGCCGCTCTGTTGCACTCAGACACAAGCTTACAACATGTCTTTATATGTGTGTGTGTGTGTGTGTGTGTGTGTGTGTTTGTTTATGTGTGTGAATCTGCTCCTCATTAGCTAGTAGATAGAAGGAGTGTGTGGAGCAATAGAAGTGGAACTTCTGTTCCCTGTGGAACCATACCTCCCGCTCTGTTTCTTATTTTTATCGCTGCTTATGTGTGTGTGTGTGTGTGTGTGTGTGTGTGTGTGTACATAATATTACCTTAATCCCACTGATCAGCATTTTAAAGTTTGGTTCAGGGAAGATAAACGATTATTCATAGGAATTAGAGCTGAATTTAGGTATGTGTTGCTACTTTGTGTACTCAATTTTCTTTTTTCTAGTTTGGGATTCTTCTTTAAGATACACACGTTCAGCCAAACATTGCATCACCTGACAGTTTTTATCCAGGATTTTATGATAATTTTTGCAGTTTATTTCAGCATTGGACTCATTGTTTTATGAGGTGCAGTTAACTTAGAGAGTGCATGTGGTGAGGAAAAGCTGTGTCAACATCTGGACAGACTGCAAAGCTGGGAGCATCTTTTTGGTGCAAACATTCCTGAGGGGCCTGAGGGTTCTTATGGTTGTGGGTTTCAAGTGTCTGATGGTGCTGCATTTACTTGTGAGTGAGTATGCAGTATTGTCTTTGTCATTAAATGTGTTTCAGTCTCACAGCTTCATTACTCTAGAAGTGTAAATGTCTGATTTCACTTCTTCCATGGGACAAAGTTATCTACTCTGAGAGAACAGTGAACGGGGTACATTTCTGAGATGGTTTTACTTTTATTCAAAACTAAAAGCCCAAGCCAAGTTCAGTAAGATCATTTTAACTTTTGGACAGACCCAGGTTAGCTCCCCCCCCCCCCACCCCCCAACCCTGAAACCCTTTAAGGACATTTTATCATTAATAACATTATAAAAACCCCCATTATTTTCAAAAATCTTAGGCAGGTATTAGACAGTTTTTTTAAAACCAAAGAATTACCAGATTTGATGTTTTGACCTTTTTCTGTGACTCCATTGCAGGTGACATTAACAAATCTGATTTGGGTTTCCTATTTGAGGCAAATAAAAGTGATTCAGTCTTAACCTAAATGTAGTGAGAGTATTCTCCACTAGCCATGAACATACTTAGGATCGATCCCTGTGTAACACCACATGTGACCACTGGATCTGATAAGACACTATTGATATCTAGACACAAGGCTATCCCACACAGTAGTGTCACATGTATTACATAGAATTATTTCATTTGCTGTATCAAATTCCTTTTGATGGCTGATTAGTTGGTTTTTATTTTATTTGGGGACTGTTAGTAGTAAAAAGTGAAACTTATCATTTGACTCGTGTCATTCGAATGACATCATAAAGCAATGTGCCTCCATTAAGGAACATTGCACTCATTTAAAAAAAAGTTCACAGAATAAAACGAGTCACCACTTTACTGCAGCAAGCAATCATTTTGTAAAGTCAAATTCTCCTTTTTCTAGCTTTAAGAAAGATTGGTGTATGTTTTTTTTGTATTTACTGTGCTGTCCTGGAGGACTCAGGAATTCTTAAAATGGGTAGACTGACATTTCATTGTATGCAAATCAGTTACTTTAGTGCGCCACCTGAGCTGCCTTTGCTTCAGTGGATGTCTACACAAGGGATTTCATTTCCATCAAAGTAAACTGCCCACACTCTCCAGGAGCAGGATGCTCTGACATCCTGGAGAATCTGAAGTTGAATAGTTCCTCATCTCATCAGACATGCTGGTCATGACCTGTGTGAAGACACAGTGAAAATCATTGAGGAGCCGCCGCCAAACATCAGATGTTTTAGAGTAGGCAGAAGCGAGCAACTTTTGGCATGCCTTCAATAAGCTGCTATCTTAAAAAATGTGAAAGAAACACTAGCACATGTTAGCCAAGCTGGAGCACCATACACACACCTCCCACACAAGTGCAGTATAACAGCGGCAGCAAAACTTATGAAACCATCAGCAGGACTGCCAGCAACCACCAAAGAAATCACAAACACAAATAGTGAAGCCCTCCACCCCCACAGTGCAAACTAACTCCCCCTCGTCCCCACAGCATCCAGACATTTTTCAAAGCATCAGTATGGTTTCTCAAGCAGTAACACACAAACTAAACCTTGAGGCACTCTGAGATTGTTCAACAAGGCCATCATGCTACACACCAGGAGTCCCAGAACATCGGTCGGCCAAATAGACAAATGGAAAATGTACAGTTGTTCCACGGGCTGCATAAAATCTCAAAGACATTCTCCAGTTTAAAACAAATCATTTGAAACAGTCAAAGTGTAAACAAGACAGTGGCATTCACAAAAAAAAGTGCTTTTCAAAAACACACAATGTGCAATATCTATACCTGTGCCAAAAAACTATTTGTAACCATGGCACCATCCTCTGCCACACAAGGCAATTTAAGAAAAAGTATCCGATACTCTCCTCTAAACCTTGCAGAATTGCAGCTCTTTGTCCCAATGATGATCCCTGACATCCTGCAAGACCTGGATTTTGTTCACTAGATCAGAGAAATCAACAGCATCCATTCCTTGAGAGAAAGAGATTGCTCTGTTATGCCTGAAATAGTGCATGAAAGTTCAAACAAAACTGGTGACACTGATGCCAAGAGGGCAGGGCCGGTCTAAGCTTTTATGGGGCCCTGGGTAAGATTTTACTGGCCAAGTCTCAGCTAGGACTGCACAATTATCCAATATTAACCCCGTGATTTGGGCTTTCCACAATTAAATGAACATGATTGTTCAAAATGTGTTTTCCGCTAGAAACCTCTGCTGCATATCAAATCAAGCACTTCCTAAACTGGCATTACTCACGGCTGTGTATACCTTCATTAAATCGCCTAAAAACGGCACCAGGCTGGCCACCATCAGACCTCCACACACATTAGTCTGCCCCGTTATAACTTAGAACTTGACTCAGCCAGACATTTCTCTGTTCTCAGCCTGAGATGGACGGGAAAGCACTGCAGCATTTCATTGTTTACAATGTATGAGTTAGCCAGCGGATTGCGGAACTTTTCCTTTGCTCATAGATTCATTTGTAATTTTCAGTCTGCATGCACATTTTTTTCCAGCTACAATTGTTGAAACAGCTAAAATTGGTAGCGAGAGCAGCAAGTTAGCAGCTGCCAAGTCGTCATTGCGCCTCTCTCTGAGTGTGCTGCACACCGTGTGTGTGTGTGTGTGTGTGCGTGTAAAGAAGCGAAGAGAAATGCGACTGTAAATGACCCAATGAAGACTCTCACACTGAGCTGAAATGGAGACATTGTGCTGCAACATGTATCTTGAGGTTTAATTAAAGGCATTCCTTTTTTTTTTAAGGATTCTGTTAAAAAAAAAAAAAAAAGTATACCAAATCCCAAAATTGTAAACCAAAGACCTACCCAATAATGAGTATTCAGGTCCAGCCCTACTTATCTAAAATGTTGGTTTTGCTTGTATCTTAATACACAGAATCAAATAATAATTGTCAATAAAATACAGATGTTTTTTTGTGTAGCTCTTGAGAATCCTAAGTGGTTTAGAATTTGCAATTACATTGTTATCTCTCTTAACCCCAACCCACCCACCCACGTCAATTGTATTTCCACACTCACTCACACTTGATGTATATATCTCAGCAGCACAATCAATTAATCTATGAAAAGAAGAAAACCTTTGCAGGTAGTTTTGGAGCCCTTGGGAATGGGACACTGATGGCTATCTCAAATATAAACATTTCATAGGGGAATATTGTACTTTTTACTCCATTACATTTATTTGACAGCTAATAGTTACCAACTCATTTTCAGATTTGGATTTTACATTAACAAAATATATAATAAAAGTGTAAAATACAATGCATCATAAAGATTAAACCAGTTGCTGCTAAATGCTTCTCTCCGCTATGTTCACCAGCTAGCTGCTAACTGTGTCTGTGTGCTGTTTGGCCTGTTACCTGGGCAGGAAGTGTACAGTGGGGTTTTGCGGCTCTTTTCCTAAAACAGCTAAGCTAAGAAGCATATTCATACTGCTTTGGCTAACTTGTATATGACAGTCGTGAGCTGAATGAAGAGAGGGAGGGAGGGAGTGTGTGAGAAAGAGAGTGAGTGAGTGAGTGTGTGTGTGACAGTGTGTGTGTGTGTGTGTGTGTGTGTGTGTGTGACAGTGTGTGTGTGTGTGTGTGTGTGTGTGTGTGTGTGTGTGTGTGTGTGTGTGTGTGTGTGTGAGAGAGATAGACAGGCAGAGAGCTCCTCAGTTGCCTTAGCAGCGCAGCTTCATTCCTTCACAGTCGGGCTTCAGTCCGGTGCTGTGAGCGCTTCGCTGCGCTGCGCTTCACGGGGCTTCCCACAGGCTACGACCGCACGTTAATTTACTGCTCACGGTCCGGTTATTGTCCCGTTATTCCACGGTGTAAGAATTTAAAGTTAGTGAAACTCAAACTGGAGTTTTTTCCTCCAAGTTTCACACTCCGGCTGTTGTGAAGAAAAACGCGACTGCGGCAAGTTGTTCCAGCGCGGCTCCAGTTTTAAGCAGCCCACGCAGGTGTAGGCTAATTAAGCTGCTAATAACCGTCCTGTCGCCGGAGAGGATGTCTCTGCACACGGTGAATGGGAGTGCGGCGGACGTGTCGGCGGACTGTGCGCAGCAGGGGAACCTCAGCATGGAAGTTACCGACTATAATATCAGCTGCAATAACGGCTCTGTCCTCCCCAGACCGGCCAGAGGAGTCAACGGTAAGATTGCTTCTTTTTCTTCTCTTCTTCTGTAGGCTCCACCAAGCTGTCTCTCATTAACCATCCAAGCTGAGGGTGCTTAACTGTATTAATGCTTCAGATGGCAACAAAGACAACATCTGGCCCCCAAACAGATGAAACAAATAAGGTGTTATTGTTTTTTCTTAAACTGATTATCAGGATTT
Source organism: Sander vitreus (assembly GCF_031162955.1). NCBI lineage: Eukaryota > Metazoa > Chordata > Actinopteri > Perciformes > Percidae > Sander > Sander vitreus. Next base: position 4,012,066 of record NC_135878.1, on the reverse strand, counting down.
AGATAGGCTATATGTCTCTTGTATGGCTGTCATCGTTTTATAATAACCTGTCTGTTGGCACTGGAAAAAAAAAAATTCAAACTATTTTTTCTTCTTTTCATAAAAACAAGTTCATATCTGACAGTGAATAACAGCCTACAAAACAAAAGGGTCAACCTCTTAATAGAAAAGATGCTATTCATTCAGCTTGATACTGCTGTTTGCCTTTAATTACAAAGTGCCACCTATGAAAGATTACCTGCTTAAAATATAATCAGTAGACCTGATGTCATTCTTCACTGATTTAATTTGTACAAACAAAGGGCACATCGACCTTCTAACCATCACAGATTGTTCTTCAATTTTTCTACTCCGTGCACGTTCACTGTGTTTTACCATTAAATGATTTCCAATCAGGAGTTTTGTGTAAATTAAGTTCTTCAGCCTGTATGCAATCAGTCACCAAGCAGACCAATTTACTGCCGCTTCTCTCTGCATCAATAATGCCACAATCAGCAGAGTTGTGTGAGAGCCTTTTTTTATTCTGAATGTTGATTTTTACTGTGTACATTTCCAAAAAATACCGCCTACCCGTTGAGGAGATTAAACCCTAAACCAGAGGTGAAGATAAGGCCCAAAAGCCTTGTCTCCTATCAGGAAACCAGTGGAAAATAAGGGCTGATTAGGTAATGAGGTCTGAGCGTGGGAGAGAGTTCTATTTAAATTTTTTTTTTCCTGCTGCTGCTGCAGTATCAAGTAAATTTCAAATCTTCCCCCACTAAATAATTCACAGCCTGGGCTGCATTACTTGTATTGACCTAATACAGGAGGCAGACTGGAACATCACTCAACTACGCAGAGAGCAAACACTGTGGGGTGTGTTCAGTGTTTGACCACCACTCTGTGACACACTATGTCATATATTGCTGAAACACTAATGGTGCTGTTTGATGATAAAACTCCACAACATGGCAATGTACACACACACAAACACAAACACACACACACACACACACACACACACACACACACACACACACACACACACACACACACACACACACACACACACACACACACACACACACAATCTTCTTTTATTTACCTTAATCCTTAGTGCTCTTTCTCTGTGGTCTCCCTTTAGGCCAAGGAGAGAGCAATGGAGCGTGAGTATACAGCTGTATTGCTGCTCTCAGATATGATATTCCAGTGCTGGGACAGGAAATTAAAGTCCCACCCCCAACTTCCACTTGTGGAATTACTGCTGTCCGTTTCATTGAATTGGAGATTTTGTCCTTCACTTGCAAAAGGACTGAGCTGCTGATACAGTGAAAAAAATGATATACAAAACTATAAGAGCCATTTGATCAAACTAAATCTGGGATAGTAGAGTAAATATATTCATATATACAGTATTCCGATGATGGACTGAATATAAAACACTAAAGCAATGAGAGAAATGAAGCTGATAAATTTTACTTTGCATGCAAATGGCCTGGGCTTCTGATATATGGCTTAAATATTAGTTTTGAGTCAGACAGATGTTTATTTTGTTGGTTATGTTAGGAATAAAGCATTAATCACATAGCAATGTGATTCTGAGCAATGACTGAGCAATAATTCTCAACTTTTAAAATAGAATAAATAGAAAGTGATGCATTTTTATGAAAGCAAAAACAGCAAGTTGATCAAAATAACAATAATAATAATAATAATCTGTACATATTTCCACAAGTTGAAACAGAGCACTGAGCATAAAAAAGCAATGAGAGTGTAAATGAAAAAATTTCACATTACAAGTTATTTTCTATGCGTAGGACTCAAATCAATTTAACATTTGGTTTTTAAAAAATGTCAGAAAATAGTGGGAAATGCCCATCAGAGTTTACCATAGCCCGAGGTGACAGCTTGAAATTGCTCCGTCAGTCCGGCAGCCCAAAACGCAAAGGTATTCAGTATAGTGCATGAGAAAACCAGAAAATGCTCATATTTAGAAGCTAAAAACAGTTATTTCTTTGGCATTTTTAAAATGAATAATTCATGAGAGTGATCAATCTCTTAATCAATCCAGGCTACTAAAAGTCTACCCGAGGATAGGCGACAAATGAGACAGATGCTCTCTGTCCTCTGTGAACTTAAACTCATGCATTCTGTTCTCGTCCTCTGCTTCAAAGCTCCTGGGCAAAAAACCCTTAAGATGGAGAAGATTAAATACACTATCAGAGGATCAGTTAATAAATTGTTCTCAAAATTTGAACTCTTTTTTTTTCAAAGGCTACAAACACTTCCTGACTATGGAGATGGATGGAGCTACTTGAAGTTGAGAACTTTCTATCATCTAGGTACATAATTCTAACCTCTGACTGACCTACGACTGCTGATCGGATCTGAAACAACTAGTACAGGGCCCATTTAAAAACGTGCCTATTCAGAATGGGACGATGGCTTGGCCTAATGTACTGCTGCTTGCAGCTTTCAAATGTAACTAACATTTACCATTAACAAGTACTGCGCTATACAATTTTGAGATACTTGTACTTTACTTGAGTATTTCTGCTGATACAGACATGAGCTGAGCCGGACTGTGTAGTCAGCGAATGGTTAATGACCTGCTTTAATCTTCTTTTCAACTTCATTTGTTGACACCATCAGGTTGTTTTTTTGCTGTTTTTTTTTTTAACCGGCCGCTCCCACGCAGCAGAGTTAAAACCACAGACAGCCAGGTAAAGATGTGCTGGAGTCAGTCTGCAGAGCCGTTATTCAAAGTTTATTAATATTGAAAGTACTGCCGATCAGTTTACAATACCTTGTTGTTGTTTTTTTTGTTTTTTTAAGCACATAGTTACATAAAAATCGTCCATGAAACATGGAATAGTAATCCAATAGTATACTGTGTGAAGTGAAAAGGACAGGTAAATGCAGGTTGGTTATAGTTATAGTGGGTAGTTTGGCCCACAGATTTGGCCCTAATTTGATAAAAAATTGCACTCCTTGCATTCTCCGAGGATAACATTATCGCTGATGACCATAATTAATAAATGCTGATATACTTAGTTAGAAATCATAGAAAAAAGATGCTCCTACATAACAGAGAGTCATTCATTTTAAAATTGTCTTCAGTATCAAAGTAAATCAGTGCTATGTCTGTACAACCATAGGTGCATTGCAAAGAGGACTTGGTAAAAGCTAATTCTTCAAACTCTGAATGGTGCCAATTTGCCAAAATGTAAACAAATTGTACAAGTAAAATTATAGATAATTTAAAAGTAAATGCCCAAAAAAGTCCTTACATTTTTTGTCACCTGTATTTAAATGTTAATTCTGGAGATACAGACTGTCTGCAATGTTTGCTGCTACAACTAAATGAGCAGCTGTAAAACTCCTACAGCACAGAAACGAAACAACATCTGACATTACATCACATCATAGTAATCATTCAGGACTCTGGAGAGCAGTTCAGTTCAGACAGTGCCCTGCTGATGTGGAACAACATCTGCAGCTGCACCTTGGCTCGGCTCGGACACTCTCCGGTCCCCGCTGATTCAAGGTGCCACTTTGCTGAGCTCACTCAGTCCTTTTGAGTGCATGTGAGATAAGTTATCATGTAGTGGCTCTCATAAGCATTAAATGAACACCGTTTCATTTTTCAGAGGGAAAACTTAGCAGTCGCCCCGAGCTCTGGGTATTTACACGGTGATGTAGACTGTCATAACATGATCACGGTAATAAGATCAAATAATTGGAAATTTTTTGAAGCAACCCGGTGAGGCAGAACTAACAGCACACACACACACACACACACACACACACACACACACACACACACACACACACACACACACACACACACACAGAGGATGTACAAGATATTTCCTCCTTCGCGATTATGAGCTGCTGCCTCTTGTGCACAATCCACATCCTGCTGTGTTATACATTTAATAAGGAAAATTGATTATAATTTGTATATGCATTTATCTTATCAATTCACTCCATAAAGCACATATAAGCACACATCACCGATTATGAGGGTGTATAGTGTCGCCTGTCGAGTAGACAGCACAAATAAAGATCTCGTCAACCATGCAATGGTTGTGTTGAGGTGTAATGCCCTCTGTCTGCACGCTGGCTTTATTAACTCGCAAGAGCGGAGGATTAGAGGAGGAAAGGGCGGGAGTTTTATGGGGGTCAGACTGCATATAATGGAGGTTAATCTTTAGTGATGTGACTCGCTAAGCGACGAAACAAATACAACCATACTTTATAGGGCTCTCCTCCCCTGTGCAACCATACAGGACAAGCATGTTCAATGATCGTGAAATAGATGAGCTTTAACTTCTAATCAATCTTGCCCCCGTGACGTGAAGTTTAAGGATCTCTATAGGGAAAGTCCAATTAGTAATTGCACTGCAAACTTTGGGAATACAGGTGCCTCGTCGCTGGCTTTGTTGCCATAGTGATTTATGGGAATCAAGTGGCAAAGGCCTCGGCTGAATGTTTAATTCGATGAGGGAGTCCCTTATGCAGCTCCTCTAATAGCTACGAGGTGCTTGTTCCAATGAGTTCATATGAGACAAATGAGGAAACTCCCATATAATCAATTTCAACAAGTTAGGGTCAGAATAATTGATTTAACTTCCTTTAATGAATATCTTAGTGGTAACTAAAGCAATTAAAAAACATACTGTACCATTAATTACATTGTGTAGGCTGGAAGAGGTTTGTTTGGGGATGCATTTGCCTTGATTGACAGGCGTCTCAACCTCCTCTTACCCATTACACTCTACATGGTCTCAGTTAAACTACTGTTATTCTTAATGCAACTTACATGCAGCCGTTACTGTAAACTGAGGCATCTACATACTGTACACCATAAGTATGTACCCTCCTTGAGAACATGAACTCAAATTGCAGCCTGCCCGTCGAACACTGGCAGGCAGGCATTTGGCTTCCTCGCATTGTGTTTGCAGAGACTGCAGAGTGGACAGGGATTTACTGAATATGTTACCCTCCGGAGAGGCTGCAGTGCAGTAACTCTGCTAAATGCTTTACTTTAAATAGACATGAGCTCACACCTAATGTACATGTGCTATCTGCCATCCCATATTGCCCCTTAAGTTTACTCTTTTAACATGCTTTCAACTATTCACTTTAGTGTCTCACAGTATGTTAATGAGGCAGAGATTGGAGGAATTAATGGCATCAAACGCAAACGCGCATGTCTGACAATGCCTCGTGGGCAATTGAATATGTGCTGAGCTTGTTCGCACAAGCTCTCTCCAACTTCCAAAAATGTCCAGATAAGGACAGATCAATATTATCCTCTCACGGGTGTGGAGGAAAGACTAATTGAGTTTAATTGTACTGACAGTAACTCGCCTCATTATAGTAATAAAATGTGACAGAGACAGAGTTCTATGCTAAATTGCTGTCAAACATAACTATACAAATAATGGACGCAGCTTTCGGATTTTGAAAGTGAAGCCAATGCGGAAGTGCCTTAAACCAGCATTCTACCTGCAGTTTCTTTCCAGCAGGGGGCGACTCTACTGGTTGCAAAAAGAAGTTGGCTTGTTTCAAAGAAAATAGGCAAGTTTCCCAATAGCGTTTAATTTAGCGCAGCACCAATGCAACCATAATGTCATGACAACACAGTGGCTTAGCAGCGTCATCCTCCCCAGCTTTGCCCACTCATCCAAAAATCGTCACGTCCCATTTAAAAAAAAACAAGATGACGACATCCAAATTTCCAAACTCAAGGCTTCAAATGGTAGTCCACAAACCAATGGCTGACGTCACTGCTGCTACGTCAATTATATATGTTATATTAAGAATTAATTTGCCACCACCTTTTGGAGTAATGCATGTTTGGAGTATAGAGCTACAAAGAAGGCCAATAGGTCATATCTGCAATGAGTCCGAGTCATATATTCAAATATATCAAAAACCAATGGGATTTTGTTATAAAGCTTACAAATTCTCTTTGACACTTTCAGTCTAAAAGGGATTCGCATACACAAGGTGAAATCAGTCTTGGTATTCAGCGATCATGCTTTTCCTCTGTGATTGAACTGAAAATGATTGATTGGATCGATTAGGACATGCTGTCAACTCTCCGAACTTACGATTGGAATTTGGAAAGGGCAGCGTCTGATTAACAGTGACAACCAGCGAAAGAACGATAGGGATTAAAGCTTGAGCTATTTAGTGCTCTTTGATCTATTATTGGCAGTATGGACACAAATCTTGCATTGGAAGCAAACTTCCACTCTGAGGAAACATTCATACCAAGCATGTTTGGATTCAAATTTGGAGTGCTTACTAGTTGAAACGAGTCCAAAAAACGAGTCCAAAACGCAACCATTGGTTATAAGGAAACAAATGTTTGTAATAACCAGCAGGCCCTTGTGCTCAGAAAGCCTATCAGAAAAAAAGAAATTCAATTTCGAAACATAGTCGGACTTCAATCAAGCCAATTTTTGTGTTATGTAGTGGATAAACACCATAGAAGGTTACAGGTTATTACAGCAAAGGGCACACACACACACATTGATTATTCTTCACTAAAATTACAAGGCTTATTGGAGGTTGTTGATTGTTTTTATTCACATTCCTGCCAAAATCATCACATCAGATGAAAGTGTTAAGTGAACCAAATATGAAAATGCAATAAAGAAACTTTAAAGCAACTTTATTGTAGGTTTTGTAAGGACCATCTTATTTCCAATTCTGCCATTTCTGTGCCGTCACTGAGAGACAATATTGTCCTTGATATTGAAAAATGTTTAATGAGGCTACAGAAAAGTCAACCAATGATACATTTGTTTTGTCTCTTGACATTGTCTTCCCCCTAAAAAGATGTTTTCATCTCTGACTTTCCAAACGAGACTACTTGTAATAAGGTTTTTTTCCTCAACAAAATGGTACTCTGGGAAATGTAATCATATTAGACTCATTTATGTAATATTACAGCTGTCAGACAAAATTCATTATAGCAAATTACATTCATATCGATAGGTTAACAATCTCGGGATTTAGCCTCTGTAGGCAATGGCCAATATTTCAGGGTTCCGGTATAGCCAGCGGATATCGGGAAACGGCCTCTTCTGTGCGTCGCTCATCGTTTACAGTCCGATTAGCAATGTGAGAAACGAGAATGGAGTTGGAGTTGAGAGACGACATCTACAACCTAATCTCTATAAACAAATCTGCATATGAATACATGTAAATAAATAAATAAGCTAATAGAAATCAAATACATCATCAGACAATAGCCAATGGGTTCCGAGATTACATTGAGCCAATGCATTATTTGCCCTTTTCAGCCAAAAATGGCAAATAATTCACTGAACATTCAGTCAAGACCATGAAGGACAAGTTTAAACAAAAGGGAATTAGTTGCTGACTCCCACAAGTTCAGGACTCATTACCTGACCCATGTCTACTGCTTCACAGGTTCATTTCCACAGGGATTTCTGCTCACTTGAAATTAGGAGTAGCATCAGATCTGGACGGAGCTGACAGTCATCTCTAACATTTCATCATCTCACAGGGGCTTGGTATGAAATACAGCCTCATGGCTAGGTTGTGATTAAAAGGACAGTTTAAAATTGTGGCATCTCAGTCATATGGCCTCTAAGATTATTACTGCTCACTATTAATGATCTTCATTTAATTCAATTAATTCATGTATCAAGATGAGATCCAGCTCCATCATTCAATTCCTAAAGATATTCCTCAAACTCCACATCCCCCAATTAAATGACTTCCAAATGACTAGCTGTCCCTATGCAGTCATGCTAGTCCTCTCCTAAAAATAAGACAAAGTGAAGTGATGGAACTTTAATGATCCTTGTGGGGAAACAGGGGGACAGTTTGCCTCGCTGAGCAGCCAATAGGATACTAGGGCTGGATCGAAATATTTGAATATTCGTTCGATGGGTAGGTATTTGATTTTCAATGTTGGGATTTGAATATTCGTTGTTTTTTTACGTGCACGCAGGCTGAAATTCACTATGGTGTTTTGTCGGGATTAAGCCGCTAGCTAAATGTTAAAGAAATGTTAAGTTACAAGCGAGCAGTCTGATGTTTGTAGAGGTCTGTATGGTTATACTGTAGCAGACTAGTGTCGTTTTCAGGCGATGTGATAAAGGTAACGATAGTACGGCCGTGCATAACATGTCAATGCTCTGGCACTGGCTGGCTGAGCATGCATTCACAAACACTGCATTGGTCCTCACTCAACCCTAACCCTTGGACTATCATGTAAAACCTGTCATGCCAAGGCACTTATCCCCCACAGACTGTTTTCGGCGTGAGAGTCCCGTAACGTTAGAATAAACAGGAAACATCACTGCCTCTATCGCTGCCACAAAAAAGTTTTGAAACACTACGAAGGTAAAAAAAAAACACAAGCACTGAACTGCCCAGGAGTTTGTGTAACAATAGGTGGATGCAGTCAAAGATGTTGAACATCCCCCCCCCCTTTGATAGCTTTGAATAGGCTTTTCTCTGTTGATAAGTACCTAACTTCGAAGCACAAAATATGGTATTTGGTACAGCCCTATAGAATACACAGTACAAATAGAGCAAACAAAGGTTAAATAAACAGAAACAACGCAAGCATAAGCAGTGGTGTTGGATCTCTCAGCCCTGGGTCATGGCTAAAATGTTCCGCGTCAACTGCTGCATTTGAGCAACTCAGAAGCCATCTTTTTATCTGTGATGTATTTATAGATGCTTTTGTATTTGAACACAGCTGTCACGCTTAAGGGAGTCAAAGGAACCAAAATGAATTGCCATGCCGTCGTTAGGCTCAGGGGAGCCAACATACCACTGGTGCTCAATGAATAGATAATTCCATTTTCACTCGGCTGGATCGCTCACCATCTAACACAATAGAAGCTGCTGAGCCAGTGTGGGCTCCCCACTTGTCCGTGAACAAAGTCTCACAAGTGAGTGCTTATTATGCATATCTCCCATAACTCTGTTGGGTAAATCCAATTCTTGTAAAACTTGTCACACCTGCGTTGCAGATTAATCATTCAGTGACTGAAACAAGGTGAACTTGACTGTGATGTCAGTCTCCAGCTGAAGAAACTACTCTCAAAGCCATCAGAGGATTTTCGTATCAAAAGAATAATTCATATTTGCAGTTAAGGGCGACTGGGTCTCTTAGATGGCAGAGGTGATTAACATGCATCCTGCAGTGTCCTGGGTTCAAACCCCTCAGCTAACGTTACACTAGCTTTGCTGTCTAGGTCCTCTGCGTACTGTCCTGTTAAATGAAAAACTTTTACTTAATATTTCGTACAGCCTTTTGGATTTCCTCAACATTATCATATTTATTTCAAACAAACAGTTTTTTCTTTAAATGTAAAATAGTACATTATGTAGGGGCAGCATGGGACTATTTCCAGATAGACACATTTAAATGGGTTTAAAACGGCAAATAAAAAAATCTATAAAAAATGTAATTGTCTTTATAAAGACAACAGTCCTTTTGCAAGATGCAATACACAAATGAAGGTTAAAAAATACCCACACAGGACAGTAAGACGATGAAATAACAACATCAGCAATACAATTCACATTCTCAACAAATCCTGCAGAGGAACGCTGAGCAGCAAAACATTGATGCAATAATATGATAACTTCCACTGTTCAGTATATGCAACACTGAAAGCTATTGCGAAGCAACAGAGCACAAATGAGCATATGCATATGTGAGCCATGCAGAGTAGCATTAAGCAATAATAAAGTATATGAACAACCAATCATATGCCTACTTCTCTTAATACAAGGTTTATAGAAAAAGTAAAAAAAAAAAAAATTAATACTACAGTAATAATAAAATACTAGTAAACACACCCAAGCCATGCAAAGTATACCAACAGGCATGGGACATGGGACAAGTAAGCAGCATGTTAGCAAAATAACGCTAATGATAGGCTAATAGATAGATTTTGCGTATTCACATGTCTACATTCTCACAAGCCTGAAAGCAAGACTAGGCAACTTTTGCTCAACAGCAGCCACTTCACTTGGTCACAAGTCACAATAACAGGATAATGCTATGAAGATGCTAAACATGAGCTTTACATAGCAGAAGTAACAAATAGTCATAAAGTCAGCAAACGGACTCACTAATGTCAGTTACACAGCAATATCAATCTAAAGTTAGCCAATATTTGCCACCATGAGCTACTAGTCATACCACAGCAAGACCGTAAAACTCTAGCAGCAAAATACATATGGATATATTGACTAGTGTGTGACGTGTTTTTTGCGCATGCGGGTCGGACAACTGGACGGAATCCGGACCGATTTATAGAGATTCCTGCCTTTTATTAGCTAGATTATATCTTGTTCCACGCTCCCATTTTGGAATGCCGGCTTCCTTTTCAACATTCATGATGAAGTACAATACAGTATATTATTTTGATTGTAGTGTGGCTTCAACAGACCATTTGAACAGACCATGTAAAGATACAATAATAAAAGTAGTCTTCATTAAAAGAAAATTGTAGTAGTGATGTGAACATACAGTAGGCTACAGTTTGTGTCTTGGTTTCACTCCTTATGAAGGAGCGTGTGCCTTCAGGGTGATATGTAGCGTTGTTTCTGCAGGCTCTGCTGCAGACTCCCCATGGCGCTGTCTTTAATCAGAGGACTCAGTCAGCGCAGCACATGGCCGGCCCCGACCCTGTCCTGTTAGATACTCTCATTCTCGCACAGACTCGCTGTGACAGGCTGGTGTCAGTGAAGGGAGCATCCCAAAACCCCTCTGGCTGGGCTGTCCTGCTTTTACTGATGCTCAGCTGGATGGCAGCGCTGAAACTAGGAACCCATATGAAACACGCTTTCTTTTCGAAGACCATTCTTACATTTACAACAGGTAATAGTCCTGCACAAAAAATGTTCTATGTTGATTCATATTTGAATCATTTAATGGGTTATCTAAACAGAATGAAAACACAGACACTAATTGAGGGAAAGATGCTGATGATGCAAATGTTTAATTTCTATCTTGTTCTTCCAGTTTGAGTTATATTCTCAGGTTAGCACCTGGCACAGTCTGTTCAGCACTCATGATGTTTGACTTTTTCTTTTAGTATTATTTTAATTATAATTTGGCTCACAGGGTGGGGAGGAAAATATTGTCACCAGCACAGTTTAAGATGTTGATTATGCAACGTAATTCTGTCTTGTAATAGACTCTGGTGTTGTTTATGTGCCCGAGTTTTATTTCCCACGTGAACAACCTGATACAGCCATGTTCCCTTTGTGTTTTGATGTTATTTTCTCACTTTCTTATTCAACATCTTATTTTATTATTTCACATGTCATTTGATATGTTGGTTGCTTGAATGAATACAAGAAAAATACCCAACACCTGCATACAGATGAAATAAAATATTCTACAATTTAATTTTGTTAATCTAGTCAAAGTCTTTTTAAATCATGTAAAAGATCAATCTTCCTCTTCTGCCTCTTTTTATTTGTTTGGCACAGTTGTTTTGTTATTTGTACATTAAACATTTTATTGTCTCTCGTGACTACAACAAAAACAGGCACACTCAGAGGTTTTGATGAAACAAGTTCATATTTTATATTTTAGAAGACAGACAACATCCATTCAGTGTGTCCCATTAATTCAAAGCTGTGTACTTCATAGTTCACTTGTACAAATGTACTTCCTTCCTTTAATTGATCAGCTGAGCTATATACAAAAACAGATCCTATAAATGATGTCCTCTCTCTTCCTCTGTCAGACATGGACTCTTTCCGCATCCTGCTCTACTCTCTCATCTTCCTTCTCAGCGTCTTCGGCAACCTGCTGATCATCGTGGTCCTGATGCTGAACAAGCGTATGCGGACCGTCACCAACTCCTTCCTGCTGTCGCTGGCGGTCAGCGACCTCATGATGGCCATCTTCTGCATGCCTTTCACCCTCATCCCCAACATCCTGAAGGACTTCATCTTCGGAGAGGCCATGTGCAAGACTATGTCCTACTTTATGGGTGAGGATAAGTTTCAAACCAGCGTCTATTTGGGAAATATGCTTATTCACTCTTCTGCCAAGAGCTAGGTGGGAAGATTGATACCACTCTTATGTCTGTACGTTGAATATAAAGCTAGAGAGAGCAGCTGGTTAGCTTAGCATAATTACTGGAAACAGCTAGCCTCGCTCTGTCACCTCCGGGAAATCAGTGTGCCTGGAATAGTCCTGCACACAATCCCCCTAAAAACCACAACCTATCATTTGTTTCCACTTTGGTTTTTGTACAGATTCAGCAAGCAAGACATGTTGTGTTAATTAGTGCGTTTTAGAGGCGCTGGCAGGTGGATTTTGTTCCCTTCAGGCACAGCCAGACGCATGTTATTTCTTATCCTTTTAATTTTTAAATGAAATGCTAATTTGAGTCACAGGAAATTCTTTCCAAAAACATTCACAAGGAGCCGGAGTCATGCTAAACTGAGCTGTTAGGAACAAGGGTGAGATTCAAATTAATCTAATCATTTTCTATAACAACAAGCAGATCATTCAGTGCCTGGGTTAAAAGGCATTTTTCTTTTCTAGAACCAAAATCTGGCCCTTTTTGTGGCTGGCCGCCGATCAGAAAATGTGCTCCAGCTTTACAATCCTGCCGGGAAAAAAAAAAGCTCAACATATACCAAGAGCTTTCAGAGAGGCTTTTCTCTGGGCTTCATTTTGCCTGTCAGAGGGTAACCATCATGCTCAAAGTGCATGAACAGTCACACGTCTTCAGGAGTGTGACTTAATGATGAGCTGGCTCCCATCAGGCCAGAGCCAAGGTGACACGTGAGGCCTGAGTCACACCGAAGCACAAGAGACGGCAGAGAAACTGAGATCGGCTGCAGTACTTTGTGTCTTCACTTTGAGCTTTGAATGGTTGAGGAGAGCTATTGAACAGTGAGGTCCACAATCCTATTATTGTCTCAGAAATGTAATGCACCATCTGTGAGAACAGGCCTGCTGAATCTCCTTTCAATTACTGGGTTCTCTGATCTGTGATAAAGAGGAGGAGGGCAGGAGGGCCAGCTGCCTCGGACTTTAAATTCAAACCTTTTGTTATTTGGCCACTTTGGTTAATACTTCATATGTATGCTTGTCATCTAGTCAAGGTTTGGGGCCACAGAGTAGTTAATAATGATGGTGAACTGATAAATCACTTAACCACATGTATACCGGCATTTTATTAAACTGCAAATAATGACTAGGATGTCCTCCACTACCGTGTTACTTTCTCAATCAGCTGCCTAAAAATGCAATAACACATTATTTCCCCTGCAAAATGTATGCAATTTAAGAATTTCATTAGTATATGTTTAAATTAATGTCTCAAAGGATGATCAAAGAGCTGTATTAGAGCTTCTTCTAAAAGACAAAAATTCTGGGGAGAATCTTCAGCAGCACGAGGGGCTCGATGATACTACGGTACAGCCCCACCCAGAATTAGGTTTAGTTTAAATGTTTGGTTCTAGAAGGCACCAAGACACAGGAACTACTGGGCCTTTTACTTCCCCTCATCTCCCATTTTGTTCTCAGGATGGTACACCACTTCATTCAATTAAAAGATGTACTGAAGGGGGAAAGGTTCTCAGAGCTTACTAAATAAAAGGCGAAAATGACAAAAGAATAATAAAAAAAAAAAGAAGAAGCTGTGTTTTTATTCCAAATGCCACACATCTGCCACCACCACAAAGTTATTAAGCCCCCAACTAGCCCCGGCAAGACAACATGTCTAGCGCTGCCTATGGAAGGAACATAGAATCATTATACTACTCAATGAGAAAATCGTGCAAAATATAATAATAAATAGAAATGTTTTTTGACAAATATCAGCATCTGCATGTAAAAAAACCCACATCAATCAAACCTCCTCCCAGATCTGAGCCCATGAGCAAGGCCTTCTATCAGCCAAAACCAATCAATACACAGGATCATTGTGACCATCCTCACCCATTGATTGTGCGGCAAACCTGCTCGGCAAACTCATTTACCCTTTGCAAATTCATCTGTTAGCACACGCCCATTAGACATATAATACACCATCCATCCTTTGATTCCCCCGTTCCTCCATGCATCCATCTGTCTGCCCCTCATTCGATAATCATGTGAATCATAGCCCCCGTACTGTTTCGGTGGCAGTTATGAGATCGATGTTGTAATATTCTGGGTGCGTGCGCTTGTGTATGTGTGTGGCCTTCAAGTCACATTTATGTATCCATGTTTGTGTTTTTATTGCTGGTCATAAGACAATTACTAACCAACTTACCAGCTCCGTCTGTCAGCTACCCCTAAGGGGCAGTTTGCATAATGTATTCTAATTTGGACTTTCGTGGCCTCCAGCAAACCTTTTACAGAACTGGATGCCCGGCCTCTGGCACCTATAACAAATTAATTCCATTTGTAAAGTTTGTATGCCTTTAGGATTCTTTAGGGCAACTTTCCACTGGGATAATTAGGTGTGAGCTAAGAAATAACAGGCGTAGTGTCAGCTGAGGAATGTAAATCTTTTACCCCAGGTTGAGGTGTGCTGAATTCTCCTCGATTTAAAACTTCACAGTTCCGCTCAGAAGCCAGTTATCAAGCAGACTACTCTGAGTGTTCGCCCGACTCGTGTTTAATGAACAAGAAAAGGATTAGAGCTTCTTCATCCTGAGAAGGGAAGATACAGCGCAGGGGAAGAATGGGAGCATTTAGTTGGTTAGTTGGCTGGTAATTAACTTGGCTGTACCTTGTCCAGGATCACAGCACAATCTCCTCTCCTCAAACATTAGCCTTGCAATACTGCCAAGTGTCAGGGAGGCAAGCTCTGCTCAGCACAGCTGTGTGAAAACTCAACTAGAGTGGACTTTGTGCAGCAATACCTAAGACACAAGAGACGTGTATATAATGATAAAGTGTCAACTTTAATATAGGCACAGGAAAATCATCAGCAACAGGTATATTGAGGAGCTGACTGTATTATGTAATATTTTATAGTATATGTAAAATGAAAGGGAGGTTTATGGGTTTCACTGGTCGTCTTTATGCACTGCTGCTTAATGCACATACAGTAATAATAAATGGGAGCATATGGTCTACAGTTGCCACAGTCTATTTTAAAGTGTTTATGATTTTCTGTTTTGTTTCATGACTCTTCTATTAGAGGCCGAACAAATTGCTCCATCAGTGCTGCTGATCTCAGATCAGTGTTTGCTTCCCCCGCCAGTAATAAAACAGATGGTCAAGTGGGCCTGGACTGAAATGTTGAATGGGTTGATGAAGAATCTAATCCCTCAGACAAGAAGCACACTAGTCTTTGGGCTGTCTGTGTACCTGAAACTGTCATCAATTCAAATGAGTGGAGTATCAGTGCTATACATCACCTGGAAGGGCACTTCCTTTGAGTCTGAATGTGCACAACCTCCCAGCTATTAGTCTTTATAAGTGTAGGGTTTGAAAACATCATTCATTTGAAGACCTGTGGCTCTATTTCACACAGGCTTCACCTTCTAATGGGACTCTGTAGGCTGAGCTACTCAACATAATGTAATGTATCCATGCACTGAAAGATAAATGCATATGAATGTGTTCTACCAAGAATAATAAGCTAATAAGAAGGCAATATAACCCGACTCCTAATGCAGTTTTTATGCTGGTTGGTGGTGATGAGGACTGTGTCGTAAGGATGTAAAGCGTTTCCAGTCTTTATGTTCAGCTAAGCTAACAGTCTTGTGGCTATAGCTTTATATTTACCGGACAGACGTTAAAGTATGCTCGCTACTCGCCTTACCATTCCTTTAGAACTTCTTTCGATGCAAACGCCTTGAATTGTGTTTCTTTATACTTTTAACTGCATTTTACCAACAATTGTTTTACTCCTCTCATTATAATTCCCTTTGTGTTTTAATTCTGCTGTGTCTGTCTGCTTTATAAAGCACTTTACAAAAGTGCTTTATAAATAACGCTTCTTCGCTTTCGTCTTCTACTCGTTTTTATCGTTCCTTTTGAGAAAAGGACTAAAATTCGTACACATCTGCGTTCCACATTTTCACAATAAGTGTAAGCCGGGAACTGTGGCTGGGCATGAGCACCTTCAAGCTTCAACAAAAGACCCCCACCCCATGTGTGATTTGGTGTCTCTCTTTGTCTGTGCTTAGCACTTGAAAGAGATGTGTGGGTGTGAGAGACTTATTGTGCAAGACTTTTACAGTGCCGGTGCACACAGTTAAGTTCTTACTTACTGTTGACTGTGCCACCCACCTCCTTCTGCGTAGCCGGAGCTGGCTATTTTAGTTGACCGGTAGTGTACAGCGGTCGACAGTCAATAAAGGATTGTGCCACGGAACATGAAGAAAAGCTTTTACACCCTGATCTTATAGACAGTGAAGGCTGACAAAAATAGAAATTGTAATAGTAGTTCTATGATCACTGGTGGCGCCTACTAAAGAGCCACCCTGCTCTTCCTGATTTTCTGAGCACATAAATACATCTTACTTGTATAACTTCTATTTGGTAGATAATTAGGGCTGGGTACTGAATTCAATACTTTTTAGGTACCGAATTGCCTCTAAAGTATCGAGTGTCGAAAAAAAGTGCCTCGTCATTCAATAACCAATTTCAATACCTAAGTAGTAAATCTCATCAGCGTCAGTAAACCAATAAGCATGCAGCATGCTTCTACCAAGATCTAAATAATGTTTGTGATTGGCTGTGTAACGTTAAAGATCGCAGAGGTAGTCAGAAAAAACTACGTTACGCACAGAGACTGGGCTCATGTAGTAGGAGTTGAAAAATAATAGAGCTAAAAACATGTGTGTCATGTCTGTATTCAGATTGACTGAGTTAAAACTTTGAGACAAAGTACTATTTGCGGTACGGTGCGAATTGCTGTAAACAGTGTTGGTTAACAGGCCAAATCAGCAGTCCTAACTAAAATATCAAACTTCCTGTTGCTTTTAGAATGTGACATGTACCTATCTCTTTCATCTTATGCAGTATCTTTGTCCCCCCCCAGGGGAGATATGCCTCACATTTTGAAAACCCCTGTTCAGCCAATAAACCCAGCGGTTTTGGTTTGATGTAGTATCCTGTCAGGTTTCATGTCAGTGTAGCAGCAATAAATATAAATATAAATAAATACCCTTCTCGCAAAGGGCTGAAATGCTTTTAATAATGCACAGCAGAGTCTCTCTGACTGCTCACAGAGCATGAAAGGACTCTTTTTGTGATGATGACGTTCCCTTTGTTCTGGATTATCCCTACAACTCAGCTCCTTTGTTCTGTTAGAGAAGGGATATGATATAAAGTCGTTCTCTTGCCTCTATCACACTCTGCATCAAATCCCACACCATATATCCTCACAGTTCTCTTCCCAAGCAGTCAACAATACACACTAAATCCTTAATCTTTTAGCTTCTGATAGCAAAGCTTATCACAATAGTATGGAGCAAATATTTTTTTATTGCTTTGTTGGAGAGACCATCACCAAAGGTTGATCCTGGAGAGTGGATCAATTGTTCTCAACCGAGCCATAGAGCCGTCCACCACTCAAATACTTAATATGGTTCCTGTAGATTGAGTTGCACCATGTTTATAGCAGTATGTATAATGACTTCCTCCCTTGAATGATAATGCAACGTTCACCTTTAAACAGGATGTTCCTGTCGTGAAGGAACAACGGATGGGGATTAATATGTTGTTGCTTCTTGTAGCGACAGAGGATCAGTGGGGTGAATTTATCTCTGGGGGGCTGCTGGTGACACGCAGGTATATCTTTACTAATGCTATTTGTCTCACCTGGCCAGTCTCACCCTCAGAACACAGACTATGCGCTGACTGAGCTTGCTCCCCCTCTGCGGATTATTTATATTCATAGATGCAAATACAACTTGGCCCTGGATTGACTCTGAAGGAATTAAACCGTGTTGAAGGCTACAGAGAAAGTGTCCTCGGACAATCACAAAGGTGCTAGCACTATTGAGAGCAGATGGATTTTATCCTAAAACATGTTTTGACTCTTAAATGGAAGTGTCTTGTTGCCTTTAATCCTGATTGACGTGGTGGTGGTGGTAACGATAGTGTTAGGGCTTTATTTGACTAGTAAATTCATGGCACCGAAGGTGAACTGGGAGGTTCTTGTACTGGGTGTGTTCATGCTTGTTAATGTTTTTGTAAGTAATTGAGGCTGTTGTAATTTGCTGCTGTAAGCAAGGAGGTGACACATTTTGTACTGTATCTTTCAAAAGGTGTTATTGTGTATGTGTTTCAGCAGCTAATCAACTATTTTGCAAATAGATCTCCTCATGCGTTTTTCATGCTGGGTACTGGGGGAGATGACTAAGTCGTAAGGTCAATGTGTAACGTGTTAACGGCAGATTTTGTTATTTTTGAACAGAGCCAGGCTAGCTGCTCCCTCTGCTTCCATACTTTATGCTAAGCTAAGATAACCGCCTCACTGCTGTAGCTTTATATTTACCGGACAGACATGTAAGTACTATTGATTCTCTCGTCTAACCCTCCGCAAAGAGTGAATAAGCATATTTCCAAATGCTGAGATATCTTGACTAAAGTGCTGAATAGACTAACAGACCACCTCTCTAACTGTGTTCTTGCTGTCTTTTCTTTCCTGCAGGGCTCTCTGTCAGCATCTCCACCTTCAGCCTTGTGGCCATTGCCATTGAGAGATACAGCGCCATCTGTAACCCGCTGAAGTCCCGCGCGTGGCAGACCCGATCCCACGCCTACCGCGTCATCGCTGCCACCTGGGTGGTGTCACTGCTAATCATGGTGCCCTACCCGGTGTTCAGTGTCCTCAAGTCTTTCCCCAAGGCCAACGGTACTCTTGGCCACATGTGTCGCCAGTACTGGCCCAGCAGGCAAGCTGAGCAGACCTGGTAAGTGCTGGTGGGACTACAAGCATGGTGATTCATCAACTCATCATACATTTCTATGATTGGATTTCAGTGATAGAAGGAAAAACCATCTGTATTGCCATTCAGAATTGACAAACTTTGCACAAAGAAAACTTTCGAAAGATTTCACATGCATGACAATAATTTGGTGGATGTGCCTCCATTACCTCAACAGGGATGAGTGAGTAGGAGATGAATAGACGGGAGTCAGTTAGTGAATTTGGTTCCAAATGTGTGGAGATACTCTGACTTACATGCAGTGTAATTGTGTCATTTACATATGCATTATCAATCAGAAAGTCGCTTCATTTTTTTGAGCCGTGCAATCAAACCACTTTCCACTGATTGCTCCCAGTTGGAAAACAGATTTGAAGCTGATTTGGTCATTTTGGTCATTTATCTCAAATTTCCTGCACAGACCTTCAGCACCTCAGTTGTTTTCTGAGCAGTACACTGAAGCAGTAATTGTATTACAATGTGTGTTTGTAAGTGTGGTAGTTTATCCAATGAATAACTTTTAACGCGTCTCAATTTCTGTAACAGATGTGGAACAATTTGTCAATACTAATGGCTTAGTTTACCTGTGTAGCTCTGCCTTCTAGTGTACTGGGTGATTTTGTAGTATCTAGTAGTAACTATTGTTATACAGTATAAGGTAAGTGCGGTGCCAGAGGCTTGGTGATATATATGGTGAGACATAGCGAGTACTCACAGGGCTAGTTGGTGTGCCGCTGTAGCTCGTGAGCTAATGGCATGTTACATGAACATGTTAGCGCTAGTCAGTCACAACAGCTCTCTGAGCTTCTTTCTATTTCCTCTGTACTGTGTTGTTTACTCCCCCTGACTGACTGTTCTCAGGATTGTACATCATTTCCATGAAGAGTCATCAAAAAGGGGGAAAAAGGCTCTCCAAGCTTGCTTGTTTGTTTGTTAGCTCAGCTGCGACAATAAGTCCACACAGGTTATTCAAAAGAAACATTTGTAACATCAAATCCTGTCTCATAACTGTGACGTTTCCATATACAAACAGTACACGGACAACTCACTCATTCATTATGATGTTTACTGAATGTGCTTTGGTGAAGACATGCATACAGCGTGTATCGTACTACTTCTGCAACCGACAACTTCCTATGCTACTGCGCATGACTGCAAACAACTCACTCTACACGTCACTACTACACACTGGTGTTACACAGTACACACTGTAAACACTACAATAAATGTCTGAAAACAGTTCCACTTTTGTGAAGCAGAGGAGGTTAAAAAAAAAAGTGGATGGTGCAACACAGCCTATTAGCTGCAATAGCTTCCGCCATTTTGGACAGCACTGTAAAGACGGCTTGATGCCCCCGTGAGCAAATCCACTGATTGCGGCGATTCCATTACAATAAAAAGTGGTGTGACTGGGACTTTAGTGTATTTTCCCTCTAACTGTCCAAGTAGAACTACGAGAAGGATAAAGAGTCTAGCTAATAATGGAGAGAAGGCTGAACCACTGGGCTGAAGCTGTAAAGGTGGTTACAGAGGTGGTGTCTAAAAAATGAATGAAATTATTAGGTGGGAGGCTGTTTTTTAAGATGTACTATAAAAGGTGACCAGGCAGCTCCTGTTGAGACATACTTGAAGACCGTATAAAATGGATCCATTTTATAGCATAGCAGGGATCAACTACCGAAAAACTGAGAAGCTGGGACGAGACGTTATTAGACAGAGATCCTGTCGATAATGGGTCTGCCCTCAGTATTGGTGCTGTGAGGATACATGTTACGATATTGCCATCTTTTTAGATGAACATGAGTGTTTCTCTGCTCCTGACTGTACACTGAAAAAGATGGAAGAGTAAAGCTTATGCAAAACGTCTGGAGAGAAACTAATATTGCTGCTGCAGACTGGATTGCTCGGCATTTCCCGTCTCCATGCCCTCTGAGGATCAATACATGCTGCTGTGTTGCTAAAAAAAAGATATGTTAGAGCATCTTGGGAGAGACTACTCAGGGATTTTCACAGATCTGTCCATAAACAACGTAAAGTCCTGCAGTATGGCACAATTAAAATGAAAGGAAGCTGAAAAATCTTTTACGTCTCCCTACTTGACAGCCTTCTGTGGTCGAACGCTGTCTTTTCTCCGACTGTCTATCAAACTGTAAAGCTTCTCCGGGAGAGACGAGGCAGTGGAAGACCAGTTAATTAGTATGCTCGGTGAGGAAAAGGAGGAGGAAGAAAGTCGAGGCTCACAGGGCAAAAGTCCAGATGTGTCACTAAGTATGCTGACCTTTCAAGTTCTAATCACAGTTTCATCTTCCCCCATCATGGCCGTCTTTGAAATTAGACAAGGGTTGGGGGTTAAAATCTAGAATGAAAGGAGAAACCACCTTTTCCATCTGCCTATCCTATACCTATTCTGTGCACCTAATGAAGCAGTGCATAGAGTAACTGAAGCATCCATTTTTAGCAAAAGATTTTCCAGACACATAAAAGAGCCATCAAGAACTTAATGAACCGATTTTGTCAAGCCAAAGACAAATGTAATGATTGTTATTATTCTGACAATTTAACGCAGAATGGAGTTTACATAAAAAAACCTCCGGAGGTAATCTTATTAAATTGAGGCAAATCTCATTAGATGATAAAAACACTTTATGATGACCGGATAACATTGGCACGGCAATCCCTCCAATGTTGTTGAGATATTTCCGTCTGAACTGACTGACATTGCCATCCATACACAATAACATCCTCAAACAACAAATCAAAACTCTGCAAAGGAAGACAAAGATCCAATTTCCACATCTCCCCATCACAGGCTGAGTTTATTTGTAGTCCTATGTATAGTGCAGAAATATGTAACACATGCATATCATTTTCTTTGATGGTTAATATAAACCAAACACACCTTTCCTGGTTGATAATCATGTAGCTTTCACGTGATGTGGGAATAGTCAAAAGAGGGAGCAAAATATGAATATTCATCATGCCGTCCATCTGGGTTTCCCCCTTGAGGGAAAAGCAAGCACAGATACCCACCATTTTTTTTGGTGTTCCCGCACTCTTACATGTTCACTTCCTGAACAGATTTTCCACAGTATCAAACAGCCAGCTGATGAGAGGCTTTAACTAAAGCCTTTTTTTAAAAGTGAGAAGTGAAAGAGAGGGGCTGTGCAGAGCTCAGAGGGTTGCCCAGGAAGACATTAGAATATCAAGAGAGTGAATGAAACTGCCTCTCTGCTGTCGCTTTCATGTGCTGACTGATGTGCACCGCAAACATCGGTGGTTGAGAAGAGCATTCTGTGATTGACGAATCAAAAGGGAGATGGTGAAAGATGTATTACAATCAAAGTGACACCTTTCTTTATTTTATTTATTCATGCGTTTCTTTTTTGAGTTTTGTCTTTTACTCTAATGTCGCTTCTCCTTTTAGTTCACAAGGTTCTATTCATTTGATTCACCTTTAAAGACTTGATACTTTGATAACTCAAAGTCATTCATTGTACTTTGCTGCGTATTTATAATATATTTGAATAAATATGGAGAGTTGCAGCCACGTCCTATTTAGAATATATGCAGAGTGGTGTCTGCAATCCGATAAAGACTGAGCCCTTTAAATTGTGTACACGGTTGAAAAATTCTTCTCTGTCAACATTTTCTGCAGTTTCTTTGCACTGTACTCAGTTAACTACTTTTTCTTTGAGGTGCCATCAATCCAAGCAGAGAGAGAGAGAGCCACGGTCATTGTTCTTTCTGTGCCGGGAAAATGGAACATATGTGATCAGAAAACCACCGTGTACACAGCTTGGGGCAGCATGAAATGTCTCGCCATTGTGATATTACAGCATATTTAATGTTTATTTGGCAAAATGTAATTTCAGAAATGTCTTCTGAAAAAACATTTATTTCTGTTGTGTTATATGCAGCCCTGTGTACTGTCTAGTATGACGTGCGGTATCCATGTGACGTCCAGTTGTTACCATACGT
The DNA here is from genome assembly GCF_031162955.1 of Sander vitreus. Lineage (NCBI taxonomy): Eukaryota > Metazoa > Chordata > Actinopteri > Perciformes > Percidae > Sander > Sander vitreus. Next base: position 3,989,188 of record NC_135878.1, on the reverse strand, counting down.
GTCAATATGCACTGCGTTACTGTGTAAACTGTTTGATAAGGTCGTGTTGAAAACCTTCCCTCAGTTAAACAGGATGGCTCCTACCTTCTTAAAGAAAGTAGTGTTTTGTAGTGTTAGACCTGCATCAGCTGACTGGTCCAACTGGTTCGCCTTACTCTGCAAACTATAGAGACCTAATGCGTCCTCATGTTGGGAAGATCAACATCATGTTTGAGTGCAGTGCATTTTGTTAAATCACTAATTTGAATTCGCAGCTTCTCCAGGTTACACTTTTCTTTAACTTCATGGTTTTGACAAGGCTTGGAATAAAAAAAAGACGATATCTCTAGCTCTAGTTCAATGGTCCTTTTTAAAAAAATACTGTCCATCATGAGTCCGACAACGTTTTAACATCATGAAAGTATGTGGTAAGGATTTACATATAAAACTGGTAGATATATGCAAACATGGCATCAGCAAAAAAGCCCTGAGTGGTAGATAAAAACTGTCCAAAAGTAGGTAGAGCAAGTATCGAGGAAGGTTAAACCACAAGGTGCTGACAAGCTTGATAGCCTGCAGGTAGAAGCTGCAGAACTGGCCCAGGAAGCTGCAGTTTTTTTAACACCACGGGTGTAAAGAGGGCTGTTGGGAAGGGAACGACCATCTGTAGGGCCTCCAGCACAGCTCCAACACATGCATGCAGGTGTTTGATAAGTTCACTTGCAGGTTTTCCAGCCATCTGCTTAGAGAATCTGATGGATTTGGATGGCTTCGAGGGCTGATTCAACTCCCTTTTCTCCTCTGACCATTGTTTTTCTCCTTCCATTCCGTCTGTTTTTCAGGTATGTGTTGCTGCTGTTCACTCTGTTTTTCATCCCGGGAGTGGTAATGATGGTAGCGTACGGTCTGATCTCCAGAGAGCTCTTCCGAGGCATTCACTTTGAACTGGGCCAGAACAGAGAGACCACCGGTGAGATCCATCATAAATTCAATCCAAACAGCAACAGGCTTTTTGTTCACATCGATTTAATTCATTCTGCGGATGAAAACATCTACTTCACTTTTTATGGACCTGTGTGAAGCACAGGACCTATTAGGCTAGATATACAGCTAATCGAATGTATTTTATGGTGTTTCAGTGTTATGTTATGCATTTCCAATAGGAACAAACAACCATTCTTAGGCAAATAGATATGCGGCATAACTGTAAAGGTTGCTTTGCCTCAAGCAGAGAATGACATTTTGTTGCTACCTATAGGTTCTGCACCTGTTACATACAAAAATAGACTTAGTCTCAGTTGTGCTAATACCTACTCTGCTTGTTTTCATGCGTGTTTGGAATTTCTCCGTCAGGTATAGCTGAAATGTGGTCCCTTTAGGTGATTATTATAATGCTGTTGTTACTGTGTGCATAATGAGCATCAGTTTCCATGGAGTCTTGATTCATCAAAGTTGAGACAATGTGAAATAGCCTTTTGTTAGCAACTGTTGCAACCTTCTGCTAAACATAGCGTTTTATTTCTTAGGTATGCAGAAAAATAATGAAGTTGGTATTTAGTCAGCGTTTCTGTGCTTGCTGTAATCAATTAGTAAAGATCCCTTTATCCTTTAACACTTGACACTTGCATTATGTTGAAGTCCACCAAAGCTCTCCAAAATGTAAACTTTGACTGTCCACAGGCCAGAAGAACGGTGTAGGAAAGGCCGTCACAGGGTCCAACGATGAGGACGATGGTTGCTACATCCAGGTGTCTAAAAAACCCTCCTCTGCTGTGGAGCTCCCCACCCTCTCTGCCTCATCTGGCGCCACCCGGGCCAAAACTGAGCGCCCCCGCAGCAACACCTCGGAGGCCAAGCTGCAAGCTAAGAGGCGAGTCATCCGCATGCTGATGGTGATCGTGGCGCTCTTCTTCATCTGTTGGATGCCCCTGTTCTCCGCCAACACCTGGAAGGCCTTTGACCTGGGGTCAGCCTCCAAAGCCCTCACAGGAGCGCCCATCTCCTTCATCCACCTGCTGTCCTACACCTCGGCCTGCGTTAACCCCATCATTTACTGCTTCATGAACACCCGTTTCCGCAAGGCCCTGCTGTCCACCTTCGCCTGCTGCTGCCGCAACCGGCTCTGCCGCTGGTGGTGCAGGAGGAAGGAGGGAGGAGAAGACGGTGTCACCGCCACGTCCATGGCCACCTCCATGTCCAAGTTTAGCTACACCACCGTCAGCACCACGGGCACCTGTTGAGTCTGCAGGAGAGAGCTGGATGTTTCGCATCTGCGGCTGTCGGGGCAGTGGCTACTGTGTGCACCATCTGTTTTTGTCTGTATCTTCTGTTTTTCACTCTTCATCTTAATATGCTGTGAGTCACACAGTGAGTAATATCCCCGCCCTCGTTTATTGGGCCTTTTTAAAAGGTCTCCTTCAAATTGTGTGCATGGTTGCAGAATGTGATGCGGGGAAAAAGCTGTTTCAGTTCAATTTTTCTTGTGTTTAATTGGCAGCATCCGCTTTGTTGCATCCTGAAGAGAACATCAAGTGCCTGTGCTCTTTGTGTGGCTTTGTTTGTCATGGTAGTTTGTTCACTAGCTGGCAGACATTTTAGTGAAAAACTGTATTGAAAATCCTGTGTACCTGTAAATACTGTCTTAACGTTCTTACTGTGCCAAAGGAACACTTTTGACAGAGACACACTGTTGAACAACGAGGACTATTACCTCCTAGTAATTAATCAGTATGGATTTTCTTTTGTGTTTAATGTGGTTTCATCTTCATTCATTAAGGGCATCTATCTCTCGCTTTCTCTGTGTTATCAGAATTATTCTACTGAAGGCTACACAGGGCAACCTTGAATATCACTGGGTCCCTAATTTCTGAAATATTTAAACGGCAAGAAATTCTTCTATTTACACGAAGAGATAAAGGTAACAGTTAGTCCAGCTTTTTGACAGCTCTGACTTAGTGTTTCAGTCTTATTGAGTTATGTTTCATCACTTCTTGTATGTACAGCATTCTTTCTGCTAATATCCAAACTTCGTCTGATTCTTATTAATAACAGGATGTGTTGGCTGTTTTGCAGCACTGCTCTGTGATCCAGGCTGAAAAGGCAGGTGCATCTTGATGATAAACATTTGAAGACTGTAATATCGACATCATTTCTTGGCATGCATAAATATGAACGCTAACATCAGGATGTGACTCATTACAGAAAGTTCAGGTAGTCCACCCATGAAAGGCTGATTGCACCTGCTAGTTGCTCCAGTCTGACTCAGCTACAAATGGCATGGAAAAGTCAGTCAAACTCACCTTTTCTGCACAATTATCTCTGCAGTATCTTTTATGTACTCTCGCTGCCTTTCGCTGCAGATCTGCCAATTACTCTGAGCATTACCTAAGTACAAAGACCCCGTTTCTAGGCTTAGACTAACAAGGTGATTCTCAGGGGCCCTCTCCTCTCCTGCAGTGCAAATCTCATGGCTTTGTAAAACTGACGACAAATGGCTCTGCTGACACGCCACACCTGAGCCCTTCAATTCATTAATGATAATAATAATAATAATAATAACAACAACAAGCTGGATTTAAATAGCATCTTTCATTCAAAGAATGGAGCTCAACGTGTGCTACAATCAGGAGAAAAGTGTTTGGCAAAAACAAATACAAAGTAATCAACAGAAGTTATAGAAATTAGAATAAAAGCATAATAGCAAATGAAAGACAACACTTTAAGAGAATAGTTAGACATTTAGGGATATAAGCTTACTCGTTTTCTTGCTAAGAGTTAGATGAGAAGATTGATACCACTATCAAGTCTCTCCACTCAATATAAAGCTACTCTGTGTGCTTTTGTAATTAACTGCTGTTATCCTGTAAAAAGGACTCAGGAAAATAGTCAAAATTGTGTAATAAGTCTTTGTATAATGAGATGCAATTAGCACAGTTTTTACAGGTGTACTTTGAGACTACAAAGCTTTGATGTTTTTTTGTTTTTTTTAGCGGTTAAGGCAGCTACACACCGGGCCGATAATCGGCTGTTGAGGTCAGTGACTCGAGTCTGTTCGGTGTGTTCTGTGCCGTCGTCCGTTGGAGGAGCTGTCGGCCTTCATTTTGGCCGACCTGATGTGCTCAGTCGGAGACAGGGCAGTCGGGACTCACCCGGAAATGGCAAGCGGGATGACCGTGACTAAGCCTCTCAAAATCTGACGAAAATCTTTTAAACTGACCTTTGTCGATCTGAAATGAAGACAGTTTCAGAAACTGATGGCCTATTTCTCGCTTGTAATGTTTTCAGACACACGTTTCGGTGAACTATTTTAGTACAATATGAGATCGTAATCTGGATGAGTCGCCATTAATAGCCGGTTGAAAAATCCAAAATCCGGAAGCAGCAGCCAGACCCGAGTGTTCCGAGGCACTTTTTTGACCAACTCGGGGAGACTGATCAGTTCAACTGCCTTTTCTGCCAACGGTCGGCCGTTGGCCCAGTGTGTAGCTGCCTTTAGACGGAGCCCAGAGATTTTCTTTTAAAGATTACTTTTTTGGGCTTTATTTCTACAGGACAGATGAAGACATGAAAGGGGACAGAGACGGGGAATGACATGCAGCAAAGGGCCACAGGTCGGAGTCGAACCCACGGCCGCTGCATCGAGGAGTAAACCTCTATATATGTGCACCTTCTCTACCAACTGAGCTAACCTGGCCACTCTCGCCAGCTTTTTAACATTACCAACCCTGCCTTTAACAAATTCTCATGAAAATGATTCATGACTTCATTCATGAATTCAGTCAAAGTGTTGCAGTGAATAATTTCAAACCCCATTAAGATAAAAAAATAGACAGTTGGCTTCTGCAACACACAAATATCTGGATTTGTGTGATGTAATACTTTTGTCCTGCATACGGTGTACGTTGACGGCTGAGTGCTGTCATTTCCTATGACAAGTTTGTTCCTCTTTTTCATGTCCTCCCATCGCCTAGCACTCGCTGTCCCTGCAGCCCCCCCCGCCTTCGTTTTTATTCTTCTCAGTGCAGAGGCGTATGAATACATGAATGACAATAGCGTGTGGGTGACAGCTGAGATTTGCAGGCACAAGCGCTGTCTGAGAGCAGTTTACAGGCTGCGGTGGAGGTAGTGGCGAGCTCGGCTTGCAGGCAGACAATTGACCCAAAAAATCCCCAGCAGAGCTTTACTTGTAAACCCCTCGCCCGGCGGCCTCAACTCTGTGTGCTTTTTTTATTTTAAGTAGAAACCTTGCAAATTTAGTCAGGATTTATTTCACGGTCTGTGCACGCTTTCACTTCCCATTAAACAATATTTATTATAATGCGTGCCGGTTTAGGTACGCATTATTAAAGTGAGCAAACCTCCCAGAGTCAAGCTAGTTTTACTCAGCATTTTGTACAAGTGCAACTCATTTCCTCACTACAGGATACATGCTTCTGTAGTCATTTTGAGTTGTTTAGTACACTAAAGTGGGAGATGATTTGGGGTCTTTTAATCTTTTGAATACAGAGATCACTGAACTAAACTCTGAAAACATAGGTGCTAAGATTAGATGCCAGGTCTATACGCTTAATACGAAGAGACAGACCTCAGGCACTCAGCTTAGCGTAGAATAGAAACACTGGGGAAAACAACAAGCCTGCCTCTGTCAAAGTTTTAAAAAGACCACCTTCCAGCACCTCTAAGATAACTATTAACCCTGATGTCTTGATTGTTTTATCCATGAAAAAAAAAAGGAGTTACGTTTTTTTTATGGGGGTTATTTTTAAATCTTTGAAAAGCCAGGCTTGCTGTTTCACCCTGCTTTTCAGTCAAGCTAAACTAATGGGTTGCTGCTGTAGCTTCATATTTAGTGGTAGCATTAGTCTCGTCTAATTGTCAGCAAGAAAGCAAATAAGCACATTTCCTAAACGTCTTATTATTCATTTAAGGCCATCTGGAGCACTTCCACCAACCCTCTGCTCAGTAACTGTGAATGTCTCCTGAAGCAGTCAGCTACCGAAATCATTTATTTTTACCATAACGCAGTAAGTTTACAGACTTCTCAAAAAACAAGGTAAAAAAAGATGACCCCCCCCCCCCCAGGGGTGAGAAATCGTATTCTTACCCTGTCCCCAGAACAATGCCTGATGCAAATTGAAACTGAAATGAGACCGAGGCATGGGACCGTTTGCACAGTCGGTTTCTCTCTTATCTCTACCTCCCTCAACGAGAAACCCATTAGGTGCTCCAGGCGGCACACGAGGAGGAAAAAACAGCAAGCCTCATTTCCGCACACAACACGTGGAACAATTTTTGACCATTTCGGGACACAAAAGAAGTGACAGCACACAATATAAACTGCAGTCATATTTCATTAATGTCACTTTTCTGGCAGTGAAATAGTAACCCTTTTTGTGTTTGTGATGACTTATTGGAATGCCATTTGTGCACTTTCAAGCTGTTCATTATGATTTTGCTTTAAGTTAACTTGCAATTTGGGGGATTCTCATGTTTTACTCCACTACTACACTACTACACTACTCATCTTGAGCGTTCGCAATCCTTTCCTAAAAATGCTACAAACAAAGCTGCTTTTCTTAACTGCTGAATGGTTGACTGCTGGGAGTTACGAGATTTTCAGCCAGTAGCAAACACTGACAAAGCTCTCATAAGTAAATTAGAAGATACTACTGTATGTCTCAAATATTTATAATGGCTACGGGGGGGCACACAGCTGTGAGTAGAAATGTGCCTCTGCTGGGTTTTTTTATTTTGTTTTTCTGCAGAATAATTTATCATCGCAAAGAGTGATTTTTGTAGTTTCACCTCAGGCACAGAATTAAATATTATGTTTTGGCCTACAGGTTCTGCACCTGAGAAAAATAATGTGATTTGTCAAAAGAACCTGCTCTAATCTGTTTGTTTTCATGTTCATTTTCTACTCAGCCTTCAAGAGCACCTCTTTGTAAAAAGGGAAAATGTGTCTTTGGTAGCTTTCTTGTTCCCCCTTCTCATACAGTGAGTGACAGGAAGAGTTTCGTTTCCTAACACCTTCTGAGGGAGGGAGCATCTTAAGTGTTAACCTTTATATAGTCTATGGTGTTGACATGCAAGTTAAAGTCTCAGCTTCGAGGGGAAAAAAAACGGCACATGTAAACAAACTGAGAAATGCTGAGGTGAAGAGAGGCGTAGAGATGAGCTGATGAAATCATATATTTAGCTTTTATTAGCATTGGAAATCCTTTGGAGCTGTCTGTGTTTGTGCGTCTACATGTGCTAAATGTTTACCAAAGCAGTCTCCCGGTCTGCTAACATTTGTATTTTGTCACATCTGGTGCCTGCGTGTGCTACATTGTATTACTATAAAATGTGTAATTGTCTGTTAGTAACTATTTCATTTGTGAGAGGGTTTAAATGTGAGGTTATTGATGTATGTGACGTTTTGCTTTTACTGTATCTCCACTATGATATAGATATTATGATGCGGTCTTGTTTGGTTCATGGTTACTGGCTAAATGTATAGTATTTTTCATGCCAAATGTCCATTATTTAACAACAAATAAATATTGGGAAAAACGTGATTATGTGTTGATGTTATGTGTGTGAGAGCTGTGTGATTTCTTCACACAAAAATAGGTTTCCGGTATAAAATGTGCTCGATGATAAACAGTAACTGCCTCCGCACTAGACGTTCTGAAGTTTGAAACCCTTTCACATCTTAAGCAGAGGAAAGCTTGACTGTGAATATGTATTCTGCAGTGAAACATGAAAAAGGCAGCCGAATTATAATTAAAACAACAAACAATGGCAGGTCAGCTTCTGCATGAGTAAAGGTCCTCGGGGGACGAGAAGCCCTCGGGAAGTTCAAACTCACATTTCTTGGGCAGGGATGAGGTAGAGGCTGAATGCTCAGGAGTTATCACCTAGCAACAGTCGTCTTGGACCAGAAAACTGAGAAAATAATTTTTTTTCTCTCAAGTTATTCTTCAGAGACGTGGACCTCGCCTTGTGTAAAAACAGATTTGTTTTTTTCTCAGGCGGTGCAGAAGCCCATGAGGCTTTTTAAATATTTTACACAGTCAGAGCACACAGCGAAATACGCCTGTCCCCTGAATATTAATGATAACTATGTTGTTTACTGTTGTAATGGATATGGGTTAAAGGCTGCTCTCTGCTCTGAAAAACGTTAATTGGTATGAGGGATTGCAAAACCTTTTGATTTGATTTCTTTACATTTATTAAAGGTCCCAGGCCTTAGTGGTCCCCTAATACTGTATCTGAAGTCTCTTTTATATAGGCCTTAGTGGTCCCCTAATACTGTATCTGAAGTCTCTTTTATATAGGCCTTAGTGGTCCCCTAATACTGTATCTGAGGTCTCTTTTATATAGGCATTAGTGGTCCCCTAATACTGTATCTGAAGTCTCTTTTATATAGACCTTAGTGGTCCCCTAATACTGTATCTGAAGTCTCTTTTATATAGACCTTAGTGGTCCCCTAATACTGTATCTGAAGTCTCTTTCCCAAAAGTCAGCCTTGGTGCAGAATTACAGCCACTAGAGCCAGTCCCACAATGAGCTTTCCTTAGTATGTGCCATTTCTGTGTCTGTAGCTATTGAGGAGGAGAGAGGGGGGGGCAAGGTGGAGAGTGTGGGTGTGGCCTTGACCAACTGCCACTTTGCTCGTTTGAAAGCCATGATGCCTCTCTCTCATGGGTGGGCCAAATTCTCTGGGTGGGCAAAGCAGAGAAAGGGGAGGTAACCTTCCTCCTTATGACCTCATAAGGAGCAAGATTCCAGATCGGCCCATCTGAGCTTTCATTTTCTCAAAGGCAGAGCAGGATACCCAGGGCTCGGTTTACATCTATCGCCATTTCTAGCCACTGGGGGACCATAGGCAGGCTGGGGGAACGCATATTAATGTTAAAAAACCTCACAAAGTGAAATGTTCATGCCATGGGACCTTTAAATCATATTAAGTGTATAAGAGTTGCATTGCATCCTGCTATTTTAAAGAGTATGTTTTAACCTAGATTGTTTTTTTATTACAAATGTTAATATTTTGTGAACTCAAAACAACAGGAAACCAGGAAATCCACATAATTAAAACACAGAAGAGTAGTTTCTACGAAAAAAGAAAAAAAAGGCATAGTTGCTGTTTCAAGCTTTTGGTTTTTAATGAAAAACCATCAGCTACAGCAGGTAGAGGTGTTTGGAAACAACAGCTGATTAATACCAGGTGTGCTATCTGATTGCACAGTTAATTCGGCAAAGTCATTAATTAGGCTGATGAAGACTCATAGGAGGAAGAGCACAGGTGTTGCTAATAACATTAACGAAGGCTCCGTTCTATTCAAGGATCCCAGTGAGCCTGCATGCTCAACACTCAGTACTGGACCCTGAAACTAAAGCAGCTAAATGGAATTCAGCCAACATTCTTTTGATTATTTACACCCGAGATGTCAAAAGACCTTCTGTGAAAAAGGTTCGTCTTACAAACAGCATAGGCCTGTGACATCAGCAGCTTATTTGATGCAACTGAGCAATCAACTGACACTAAATAAGTCATTTCCTGACACCTCTACCTGTGGCTGACAATAGTTTTAAAGATGCTATTATCAATATTTTAATGTTAATAATGGATGATGTGAAAGAGGTTGCCACTTTTTTGGTTCACTCTCATAGTGTCTGCTCCAGATGCAGGCAGCTGTTTTAGCAAAAAAGCTCTTATAAAAAAATACTAAAAAAATAAAAAGAACTGATGCAAACAAGGACAAGGGGCCAGTTTCACCAAATCATTTTAACATGTTTTACTAATCAAAACAAGAGCCATACTTGTGACGCAGGAGAATGCCAAAGGCTTTTAGGACTTGAAAATGTATCTGCAATTTGCGAGAGACAATCATTTATGAAACACAACTTTGTCAAACGCAAATCACCGCAGGAGCATCTGCAACAGATAGAACTAGTCCCTGCAGTCCTCATTCCTTTGTCCCCTTCAGCTACAATGTCCTGGGACTAGATCAGTATCCCAGGACAGACAAGTGCAAGCTAGCTGATTCCAAAACAGCTTTCTGATTTACTATCTCATTGATTGCAAGCAAAGTGACAGTACACTGGTGATGCATCCTGGTATGTTTCAGATGTTACTCAGCTATTCAACACCTGCAAGGCTGCAGAGCTCCACACCGTTGTTAATTCATCTGTAATTCCAGCCAACAATGTGTTTCCTCGGCCCTGCATGCTGCAGTTGCCCAAACTGGGCTTTGGATGCCCCCCCCCCCCAATTACTACACCATTTGTCATGGCTGCCTTCCACCACAGGGTTCAGTAATGAAAGTCAACAGTGGAGCGTCTAGGAAATGGACAAGGCTTCTGTTCCCAACCTTCTACCAGGTATTCTTAATGGCCTATCCCCACCCCTGGTACATTTCTCTTCATCCCCTCATCTTCCTCTTCTGTTTTCCTATGTTAATATGCAATGCTAAACATAGGCAACACTGGCTTTTTCTATGATATAGACCTTTTTCAAGGCAGACATGTTGACACGTCATAGTAGGAAAAGCACAGGTGTATTCAAAACCATTACTGATGGCTGCATTCCACTTAGGAGAGGCCCTGGTATTGTGCATGCTGACTCACTGAAATAGCTCACTGGGACACTTGATGGAATTGAGCCATCGTTATGGTTAACAATTTCAGCTGTGCTTTTCCTACGATGAAGTCAAAATATCTGCTGTGAAAAAGGTCCATAGGCCTGACCAGCAGGTTAAAGCTATGATATGCTCTATTGCTTTTATCTGTGAAGGCAGGGGTTGGTGCATTTGGAACCCAAATAAAGAAAAAATAAAACAGCGTTGTGTAGAGCAGCAGGATCCCTGTATCCAACAGCCTTAAGGAATAAAAAAAGACTTCTTTCCTGTATTGTACAATAAATCCATGTGTTGCTGCATATCTGATTCAATGCAGAATATAAGTAATGTTTCCCACTTCCAGAGGCCGGAGCATATATTGGTATTTTCAGCTCAACACATAGAGTGCTTTTGTTAAGAAAGCCAGTGTTGTAACACATCACAGGTGATATAATTACAAACAATATAGTGGTACAGAGGGGTTTAGTTTAGTTTCGACTGCCTTTTTGTGTTTTGTTTTGTTGTCATTTGTAAGTTGGTTGTATTATTTGTTGAAAAATAAATACATACTTTAATGACACAAAAAAGAAAGAAAGCCAGTGTGAGGTATAAAAGCCTTCAGGTCATGCATTAATATTCAGTTTTTTTTCTTCTGTGCTATTCACCTTCCAGTGTGAGCAGAACATGGTGCACTGATGAAAGGTGCTATGAAGCTCACTGTGTCCTGGAGGATAATTCAAATACATTAAGGTTTCAATTTACCCTTAGATTGTATACAGTATATACACGCTGGTATTGGTGCTGTTTGTTTCATTTCCTCTAATCAGTTAACCTCTTACGCAGCACACAGGAGTCAGATATAAACCGATAAGTACATTCCTCAGGTCTTTAGCGACCCAGGACTATTCATTTCATTCAAGGAAGCACTCACTGCCTGATCTTCCTCAATCTATTTGTCTTTAACAATGATCTGGAGTCAAGATGTCAACAATAATAAAAAAGCATTGTTGAGACTTGAGGTATGCAAGAGTCACATTTTCTTATTCACAGTATGCTGGATGCAAGTGATACTGTCCCTGTTATTATGAATAGATATAGATACGATAATGAAAAGGTGCGTTTATATTAGCTTACTGTCACAGTAACATGATGGTGCAGCACTGGGGTGTCAGGTATAGTGCCAAGCAACATTTTCAGTTTTGATGACAGTAGCTCAACAAAATAAAGATGTACCTGAGGCCACTGATTATAATGGTTTTTTTTTTGTTGTTTTTTACCATTTATGAATCTGATCATTTAAAAGCAGAACTAGAGCATGAAAATGATGAAGCTCTGAATGGAACAAAGATCAAGACACCGTCCAAGTAGCGGCCTCAAGTGAAGTCTGTCTGAGCCTATACAGTAGTTACCTCAACCTTAGTCTCGCTTTGCCAGACCATCCACACACTGTAGAGCGGAGGAGGGTCTGACTAGTCCACACAGCATTCTGGGATGGGAGAAAAACCTGCTCTGGTTTATTGGCAAACCCAGTTATCATTCTTGTCCTTTAACTTTGATGGCTTTAATGACTCCCATTACCAAAGAAGGATGTGCTAACAGCACTAACGGCCCATCGTGGGAGGAAAACCTTCAGGACGACACTCCCACCTTGAATACGTCAACCTGGAGGAGACAGATTTATCGCAACCATTACAGTGATGTCCTTCTGTTTTGCAAAGTTCTCTCACCACTGAGGGTTAAGGCTTTTATTTGTGAGATATGTCATTTAGTTGCTAAGTAACTGAACTGTATAGCAGAACAGTTTCCATGGTACAAAATCTGACATATTCCTTATTAAAACACATGGGCTGACTTGAGAACTGAAGATGCTGAGAGGGGGCGGTTACGTCTATCTATAAATTGCAGGAACATCTGTCTGTCTGTCTGTCTGTCCGTTATGTGCATATCTCTCGAACCGTTAGTCCGATGGATTTCAAACTTGACAGGTGTCGGGCACGAGTAAGTGCAGTGCCAAGTTTGACGTTGTTTGGATTAGAAATGCAAACGATATCGTTAAATATATAGGTAAAAGAAGCACACATTGGCTTTTCCCGCTCTAGCCACTGGCCACTCCCCCTGTCACCCTGAGGACCAGAGACAGAGAGCAGCGGAGCTTTGGCAGCTAAAATGTGACATACACCTCAGACCCACACAAATGTGCAAAGTAGCACTACTTTGGACTGTCTTTGACTTTGAATAAACAAACGACAATTCCCGAATTTAAGGACGTTTCAGAATCCCACACATGCAAAGCACAACCAGCTACAGACAAGTGGCAGCGAGACATATCTGTATATGTGTGTCCGTGTTTGGGGGCGTGTTTGGGGGGAAGGTAACCTACACATCACACGCACGCACGGGACTCTTTTCCCGCTATTGTATTAAGTTGCTGTGAGCTGGCAGAACATAACGTTATCTGGGAGATTATTCCTTTACAGCGCTGAGCAATGCGAGAAAATCTCAGAGTTGAACGGGGCAGACACATCAGTTTTCATCAGACTCGCCCTGGGTCGGGTTAATTAAGTCTACTGCTAACTTACAACGCTAATAATATCACCGTCGCCAAAATACCCCCGCGAACAAATCCATACTTCACCGTTAACCGTCAAGCCACTAAACCTGTATGGAAATGAACACCTCTGCTGAAGTGTTAAATTCGTTAATGATCATACGACACAACCTGCTCTCATAACGGGCCGGATGGGTAGCACACTGCCATGAGTCCATGACGCTAATGTCTGATTACTCCACATTTTCATTGTGATATTTTGTGATTACATTCTGAATCTGCCCCGTCCTCTGTCAGGTAAATACAGTAGTACAATGTCTTCCTCTGATGTAGACGTAGCCTACACTGTAAGTCAGTAGTAGGCTATACAGTGTAGGTCCATATTAAGTGGTTTGGGGTCCTTCTTTAAGTAATTTTGGGGTACAATTTGGTTTTGAAGAATTCTACAAGCAGCAATACCACAGACCAAGCAATCGCCCATTCCAAACTTTTTCCACGGGCACTGCACTAGTTTAGAGTTAAAATTTGAAGCATTTAGTTTGGCGTGCATGGGAATGAAACCCTGCAAGGCATGTATGTGTATGTATACATATCACTCTAATTTCCAATGGCACTGCCTCAGGACAAGACATGGACTCTCCTCTCCCAGCAATTTGCTACTTGCTGATGGGATTGGCACAGAGTCACATTTTACTGCAGAAAGTAATCGGCCTGTGTTATGGGAGCTAATAGTAATGGGTTTGGACTTTACCCACTTCATTCGGCGTTTGTGTTTGGTCATATCCATCTCCAAGCTGGGACCAACAGCTTGCCGTGCTTGGCAAGTGTTGTGAATTAATTTCCTGCACCAGACAGAAGTGTGAAGAAGTGTCAGTATAACAGGTTATATTCTCATCTTTGGCACAGCACACTTCTTCTCCTTTCTGTGTTGGTGAAAGATGTTGTGTGTTTGAGCTGACCAGCAAAAGACAAATTTTTCCTTCGAGAATCACACTTCAACAACAATCATCACAGATGGGGGATGTCCTCTGGAGAAAATCCATTTTTGTGTGATTGATTGAGTCTTGAAACCAGCGACAGGCATGGGAACCGAATAACATTCTAAATGAACTTGAGTGAAATTTACTGCTATACTTGTATGTTTTTTAAACGTGAGGACTTTTTCGCACAAAAACACTTTAATGCAGCCTCAAATGGAATTTGAAGTTTTAAAATGGATTCAGGTGCGGCACTGTGGGGCAGAAGAATGGGAAAAAGATTTTAAAAAAAAAACTTAATGTGAGGAGCACTTAGGGTGTCTAATATCCTCTGCTGTCGCCCAGACTTTGCTGTTAGAAATATCGTTATTCTGCTGCCTAATTAAAACTGCACTTTCTAATCAAGCTGAAAGCCTCTTGACTGATTTTGGTATGTTTATAATCTATGAGGAATGAAGCAAAAGTGTAATTTATTATGGTAATATGACAACAATGGATCTGAAAAGGGAGGCTGTTTGGTTGAATTTTTGTATTGTAAGCAGATTCAATGTCAGGCATCTCGAAAGTCACCAGCAATGAAAAAGCATTAACAGCAAGCATGTAGACAAACATAGAATCTGAAGAAAGAAAAAAAATTAAACCTGAGTGATTGTGGTCATATTTGCAGGGGAAAAGTCAATCCCTACACATTTTCCGTGTAATGTACACATTTGCACCATAGCAAGAGCAAACAGTCTTGACAGTGCTCACCTTTAAGGGAACAGAGAGCTAGAAAAGGAGAAATGGAGGAAAGTATTCGCCTATTAGCTTTGCTGCACCATTTCATTTTATTAACCCTCTGTTGAAGTATAAACTGCGTCACAATTTTTTTAAATTCAGTTATGAGACAGAAGTCAAACACCTACAAATACATCTTTTTAATAAACTGTGTGAACTTATTTTCCAGATGCAATTTATTTTTATAGTCAACTAAAGTCACTGGGGACATGAATGCTAAGTCAGTACAGACGGAGCAACAGTAAGAAACCTCTGCTACAACAACCCTATGAATAAAATTGATGGGCGCTGACAAATAAATCAATACTCATGATGAGCCGTTAGCTCATGCAATCTAAAAATAGCAGCACCACATAAAGGGACTATTTTCTCAATAACTGATCCTCAGGGCTGTCATCAACACGATCATTACAGAAAGTTGTAATCAGAGTGACATCAGGGGTCTCATTTGTTAAATGAGCTCCTGTTTAATTTGTTCATACGAATACTCCATGTGTAAGTTACAGGAGTGTCATGTATGTGGCTCACAAAACTCAATGAAAGCTTTTCAGTGTTATTCATCAAACTGAATTGAATTTTTCCTCCAGCCTGACATCATTATGCTTTTCTAATTAGGAATACCCGACTGGATAAAGTAATTACTGAACACAGCTGCACACCCGACTCTATTACAAGTCTGCCCGAGAGACTGAGCGCACATCAAACAACACCAGTTCCTGCACAGTTCACACTACGGACACCTCCGGTTTACATACACACCGACAATTGGTTGGTAATTTGATTAAGTCTTGCCTCATTTTGATAAGCGTAATGAAAGTAAAGTCATAATTAGTGTCGGGAGCATAGCTGGATTCAAACTCTCCATTTATGTTGTATTTGTTTTGATGAAGTTATGTGTTGACCCACATGTAGAGGTGGATTTCCACAGAGGAGAAGAATTTATACAGTATATGAATCAAATATTGTTAGATATTAATGTCTGTCGGTCGGTCACTCCACCACTTTGGTCCAGACTGAAATACCTCAACTATTGGATGAAGTAGGACATGACATTATTACAGAGACATTCCTAATGCCCTCATGTCACTATATGACATCACACACTAATTTGCATAACATACAGTACATACAATATTTTAGAAAATGAAAGCTAAAACAATGAACTCAAGATGAACCAAACTGACGCTAACTAGCTTTGTCATTAGCTATTGTTATTGTTCATCAATATGCATCTAAATCTCCGTCAAACTTAATTGTCATGTATAGAGATGATCCAGGCACTTGAATAAACTTGTTCTTGTAAACTCTGTGTAATAAAACTGTAATACTCCAATTAAATTAATTAATGAGCACATTCAGGACTCTGTCAGGCTGATGATTGGTCAACTAAAGGTGCTGCTGGTCCCCTTGCCACATGAGAGCACATTTACTGAGAATTATTGGCGACTCTCCTCAAGAGAGAAGTTAAGGTCTGCCAAAAAAAAGTTTAGGTTTGTCGCTAGGAACATTTTTGGAAGAAAAAAAGTTGCTAAAAGTCACCAAATCTAGCAAGAAAGTTGCTAAGTTGGCAACACTCGATGACATATTTGTTTTTTATATACACTAAACTATGATGAACATACTACCTGCTAGCATTTAGCTTAGGGCACTTCTGTGCCTAAGTATAGCCTATAGGAGCTAGCATGTCTGTAGACTCTTGAGTGTTCAGACTGAATGAATCTGCTTCCTAAACGTACAGAGACGAGAAAAGGGAGAAAGACTGGAGGGAAATAAGAAAGAGAACCAAAGTTTGTAGCTAAAACAGACATGAAACCATGGTGACATTGAGAGGCAATGTAGTGACGCAAAAAAAAAGGTGGCAATGACACAACCTGGTCTAGTCTACAAATAAAGTGCCAATGAATATAATTTCACTGCCCACAGCACAACATAAAAAGCACAAACTAGATTGTGGACGTACAAGCGGCCAAAATGGGTGGCTGGCTTCTCCATTAGAGATAGGGTTAGCTCAGTCATCCATGAGAAATAGTAGAGTAGAGCCGCTGCTCCTTTGTGTCGAAAGGAGCCAGTTGAGGTGAAGACCCAGGACTAGGTGGACAGATTATATCTTCACTCTGGCCTGGGAACGCCCCGGGATCCCACAGTCAGAGCTGGGCTAATGTGGCTCGGGAAAGGGAGGTTTGGGGTCCCCTGCTGGAGCTGCTGGCCCCGCGACCCAACCCCGGATAAGCGGTTGAAGATGAGTGATGAGTGAGTGGGTGTTGATCAAAGCTGAGGACTCAGTGGGAATCAGATTATTAAATCTGCATAGCAGACTGATCCTGGCAGTTATATCTGGGACTGTGGCACTTCTCTGTGCTTGCGTCACAGCTGATGTCTCTGTTAATGGGAGAGATGGAAAAATACTCTGTCACGCTGCCTACATTTCCCACATTTCCTCTGCTCTTTGATTTCCTTCTGGCCCCCGTTTGCCAAGTCTGTGTACTTTGGAAGTCCAAACCAAGGAGGAGAGGAGAGACATCATCCGTCATCCTCGACACCTCATTATGAAAATGGTAATCTTTGAGGCCACACCACATGGCACGGTGGCACAAGGCCGCCTGCTGCTGGCTCCGTTCTCTGAGAGAAAGCCAACTAGGGCAGTCATGGGATGCTGCTTTGGCCTCGGCAATGTGAGAGAATGTGTGTGTGCGTGATGACAGAAAGAAAAAAGGAGGAGTGTAAGAACAGGTGAACATACTATAAATCAGACTGAAGTGTGTTTTTGGCCGTTGCCTACAAACACATGCTGACAGCACTTAGGCACAGAGGCTGAAAATATCCCACATGCCTCACAGCTTCCAGAGGATTGCTTAGATCAAGTCTGATACAGCCCCTTGGGTTGAGGTTGCTTCCCAGAGATGAACGTACCCTTCAGTGTGACATCAAAGCAGCAGGATTAGGTGTCGATTAAGCTCAACATAAACAGAGAAAGAAGCTTCGCGCTGAGTTCATGGATTTTTCATAGCAATCAATATTGTTTAGAAAGTATGTCTAGGCAGTATGTCTTATTGAGATTTTTTCACTTTCTTTTAAGAGCGGCCCATGAAATATGAAACATAATTTAACTCCCCTGGGAGAAACATCATTCTGTGACTGATCCAGCAGAGAGGTGTTGACTTAAGATGCCTGGCAGGAGGCTGTCAATCATCCTGACAGGCACAGGGTCCAAGGTACTGAAAGTGAGGAGTCACATGAGCAAACATGAGTGTTTGCTGGGTTGATGAAACCTTAAACATCCATATAAAGAAGAGGCTGAAGGTACAACTCACAGTTATAAAATCACAAAGCTGAATGTACAGTATCAACTTTTGTCCTGTTTGTTCTTTCCATTAAAATAATCGGTTAATGTCCACTCCATGGATGCATAAAAAGAACTGGATACAGTGTTCGAGGCGGAACCCTTTTTATTCCTATGAGAGTTGCTCAGTGGTGCATAAAGCCAAAAAAGTTCAACTTCCACGTATAAAATCGCCCGGATCTGCGCTAGGGGTGGAACGGTACATGTATTCGTATTGAACCGAAACGATACGGGCGTCTTGGTTCAGTACATGAATTTACATGGAGAATACACGGTATAAAAATAAATAAAACTTGCGTGCAAATTAATTAATGTAATGCGGAACTACTGTTAGACACACGGTTCTTAAGGGTCACCTAATCTGTAGCCCTGCCCTTAGCTCTGAAGCTCCCGAGCTCTGCCTACATGTTGAGTCAGTCGGTCCAGTGAGTCCACACGAAGCAAACTAGTCCCTTCCATATACAACCAAACACGGACGTAGCTGTATCCCTTCTTGCCTCGACCACAAATGGCCTCCAGGCCCGCTTGCTTCGCTGTTTGCTCCGGTATTAGCTCTTAGCTCCGCTATTAGCTCCGATATTAGCTGTTAGCCCCGCCATTAGCTGTTAGCTTCGCCGTTAGCGTGTGAAGCTAACACCAAAACTCGTCAACTGCTCTGTGTAACCGAAGCTGCTCTTTTAACATCCCTGCTCTGTGCATTCACATATGAGAGCAGCGCTTATTATTATTATTATTCTCCCATATCACACTACTAGCTGATTGTCTTAGTTACAGATGGAGTCTGGAGATGATGCAGGGTACTTATTGTTTACTGTTTACATCTTACTTTATACACTTCAAGCTGTTACAGCTAGCTCAGTGGATAGCCTGAGACATGCACAATAAAAAAAATTGCCTTCTGCATTTTTGTTATGCTTTTCCCTCCATTGTACCGAACCGAACCGTGATGTCTAAACCGAGGTATGAACCGAACCGTGACTTCTGTGTACCGTTCCACCCCTAATCTGCGCTGCTTCCGCACTGTGCAAGGAAAATAGAAGAAACTTTCCAAGGGCAGTTTGCCAGAATATTCATAAGACTTCGTTCACCAAGTCTAATTTGACAGATAGCCCATACCGGATGATGAAGAGTAATAGGTACAACATTGTTGGAAATACCCTTATTTGCCTTCTAGCCCAGAGTTAGGTGAGAAGATTGATACCGCTCTCATGTTCAGCTGTTAAATATAAGGCTCTCTGAACTGCTGATCAACATGCTACAGCAGAGATAGCATTCGACACCTGACGAGTCACAGGCCGGAGCTTATTTACTATGCAAATGTCCTTTACCTTCAAGGAGTATCATGCTAAAGGTGAGGTGGACCTACAAACATGTGACTTACTTCATTATCCAACAAGTCATACAGTATGCACATGCCTTAAGTCAATATGCCTGGTTTGCTTAATCTTCTCAATAGTGTTTTTTTCTAAAATAAGCATGGTAGGTTACAATGTGTCATACTCAGCTGTTAAAGCAACACTAAGTAACTTTTCCCGCTTCGGGCCCTCTACAGGTTGGAAGCGGAATTGTCCATTACATTACATTATGCAAGTTTGCCAGATCGGGTAGCGGATCTGTAGTTCAAATGAACTGGACAATGTAATGTAATGGACAGTTCCACTTCCAACCTATAGGGGGGAAAAGTTACTTAGTGTTGCTTTAACCCAGCAGGTGTTATACACATCCAGTTCATACTGGACAAAAAAATGTTTTGTATTGTTGGGAGACGTAAGGGATAGAAGAAGCCTAACTTTTAAATTCTGGTTACCGCTTACTTTTAATTCAAATCTACTTGAAGACGAAGTCTCTTAATGCAAATAATGACCCTTGATCTGCTCTTTTTCATGTCTGCCCAATTTGCAAAGTCCAAACAAGCTGCGGTACGTCTTTAAACTTGATGAGCAAAAAATGGTTTGCTTCCATTTCTCTAAAACGTCAGGGCTAAACCAAAGGTCTCCAGTAAAGTAAAGGTCAGACTTAAATGAGCTCATGCTTCATAATGAGCTTTTTAGTAGATTTGGGTGAGTTGTGGTCTGACGGTTTCTCAGACGCTGGCTGTACTCCAGAAGAGGGAGATCACTCAGGCGTTAAAGAATGAAATAAGGGTTGCAATGCTTTTTGTGTGAAACTATCTTCATCTGCACCGCTCATGGGTGCCACATTATGTCAGAAAACTGATCAGTACAGAAACTGTCAAGGTTCCCTGTGGGGAATTGGGTTTTCAGTAATATAGCAAAAAATGATAGAATAGACAATTACAGCACGTGTGCAGGCTGTGCAAAATTACAGCAGTGTCACTGAAAGAAAAATGACAAATATAAAAATATGTAAGATATTAAATAATTAATGAGAAAATAGCATACAAATACAAGCGTTTACAGGCTATATGCATGTATGTTCTTTATGATCCATCTTCCATGTTGCCATGTTCATAATGTTCCGATCTGCATCATGAGCACTTCACTAGATCAAAATGTCATATGGAAGCACAATATGTATAAGAACTACTGTATATGTGACATATCTTCAGTCAAACTCAAAGACACACTACATCCCATTTTTTGGAAGTAAAAATGACTAAAATGACTCATTCCTTTCAACGGTCATAGAAGTATGATGATTTCCTGAAACTTCAAAGAAAAGAATAATGGCTCTGTTTGAAATGTTTACACAGTTTTCTTGGAAAAGGAGAAAACAGACAGATAAAAATGCCGTATGGGCCTTTTCACAAATGAGCATCCACAAACACTCTCTTGAATGAAGTAGCCTCAAAGGGATTTAAAGCTCCAGTGTTCTGCTGCTTTCTTTTCATTTTCTTCTATGGTACAGTGTGTTGTTGTTTGCTTAACTTGTTTTCTTTGTCTTTGATGAAATAGATCTCAGAGATGTAGTGAGCTAAAACAAAGCAGAAACCAGTGATGTGAGAAGCCTTGTTTTGCTGTCAATTGGTTACTAAGCAAAAACACGCTCTTTCAAAGAAGTCCCATTTAAAGGAAATCATGTTTTTCATGTTTAACTTGTATGTCTTTTTTTCTGATTATTTTCCCTCCCTTTAGGAATCCTGACAGCTGACATCACCTATGCCATAACTTTTATTGCAGCATTTCACCGATAGGACTTTCATCAGACATCACACAGTGTAGGGGACCAATATGAAGGCCTGATACTAGTCATATCACCTACTTGATCGCATATTAACACATCTATCTGACATGCAAAATCTAAATAAATTATCCAGTTAAATACAGCATTGGCCAGAGTTTATGACAATATGATTTTCTGGAAATAAATGAATACAAAAGTGGGGTCGTATTATATTTAAGGACTATGCATTTACATATTCACACCATCAGATATTCTTATTAAATGGAGAGAGTACCAGTGTTACACTGGCTTCTACAGAGTGTTGCATAATGTTTGTTTGTATTGTTGCTAGGCTAGCAAGTTTTTAAAGTCTGTTTATTGTGCATTTGTGTCTACACAGGATGCATTCATGCCCATTTTGGAGTGTAGGTCACCTGTATTTTGGCAGCACTCAGAGCCCAACACACAATGACAAGTGTTGTTGAATTACAGGAAAATAGACCAAAAAAGGACAAAGGGTAAATATATGCTTCTTTTTGTTTCATTTGAACAGGTAAGTGCAACAAGAATGCTATCTAGTAGAGACTGTGAAAATGTCTGAATAATTCCAAATTTAAACAACATTGCATCTCCTGGACAACACATCATACCAACCAGTTCTTTTCTGTTATAGCCCGACTGTAGTCCAGTTTAACCTAGTTTCAGACGGCCAATGTAACCTGTCCTGAAGTAAATAACTTATTGACAAGTACAAAACAAGTTGAAATAGTCTTTACTGCATGAACAGACTAGGGACTGAATATCTCACAAACAGCCAAGAAATATCACTGTCACTGAATGTCATTGTGAAGAGCTCAAAGGGACAAAAAGAAAAAATGTTAAGATCCCCTTCGAAGAGGCTGACAGGAGAGAAATAAATGTGTTCTGCTAAAGTGTTTCACTTTTACGAGAGAAAAAGCTTCAGAGATAAAGACTCTCTTCTCTTTAGACTTGTAGCTTGGCAACTTTTTACCAACTCTCATGGAAAGGTCATTTTGCTTCTTGAAAAAGTAATTTCCAAAAAACAGCTGTCCAAAAAAGGGTCTTTAAATCAGTGTCATATTTAGGCTGATACGATAATACCATCCAACTCATTTTTCACATCTTTGCTCAGCTAATTCTAGATATATCATAAAATCTCACAAGTGACTCATGTTGACCTTTCTGTGTACACAAATAAATTGTGCATTATTGTCACGCTTTCATGCTCACAAAATGATAAACCCTTCTGATATAGGTTGCCATCACAACTCCCTTTGGCCAACTATCACATTTACTCCACCATGGCCGCCTAAAGATCAGAAACAACTGTATACTCTTGTTATTTCTTTCAACCTGCGACATTTTGCACAATGCATATGTGGAATTTTAACACCTAACTCTGACCATCTAGCTGTGAAACAGAGGAATTTTGTGACAAAGACAGACTAAGAGGACATGAAGTTTAATAATAGTAAATGCTTTGCCATCTGTTCCATGTGTGACTATTGCAAATTACATTTTTTGTTGCTGTCCCATATGTTTAATGTGTAATTGTCATATCATTTGGTTTATTTTAGTTTTACAGTACGGCTCTATCTTGTGTGTGTGAATAGGATGTGTGAGTGTGTGTGGGTAGATTGTAGCTTCCTTTGTCTATTTTCACACCCAAGTCCCACACAAGTTAATTTCATTTTTTGGCTAAGAGTTAAACCTGTGACAACCTTTTTTTGGCCGTTAGGGGGCAGCAGAGACAAGCTGAAACACAACACTGACATATTATCACCTTTTAAGATAATATGGCAAATTTGCTAGCAAACAGTTGCCTATTTACACAACATAAACATACCGAGGCACGTTAGCATTCATTTTGGCCACCTGGTTAATGTAAGTAAGTTTACTCTTCTACCTTGATTCCTATAAGACCTACTGTTTTTGGATTGTCGCTATTGTATTTTATTTGTAATATTTCTTGCACCCTAACCCTTTCCCTTTTGGAAAATAGTTAAGTCAAGTTCAAGTGTTGCACATATTTGAGACAAACCCAGATTTATCATAGACCCCATATGGCCCTGCTGCTGTTAAGCTCATTTTGCAATAGCACCTGCAATAAAGCAAAGACACACAAATGGGAAGGGAGGGAGGCATATTTCTTTCATGCTTACATCTATTAAGGGCTGCCAGTTTATCGTAATGCTAATTCTCTTCAAACAGCATCCCATCATAGTAATAGCAGCTATGTCAGGCACTATTTCACCTGCAATCTCATCTCTATTTAGTGGAATTTTCTGTCCTTGAGTTGCATGACTTTTCCAAAGTGATGAATGAATCTGATGTTCTCACTGTCAGATCTTATGCCTTTTTTGGCTTTGACCCAAATAATGACTGTTTATTTTCATGCGTGTTGCAGTGAAATCTTCGGCCTTCAGCAGTGTTTTTTGGAAATCATTGCTGCGACGACACTGACACAAAAAAGTTAAATCCTTCAAAAAAGGAACTGGCTTTTCTAAGAGTGCTTTTCCCAAAATGTATTCACACTGCGTGGCTCTAAAGAATAGCCCATTTATGGAAATGAGGCAGAGCACAGTTTTTTAACTCCATCACTCCACCTAACCATGAAAGATTCTGGTCTGAGAGTGGAGCATGAATGAATTATAGTCCACTCAAAGAAAAATACTTTCAACTCAAAGTTTCTTAAGCCTTATGATTATATTTGTCTGTTTAACTGTCCGCCTGCCAGGCTGCTTACATTATTCATATCACTTCTTCAGGAACAAAGAATTCAGACATTTCACTAACAAAGTTTGTTGCCTGATGATCGTTTAGCTCACACAAGGAGACTAATTATAATTCACTCATCCTGTAAATTAACTTTCCAAATGCTTGTTAATCTGTTTTTATTGCCTGTGCTTTTCTAATAGTCTCTGTATGCTAGAAATAAAGGTGCCTTACACTCAAAGGATTTTCCTTCAGGTTTTCACAGGGGACTTCAGAAAAACTTTTTTGGTTGACTGTTGGTTGATGACTCTCATTCATTTTGTGTCTTTTAACACTGATTTATTCATGAGAGCTTCTTTGGAAAGAATCATCCTTCAGATTACATTAACAACAGCAGCTTTCTGAGCCTGCATACCTGCAGCACTTCCAATAGCTTCCCACTGATCACTGTGCTGGAAATAAAAAGCATTCTAAGGCACTTGTGAAATAAATTAATCTAATTTAAGCAACTGTGGTGTATGTACTGATACTGAGGGTGCGTTTAACAAAATACCAAAAATAGGCATTTCACTCTTCTAACCGCTTAAGCTGTGCAAGAGTGCCAGAGTACTAAACCAAGTAGACCGTGAAGGGGGCATCCTGAGCTCTTGGACCTGAGTGAGCCACTTTGCCACGTTTACTTTGTCCCTGAAATTCACTGGTACTTTCACCAGTACTGTTTTAAACAACACATAGTCCTTCAGCATTAGGTGTCTTGAAAAGTCAACTCTCAATCCTTCAAGTCTTATGTTCTAAATAATTTTCACTTATTTGCGGGAAGTCAGATGAAAAGATTGATACCACCCTCATGTCTGTACAATACATATAAAGCTAGAGCATGTGTAGGCAATGAGCTTAGTTCAGCATGCATACTTAAAGTGCTTGTCACTTCCTGTACACTAAACCGCCACAACTTTTCAAGTCGTTTTTACTACATTGTTGAGATAACTTGTGAATTAGTGAGCTTTAGAGGTGCTGGTGGGCAGAAACAGCCATGCTACATGTTTCCCCCTGCTTCCAGTCTTTATGCTAAGCTAAAAGCCTGTTCATCAATTCATATTTAACATATAGATATGAGAGTGGTATCAACCATTTCATCTAACTCAGCAAGAAAGCGAATAAGCGTGTTTCCCAAAATGTCAACCTATTCCTTTAAGGGTTTGTAGGTACGCCTACTACCTCCAGCTTTATTTCTTTTTGGACCAACCAACAACCAAAACTTGAACTTGAAAGAACTGTCAATGGGCGCCGTCTGGGCTGGCAGCTCATGGGGAGCTCTGAGCCAGGGCTAGCTGTTGTTGCTGACCAGAGGTAAGCCCACACACATCCACTGCCAGCCAGCTTTCTCTTTAAAAAAAGCACACTTTATGTTAGGGAATGAACTTACCCTAGACACGCTCAGAGCCGAACTGTGTCATTCTAGTGACAGTAAAAAATAGAAACTTCTTTTGTTCAGAGTCAAAGCTCATTATTATCAGACTTCCTATGTACCCCAAAGTTATGACTGCATTACTTCAGTGATAAAATATCTCTAACGTCTTCTCTGCTGCATTACTGCTATTAAAGACAAGACATGAGCCATCTGACAGCGGCAGAAAAGGGTCATTTTTTTGTAGTTTAAGACCAATCGCCCCCCCCCCCCCGAGGCCAAAGAGCTCTGTGATTAATTTGGAGTCCAATTCATTTCATCACTGGAAGAAAATTCAAATGACTTTTAAGATTAATGGGTAATTTTACCACCAGCAGTCATCTGGAGACGTCACAGTTGTAGAGAGGGAGTAAACGCACACACACTCATATTTAAACTCACACTGTACTGAACATTTTCAACCACAGAAACAGCAGCGAGGCACAAGAGCTACATGACTCAAGACATCGAAGGGAGCTTTGTTTTTCACATGCAGTCTGGGGCTTTGTTGATCTTGTCTCTCCACAACAAATAATTCCCTCTGCTCGCTGCTCTTCAGTCCCTGATTCTAATCAATGTGTTTGGGTGATGTGGGTCTTTGCACTCTCTTATCTCTTGGTCCTCTCCAGGTAATCAGGAAGCCGACAGCCTCGGTTGCCCCGGGCACCACACTTCTCCTGCATGCCGACACGCTGTGAGGGAAGAGCGCATTGATTTGAAATGGCGAATGCTATTTACAAAATTGGCTGACTTACGACAAATGCTGGTTGAAGAATGGGATGCCATCCCACAGCAGTGTGTGACCAGGCTGCTGACCAGCATGAGGAGGAGGTGCCAGGCTGTTGTGGCTGTGTATGGTTCTTCCACACGCTACTGAGGCTCCTGTTTGTGAAATGAATAAATTGTTAAATGTCTTGTTTCTTCAAACTTCAATCATCCAATCCACCAAACACCAAACGAGTCAATGGCAGAATAAGCTGTTTGGCATTGGCAGAGAAGATTTGGCAAATTTTTCATGGGCGCAACCCACATACTCAGCGCTGCTGTTCATCCAACAAATGTATGTTCCTTACAAATGGGGCACCCTTTGAAAGGGAATTAAACAGGCTTTCCAACGGTATAAGATTTATTGCCAAAAAGCATTGTTACCACAGAGAAATAATCTACCAGACACAAATTTCCTTACTTTTTGTGCTAAGTTTATATATATATATATATATATATATATATGAGATATCAACCTGTAAAATAGCTACACAGGTCACCCATTATTAAATGTGTTACACCAGTCTAGATCTTATTTTTACTCTACGGTCTGGACCCAAGTTTTTATTCTGAGCCTGTAACATATGCAAATATGAAACAACTTGTAACACATAACCAAATGTTAAGAATTAAGCATTATGAGTATAAGCAACAAGTTGTTTCCACAGGATGAAAGTTACATTTGTTAAAAAATTCTGAACACACATTGGATTAGTGGGATTTTTAACAACATCCTGCATGCTGAAAATTTAATTAAATGTCACACTGCAAAATCAGCAGCAGAACAAATGGAAGTACCCGCTGTCATTTCCGTCTGCCAGGCGATCTAACGCCCTGTGACTGACTTTTATAATGCGTTTCTCTTCCTAGAGTGTCCTGATTGTTGTAAAGCCGGACAACTTTTAACGCTAAGATTTGCTTTCCTCGAGTAGGAGCAAAATGATAGTATCAGCTTTATTTAGACAAAAAATGTAAAGGGCTTAATTATTTGTCCACAGCAGTATCAAGTGTGCAGAATGCCACCCTGAACTATAGATCAGACTAATTAACAGCCACATGTGTGTTACTATCCTCCACTGTGGACCGTGCTGCCAGTGAAATTAAAGCATGCTTGTCGTGTTGTCTCTAAGGCTCTAAAAGATTGATAGCAAAGAAGAAGGCTCACTTATTAACGGTAAGTGTGCATTGAAGGAAAACTTTCCTGTGATAATTCAGTGCCATTACGCACTTAAAGCTCAGTTATATGATATATTGTTACGAATGATTCATGCAGTGAAATGCTTTAAATAAAAGGACAGGGCAGCCAGGAGCGTCTCATCAAGCCATCTGGCAATTGTGACTTTTTACAGATTCTTATAGACAGAAAAAAAAGATGAGTTTACACGTATGTCCCTGCATTGCTCCCATCGCAAAGTGTCAGTTTACTTCATGGAGATTCAGATAGAGCAGTCTGTGCCAACAATCGAAAAAAAAATATTTACAGCTTGCCAGATTTCATGAGTGTCTTCTAGTCTTCTCCAATAACTGCTGTGAAATGAAAAACATCCAGCAATTCATACTGTACATCCAGACTGAGGACTGTGTCCTCTGGGAATTAATACCAGCCTACAGTTTCCATAATTGAACCCTTGTCCTCGGCTCCACATCCGAGCCACCACCTGTGAACCAACGCTGAAGAAACCGTCACCTTCAGTGTGTTTCTCATCAACATGTCCTCCACCTCCTACAAAACTACTGATACCTGCATTACAACAAACAGAGACAGCAGTAGCCCAAGGCTAATGCATCACAATGTGTCAACACATGTGATCACTTTGCATTGATTTTTCTGGAGCAACTAAAATCATGATTTAAGAGAAATTTAAAATACTAATACTTGTCAATATTACCCAATGAGTTCTACTTATCTATTTCCATTGAATATAGGTTGCAGGGGTTGTAACCAGGACTTAAACATGAAATTATGGAAGCAAAGTAAAACCATTTAATGTTATAAACTCAGCCGTATTTAAATGTTTCCATTTAGTATTCAGTAGGGGTTTCAATTTCAGTTAGGAAAGCTGATTACTAATGTTGGGCTCCTTTTTGCTTCCAAACAGTTTCTCCCTGTAACAAAACACACCAAAAACTATGTCTGCAGACTCATATTATAGCATTAAAATGTAATGCTGTTCTAGATCGAAAACACAATGGCTCCAGGAGCTCGGTCGACAGAGTGCACAACACAGATGGGAGGTGACATGCGTGTCCAGAGGGCCAATGTAGGACTGCAGAGCTACTGGACTTCAGTAGTGCTGTGTGTGAAGGATTGTGTAGCACCTTGCTTCTGAACTTTCCTCAGACAAATGGGATCATGTAAACACATTCTTCTCCTCCACTGTGATGTCAAACTGCCTAACTCCTCAAAGCTGCATTTAAGGTATCCCCGGCTATTCTCCCTCAGGTAGTCGCACCAACAAATGCACCCAGCCAGGATTTTTTGTCACCCTCTCCAAATTGCTGCTGCAGCGGGGCATTTGATGCAGACCAGCCCAGGCGTCGGATGGATGGTGTGTCGGCTGTGTGTCGATGGTAGCCGGGGTGTCGAGTCACTGAAGCGTTTTAGTCGAGTTAGATAATAGATCAACTCTGACTAGACAGGAAATTGGGCAGCAAGAGGACGAGATGTGGGAGGGATGCTGGCATCTCCAATTCATTTAGAGTGTGTGACAAGAACATAGACTGGGCTTTTTGGTGTTGGTTGGTGGTGGGCTGTACATATACGAGAATGCTTTCTGGAGAAAAATACATTGAATAACAAAATTCATCGTTCAACTCCAATCATTTGTTTTAAACAATATTAAAGTGTTTTAGGATGGATTCCTTGCATGTCCAAATGGCATCAGTGGACATGGGCATGCCCAGAAAGCCTCATGAACAAAGTGCATTTTCACACTAGAGAATCATTTAGGAATTTCTTGATATAACAAGATCTCATAGTTCAAGAAGTCTCTCTCTCTCTTTTTCTAGCTTCTGTACAGATGTCTGAGTCTGCACAGATAGGAAAAGGGCCCATGAGATGGTGAAATGTCAGGTCAGTTGACATGTGGTTCGGCGAATAAAAAGGGAACAATGAGTGGGAGATGTGTGAGCTCTGCTGTGGAAAACTGCATGAAATGCCACAGAGAGGAAATTGCAGTAAATCCACTTTGACAGCCAGTCTTGCCTCTGGAATCATTTAGAAATTGAAAGCATGTTGATCTGCAGTAAAGATCAACATCCCAGATTGAGAATGAGGAAATTAAATGTTTTTTACAATAATATTTTAGTAAATGTATTTGCCTGTCCCATCTCATCTCATCTCTCTCTCTCTCTCTCTCTCTCTCTCTCTCTCTCTCTCTCTCTCTCTCTAGTAGATCATGTCGACATGCAGTCTTCTGTAGATATTTCATTTTGTGCAGTGAGGTACATCATCCTGTACTTGTATCCTTTTTATTTTCATGCATTGTTTGATTTTACATTCTCACATTCACCATTGGGATCTTTGGGTACTATGTATGCATTTATTGTCACACTTAATTCAGCCTCCTAAATGCTATATTTTCTTCTAAAGGCCATCTATACATTTAAACTTAAACTCTACTAATTCAAAATATTACCATCAATCTATTTGAATTCATTTTTTTTCTTATATGGCTCTAAAGAGGGGGAAATCCCTGTAGCCTGCATCAGTGCACACTCTTGGATCTAAACTGGTCCTATGGTGCCACCTTGTGGCTACATTAGGGTATTGGCAAGTTCTTCTCTCCATTTGGGAGGATGGCAATGCACTTATCAGAGATCCTAAATTAGTAATAATGATAAAAGTAATATCATTTATTTATATTGCACTTTTCAAAGACAACACTGATGTTGTTTGCCCGATTCCCAATGAAAGGCTATTTGCGCAAATTCTCTACTACCTTCTGTCTCCAGCCTTGCCCGGGGGACCAACAACAGCTGGTGAGCAGACCTCAGACTATGAGTAGGGGTGTGTGGAGTAAGATAGTACAGGATGGGGCAAGGTCTATCAGTGCTGTAAAGACATGCAGTTACCTCAGGTAACCAGTGCAGAGAGCCCAGAATGGGGGAAATGTGGTAAATCCAGATCTTGCGAGACCCCTATCGGGCGTATTTTGCCTGTTTTTAATTTTCTATGAGTAGCTATCTTGCACTCAGAATGATCTGTTATTTGACCGTGCTTAATGCGGTTGAATGATGAGATTATTTTTCCTTTCTTTACCTCAAAAATGTTCACCAGTCACTGCCATGACTTGATCATCCAGGACATGTATTTGCCTTTAGAAAGATGTACTACCGTGTATAATAATTCACACATGGCCTTGTGCCTGTGAATGTCAACGTACACACTAGTGGAACAACATCACACCACAGAGCCCTTACTGTACACTATGTCCAAACCAGCAATACATTATTTTGCAGCACTTTGCATCCTGAGCATACAACATTATTATCAGTTCTAAATATGCAACCTCCTTCCTCAGTATAGCCTGACTAGAATTAACCAGAAAAGAGACATACCTAATTCAGACAATTAAACCAAAAATTACTGACAATTAATAAAGGGACCAATGACATCACGGAGGGTGCAACAAGCAATATTCAACTAACGAATACACTAAGAGAGCGTTCACACTGGTACAATCCTGGCACATTTCAAAGTGGGATTAAAATTATTTGACATGTATTTAGATAATCAGCTTCACACGTTTTCATCATACAAGCATGGTAAAAATATTGACAGAAACCTTATATTTTACACTGTCCAGTGTGTCCACTGCCAAATAGTATGTGATTTGTAAAATTACTTGAATAAGATACAATTTTCACATTACTCAAAACAGGTAACATTCCACAGGGAGAGCGAAAACCCGCCACAATCAGACACTTTAAAGGAGATTTCACACACCGCGTGGAGCACACGCAGAGACACACACACACACACACACACACACACCCAGTTGTTGTACTCACGTGTCTGATTGTCATGCTGTGAGTCTTGTGCCCCGCGAAGTCCTCCACAATCTGCTGTTAAACTTCTCTGCTCGTTCATTCTCAGTCCCCTCAGCCTCGCTGTCCCAATGTGTTCCTAAAAGTCCAACACTTTGAGCTGATAGAGGCTCTGAAGTCTCAAACAGCAACAAGTCCTCCCACTCCTCACTGAAGGTAAAAGTTCCTCAGACCTGTCATTGGTCCAAGCAAATAAATCCCAGAGGGGTATTTCAGAAAAAAGGTTCAAACGTGAACTCTGTTTTGACTAACTCTGAACTGTCAAACTTGCAGTTTTAGAAAAAGGTGATAAGAATTAGGTCAATCAACTCTGAGTTATGTTAACTCTGAGTGAAGGGCGTGCACGAGCGTATCAAAAGCCCTCATCATGGCAGAAAATTGCTGACTGAGTCAATGTGTGAGTATTAATTTAAAAAAGAAATGAACTTCTATCCAGTATTCCAGTTATTCAACATTTGTGTGTATGCACTTGTCTTTATATTTATTCAGGTAAAACCCAATAGGCACAAAAGGCACTTGGCAGCAACTGAAGATAACATTTTAAAATATACATCACACAGAGGGTATACTTTTATTTCAAGCCATTGTGATGTTGTTTAGCTTACCCTATAGTAGTGGAATTTTTTTCAAGCAAACAGAGTCACTTTTTCAGCCATCCCAAAACTGCCTGTATTTAATATTGTCTTTAGTAACATTAAGTACATGCAAGTCTCACAAATTCAACCTCCGTTATAGCCAATAGAAAAAAAGGCGGAAGCCCGAAAAACAGCAGGAACCACCACCACTAAACAGAGGCTGAAGAGATGGTCCTCAGTCAAAACTATTCTATCTGTATAATATCTCTGGAGGAAGCTCACCTTCTGACCCAACCACCCTCTTATATTGTCAGCTGCCACAAGGGGAAGAGAGGCGGAGGTTTACACCTTACATTTAACATTCTAACTAATGGTGTACCATGAAAACCTTAATTCTTTAACAGAGCAATGCTGGGTGGGGATCACAAGGAAGAGGGGCCATCCACTTCCACAGACCAACTTGGCTCTGAGTGGCTCTTAAAATGAAATTGAAAAGGCCTGGCATTGTGAAATTCTCCCTGTTAAACAGCTGTACACAGTGTAAGATTTTAAAAAGCTGATCTAGAAATGGACCACATAACGTTGAAGTTAAAAAAGAAGACAGAATTCGAAATATAATTGTTTAGTTAAGGGTTGGTGAGGTGGATGATTTTACTTGTTTCAACAACATGAAGAACAACATGAATATTAACTGTACTGCATTTGAACTTGTAGGAAATAAAAAAAGATCTCATAAAATTAAAGGCATATTGTTTTTTGTTTTTTTACACATTGGGAGGTAAATACTTAGAACACATTGGGTTAGAAGGTGAAGAAACTCAGGTTTAGTTGAAGAAAATCTGCAAGGAGCAGGAGTATGTTGCCATAGTAACTGACTCAGAAATCGTCAACTCTGAGTCAACTAGCTCTGAGAGTTTTCACTAGATAAACCTGCTTTCTGAAATGGGGCCCTGGTCTTATTTTTCGTAAATATTGTTCTTTATCCAAAGTATATTCTGTATTTCAACTTATTAATATAACGTACTATAATAATATATATAATAATATAACATAATATAACGTTCGGGAGGCGATGTTGAAAACCACGGTTGAAAAGCTAGCAAGATGTGAATGTTAGCATCTCCACGGGGCTCCAACTAACACACACACACACAGTCTGAAAACAACCCCCCCCCTCCACCCAAAAAAACTAAAACAAAAAAAACGTACCTCTCCTGTTCAACAGAAAGACGGCTTCACTTTTGTATGCTTTTTAACACCCAGCTGTCTCCATAGCTGAAAAGCTACCAATGTTTACTCCAGCTTGTCCTCTAACTGTATCTGCAGCCTTTTAGTCACCGTTTTTTTTCAGCTTTTCTTTGCATTTTTAGAAAGGCGGGAGGTGGCAACATTTGCTGAGTTTTCACCTCCATTCTCCGGTAAACTTGCAGTAAGTACACTGTACACAGCGTGGGAACATAGACAGCGCGTGGGAAGAGTACACGCAGCAGGACAAGGAGGAATGTCATTGGTTCTCTCCAAGCGGACCGCGAGGCAGTGATTGGTGGGCGTTTTTACAGGATTACAGCAGCTATAGATGACGGACTTTTTTTGCTTCTTTTTCAGCTCCGATTAGTTCAGTGTGCACCAAGTAGTAGGCACCGTGTCAACATTTCTTACAGAATATTCTAGTTATGTATTGCTGTCTGGGTGTAAATACTATTTCAAAGTCAAACAATATATAAACAATTGCTTATTGGAAATGTGCCTAGGCCTATATCTATGGTTTTAATACAGACAGAGATTCGATCCGCAACTGGAGCTAAAACTCTTATGTGGACAGAGATTGTTTTTGTTGTAAAATGCAGCTTAAAAATGAAAACTAATGTATGTTAATTGAACATATATTTGGAGAATCATTATAACTTCATCAGACTGAAGATGCCTACAAGTGAGAAATCATACTCTATAAGACTAAATGATGTTTTACACTTGATGTCACACTAAGGATGAGTAAAATCTCCTGTGTGGAGGAAATACAATCACCTGACTGATGTTCAGGTTGAGGGGTGACAGCAGGGCATGCAGAACTGTTCACAAAATCTGCTCCACGAGGACATGAATTGTGTTCTGAACTCTGGGACACGATCCTATACTACCCTCTGTTGGTGAACTGCAGATGCTTTATTATCTGTAGAGCCTCAAAGTGTTCAATAATAAGTAAATACATACTTTATTATAAATATATTAATAAATAATCACATAAATGAATTGTTTAAAATATGATAATGACACAATTAAAACTTTACCACAATTAAACAATTAAAAAAGTTTTTTAAACTTCACTCATGATGATGAAATGTAATTTCATCGTTCCTATTTCCATTCTAAGAGGTTTCTTAGATTTCAAAATGCCCTTTTTTAAAAGTCTGTTTGCATTTCATAATAGCAATTTCCCAGTAACATTTTTATTTCATAAAGTCACTTTAACAGTAATGTGGTCCTTTGAGCCAATCATATGTCCCCTGCCTCTGTGTTTATCTACTGCAGCAGTAAGTTGGTTGAATCAGAATGACTTTGATTGTTGTTGCTCTAGCTAACTGGCTAATGTTGGTAGCAGATGTTGAGCTTGCTAGCTTAAGAGAGGCAGGGAGCATGTGATTGGCTGAAAGGTGAGAGGGCGGTGACAACACCACTTTCATGAAAAGTGGCATTATGAAATAAAATGATATAAGGTGACATTATGAGATAAGTCTCATTGGGACAAATGCCATAATAAAAAAAGCAGACTTTTGAACAGGGGCATTTTGAATAACATTTATTTAATATAATTAAATAAAAATCATATTATCATAACAAAAATATAAAAATGAATGATGAAATTATGAGTTGAGTTTTATTATAACCTCCTCAATTATTTTACAAGTTGTTAGATCATTTATATATTTGATGCAATTATTTATTTCATAATGTCTTTTTTATTTATTTAATATTGGACACTTTGGGGTTCCGATACTGTCGACGTCAAAGACACTCATTGTCAAAAAAGCACAAACACCAGTAATGTTTAACATAATTTATATTTATTTTCTTTTGAACAAAATGTTAATAAATGTATCTGTTTTACGTCCAAAAAAGATCATGACTCGTGGGACGCAGTTTATAAATAATTTCATCCAAGTCTTTTGTAGAAAAAAAAGAAAGTAAATTAGCAAACTAAAGCATCTCTAGTATGACAATATGACAACTTTATCATAATTTTTTCTCTATATTTGAACCCTTTTTCTCATTTCAAGCTTCATTTTTTTTGTATATTTTTCTCAAGACCTCTTTATCTCATCTTTTTAACATCCAACTTATTCCTACTCATCAACTCACACCACTGCTTTAGACAACAGAAAAATGCGGCAAAAATCTCAAAAAACATACAAAAACCAAGGAGGCGAACAGAAAACACAGTGAGGTTTCAACAGTCAGGGTTGGCAGGGTAGGTCTGGGAAGTGGGGGGGGGGGGAGGGGGGGGGCCATTTTGGGATCCCACATCCTCAGGACATATTTACAACACAAAGGGCAGGGGGGGAGGGGAGGGTAGGTGGGTGTTAGTTTGGCGTGGGGTTCATCTGCATAGATCCACAGGACTCAGATCGTGAACAGCTAGAGATCGAAGGGACGAAGCACAAAGTGTGGGCCTGTTACATCCGCTGCTGTCTTCAAGGGAATGTAGTTCTCGTCATCACAGTTTGTCAAGTAAAACAAACCAATGAAACAACACGTCACAGGAGAATATCAAGTGAAAGGGGATCAGAGAGTAAACTGGGGGATGGGGGGGGCTTAAGTCTATAAAAATCCAGAGGCAAGTGTAGACTTGACTTCCACAGGACATCCCACTCTGATGTGTGCGCATGTGTGTGTGTGTGTGTGTGTGTGTGTGTGTGTGTATACGTGTGTGTGTGTGTGTGTGTGTGTGTGTGTGTGTGTGTGTGTGTGTGTGTGTGTGAAGAGCAAACCGATGGTTGTTGAGTGATGTGAGGTGAGGTAAGGTCAAGCTGTTAATGGGGATCATTAGAGGCTACCAGGATGGAGGACAAAAAAAACTGCTTCATTAAAGAGATTTAGCATCCTTAGCTTTCATTTTTGGTGTATTGCTCGCGGTATCAGATTTTAATATTGGGTAAATCTCTTTTTTTCTGTCCAATCTCTCAGTGCATTCCTAGCTAAAAATGAGGAGTTTAAAGTACTCTTAATCCCTGCGTGACCTGTCCTTGTGTCAATGTGCACTTTACCGGCAGCAGCTATGCAAAAACAGAAAAAAATCGGATGGATCAGCCCTTGAAAACTCCTCACACTCCTCGCACACTGACACTGACACAGCCCTTTGCTAGCCTGTGCGAGATAGCTGTTGATCAGCTCGTCTAAGGGTATTTAAGAGTCGACGGACTGGCTGATTGATTGATTGGCTGGCTGGTCACTTGCACCTACTCTACGATACAGAAAAGCTGAGGCGACAGTAGTGAAGATGCCACAAAGTAGGACACTAACAGCCACTGTTTTTAAATTTTCTATATTGCTCCATTGCCAGTTTCTGCCTCACTGGGCGTACGCAGCAGAGAGGCACTCAAAGATCTGGGGCCTCATTTATCAAACCGAGCGTAGAACAAGTTCGAAACGTGTGCGTAGGAACTGTTTATAAAAAGAAAACTGAAAAAGAAAGAAATCAGCGGGCAACAGATTTGTGTACATAAGTCTGTGTTCCTGCATTGTTGGTGGTCTTATCTGGGAACTCGTCGTTACAAGCGAACGCATGACTGTAAGTAATGTGGTTTGCACAATTCATCAATATCTTCTTACCATCCAAACATAATGTGTTGGGTTGACAGAATATTGTGCCTACGCTTGTGACGATTGACTATGAACAACTGAAGAGACGATTGCCGATTGTTTTTCCCTGCCGATATTAAGGAACTACATTATATACATATAGAAACTAAACTCTAAAATCTGCTCCCTACTGTGCATTCATAGGAGATTCTTCTAGTGGAGTGAGCCAAGCGTGACCCTGGCTCTTTTCCCCGCTTTGCCATCTTTGTGTGCCGGATATATTTACTGTAATTTGTTACTGACTTTGTCTCAACAAAGTTGGTGAGGGAGGTGGTGATGGAGGCTCACGCTCCCGTAGCTACGTCAACTTTTGAGTGATCCAATCACATCTGTAGGAATTGATTTTAACCCCTCTCTGTGTGCAACCCCTTGTAACTAATCTAAACCTGAAACTAAAGATGCTCTAACTTCCGTTTTACTGTGACTTTAATGTAATTCCACTCCACAAGGTTTGGTGTTTCCAAATAAAAACAGAAAAGCACAAGAAAAAACTGATGAGTCGGATTCTGTGTGTAGAAACGAGCGTACACGCGGTTGATAAATGAGGCCTCTGGTGTTTTGGCATCATGCAACTGTTCTCTAGTGTCCCTGGGTTGTCCCTGCAGTCTCGTGTACGACTACTCTAAATACTCTCTGCGGCGTTGAGACGAGTCACTGGGCCGCCTGTCTGCAACACCGACACTACCGTATGAGGTAAACCGAACACTTAAGAAACCAGAGAACACCAGTTCCTGTCCAGGAGCACTGCACGGTGGTGACTAAGCTCAGCATTAACTCCTGCCATCATCAGCTGAACTGCCACCACCTGCCACTTTATCACTCCTAACTTGCTCAATGGCCCAACAAGTTAGAAGAGAAAGCGAGCCCGCCTTAGAGCACTTAAGGTCCTAAAACGTGTAGGCATGAACCGTCGTAAGGGGTTAAGAAAAGGTCTAGTGGGACAAAATACAAGTTGAACAGTAGAATATAGAAGAATCACATACATTTTGTTTTCAGGGAAACAAGACCCACATGAATGATGGATGAGCTGGTCCTGACAGGCCCTCGAGCAACATCACATACAAGGTAATAAGAAGATGCCTCTAAGGTAATAGAGAGTAGGAAGTGGAACACAGTTGATATGTCAAAACATTCTGGCACCTGAAAGAAATGCAGCAAAAATCTAAAGGTAATGATGAGGGAGAGCGCACACTTCGTCATCAATGTCCGTTTTTCCTCTGACGTGCCATCCATACACGCCGAAAACGCAAGGAAGGGAGGAAGGGAGGAAGGGAGGGAGGGAGGGAGGGAGGAAGGGAGGGAGGGAGAGGAGGGACAATATGCTAGAAAACATTTGGATGGATTAGAAACAATGAGCAGGTTTCAAGTGGCAAGAGGTCAGTTCTTTACGGGGTCGGTTCTCAAAGATCTCCGTTCGGCCGATGTCCAATCCCAGCACCCTCAGCTCCAGTTAAAACCCTCCCACTTCCTGTGGTTGATGGTTCATCAGCGGGCAGATTGTAGAGGCATCTCCAGCATGTCTCGCCAGATGTGTCCCTGGCAGCCATGACATTGTAAAAGCCATAATCCTCTCGAAGCGACATCACACTTTTCAAGCACCAAATTCAACCCCAAAGTTCACTCCTCATTAGAAGCACTCTCCTCTGGCGAGAAAATGGCAGCCACGCCCACCAACGTAGAATTATGGGAGGCTGAAATGATGATGACAGTGTGTAGGAGGACGAGTGCCAGCAGGCAGATCTTCAGTCGCCCGCTGCACAGTCTCGGGGTGGCAGCGGAGGTGACCGAGGCCCCCTCGGGCTGGCAGGAAGAAGCAGTCCTTTTTAGTGTCCCGCCTGAAGGGTTGTCCATTTTGGAGTCCCATCGGACGTCGCAGCACTCCGCCTCACTGTCTGATAGATGATCTGCCAAGATCCCTGAGAAAGAATTGATACAGGAGAATTTTAAATAACCAGAGTAAAGGGGATTTGGTTCGCTGAGGAAAAAAAGAATTTCTGAGCAAAGTTGACAAACTTATATCGTCTCATGATATGTATATAGCATATAGGACTTGTTATTTTAGGTCCAGTAAAAGGCCATTCTAAGCCTGGTAAATAACCAAGCTGATACAGTACAGATATAATCTCATACAGCCTGTCTTCAGGAGAAATGTTAGGATTGAATAGAAGTAGGGCATCTGATGAAGCCTGAAAAACTGCTCCAGTTCAGTTAAAAACAGCATCTGTTAAGGCAACAATCTAATTTGCATTGAATCGTTTTATTGCAGCGCAGCGATGGTTTTCTCATCAACTTCCTTCTGGACATCCTCCAGGACACAGCGCCACAGGGCTGTGTCCTCGGCCCCCTCCTGTGTTCCCTCTACATCTACGACTGCACGCCAACGCAGCCTTCAAAACACCGGCGTGAAGTTTGCGGCTGACACAGCAGCGGTGGAGCCGATCTCCCGCGGCGACGAGACTGTCAATAGGGAGGAGGTGAACGCCATGGAACAGTGGTGTCAGGAAAGGGCACAGCGGTGGAAATAGTTGACACATCCAAATACCTGGGGGTAAATATCTACAAGGACCTGACATGGGCCAACCATACTGCAACTGTCATTGCTGTCAAAAAAGGCCCAACAGCATCTGTCCTGTGCCATATTCAGTCTGTTTGCAATAGTCACTGTTTTGTAAATAGGCCTATTTTTATTTATTCTTATATTCTGTTATCATATTCTTTTTTATACTGTTTTATGTATTTTTTGATGTACTGTTTATCCTTCATTGCCTCTTAGACTTGTCAATTACTTATATTATATTTTAATATGTACCTAACATTTTCTACGTACTGTTTTTCTTTTATCCAAGCATAAGCTTTTCACACATAACCGGTGTGACAATTAACATCTTGACTCTTAAATCAAATTTGCTGAGGGCAAACTTCGCTTAGTTCTCACCCAACTATAGCACAGGGAGTGGAAGGATGAGGAGAGCAGATTTAGGACTGGCTGACCTGATGTGAAAAAAGCTTATTTCCAGACTAAAAAACAACATCAGGGATTTAGAAAAAATGGCCCTAACTCTTGATTTAAGGACATTAAAGGTTGCCAAAATGGTAGACTAAATATGTCTTTGGCTAAACATCTCCCTGCCTCCCCTGTTGGTTTTTTTGCACCTGTGAGGGAGAAACGTACACTTGTATCATTCTTATTAGGAACTGTATAAACATTATTGGGGTAGGAAGGGGGGGGGGGAGAGAGATTTTAAGTTTTACTTTTTTTAAAAGCAAGACTCTGCCCAATATTTCCTGTTCTCCCTTGCCTTCAAAAGAAAACCTGCAACCATCTTATCTCAAAATATAGTATTGATTTGGTACAACTCTTTTAGCCATTACTAACTCAATTTGAGATAATGTAATCTAACATAAACCTTAATCTATTAGTGGAATAATCATTTTCACCATCGCCGCCCAATACGCACATTAGAAGTGGAATTAGAAATTTCAAATTCATGGCAAACACAAAATAATGAATATTCCAGCTATACTATTTTATAATTAAGAAATAAATAAAAGATACAGAAAAGGCTTGCAGATAAATAAAAGGATAAACTGGAATTATAATATAGGCCAACTTTATATGATGTGCTTCAGGGTTTTTAAACATTTTGCTAAAGTGAAGGAGGAAACGACATTAAAATTTTTTTTCTTTTTTTAAAGATCACTTTTTGGCTATTTTTAGGCCTTTATTGACAGGACAGCTGAAGAAATGAAGGGGGAGAGAGGGGGATGACATGCAGCAAAGGGCCGCAGGTTGGAGTCAAACCCCGGCCAACTGCTTTGAGGAGTAAACCTCTATATATGGGCGCCCGCTCTACCAACTGAGCTATCCGGGCACCCAAAATGACTTTAACATTTAATCTGTAATAGCTGTAACTCATTATCATTCATATTCTGTGTTTCTTATAGCTGACATATTGGTCATATCAGTAGGGGTGGGAAAAACGGAGACATTTTCATATCGGTTTTTATCGCGATATTTTCATGGATGCCAAGTATCGATATTTTATTATATATGTGTTGGTCAGTTTGTCTGCTTGACCATCCCATTTTGCCAAAAATAAAATGAAAGTGAGATGAAGAAAAAGAGATGACAAAGTTCTCCTTTTCTCCTAGATTTGAAGTTGGAAAAATGGTAATAAATTGCAATATATTGCAGAATATTGCAATATGTTTAAAATCGCAATAATATTGTATGGTGACATAAGTATCATAATAATATATTGTCGTGGGGCCTCTGGTGATTCCCACCTCTACCTATCAGCTAGTTGACTGGGAAAAAGACTGCGTATGATAAAATGACCCACTGTGCATTATATTTGATCAATTTTTTTAATTATTATTAATCTTGCGAGGGTGAGTAAAAATAAAAAGACACTCTCCTGGAGAGGGTCTTTCCTGTCAGAACATCCTCCATTCCAAAAGCACCTCCCCCTTTTATAATTACCCTTCCCCCACTAATCATTGGTCTACAGTCCCTTAGGTTCATAAAATGTTGTTGAGCCAACATCATTTCCAGCTCAGGTCCAGCCAGTATCCACCTGGGCAGAGGTCTGATCACCAGTGTGGCTGTGTTGATGCTGCTGTTATGGTGATTAGATTCCAGATAACTTGTTTTCTTGGCACGCAGACAGCGTCTAGTCCTCTGAGGCAGAGTCCTTGGTGATTACTACTGTTAAAACTGCAGTAAATATTGAGAGACGGGCCAAATTCAATTCATCAACTCGTTAAAACGTCCTTATCTGAGCTTGGCTGTGCTCAAACACACCACTAGATGTCATCAGAAAGCCTTTAGAAACCCCTTCCACCTGTTTTCCTGGAGGAATACCATCCAGTAAATATGGAGTCACACATTGTGCATGAATTACTACTGTGCATGCCTTTATAAAAACGCTATTCACTGACATAAATTACATGAGGATTAGGTTTTCTCCAAGGCAGTAGAGAATGCAAGGCCATGCAAACACCCACACATGTAAACATATCCACACGTATCTGCTGCTGCTGCTGCTGCTGCTGCTGCTGCTGTAAACAGGAAGTAACACCGGACAGTGAGTCTGTATTAACCTGTGCAGATGAAGCTGGGGCTGCCGCCGTGGATCAGGTCGTCGTTATCGGGCAGGATGAACGGACAGCTCTGCTGGACTTCCAGGCAGTACTGGTGGCACGGTACCTTCCTCTGACAGGACAGCTGGGTGGTGGGGAAATACTGAGCGCACAGCCAGGGCTTATACGCCGTCTGAGGAGGAAGAAGAGGAGAGGACATTAATAGATGCTGGTTCATGATCCACTTGAGGACTGGTGAAAGTAGTTTGGCTCTGCTGGGTCTTATGCTTTGTTGAGTTTAAAATGTTAAAACAATGCTGATCTATGATATCAATGTATTTTTATCATGTAATCATGTATGTATTCTCTTTGAAAGTTATAAGGGGTGACAGTTCTTTTGTTTGAGTGGCAGGGAGAGGCTTTTTTTGTTGTTTTGGAGCCATTCCCCCACTGTGATGCTGTCTAGATTAGACCGGGGATATTTGTTTCTGTAAGCTTCAAAGGAATGGACATCCATATGTTACACCCTTTCATCTATGTCAGAGAGTAACATCAAACATGCATTATGTTAGAAGTATGCCCTCCTTATTTGGGCGACGAAGAAAACCAATGAGATGAATACAACTGTAAAGTTGTAAAGCTGTAAAAACCACTGAGCATCACAATCACTTCCAAAATGGATACCAAGGCACTTCATGCATTAATGAAAGCTCAGGAGATATTAGCCAAGGCAAGTCTGTTAGCAGAGCCTCTGGAATATTGAATCAATCTTGCTGCAGAGCAGTAGCTAAATACCGTGTATTGATTTGCTCATTTATGGGCTATGGATTATGAGAGGCTGCTGCAGCAGGTAGTAGATGTAGAACGTTTTACAATAACTTGTACATTTATAAAGGCAAAAGGCACTTTAACACCAGACTTGGGCTGCAACTAACTAACAATCAATGTGCTGGCTATTTTCTCAATTAATGAATTCATATTTGGTATACAAAATGGCAGAAGACAGCGAAAAATGCTATTCAAATTCAAGTGGTCGCCATCAAATTCAAGTTACTGTCCTCTTCCAAATTATATTTGCTGTAGTTCACTGGGAGGCAGAATGTAATACAAAATGCACAGACATATGTGCATAAGGAGACAGATGGTGACATGTAATAGGCAAAGCCCCAGGCTTGGAAAGCTTAGCAAAACAAAATAAACCAAGGGCAAATCACAGTCTGGATTCATTCTCATTTTTAGCTATTTCGACGTGTACTTTTGGGATTGACTGGGATGATGAAGTTACAGCAAAAAGCACAGACGATCCATGTTACAAAGACTGTAATCAAATTTGTTATGAACCCCTCTCCTTCAAAACTCTGTCTGGTTAGGTTATACATGGGCAATGTGAACCTAAATAAAGTTTATACAAAGGGCTACAAGCAAAAAAAAAGCAACAACCCAAACTTTGGATCAGATAAAAACACTTTACGTTTTACTATGTTCCAGTGGAATACAGTGGAACACATGACCCCTTTTAGTTTACTGGGTGACTATACTATCATTTTTAATCATATACTGTACACATGACATAAACAATTTGTTTATGATAAGGTTCCCCTCCATTGCTTCTAATAATTAAAACAAAAACAACAGCCTGGCCCCTTCTTAGCTTCCTGTCATTTACATGTACACTGCAACAGGAAATTAACTTGGGGCCATTTAGAACGTTTATGTTTACATTCTGTGAAAAGGTCTGGAACACAGCAACTAGGCTTTTAAGCAATAAACTGGACCTTAAATTAACATATAAAATAGCAATAAACACAAATACAACAATAATATACTTCAATTTATGAAAAATGAGACCAAACTGTTAAAAACCGCAGCTGTTAGAACATGGAAAACTACTGAACTGTAAAAACATGAAATGAAGTAGTGTGTGAAGCGGGCTAACCTGTGTTAGACCTACATGTATAATATTTGAGTATTACAGCCATGCTAGAAGCTCTGTGAGGCTGTGCTTTGGCCCAGTGGTGATAACATGCTCATAACAACAAAGCTATCCTGCTGTTGTTTAGCAGGTTTGATGTTTAACATGTTCACCATCTTGGTATAGCATGTTAGCATGCTAACACTGGCTGATTAGCAATAGCATTGCACAGATGAGGCTGCTAATTAACAAATGTAGCAAATTAGCACTAAGTGTTTCAGTGCTAGTTAGCTGCATTTGCTAGAGCTACACTGCAAGCATGGCTTAAAAGTTTATCAACAATATAACTAATACATTTTTCTGTATTCATTTATCCTTCATTAACCACTATTATGGTTTCTATTGCAATGCAAACTACAGAAAACATATGCCTTTGCACAAACACATCTTTGTACTGAAGTTTGTGGCTACC
Source organism: Sander vitreus (assembly GCF_031162955.1). NCBI lineage: Eukaryota > Metazoa > Chordata > Actinopteri > Perciformes > Percidae > Sander > Sander vitreus. The sequence continues at coordinate 3,944,942 of NC_135878.1, read as the reverse complement.
TATTGGTCGACACATAGGCATATATATGTGTAATGGCTAATGGCCGTCTGTTAGATGGCACATACTCTGTGTTGGCAAGCTAAGGTGAGACGATTTCATGTTTTCCCCCACATGAAGGAGTGATGTCATTCTGTGTAATCAACCAGTGGATAGTCATGTGCACAGCAAAGCAGTGCCGCAGCACGTGCAACCCACACAAGGTTACTGAATTGTCAACATCAGCAACTTGGACTGCTTACGTCATCCTATCAGTCAACTGTTTTTTCCTGTAACCGGATGGCAACGCAGTATGTCACCTATTGTCTTGCAGAAAATTAGTAAGATGGGCGAGGGAAAGGTCTGCCCATTAAATAATAGAGGAAATGTGCCGCTATTAAGTGATGAAGGATGTTAAGAGAGACACATAGGGGTACAACAGCCATTTCCAAGTCATGAATCACAGACAAAACAAGCCATTAGTGGCAATCAGGTAATTATCAAGGGGGAGAATATCAAGCATTCAGAGAGTTTTACTCATACAAAAGACATATTTTGCAAGACACGTGTTGTTTAAAAGCATTTGAAAACTTGGGTTCATATCCTAAGTGCCTATTAAATATTATCAACTAAATATGCAACAATCAAAGTAAAAATGTCTTGTTATTGAATTATTTATTAAGAGTTTAACACATAAACTCGGCAAACCTGCTTCATCCGTTTTGATCGGATTTGAAGTAATTAAACAAATCAAACAAATCCACCTACTGTCGTCAGATTTGATGCCAAAGTCTGTATGACTAGTGCACTGTAATACGTGACATCACCTTTTTGTCTCGGTCGAGCCCCGCCCACTTCAAACCAGCATTAAAGAAAGGACAAAAACACAAATACCGAAATCTCTCATGTGAAATAACTGCTCAAACTTTGTCAAAAAATGTCGGACCTCATCGTTCATAGTTTGAAGATAATTGAGAAAATAGGTTTTTAAGGTCTTTAAAGTAATAGTATGAGAACTTATGGAAATACACCTTTTGTCTTGCAGTTAAAAACCTTTTTTGTCCCAGAATCAAGCCAACTGTTCCTGTTTGTTGCTAACATTTAGCTTGTGCATTGATAGCCACCTACAGAAACATTATCACAAACCCAAAACCAAAGAAGAGAGATGTCACAGTAGAGATATACACTGTACACAGTTAATTATTAGTCTTATTATAACCACAGAGGAACATCTATAGCTGGAGGTGGGGTAGTTAACTGTTATTGTGGTTTCACAGTGCCATGGATGTTTGGTTAAATTACATCCAGGACCTCCACAAGACTTCAACGGTAAATGTGCCCTTCCTCTAACCTCCACTGCATTTTCAAATGCTGAGAAATCACATGGGGGTCTGATTTGTGTCCTGTTTAGACCGACATACAAAGATAACAAACACTGCACAGGCAATTATAATAATTATAATAATCTGATTAGGTGATGAGAATGATAATGATGAGAACAGTGTGGACCCGAATGCTTTGCAAAATCAAATATATTCCAGACACGTATGACTTCCTGTTCATACAGTATGAGTGTGGAATAAATGGTACTGTAGTGGTTAAATCCTCTAAACTGTTTTCCAGGAAATACGGACACATACTCTAAGGTGAGACGATTTCATGTTTTCACCCACATGAAGGAGTGAACATGTCATTCTGTGTAATCAACCAGTGGATAGTCATGTGCACAGCAAAGCAGTGCCGCAGCATGTGCAACCCACACAAGGTTACTGTATTGTCAGGAAATACACTCATCCTTCAACAACAAAAAAGGTCAACGTGGTTTTAGTGCCTTGGTCGGAGATCTGTCTCCATTTTAACACAGGTTATGCTCGTGGTGCAGGGTAAACAATGTTTCTCTGTGGATATTCTGTCTTAAGAAACATGTTCATTCAAATGGTAGCGACTACACTTCTTTGTATGTTAGAGGGTAATTTGGATAAATCACACCCACTGTGTAATTCCCATGGTCCTCTGCTTTTGGCAGCAGTGATCTCGCAGTAGTGGGGCTCTATAGCTGAATGAGTAGAGGAGAAACTGGCTCAAGGCCAAGATAAAATCACCCAGATCATCGATTACATTTGTGTTTTAAGAGTTTGGGGTATTCTGCGGTGGTCAGAGGTGTTAAATCCATGACTGGGGATTTTCAGTGTGGCGACTTCCTGTCTGCATAAATGAGTGCTGTTAAATCCGTGATGATTTAGCATAGATTCTTGCCAGCCGTGAGATAATCTGTCTAGGGATGCTGCAGCTATCAAAAGAGAACCAAAACAATACGATACGCAGTCAGACAGGAAATCTGGGTCCTCCTCAAGATGTATCCTGGCAGTTGCCAAGGTAACGGCTTTTTCTGCTTTTCATTAGAGCTCAATGGGTACTGCCCCACTCTCTGTTGGTTTTCTTGTTTGTGTGCACATGTTTAAGCGTGCAACCAGGTCTGTGTGTGTGTGTGCGTACATGTGTGCGTGCGGGTTCTCAGCGTGAAAAGGGAGGCGTATGAGAGCAAATTGAGTTAGTCAGGAAGCAGGCCTGGAGTCTGATTTGATCAGCCTAATGTGTGATCAGTGTGAATGGGAACCTGGCACTCAAAAAGCCTCTGTCGCCATGCAGCTTAGTCTGCTTCAAACAATGTACTGAAGCCCAGAGACACAGACAGGAAAGACACCAAGCTGACGACCATTTCCACCGGGACTTTATGCCTGTAGGTGATTTCAGCCCCAGCCTGGCCCTTTGTACACCCTCCTCCCCCTCTAGGTGTTACATCGGCCAACATTTCAAATCTTAGATTCCAAAGATGAAATCAAGGCGATCCGGATGTTTTGGATATTTACATTAACGCAAAGATATAAAAAACACCAGTGAGACATTTTCTGTTAGTGCTTACATGCAAATCTTTTGAAGCCTAAAAATATCATTCGGAAAATTAAGATTCAAAACGCTTTGGCAGATAAGTGTCAGCAGCACTGGCATCTGAATTTCACCACGGTGATTATTACTATTATATAAGAGGCAGACTGTAGAACAAGTCATGGACTGCTTTAGATTTTCCGTATGCATGCAGTCCTCTTCCCAGCAAGGACATACTATTCAGAACTTCAGATAAATAACTCTTGGTTTGCAGTATAAATTACATTTTCTTTTACATTTTGTCAATTAACTTCAACCCTTTAGCATCAACCCTTGATATCGTTTTGCCAAAAAGACTTTCCTCCAACCTAAACTAGAGCAGATGCATCAGGTGGTCTTAGATACAATTAAAGTTGAACTGAAATTTTAACTCCCCTAACTTTTTGTGTAAGGAAATATAAACTATAGTGATATTGCAGCTGTTGGGGGAAAAAAAGGATTAAAAACATTTTGGGCCATATTTGGGGAAACAGCATCTAAGTTTCAAGCAGTAAAGGGAAGCTAGTTCACCTAGCTAGAGTGGAAGCTGCTTACTACAACTTGAAAGTCAAAGCTAGTTAGCCTAGCTCGGTAACGTTAGGTCTGATTGCCACTTGACAGTACTTTTTATTCATGTTATCGAAACACCTGCTAAGTCATCAACAGCTCCCACGCACTCTATAATGTTAGAGCCGCTGTTAGCTGTCTCTCTTTCATAGTTTCAACTGAAGTGATGACAAATGACCAGATTGTCAAAACACACAGCAATGAGTAAGTAGACCTGTAGCCTATTGTACAGAGTCATCGGGTAACGCAAGGTGTGTTTGAATCACAGATGGGACTAAGCAATGGCTATGCCGGCTAATCAGTCTGAGAGCGAAAAACATTCTTGAATCAAATGGTGGAGCAACCAGCAACCATGTCTCAACAGGGAGTGTGTGTACTGATGTTGCAACCAGCAGGTAGCGAGCTGTACTACATGTGAAAGGATGAGGAGAATTACTGGTCTATTTTGGTGTATGCTGCAATATAAACAGTTGGTAGAGCAGGCGCACATATATAGAGGTTTATTCCTCGACGCAGAAGGTCCAGGGTTCGAGTCCGACCTGTGACGGTTTTCCTGCATGTCTTCCCACTCTCTCTCCCCTTTCATATCTAACTGTCCTATCCATTAAAGGTGGAAAAAATAATCTAATAAATAATCTAAAAAAATGATGTAATGAGATGACCCTTGTTTAATACTACAAGGAACGTCTCTGTGCTTGGCTTCAGGGGGATCCACAGCTCAGCTTAGATGGATACCATTGGTTATTGGTCATTCCACCAGCATCCAGCAGTTCACAGCAGCGGCCGTCTCAGGCTGACAGCTCTTGTAAATCTGACATGCAAAGCAGCTCTTCGTCGTTGGCGCAGGGCTTCCCCTCACCATTCCCATTCACATGCCTGTCATCTGACACAGAGAGGACTGGGGGAGAGCTTGTCTGCAGACAAGAGGAGCCACTGAGCAGCAGAGAAATGTAAGTGTTTTGCTCAATAATCATTCAGTAGAGAAATTACCAACACCGTGATGAAAATGTCAAACTGAAATTACATCAGTTGCAACATAAAATCTAGAAGAAACACTGACTGACAACCAGACCTTTTTGTATCCACTTTAAAACATTTTCATCTGTTACAAAATAACTTCAATCTGCTGTCATCATTTGAGTTTCTTTTTAAACAATTTATAGCAAAAGCAAAAATGGGATGAATGATTTGAAATTGTCCTTCCATCGAATACTGGGAAGACATTTGTATTGGGACAAATTGAACAAGTGCCCAACACTTGTCCAGAGTATACACCTCTATACAGGCACGACATCTTCCGTCCCAGCCAGATCAGCTGGACCAAGCGCCAGGAGGGCGAGGAGAGGGCGGAGATAGGGTAAAAGCTAGGTTGGCCAAGCTGTTTTTGTTTTGTTTTTCTTGTGTAGCATTAAGGTATGACTAAGGACGAAGACATGAGTGGATATATATTACACATAAACGTATGTATGGATTTGTATGTTCATATAGGTTTGTATGCATGCATAATCATGCATGCATGTAAGGACAGATTTCTTTTGATGTATTACGTTAATGCTTTTCATTTTCTTTCTTTCACTTTGCTTTATTAAAATATTTTTTTTCTATCAAACATTTGTTACTAAAAGTATGAAATCATGTTATTGTTGTGAGTGTACAGTTTATACCCACACCTGTAAAAATATTATTTAAGGTTATAAACATTGTACTGATCGTGTTAAACTGATGACAGTAAAAAAATAATTATGTAGTTTATTGCTCATGAGTGCAGACCCAGGCTAGCTGTTTCCCCCCTGTTCCCAGTCTTTATGCTAAACTAAGCTAACCTCCACTAGCTTTAAGTCAGTCAAGTCAATTGTATTTATATAGCCATGTGTACGGAATAAACAACATGATAAAATTACAGGATGGACAATTGGGATGACAAAATTATACATAGAATGTAAACATATATTCAGAATAGTCATATTTAGTGCATAGACAAGAGAGTGGTATCAATCCTCTCATCTAATTCTTGTCAACCAAGTGAAAAGGGGATTTCCCAAAATGTCAAACTCCCAATCTCTTTTTGGGCGTGCAACTCTTCAAATATATAGCATTATATGTCTGAGTTGGTGCTCCTCTGATTTTTAAATGTCTGTGTAAGAAGTTCCAAATGCTTTTAAGTAAATTGTGTGTGTTAATTATGATACAAAATGATGTCTAAGGTATATGTACAGTGATGTAACACCAAAACAAAAAGTCCTAAAACCACAAATTCAGCCAGTGTCAGTCTATCCCTGAACTGTACTTCCCAAATCAGTCAGCAAGTTAACTGTACTCATGTTTGTTTAAGCTCCCAGGTATGTGAAAACTTCAACTCAACGCGCCTTTAATTGTCAACACCTTCTTTCCTCAGCACGCTGTCACACATACACACCAGCTATAAAGTGGAATGACAGAGACGGCTATAAAAAGCACATGAGTCAGCTGCAGCGTGAGATCCCAGCTAGAAGCTGAATGACACCGATTATTGCTACTCACACAAATCACGGCTGCGGGAGGACAAGAAGCAGCTCTTACACTACCTGGGCTATTTTCTTCATTTGACCAGAGTTATTTCTAATGTCCTGTGTGCGCAAAATATAAATTCCTGATACTGAAGACCCTCAAATTAGGACATTGAACAAGGAAATCAAGATGGGGTAGCCTGGTCTATTTCAAGAGAAGGAGCACGTTCATATATTACACACACACACACACACACACACACACACACACACACACACACACACACACACACACACACACACACAACATTAAAAGAAACACTGACAAAATGTTGTTGACAGGATTTGGATGCACTCACAACTCAAATCTCAATGGCAGCCTCGGGTCACTGACGTAACCCTCGGATAATCCAGCAGGACAGGGATTCCTGTCATCCTGCATTGATGTCCGCACTTATTACATCCCATTCCCCAGTGATGTAACGTACAGTATCCAGGCGCCGTATGTGTTCTTCTGGAAAATGACACTCCGAGGCAGAGTGTTTTCATCAAATGATTTGGTTTGCAATCTCAGTGCAACCCTTGTTTGTACGTTCACAGTGTCATCTGCTACCAATGAGTGCTCTCTGGGAGAAACAGAGGGGTCAAAGAGGGGCTGCAGTGGAGAACTACACATTTTACAGAGTCAACAAATGGTGTCTGACACAGTTTCCTAACTGAATAACATTCTGGCAAGCGAAGGCCTAAGTGTTAAACTGGAAGGGGGATTCAGTCGGAGTTATAGTTATAGTTGTTGCTAATAACACACAATAACTTATTCAAAAAAACTGAATTATGTACCTGACCCCACACAGAGAGACACAGAGTACACTTCTTGTTTTTGGTAACATTGGAACAAATGTCTGTATGTGTTTTAATCCCTCTGATCTTATGAACTTCAATTTATATAACTTTTTTGTCTTGTCTGTGTTGTTGTGTTTTACATATTTGTATATTGATATGGACCTGTGTGTCTGAAATAGAGTTGAATTGAATTGAATATAATGAATGACACCTCTGACACAGGCAGGCTGACTGACACTCCACACAGTGAAAAAGCATCCCAAAACAGCCCTATAGATCAGGTGGCATTTGAGGATTTCTTAGCGAGATGCAGGCGCAAAAACAGTCTGGAAAGCATCAACGTTAATACGTGGCAATTCACATAATCTATTTTAGGAGTCCGCCACTTACGTATGTGGCTTCATACACACGGGGGATTCACAGGAAATTATGTTAACATGTAATCCAGCATAATTCCCTGATTGGAAATCCCCTTGGGACAACCTTGTGAGTTTAGGCAATAAAAATAAACTTGACCTTTCATCAAATTGAACAGTATCTGTGGTTCTAACTAACCGGAAAATACTTGTTTTTCACAATTGCCCAAATAATCGATCTTTTAAAAGGCATGGTCCCCTGGGTCCAGAATACTTAAGCCATGAAAGAAACATGAAGAAACATGTTTTTCTTTTAAATCTTAGGTATCTCAACTCCTTAATTTTCTTTTTTATGGCTATGAATAAACGTTCCTAATGCAAACACAAATATAAAAAAAACACAAAATGAGAGACATGCCAATTTCTTAGAAGCAAACACGTCTAAAAGAACAATGTTTAGAGGTGAAAACGGTAAACAAAAGGCTTGATAAGTGATCCATTAATCGTATTGACAGGCCTCCAGAGCTTGTGCTGCTGTCACACTGTTTTGGCTTCTTTAATTGCTGCTTGTGGCTACAGTGGCTTCTCTTCAGCAAAAACATGGCAGGGATATCCCCATACATTATAAGATTCAATGTGTACTGCAATTCCTGTGCTTTAAGTGCTTTAATACTGTACTATGATTGAATATGATTCTTTTAATGATTTATTTTAGAACAGTTCAAACTGATTTCAGATACTTAAAAAATAAGCTATGTCCTCTTGATTTTTGTTACAGAGCTTTAGTGATAAAGCTGTTGTTTGCCCTTAAAATCTTAAAAAACCAAGACAGCACCAGATCAACACACCTTGTGACGTTTGGTTAGTGCTCCATCAATGGTATTGACAGACCTGCAGAAGATTCCAGAAACCCTGAACCTTTTCACTGGAAATGCCCTGTAAAGCACACGGCATTATGGGACGTCAGAGCATGGATCCACCCATCAGGACATGAAGACAAAGATGGAACTCATTTCCCGGAACCACGTTTTGTAGATAAATTCTGGGAAAACATGAATGAATGTTGTGTCATGAATGTGTATGGCAGGATTTGTTTTCAGCCCGGTTTAGCATGCAGGCGCAGCAATGAATCGGTTAGATTACAAAACAGGGAGATCTAAGAATTGGCTTTCCAATGATGAAAAAATCCTATCTGCTGTGGGGAAACAATGGATACGAGTTTGTTTCCCAGGTTTGGTTTCATGTTGAGTAGATTAAGCGGTGCTCTGGCCGCAGGATCCCCATTAGCACAGCTCCAGCTCTGCAGATCTCTGTCACAAAGGTTTGAAGAATTCATTTTCAGCTGGATCAAAGCTCAGGGAGGCTGTTGAATAGGTCAGGGTGGCTCTGCTTTCTCTATTGATGCAGAACCCGTTGACTGCAGGAGGCTCGACCTACAAGCCCAGGACATATTGACTTCCCCCTCCTCCTCTCCCCAAGATGTCGCTCCACCATAAACACAGCCAGATTAATGCTGAGTGGGGGCTTTGAAACACAAGAACCAAAACAAACTGGACTGAGCGCAGCTGTACTGAGAAAGACTATCATCAGCAGCACCCATTCATCCTTAGTCTGGATCAACGGACGTACATTTCCAGGATAAAGCCTGACATCCGGCGCGTGGCTCACAATTGCTATGGACAAATTGTACACACAGCGATACACTGGTAAGAGCAAATCCCGTTTGACCATGTATCAGCTATTTTAACCCTCTGAGGCCGAAAGACGCACCAGCGAGTCCAAACAATGTTTGACAAAACGCCTACTCAAAAAAGCGATATTACCAAAATTTCATTTCAGACATTTATTTACGATTTGAATCATATATAACCTAAGACTTTGGTAAACTCATTTCAAGCACCGAAACAATTCGTACAACACATAAGTTAAAGGTGCTCTAAGCGATGTCACGCGTTTTTTAGGCTACAACATTTTTTGTCACATACAGCAAACATCTCCACATTATCTGCTAGCTGCCTGTCCCCTGAACACACTGTAAAAAAAACACGGTCTCTGTAGACAGCCCAGGCTCTCCAACAATAACAAACGAAAGATATACAAACAGTGTTCCCGGCGTTCCAGCCAATAACCGACAAGAAGGAGATGGGGGTGGCAGTTGGGGGGGTTAGTGCGTGGAAGCACGGAAGGGAGGTGGAGGGGACAGGATATACTTTGAACGTCAACAAGACGTAACGTCACCCAACATTGCTTAGAGCACCTTTAAGGTTTGTTTTCAGAAGAGATTTGAGGACTTTCAAAAAGCCAACATCAATGTTTCATCTTTAGCGCCAAATTATCTCTTTACACATTGCTCTAGAAAAAAATTGTGGGCGTCACTATACAGAACGTTTGTTTTGAACATCTTGATATGAAACACATCGGGATCAGTTTAAGGCAAATACCCTAAAAAGGTAAATATGAGAAGATATGTGAAAATGCCCTTAGATCTAAAAGGGTTAAATAGCTCATGTGACTGTATTGTGTAAACAGTTAACTTAATTTAATGTTGTGTGTGCCGTTTTATTTTGCGGGGTGCAAATGTTCCACAAAAACAAGTTCCTTCTCAAGACTATTTCGCAGAGCCGCTGTCTCTCTCACGATTGTGATTGGATTAAAGAAATGCAAACAACACAGAGCGTTTCCTCTTCTATTCCTCTTCTCCTATCCCAGAATGTATCTGTGGTGTAGCCAGACCTTACGCCGACTAATTCATCCTCAACTCAACACTAGTTGTGCGTAAGCTGACTTGCACTGACATAAACCCAAATTCAAAGTAGTCCACACGTCGTGATATAGATAACAATAATAACAAAAAAAGAATCATTTGTGAGCACCTTCGGCAACAAGATAGAAAATAACATTCTTTTTCTCAAATTTCCTGTTAGTACATGATGAAATCATGTAGATCCTAGCATAATGTAGCTTTACACAGCTCCAACCTGAGCGGGTCTAATCAGCCGCATAACTCAAACACCTGTGTGGGTATGCAGGGCCTTCAATCTATAATAATGCATCATGACAAAGTAACAAAAGTAGAAGTATAAAGCAGCGAAACATCGAAATGCAACACGGAGAGGCACACTTTTTATCTCGAGACATGGTCATACATCTGGGAACCAGTTAATATTAAGTCAATATAATCTTTATAAACGTTTAATAACTCTTGTGATTCCCAAATATGAAATTACTGTTGTTGGAATGCGTAGAATGAATTTAATTTGGTGTTATCATTACTTACCTTGTAGCTTTTCAAGGTAAGTACTGTAAATGACCATCATTATCAGACAGTGAGGGAATGAGGAGGAGTGGCCAACGTGAGGGGGGGGGGAGAGCAATCAGCAGAAAGATGTATTGGCCTGGAAGGGAGTGAAAATGTGAAAGATCACTGTCAGAGTAATGGAGGGCAGATAACTGGGGACAAGACCGCAATCCTTATGTAACACTGTCAGTGGGAACATCTATCTGCCACTGCCTAAGAAAGAGCGAGGGTGTCGTCATCATTAATTCAGAAAAACAGGAAACAGAATACAGCTCACTCTCTCAAACACCAGTTTAGTGAGAGGAATAAGTGGTAAGTGTGCCTGCAATTCATGCAGGAGGAATAAGGTGGATTGCATTAAAACTGGATATATATGTTATCCGGGAATGTCTCATTAATATACAAGGACAAAGGGAAAGTTTAACAGCCAAGAGGCCTCTACTGTATTTCCGCCCACAAGCTCCTGATGATACAGGCCCTCCTGCCATCTCTGCAGTCAACAACACGGCCTTGTGACTGCAAAAGAACTTTTCTGATATCTCTGGGACATACTAGGGCTGTTTCTGAGCGTTAAAGAGCATCTATTAGAACTGAGAAGGGAGCGTCCCCATTTAACATCTTCTCTTATAACAGAGCTGAACGCTGTGTGAAGAGAGGGGGTGTCAAACCGCTGCTCAACTCAGGTGGCCACTTGGCAGATCAGATGTGCGGATTTGGAGGAGAGGTCATGCAGGAGCAACATCAGGACTGTGGATGTACCAGGTGGCTCTGATAATAGTTTGACATCCTCTGTCTCCGCTCTATTCATGCTAAATGGAGCAGCTCTCTCAGACAGACCACTGCACACCATAGAACCCTCTCGCCAGGCCAGAACATTGATATTGGACCATTCTGCAAAATCCTGGAACACATTCAATGACAGCGGGTTTTTTGTAATCTCCTTTGCCAACCTTTAAAAAAAAAAATCCCTTTCTATAATATCTGTGCATGGCAACTATGATATGGTTACATACAATGTGTAACAGTTTGCTTAAAAAATGATGTGTGTGTGTCACTATGGCACTCGTACTAATGATTCCTTGGTCCTAATATTGTTATTGTTAGGACAAAATTTGAGGAGTATGCTCGATCTGCAGATTCTGCTGAAATTGAACAGCCTGATTCCATTTAAATCTCTTTAAATGCCTTCTTCATGAGTCCATGTATTCTGAATGTAAATGTGCACTTTGAGTTGTTCATCAGTCTGTATTTGTTTTTATGTATTGTGCATTGCAACTGTATATTATGTTTTTATTGACCGTGTACAGTCATTTTAGAGGTATTGTAATTTTATAAGTATATGTAATCAGGGTGTCATTGGAAAACAGACCTTCTGTTTTCCAATGACGCCCTGATTACATATACTTATATAAAATATATTGGCCCTCCCTGAATAAATAAAGGTGATATATGTTATGACTTATATGCAGTGAGCAGTATTTGATACTGGGTATCATCACTCACTTCCTAAAATAAAAGCAAAACAAATTAATGTTTGAATGCTTACAGTTTCCTCTTTTGCAAGTGGACTTGGGCAAAATACCACAAGAGGAATTATCTGTTAACTACGAGGAGCAAGGACAAGATCTCACAGTTACATCTTATCTTAACTAGAATATGGTTATGTTCTCTTCAAACCACTGCTCTTAGTTGTTTAAGACAACATAAAGATTCACTGTCAAGTATTCTTCTTACAGAAAGAACAATTAACCGTGGATTATTTTGCAAACGATGAAGTTATACAATGTGATATGGAGCAATATTACAAACACATGCAAGGTTTTGGTTTGGTCTTACATGAAGGAGGCAAGAAAGCCTTCTTTTACTCCCACAGGAAACAGTACGTTCCCTGTATGTGTTATTTTATAACATCATTGTCTAACTCAAATTATTTGAATCTGAAAACATTTTTGTTTGTAATGTACTTTCTCTGCAGACTTGCCTTCTGGGCTATACAATGTTTTCAGTGTTTTCTATGTTTACAAGGCCTTACCTTAAGTTAAAAACTATACTGTCAAAAGGAATGCATCAACATAAAAGAAAATCTCACTGAGTCTGAATAAATCCATCTTTGCAAAACTTCCATCACTGAAATAGGTCCAAAAGGTTGGTTTCTTTCGTTTTGCTGATGATATCCTATATTTTAAAAGGCTCAAACTAACAATTATGTATCTACTAACAAGCATTGTGTCCAAAGCCTGATATATCTTGTTCCTTATGCCATAGAGCTCCATTGTTGTCCAGAAACGATTAAAAACACACTCTCATTGAGCCACGCTGTTGCACTGGGTACCATATGCACACACTCTGTAGTTTATTTTGACTCAATCTCACACACACCGTCCTGCCGCCCCAAATACTCACTAGAGCACTAAATGTAGATTAATCCGCCGCTGAAAACAGTCCCTCAACAAACTCCTGTTAGAGTAACGTTTGCTAAAAATGACAATTTCATGACAATGACTGAGATTGATGGATTCAGTAGGAACCAGTGGGCCTTGGGCTGAGTGCAACAGAGTAAGAAAGTTTTCAGAGACAGACTAATACATGAGATGTGTTGACAATATGGCTCTGCTTGGACTGGCATACATTGCTCAAGAAGAAATAATAAAAGTGAACTTACACTAGTATTTTACAAGACAACCAATGTTTAAGCACTACTCTGCAGTGTACAGAAGACTTAATGACTTTGAGACCAGAAAAACCTGTTATAGACTGAAACATCCATTACACAGGGGCAATTAGCATCACAAACCTTCAAAACTACACATCCTAAAAATATCAAAATCTCATTATTAGGTCCAATATTTTTTAAATAGCCAGAGCCAGGAAAGGACAGTAATGTTCATGTCTAATGGCCATGGAAATGGGAGGCAAGGAACAGGTTAATTACAACTAATGGGCAGCCATGTTTAGATAGGCCTACCTGTTTGTCCAGGTCTACCGCCAAAAACACCTTCCAAACCCATTCAAAGTCTCTGCCAAGGCGATGAATAGAAACAAAGTTAAAAGGGGGCAGGACAACTAGCTGGTGACAATGGCCAAAATATTGGGTAAAGGCCCCGTCACAGTTGCATTCCTTACGTCACAAGCCTCGAGCACTGTCTAGTTGCAGAAGACACGTGGATTAATTTAGCCAAATTTGTTTTGTCTCCTTTCATTGATGATGTAAGATTATGTAAATTGAGCAGCATTTCAATATACTGAAATCTTACGTTAGCAATTAGACTGCACGGCCAACAATACATTCAATTATTGTGTAAGACAGATGCATATATCACACATTGAGCGACGGATGGAAAGAAAAGTACAATAGTGCTCTCTCATAAATAAATGTCCAGTGACTGACAATTCATTTAGCAGGAAAAAGACCGTCCTCAATCATCCTAATGGGCCACACGGAGCTTAACAGAGATTCAAACGTAACCTTTTACCTAGTCCGCTTTTAAAAAGAGCACATGAAGAAAGAGGTACCTCACTGGGGAATAAGGACAAGTCAGATAATCCCATTAGTGCCAAACGGTGGGGAATTCGAACATGATCATCTGAAAGCAGCCCACAGGATGTCTGAGTTCCTTAGTCATCAGTTTTCATATCTGAAACCACCAGCTATGGACAATGCTGCCCCCTGAATAAGGACACAAAACACTGCTCCTGCATTTTCTACTCTAGTTAAATGCTCAACTTGTGGCTGGGATATGCATTCAGGCGTATACTGTATCTGTCCCTGTAAATATAATCCATTGAAATGTCTATGCAGACAATAGGACTGTTAGACTAATTCATATCATGCCCATAAATGAATGAAGGTATTAGTCTGACCCTTAGGTGTTTCACACACAGGAAAAAACTACATCCTGCTTGCAACATCTTCATTTTCTCACAATTATGAAGCCAAACTAATGAATGTTTTTTTCATACTATAATTACATTTTGGTTGTTCCAGGAGAACAGCTTTGCAACTAAATGCAATTAATCTCCAGGGAGGATATATTATTAAAAAAAATGTCATTTAAACACGTTTGCGTGTGTGTGTGTGTGTGTGTGTGTGTGTGTGTATGTGTCTGTGTTGTCTTTGGGGCAAGATGTCACACAATATATGCAAAAAGGAGGAAAAGGGATACTCCACACATTTTACACGTGAAGATCATATTTAACATGTAACCGTTGTATAATGTCCTTTGTGGCTTTGAAGGGAGGTTTTTTAAGTCTGTGAAAAACATGAAGTCTCAAACTCAATTCAAGATAACCCTGATAACGTCATCAAGTCAGAGTCGACATAACCCTGATGATGTCATTGGTGTTATGTCGAATTGGACTGCGTTATGGAGTTGACACTGGAGTTTTAAAGACATGTCCATTTCCCATATATATATATATACATATATATATATATATATATATTTACATATATATATATATATATATACATATATATATATATATATATATATATATATATATATATATATATATTTACATATATAAAACTTTAAATTATATATAAACTGTGACTGGTAAGCTTTTCTCTTTTGTTATAGCAGGAGTCTACAGCGATGCTAGCAGCTCTGTGAGGCTGTACTGAGGTACAACAGTGCTTTTAGCTGAATGCTAACATCAGCATGCTAACATGCTCACAATGACAACGCTAACTTGAAGATGTTTAGCAGGTATTACGTTTACCATGTATGCTAACATTTGCTAATTAGCAGTAAGTACAGCTGAGGCTGAATGTCATTAGTTTAATAAATGGAATCTTTGCTATACACAGAGACAATCTAGCTAGAATTACAGCCTTCAGCTTTGATTGACACCATTACTGTATGCCAGAGAAATTACTTCACGTCACCTATAATGGAAATGGCACAGAGGTTAAATGAGGCCTATTAATCGGGTAACCCACTTCAACCCCCCCCTTTCCCTTGTGCGGTTTCCCTCCCTCCTCCAGCCCTGCTGTTATCTCATGTGATCTGATCTGCTCGCTGTACAGTGGTTCACGGTAAAAACAATATGGAAGCCCTGCCATGCACTGCAACAGCTAGCCTCCCCTCTCTGCTCCCTACCTCATTAGCATGCCGCTCAGGGATCTGCCCATTCATAAAAGGGCTGTCGTGGAGTGGGCCAGGCATCCTGAAGGGACAAAACCCTACCCAAGGTCAGCATTCACAACCGCCGCAGGAAGACACAGTGGCGGAAATCACATGTGTGAGCACTTCCGTTCGCAACCAGGACGGGTGAACAATGCAATGCAACAATCTGTCGTTCATTAATGCACACAAGGCTCTGTGAGACTGGAGCAGACACACACAGTATCGCCTAATATGAATAATGAATAAAAGACTAACAAAGGCAGCAATTTAAAAAAAAAAAACATGAGTGATCACAGGATATTCATGCAGATGAGATAAACCACATTAATACTCTCAGATAGATTTGGGGATGAGAGTCTGTGTATCTATGTCTTGTAGGATGTACTGTGGGATAAGCGAGGGAGCAAATCAAAGCTACAGTGGCACCCGTATGTGAGCCACTTCCACCCTGTGAACCATCATAACCACTGCTGGTTTGTTTACACACAAAACAGTGGAGTACAAAGAATACAACTGCACTGAAACATGAGTGATGGATCTGCACAGAAATATTGGCCCTTCACATGAAAGGATGGCTAGATACAGTATATTACTGTTTGATTGATTACATATTTAGTTTAGAGCTGGTCAATGAGATATGAGCTGTCTAAGAAAACTTAATATTCATTTTAGTACAACATTTTTGACCAGTTGTTCCACCAGTATCAATGGATTTATGATTTTCAATCTGTGATGAACATTTCTTTTCAGAAAACAATTATTCAATTAAATTGTAACAAGACTGAGAGTCTACAGCCTTGCTAGCAGCTCTGTGAGGCTGTACTGAGGTGCTTTGAGCTAAATGCTAACGTCAGCATGCTAACATGCTCACAGTGACAATGCAAACACAATGATGCTTAGCAGATATGTTTACGATGTTAATCATCTTAGTTTAGCATGTTAACATGCTCACATTTGCTAATAAGCGGTAAACACATAGTACAGTACAGCTGAGGCTGATGGGAATGGCATTAGTTTTACAGGTATTTTTAAGATTTTGACCAGATGACACTAGCCAGATGGCACTGGAGGAAAGGTCAGGGGATCACCAACGTTCTTACAATTCATCCTGCGGGGGACATGTAGGTCTATACCAAATTTCATAGCAATTCATTTAATGGTTGTTGAGATATTTCAGACTATACCATGCTGCAAGCTAAAAATGACAGATTAATCGATGCCGTTGCAGCCCACACTTTTCAGTGTCATTTCGGTGGGATTCAGTTGAAAGGACACATTTGTTCATCTAAATATGGAGCAAAAGCCATTTCCAAACCTTGAGACTGAGAGGAAAATGCATTACTTCACAAGGCTCCATCTGTGTCTAGATTTAGCTTCAGGCCCCCCCCCCCATCTGAGAACTGATATCGTTGTTGCTACACATCATTTACTCCTGAATTGCGTAACTGTCCATATTGTAGATAACAGATGAAGAGGGTGCAACTTGAACACTGGTCTACCTAAACTGTACATCTAAAACACACACGCACACGCACAAACGCACACACACAAACGCACACGCACACACACACACACACACACACACACACACACACACACACACACACACACACACACACACACAGGTCTTTGACACAATCAAACAGGTTCAGATAGTAACATGATGTCTTCACTGCCCTATTTTGGACGGAGGAGCTGCCCACTATCAAATGAAGGACAAGTGAGCGTGGAGGACTTGGTGCAAATCAATAGGGATCAACCTCTTGGTATTGCTGCCACCCGTCCCTCCGGCTCCAAAAGAGCTCAGATCAATGCAGATGTGTGCGGTTGACAAGGATCTAAAGAGGGAGGACGCTGCCCTCCTTTCCACTTGCACACAACACCGGCTAAGATTAGACTTTCAATTGGACCTGGAGGGTGGGGAAGGAGACAGATTTGTGCACAGACTCATCTGTGATTGTGTTTTGAAATCATTTTACACCATAGCAGTGGCAGTAACTGCAGAAAAAGAAGAAGCAGGGTTGGTAGTAGTAGCACTAGGAGCCTCAAATAGGGAGAAGTAATAATATAAGTATTAGTCAGAGCAGATAGAGTTGTTCAATTCTATAGACTCCATGATTACTTGGCCAGGTGCTGAGAATTCTGTCTTTCAAGTTCACAAATGAGTGAAATTACCAGGGAGCATGGGCGTAAATCTGATCTAGCAGTAGGGGGGGACAATAAACATAAAATATCGGAAGAGCAATTTTCGAAGGGGACACAAATAATACAGCCAATTATACTTGTAGAGGACATGTGTACACAGAGGAAAGCCTTAATACTATCATTAGTGTAGCATGGAGACTGTACCATTATCCTTCTTTTCAGCGTTTCTCTTGATTCAATGAAAAAGCTGACTAAATTGACCAAAATATTCTTCTTTAAAACCATGTATTTATTTTTAAGTTGTTTACAATCAAGCCACAAAAAATACCTTAAAACATAACGACTTATTTTTAAAAAGTGTCCCCATGTAAAAGAAATACAATGCTTTTGTACACTTGTTAAATGAGCTGATCGTAATGTAAATGAGTGAGCCACTAGTAAAGCTCATCTGCTCACCCTGACAGCCACACACCTCCAACAATATGAACTAAGCTCAACACACTTACCTGAGACTCTCCACCTGACTGTCCCTGGTCTCCCTGAGTCTCTCCACCTGACTGTCCCTGGTCTCCCTGTCCCTCAGTTCTTTCTGTCTCCTTTGCCTGTGACATAGTGACGTTAGTATTTCCATAAGCACCCATTCTTATAAAGATGTTACCAAATTGTCTTGATATGAGGACTTAATGTACTTACTTGGCGTTTTGGTGTAAGCCTACTGAAAAAGAATCTTATGTCTGTTTTTCTTTTCTCTTGTCATTTTATCTGGGCAACAACAACAACACGCGGTCATATTATAATTGTGAAATGATCTTGCGTCCTCCACATAAATATTAGGTTTCTTCTGGGACAAAGGATATATATTTAATTGATCTGCCACTTAACTTCATATTGAGCAAAACACAACTGTAGATCTTCAATATTAACCCTAATGTCAGTTCACACTAGAGGTGTCCGATACCATTTTTTGCTTCCCGATACCGATTCCGATACCTGAACTTGCGTATCGGCCGATACCGAGTACTGAGTGTCATATATTTTATTATTTTTTAACAACTGTATACTACTATCCCTGTATGGATGTGATATGATTTCTATCTTTGTTGTCAGTCTGGCTCAGGTTAAACTCTTTGTGAAACATGAACAAACAAACAATGAACGCCACAGAACTTTCTGTTATTCTGCAGTTTGACAGTCAGTTATAACAGAAAAAGAACATAAATACTTTAACGTCGATTTTCTTTAGGGCTTTATTACGTTGTATCGGATCTGTGCATACACTCCAGTACTTCCCGATACCGATACCAGCGTTTTAGGTAGTATCGGAGACAATACCGATACTGGTATCGGTATCGGAACATCTCTAGTTCACACACATAACGTTAGGCTTATCGCCGTGGTAACGTTAGTTATAGTGGGTGCATTTCTATCCAACAAGCTATTAAACAAGCTAGGCTACATTATATTACACTAACATAGCGAACATTTTGTCATGACTAATTCATTAATTACTCAGCATCATTTCTATTTGAGAAAAGAACAACTTCATCCGATGTTTAATGTGAATAAAATAGCCTTGAACCGCCTACTTACTACATTCCTGAGTCTAGTGCAGATCCTAAGGTACAGCAGGCAGTGGACCAAACCACTGTGAGGCAAGGGAGGGGGGGACTCAAAATGTTTCTAAACTTAAAAAGCATTTTTGGGGGTTTGTATTGTTTTACTACTTACACAGATATTTTAAGTATACATCATTATGTTATTTACAACACACAGCATTGTTTTAATGATATTTCTAGGGGGGGACAACCCTTAGATGGGGGGGTCCTGACCCCCCCCCGACTCCCCTGGGATTTACGCCCTTGCCAGGGAGGAACACAGGTGCACTCCATTCATTACTCTGTCAAATGACTGTCAGTCTGGTTTTGTGGAAAAAAAGACACAAACTCATCTTTTCCAATGGGACCTTCAGACAATCTACATGTTCTGTGTAACATCCCCACCAGGGCCAGGTTAACCCTCTAATGGGGCCCTATGGGGAAAAGAACAGCAATAATACCTCAAATCAATCCACTGGTTCCATCTTCTTAAAAGCCCTGGAAACTTGGCTACAAGACCTAACTTTTTCTTTATAATATTAAATATTCATGACTAAAGGCAACAAACAGGGTTAATGTTGTTCAATCTTGATTGGTGCATGAAGTATGTGACATCACCTTTCCAATTTAGCCATGCCCACTACAAACCAGTCAGAAGAACACAGCGACGTACGTTTTTAATATATATAAAATATTTAATATTTTCTGGTTTTCTTCATATTTTATAAAAGGAACTATTATTACTATGATTATTATAACTACTATTTCCTGCAGGCTTAATTAATATCATTGCTCTAGCTTTGTTTTTAATTGTGCATTTCAGTGTCCTATGATGGTCAAACTGTGAACATTTTCACTGGTTCCAGCTCCTTAAATGTGAATATTTGCTGGTTTTCTTCATCTTTTATGATAGTGCATTGAATATTTTTGTGTTTTGGACTGTTGGTCAGATAAAACAAGACATTTGAACAGGTCACACTGGGCTCTGGGAAATTGTGGTGGCATCTTTCAATTATTTTCTGACAACTTCGACCAAACGATAGATAATAATAACAGATTATAGATTAAATAATCTGCAGATTTATCGATAATGAAAATAAGCCCTAAATAAAAACAAAACGCCATGCTTTTAGGCTTTAATGCAGACTTTCAGGGTTTCTTGGTTGTCCCTCCTCAGCCAATTGAGCACTCTGAAGTGGGAAGAAGACAACTGTGCTCAAATATGCTTAGATGATAATAACAGTTATGCCCCTTCATTAAATAAGTTGATTGCAGTGTGGGGACCTTAGGCCTTTGTTGGCTAACAGTTGTTGAACTGCCAACATGCTTTTTGAGATGCCAGGTTTGTTATTGCTTCATTGTTTCCTGTGAAACAAGCAGGTCTGACATTTTGGTTCACAGAAAAATGCTGCTTTCAAGTCAGCATTAGTGCGTCAGCACAGGTTTAAATGTTTTGAGCACAGCCCCGCTGTCAAGATGAATGGTGGGTTTTCACAGAGTCAGATGATGGAGAATACCATTGTGAGGAACAGCACACTGGCCGTGTCCACTGTGTGATGTTTCACCCCAGGCTAGAGAAATCAAAGCACCACCTGCGGACCAAAGGAATCACTCTGGCACAACAAACGCTACTCTCCATGTCAAATATCTTCAATTGAAATGTCAGAGATCTTCCTCTGGCTTTGGGTAACCAAACACTGGCTCTACCTGCCTCCACTCTTCCCATGAATGTTTAAATGAGACAATGAGGGAGGGATGCATTTGGTTAAAGTGTAAACACTTGCCAGTGTACGCTATAATCTTGCCGTATTTACACAGATTACATATATATCTGTCTGAGCCGGTACACAGCATGCACTGCTAGGCTTCTCCAAGGCAGGTAGCCATTAACTCAACGAGAGTTCGACATTACCGCTTGAATCACGCCGCTCTGTCCGTAACGCTGCCGACCACATATACAGGACTTACAAACCTATAATCAAGGAGGTGATATAGAAGTGTCATTGTTAAAGAAATTAGCAGCTTGGCTAAATGATGAATGTTTTCTCTCCAAGTGCCAAGAGGTGAACTCAGAGAGCGGAAAACGATGAATTAAGATTGGCAGAGGAAGTTCAGCAGAGGAAAAGAACGATTGTCCCACATGGAGGCTTCAGTGGGAGCATTCCTCAATGGCTGATACTTGCTGGAAAGGCTGGCATGGTTTGGCTATTTCTTTTCTTGTGTAGCATGATTGCATATTCTAAAGCTGGCAATTGACTAACCTTGAAGCAAGACAATGAAGTAGCTTAGGTCAGGTTTTACCAACTCAACATTAGTAAAGGCCTTGACATGCAGAGAGTATTTTAGGCCATTGGAGATGGGACATAGAGCTTCCAGCAATTATGCTTTTGAAATATCAGAACAGATCAGGGCTGCAAATAAAGATTATTTTATTTATCTATTATCGATAAATCTGACTACTATGACGTCTATGAAATGTCAAAAAAGTTCCCATAGCCCAAGGTAATGCCTTCTAATGTCTTGTTTTGATATTCAGTTTGCAATGATATATGACAGAGAAAAGCAGAGAAGAAAATGACAATCAATTATCAAAATAGTTGACAATAATTTTGCTGCCGATCGACTAACCGATGAATCGACTCACTGTTTCAGCTCTATCCATAACAGAATGATTTCAAACATATAGCTAGAACAGCATGGCTTTAAACTGTGATATCGAAATCATCCATAGAAAACTCATTTCATGTTTAAGCGCAAGATAAATGAAAGTCCAGCAGCCTCCAGCTCCTTTGTGTACGCAAAGAGTGTGAGTGTGTTTAAATGAGTAAGAATGTGAGGTCTGAAACCATATGAAAGCTAGAATTATCTTGCCTAAAAGGACTGTGCAGTATTTTCCAGGATTAAGACATCCAACAGTGAAGAGAATATAAAAGAAAGTTAATCATTGTTTGATGAATACAACACACATAAAAGGGATTCAGTTAGTCTTTTTGTGTTCTTCCTCCTCTAAATTTAAGCCAGCCTTGCCAACTAGGCCCAGCTTACATGCATGTGGCTCTATCTGAATGCACTGGGTTTGTATAAGCAGGCATTAGATTCACGTTTCGACGCCTATGCGTGTGTCTGTGCCACTGGTTGGGTGAATGGAGGCCATCTGGGATTGGCCGGGGCTTCTGTGAATGGAACCGGTGAGCGCCATTCAGCACCACGGACAGCTCTGCGCTGCTGTGGAGCTCTCCGCGGTGCTGATTGCAGAGTTTATGGCCCAGCGTGTTCCCAGCGGCTGCACGCAGCAGCGGCCCTGGCCGCCGGTCCCTCCGCGTTTCCCGGACACCCATTACAACTACTCTGTCCCACCTTCGTCTGTAATGAGCTGGTAAACAGTGTATGGCAATCAAACAGCGAGCACGGGCCTAGCCGAAACGAGGCCTACGCGTGGGCCTGGTAATGAGCAAACACAAATCTAAGCGAAGAAAGCCTTCCGCCACATTAGGCAGGGAAACCACCTCTTGACTTTAATAAAACGCTCTCGATATGGAGTGAGCGGCCATGATGAACACCTGGCGGACTGCGACAACACACATAGGACACACAGGCTCCCAGAGTTGTTTGCATATGCCAACCACCTCCTTCCTGCTCATTAAATTGATATAAACGCTAGGCTATAAAAGCTCGAGCAATAGTGCAGTTCAAACAAGCCTATCTATGTTATCGATGGCTGATCAGGAGGATTATGAGCTAAAGAATCGCCAGGCGGTCTTCAATGTCAAAGAACAGAGCTTGGACTAAAGGGGGGTTAGAGAAATGGCTCTGGATGCTGAAGGAACACTAGCAGGGCCTCCATCTGCACAATAGCATGGGGCCTAAACACAATGAGGAGATGAATGAACATGAGGCCCGGAGCCGGGAGTCTCCTTGAATCTGTCACCCGTATCCATGGCGACAGGAGGAAGAGGACCAAAACTGGCATCTATCCGAGCCCAAATCAACAGATGGCCACCACATCAACACCACCCCCCCCCCCACACACACACACACACACACACACACACACACACACATACACACACGCGCGCGCGCGCGCAAACACCCTCTTCCCGTTTGCAGCCTACCTTGCACTGCTCCATGCACGTCCTCACTGAATATGCCCCCGGCTCATATTTCTGACTCAGGAGCTCAAAGTCCTCGTACTTCTCCTGGGCGTGCTGGTCGTAGCGCTGGTACGCCTGGACGCACAGGCTGCATCTGGTTGTGTCGCCATCGCTGAGCACGTCGAGGCTGCAGTTTAAATTGTCCGGACTTGACGACCCGTAAAACAAATCCAGCAGAGAGTAGGAGTTACAAAAGGAAAGGTACAAATCGCTCATATTTACAGCCCGCGTCCCCTCTTTGTCGGAAAGGCCCCCGCACAAATGGTCGGCATCTGCGAAAGTAAAGCAGTTTTTAGATAAACTATCCTGGTGGCAAGTTTCAAGCCGCCACAAATGTTTGGTAGAGTTTCCTATAAAAATAGCATCTGGGTTTCCTCTGAGGCTGCTGTGTGCTGAGTGGGTCTGGGGTGAGAGAAGGTGGGAGGATGCGAACTTGACCCGGGTCCGGGCCAGTTTGGCCTCGGCGCAGAACCACAGGTGATCAGAGAGGAGGATGGTTAAGAACAAGAGGGATGCCAAGGACAGTCGCCATCTCTGCGCCCTCTCTGAGTCGGTGAATGGCTTTTGGTTGTCGCGGGGGGGCTCTAGCCAGATTTGGAAGCCGTCGTCATCTTCTTGCTGCCAACACGTCCCAGCACCCCTGGTCATATTTTGGGAACCGGCCGACTCCACCGTGGGGGCTCCTCTGCCGCAACAGTCATTGACGTGGGGTCCGCTTCGCGTTTTCTTCCCCTCAAATGTCAGGTGGTGGGTTGTCCCGGCTTGCCTTTGCGATCAGCGGTAATTCCCATTAAAATGAGCGTGGGCCGGATGGGAAATTAGACGCTGGCGACCACGGGCCGCATCCTCCATGGCTGACCGGTGAAGCCGCTGTCCTCCCGCCCGCCCCGAGCTCCGCGCCGCGCCGCTCCGCTCCTCTGCGTAGCCTCGACTCCGTTTTTAGAAACACTCACCGACGGGTTTACGTTTTCCCCGGCCTCGGTCGTGCAGGGACAAGGGCGCTATCCTCTTCCAACATGGCGAAGCTGTCTGCCTTTGTGTCGGCGGATGGGCCTACAGCCTGTAAGCTGACAGACCTCTTTTCTTTTTCAAGCCCTCACCGTCTTCTTCTCGCTGCCGTTGTCAAGTTGCCGCCATGTTCGCTAAGAGACGGTGTGTGTTTGCAGGAAGCTGCGTTAAGTCAGCAGCAATACCCAGAAGTACTTCCGGTTGTAATATTCAAAATAAAGGTCATACGCTGACGTGGTTTTTGTGCTACAGCTACCTCTGTGTGATCTGAAAATTGTTTGTTTCCTGGCACAGTGAACCTTTAGGATGAACTGTATCTGTGGATGGCTACCTTAGTAACTACCTTACCTTTAGGCCAGCACAGTTATCATCAATGTTGTTGTTTTTTCACAAATAGGCTGATTTATATTTGCTACTAATATGTTGGATTCATGTTAACACATTTACATTTTCTTGGAAACTTTAAAAAACTAACAATTATTTGGTGGCCCTCGCAGTAACTCTGAGGACCCCCTAGGGGTTCCAGACCCCCTGTTGAAGATCTTTGATCTAGGCTA
Organism: Sander vitreus; assembly: GCF_031162955.1. NCBI lineage: Eukaryota > Metazoa > Chordata > Actinopteri > Perciformes > Percidae > Sander > Sander vitreus. The sequence continues at coordinate 3,919,906 of NC_135878.1, read as the reverse complement.
TATCAGGGTCCAGCTTCCACATTTGCTTAAAAGGCAAATATTTAAGTTGTTTTATTTTCATTTTAAAGATTTTTTTTTAGGCAAAATAGGCTGGCCAATAGTGTTGCATTTACAAATGTATACTGTTCAGCTCAATAATAATAATGATAATAATGTTTGCTGCGTTTTGAGCCGCAACAAAATCACATTTCACATAGCCTACAATTTGTACAAATGACTGCTTGCGGTTTCAGATACATGGTGTATTTTATCTTGAAGGTCAATTCGCCCAACATCCGGTACTGTGCTATCTAATCTTGCTACCTTGACTGACTTCTCAAGCTCTGACGTTATGCGCGCGCATCGCAGTCACCGCATCCCTCGGTACTAGGGTGCGTCAAGTCAGAAAGAGCCCGCTAAAATATCAACAGAAATGTTGTTTTTATACTTCAAAATGAAAGCTCATGATGCCAGTCTCCATAATAAATATTATCTCAACTATTTAGGTCTATAGTACAAAAATAAAGAAAACACAACGACTAAAAGTAAAAGCATGCAGCTGTACAGAAGACATGGAACAACAGGGCTAACTGGATAAGGAGAGTTTTATAAATGTTTCATTTTGAAAATGTCCACTAACAGCCTTATTTTAGCCAAGTGTGTAGTTGTCTTGACACTGTACCAGTCAGGTTGGTACTCACCTGGTCTCGGCCCAGGCAACATGCTCCCATCAAAAGAAAGGAGCCGGTTTCCTTTTTAAAGGACAATACCGATGCTTCTGCATGTTTTATCCCATTTAAAATCCAGTGTACTTTATAATACAGCCACCACATTTCAAAAGCACAGGCTGCTGTTGTCTTTTAGATATCAGAATGTGTTTTTCCTGATGACAACTTGCTCTCATTTATTTTTGTACAACATTATAAAAATCCACCTGCCAAGTCTTACATGTAGCTACTTGAGATAGGTAATCCATCACAGTCAACAGTTTACCTGCTTTTATTTTTCCTAAAGTTCTCTTCCTGGGGGTCAGGACCCACACAAGGGGCCACAAGATGAATCTGAAAGGTCATGACAGGATAGGAACCATTTTTTTTTTGTATGCAAATCTTAGTGACTTACCAGATGATTTTACCTCTTCAGGCCTGGAAATTCACTTTTTTGGTTTTCCTGCCCAGAGTTAGATGAGACGATTGATGCTACTGTCTTGTCTGTATAGAGTAAAGCCAGGAGACGGTTAGCTTAGCTTATCATAAAGACTGGAAGCAGGGGGAAACAGTTAGCTTTGTCTAAAAGTAACATAATCCAACCATGAGCACCTCTAAATCTCACAAATCAACACTTTACATCTCATTTGTTTAATCTGTCTGTCCAGTCAGTTATCACAAGTGGCTCCTCTCCTCCACAGTGAAAAAGGGTTTTGGAAAGGGCAATCTCTCTTACTCCTAAAAGTGGTTTGCCTTGAAGCAAATGGGAGCTTTTTGAAAATCACCGACCAGAGTGGTTTGAACATCTAATAGACGTTTCAACAATGGCTAGTCTAGCTTAATATTGGTCAAATACATATAAATATTTATGACCAATTATTTATGAGGCACAAGACGGAGCTTGATTCTCTGTCGTTTTGATTGAATTTCTTCATTAAGGTTGGGCTGTGCTAATTGCTGCAGACAAGCCTCCCCTGCAGCCATGAGCCTCTGTTTGGTCTCTGCAGGGGGCTCATTTATTTCAGCTGAGTGCATGCAGCCGCTGGTTGTCTAGGGGCCGCTTCCAAACCATTTGTTTCTGCTTGTGTCCAGCGTGCTCGCTGGTACCATCGCTCCGATAGCTAAAGCCAGCCTAATTAGGGCATTTATCCCATTAGGGCATGGTATTTCTGCAATTCTAGCTTTCAGCGGCTGTTTGCTATTTTCATCTCCAGATCCTGATGGACCAGCAGATAGAGTTTTCAAGACCAACAGTTGTGCTGCGACACAACGCATCATACAATCAAAGCCACACGAGAATAAGCACCGGTTGAGTACCTCTAATTAAGGCCTGTCAGTCAAACACTCACTCAACATCACCTGGAAATAGTCCAGAGTGGGCGATGGGTTACAAAGTGCTTACTGAGAACGTACTTTTCTTTTTTAACCAGTAATGAAGATCATTTTGCTCTCAACTATTTCATGCTTTGTTTTCTCAAAGGTGGACTTTTAATTAATCTGTTTAACAAAATTACAAACCCTACAAGGAACACTACATGTCAGTGAGAGCTATTATTCACAGTATATGATTGAGAACAGGTACCTCATCACTTTTACTTTGAAAATGTATTCATGCGGCATTTACGCACAACAATGCCCAGGACACCAGAGGCAGCTACCTGCACCCTAGGGGCGATGGTTATGAAGGTTGTAACATATGAATGAGTCCCAAGGGACATTGGTGACATTTTTGAAGACAGGAAAACATGGCCACATCTTTGTTGGAGGGCCTTGAGCTGAACCAGTTTTAACGTACCCGTGTGGTGTCCCTCTGTCTCTCTCTGCAGGCTCAGTGCGTGCTGAAGGGCTGAGGCAAAGGCCATCGCTTCACACAGACGCTCGTCTGAAGTTAACTACCATTTTTTTTTTTTTTTTAAAACAAGACTCCAGTCACAACAGTACATTATTTTAAACCAGTTCAAGATATATTTATTAGAGTTGTGCTTAACATGTGATTAAACAGACATAAAAGCATTAAGGCACTAGGGCTGAGTATCGTTCAAAAATGGTCGATAACGGTACTGATACCAATACCGTGACTTTGATACCAGTTCCTAAACGATACCAATTTTATAAAACAAAAAGAAATTACAACATTACTGCACAAATCTTTATTTTTCTTTTTATGTCTCTGAGTGTAACAGAGTTTTTCCTGCGCGTCTCTACGACGTGTAACGTTAGACAGCCAATCACAAACATTATGAGATCTTGGTAGAAGCATGCTGCATGCTGATTGGCTCACTGACGCTGATGAGATTTACTCCTTAGGTACTGAAATTGGGTAATGAATGACGAGGCATTTTTCGATAATCGATACTTTAGAGGCAATTCGGTTGGTGCCTAAAAAGTATTGACTTCGGTACCCAGCCCTATAACGCACAGATCACAAAAAGAGGAATAGCAAACTGGAGTGTGGGCTTTGAAAGTAGGCATTTAGGAGGCAAGGGAGGTCTAATGAAAGACGCTTTCTAGTTGCATTATGGAAAACGTGGGATTCAATGTTTTTGGTGCTTGACTCATAACGGGGACTAAAAGTCATGATATCCTGGCCTCCGCTGCTTCGATTTTGACCAGTCAAGTCCCCCAATGTTATGTGAGTGCAATCCTAAGTTAAAAAATAAGAAGAGGCCTACTTTACTTATGGTGGAAGATTCCCTACTCAGCTTCTGTATTTAAAAAACGTATATAGTACAACTCTAAATTCTCTTAAAAATCAAATAATTTAGAAACCAACCATTGCCTTCTGGACTTCACCATTGGCCTATGAATTTATCTAACAAGTTTGAAATCATATTGCTTATCTCCCCCTTAGCAGTGATTTCGACTGCAGTGATTTTATTTATTTTATTTATCGACTTTTACTCAATAATTTATTGCTAATCATATTGGAATTTAATTAAAATGCTATTTGGGCTGCACAATAAATCCTTTTTATTTTAATTGTAATATAAACTGTGACACATTGCAAAAGACATTCAGCGCTTTTTTTGTAAGAGAGAATTAGTAGTAGAAAGAAAAACTATCATTCTTTTTTTATGGTGCCTTTTGTGTTCAGTTTAATGTTTAATTTGTTCAATTAAAAGAATGTTGGAACTAATTTCTTTTCACTTTTTTTTAAAAAAAGGTGCAGTAGGTAAGAAACTAACTTTCTGTCATATTTGCTGAAACTGACCCTATGTTCCAGTAGAACTACATGAAGCAGGTCATTTAAAAAAAGTCTGGCTCCTCTGGCACCACCTACAGCCTGTGGTGAGATTTGCAAAAATCCACAGCTCCCTGTTCAGATGCACCAATCAGGGCCGGGGGGGTCTAACTGCGTGTCAATCACTGCTCATGCACACGCATTCATTCTCCCTTGTGGGGGGAGGGGCTTAGGAGACCATTTGGGCTTTAGCGGAAAGGGGGGAGGGACTGAGAAGTTGTTGATGTTCAAATGTTTTCAAAAAGTCCTGGATCTTCACAATCCTACCTACAGCACCTTTAATCAACAAACAAGTTTGTTGTATTTTAGCAGTATACTAAAAGCATCAGAAAGGTAGAACTGAGTACGTTTTACTGTTATTTATCGCAAGTAATATGGTTATCGCATATTTTCCTCATATCGTGCAGCCCTTCAACTATACAAGGAGTTCTCTCCAGTGCCAACTTAAATCCTGTGAATGTCACCAGAAGAGTCTTTAAACTAGGTAGTCAGTGTCATTCATCAGATGCCCTGCTGTGATTGAATCCGTCACCCATGATTCTCTTACAATCTTAAACTTCCTCCTAAAGCAGCGCCTCAGAGTCCTTAAATCCACAAGTCTTGTTTCCTCTGTGATAATGACATGAGTGACTCCTTCCTCTAACTTCCGCACCACACTCCCTCCGTGGTAGCAAAACTCCAGCGCCCTGATGTCCAAGCAGGTGGCAGGTATGGCGGTTTTAGGGTCTCCTATGTCGGCGTAGCTGTCCATGTAAACCTCGAAGGGTCTGAACATGCTGGTGGGAAGATCCTCCCAGCCACAACGCTGCTCCACCTGGCTGACGTTCGCCGCCGCAGACGCCTGCGCGTCGCTGATCCGGCCAAACACCTCCCGCAGCTGCTGCTCGTCTGTGTCCACAAAGTAGCTGTCCCCGTAGCTGTCGTACTCCTTGGCAAAGTGCTCCCTGGTCGAGGGCGACATGTGGATCATGTGGCGCGGTTGCCACGGGACCACTTCCTTCCGGCCGAGGCACTCCATCAGCCAGGTGGCCCACACCACGTCATGCTGGTCGGACAAAACTAGGTTCTTCACGCGCATGTTCTCCACGCCGGCAATCACGCAGTAGGTGTCCCGCCCTGCGTTTTGAACCACGACACCTCCACAACTAATGGGAAGACGACACCAGTAATCAGTTATTTGTTTATTAAGGACACTTTAAAGTCTGACTGTGTGACTTTTGAAAGAAGTAATCACACAACCGTCCTCTTATGACTAAAAAGTTTAAGTCAGGAGAAATAGAATGCACCATTGTTGGGGCACGGCAGTAAGCATGATCAATCAGTGTACAGCCAATGAGTAATGAGTCTGTGTTACCTTATTTGACAGAAATCTATGTATTTTGGCGTTATTTCTGACAAATTGATAAACAAAATGTATATTATGCTTGAGTAAATAAACCCCAATTAACAAAACTGGTTAAAAAAAATCATAGTATTTCAATAAATCACCGGGAGAGTCTGGTACAGGCCGGCTCTGGAGATAAAACAGAGATTAGCGCTCATATTCAAGTTTATGTTCTGCTTGTTTAACGGAGAACTCTCTGCTCCTCACCATGGGGCTTCTCAGGTGCTGCGCCTTTCTGAGAATATACAGTATCTCACAAAAGTGAGTACACCCCTCACATTTTAGTAAATATTTCATTATATCTTTTAATGGGACAAAACTGAAGAAATTACACTTTGCTACAATGTAAAGTATTAAGGGTACAGCTTGTAGAACAGTGTAAATGTGCTGTCCCCTCAAAATAACTCAACACACAGCCATTAATGTCTAAACCGCTGGCAACAAAAGTGAGTACACCCCTATGTTAAATTCCCATAGAGGCAGGCAGAGTTTTATTTTTAAAGGCCAGTTATTTCATGGATCCAGGACACTATGCATCCTGAAAAAGTTCCCTTGGCCTTTGGAATTAAAATAGCCCCCCATCATCACATCATCACCCTTCACCATACCTAGAGATTGCTATGGTTTTATGTCGGTTAGCCTAATAGCTGGTTTGATTTGCATTGAGATGATCTTATGGAAAGTACCCCATGCCAGTTATACAAGCTGTACACTTAACACTTTACATTGTAGCAAAGTGTAATTTCTTCAGTGTTGTCCCATTAAAAGATACAAATATTTACTAAAATGCGAGGGGTGTACTCACTTTTGTGAGATACTGTAGTTCCGAGTATGTATACTGTTAGAAGATGTCTGTGTCTCATGTGACCTTGTTATTTGTACACGCTGTGACTATACAAATCACAACATGTAAATAGGAACATGTTGGCGTTATTTTGTCACTTATTGGGAGCAGTAGGCTAGATGGAGCCGGTTACCTCCAGGATCTGTGCTAAGCTAGGCTAGCTGTAGGTGCGTCAGACAGAGTTACGACACGCACGGAGATGAGAAGGGTATGTATGGACTTATCTAACTCTGCGGGATACGGTGAATAAGCTAAAGTCCCAATAAGTCGGCGTTTTCCTTTAATGGTTGTTTAATAAATTGCTCTTAAACACTCAGAGAGGCTGTGTGAACTGCTATTTTTTTTCTCATTTCTTATCATTTTGGTGCTGGTGATTTTGCTTTGGGGCTGGCTAAAACCTCTTTGGGGAGCGCCAAAAATTACTTGGTATGACCAGTAGCGTATGGTGGCTAATGTTAGCTAACTTTAGATAGATATCGGTGTAACGTTACTGAGCCAAATGACAATGACTTTAACTCAAACTTTTTCATGTTACCTGGCCACGCCCTTTTCCAGCTCAGCCTTGGGGTGATCCTCTGTGCCGTTCAGAATACAAAACTCCACATCCTCGAACATATCCGTCTCCTTGGTAACCCCGGATAGGTCCTGGGGCTTAAAGTGGTCGATAATCCCGATCACCTTCTTGGGTTTGGCTGGCTGAGTGCGCTTCTTCTTCTTTTCCGGTTCGTCACCGTCGATGTGAAGGTGCCGCGAGGCGAGTTTCCCGGACGCCTTGCCGCGGAACTGATCCAGCTCTGCCAGGGTCATGCACTGGTGCCACTCCTTGTCCTCGCGGATCTTCTCGATCCTGGGGAAGCGCAGGGTGCAGTTGGTTTTATACATGTCGCTTCCGACTATTTCAGCCGCCCTGACCTGGAGGATGACCGAGTTGCAGGGTTCGATGTAAACTTCGGGTTTCTCTGTTCCGCACAAGATGGATGCTGGTGGGTCATTTTTACGATAGACTTTCCAGTGCTTGGCGAGCTTTAAACCGAGGTCATACAACTCCTTCATGGTGTAGCCAGAGCCGATGCGGCAGAGTGTGTGGAAAACCGAGGGTTTCTCGCCAGGCTTTGGAGCTTCGGCAACGGCGCATAAGAAGTGGGACATCATACCACCCCGTCTCCCTTTGCCCCAGTAGCCACCAACAATCAGCACGTCGAGCTCATCCATCAATCCATCCACATATTCTGGCTTTATTTTCAGCCATCCCTCCCCCCGTTTGTCGGGTTTGTAGATGGACAGAGGGTCCTTCACCATGATTCCCTCTTCTCGGCTGTCAATGGCGTCATTCAGAGCATTCACCACCTCCTGCATGGTTCTGGCATCCGTCTTTGGCACCAGGTGTATCCTTCCCTTGACTGGACTGAAAACTGTCTGAAGGGTCTCGTAGCGCTTCTTCAGCGTTTCCTTGCCAAGCTTCTGGTCATTGACTAACAACACGTCAAACACGCAGAAGCACGTCTGTAACTCGGAGTCGTCCATGAGTCTCTTGATGTCGAATTTGCTCCCTTTCTGCATGAAGGTGTCTGTGGTTGCGCTGTACGCCATCATCTCACCATCGAGGATACAGTTCACAATGTGGCTTTTAAAATTGTTGTGGATGTGAGGTGTCAGTGAGCCCTCCAGTGGGGATCCTCCAAACTGCTGGGTGTATTCAAAAGCATTTCGGGTGAAGTACTTGTACACATCCCCGTCTTTGTGCAGTTGTATACGCTCTCCATCCAGCTTGGTCTGAATGTAAAAAGGGCTGCTTCCCATCTGTTTCTCCACACTGCGGATGTTTGCCATAGCCGCCAACATCGGCTTAAAAGCAGAGAAGAGTCCGATTGAAACTTCGCTTAGAGACATGGAGGGGTTGTGGAGCTGCTGGCAGACCTTGTTTAAGTCTGTGTTGACATTATAAAGCTCAGGAGCGTCTGGGTGGAAGACTTGGAGAACAGTTTCTTTGCTGATCCCAAGCTTCATGTCCTTCAGAATCATTCTGATGAGCCACTTTTGCTCGAGAGCCGAGCTCTGGGTGATGAAATGCAGCAGACTCTTTTTCACAAGATCCTTCTGCTTGCCAGCATTGTTGATAGCCACCGAGTCCAGAAAGTCATTGACTTCTTTGATGCTGAGGTTTCCTTCGCTGGTGCACCGTTTCTTCAGCACAAAGTACGCCATGCCGGCAAAGTCTCCAGCTTCTCCCTGGGATGTAGTGGGAGCACGGTAGTTCAACAGTTTATTGGCCTCAGGGCCATTCTTTGGGAGGCCTAATACGTCAATATAGAGTTTAGCTAACATGCTTTCTTTGATGCCATACGCCATACGCTCTCGTTCGAAGGAGGGGACTATGAGGCGCATGGCTGGGTAGAAAGAGTCTGTTGTTTTAGGGTTGTCTTTGTGGAGGGCAGAATGGAACTTCCTCCACGACTCAATGAAATCCTTGAGGATCTTGGATTTATCTGGACGGAGTTTAGACTTCTGGATTTTCTCTAACGTGGTACAGAGATGAAGGAAAGGAACCTGAGCAGCAACAGAGGGCTGACCTGCAGCATCGCTTTTGGAAGTTCCCTCCATGGTGGAATCTGAAACACATGTATGTCAAAGACAGAAAAAAAGACGTGTAGTGTAAATAATTATTTACAATAACTGAATGAATTATTCGATCGACTGAAAAACAATGAGCAACAACTCTGACAAGAGATTCATCTTTGATGGGCATTTTTCACTATTTTCTGACATTATAGAGACCAAATTATTAATCTCCTAATCAAGAAAATAATCAGCATCTTAATTGATAATGAAAATAATGGTTAGTTGCATCTTTACATTATATCAACTCTTATTATTAGTATTATTGGTTGTGTTTTCAAATGAACATTTTAGTGTGCTATCATGGTCTAAATGTGAAGGATAAAAAGAATTTATGAGAACCACTGAAATATGTAAGAAAATCACAGTTCTGTTTTGTCAAACATGTGGCCCATCCTAAATCAGTTTGGTGCATTATAATACTTTACATAAAATTGAGAATCAGGCAGGGGTGAAGAAGTATAGAGAGCCTGAATGTGCCCTATATATGACATATGATCTCAATAGTTAGCCTACTTAGGCCTTAGCTGCATCCTCTATACTAAAGAATGAACAAGAATGTACAATACAAATCTGAAATCAATGATTTAGAAGCAACTCTACCAACCATGGTAAATTATACGTGTTTTAAAGTGCACATTAACCAATTCAATTAAAATGTTTTAATATTTTTTTTACTATTTCACTTACTACTTTTTTTTCTAATTATTGGTTCACAGAGGTCAAACTTCAACATGTTCTGACATGTCTCGAACCAACAAGAGCTATTTTATTTTGACAAGCAGCAGACAGCCTTAAACTAAACTAAAGCCCAACTTTAACTAAACATGGTGGAAAGTATTACATTCAACACTACTACTAACATTTATATAGGTAAAGTATCTCGTACTGGTTATTCGCTACTAATCGTACGTTTAAATGTATTTACATGACCATTTGCTGCTGTTAAACTGAAAGCTACTGCCAACTCCGGTTAGTTCATTTTCAAAATAAAAGTATCTGTTGTCATATGACGTCTGTGTTGTACGGGCGTGTCTGTCGAAATACGTTACGTGCATTTGCCGGCAGATAAGGACATTTTGAAGAGTAATTTTGTGTTTTTAATGGCAGCTTAATACTTAATACAGCTTAATACAGATTAGTACTTAAAGTATTAAAAAAAAAAAAAAAAACAGACCGCCTAAATAGCAAGTGTTCTCCAGCTTAATTTGATGAACAGTAACGATACATATAAGGAAAATAACTTACTAATAACTAACGATTTTAATGTTACCTGCTCTTGGGATTCACCAAAGAAGAGGTAGTGAATGTCGGACTGCTCACTGAGCTACATGTTGAACACTTCCTTGTACTCAAAGTAGGGACCTGCAAGGAAAACGTTCCCCTGGAAACAAGACCGGAACTATTGTTGCCCTACAGTGTTGATTTGTGTTTTGAAACTTAAATTCATCAATTAAAATGTAGTCTCGTGCTCACATTTCACACTTTAAAGGCATCACTTTTTGTATATTTAATCTGAATTGTCTTATTATTTATCGTAGTATTATTATTATTATTATTATTTAGTTGAACTTTCTTCTCTGTAAGTATGTATGTTGTTTTATACCCATTGCGCTGTATTTGTAATGTTTGTTTATGTTATATCAATGTAGCAATGAGTGAACTTTTTGTGATCTACTGTCAGATTAAAACATAATCTTGAAAGAATTTGTACATTCCCTCTTCTAGACATACTATTGTTGCTCTTGCATTCACCAGCAGAGGGCACAGTGAGATGCTGCAGTGCTGAGGAGGTGCAGCCACTGAGATTGTTTACCATCATGGGTCTGGAGCCAGTGAGTAGTGAGCCAGTTGTAACCTGGTAGTTAAAAAAAAAAAAAAAAAATAGGAATGCATATTTGTTGACCACAAGAAGGCGTTTTTTTCTTCACTACAATGATTATTTCGGTCATATTTGGATCATAGTCCTCTGGTAGCAGTAGAAATAAAACCTCCTGTCATTAATGCAGTAACATTGCCCTGACAATAATCAGCGATGGTGATTATGATGTTAAGCCAGATGGGCCTGGGATCATCTTATTGTAACAGACAAACTTTTCTTTTTATTATTATTATTATCTCTGCTTAGGGAGTTAAAAGCATGAATGTATAATACAGGTAAATAGTCCTGGTTTTTGGTCCCTGTCCAACAAAACCTCATTGCTGGGCACTAACCAGCCGTTTAGTGTGGACAAAACAAGCTTGTTCTGTATATTATGACTTGCTGACATGTCATTGACGCATTCATTTATGGCTACCCAAACGTATTTTTTGCCTGCTCATGTTTGGACAACAGCTACACAACTTTTAAACTCAAGCTTTGTTTACATTATAAACTTGTTTTGACAGTTAGGTCATTAGGTGGCAGCTCGCGTAATGCCAGGTACACGTTGCCACTTGTAAAGTAATGTAAAATCATGCCAGTAATGTCATGTTCCCAATCGAAAGTACCAAAGGAGATTTCCCTACAGGGATCAATAAAGAGTGTCACTGGTAATTTATTTGAATGCTAAAATGGATACAACACACTAAAGATAGGAAATTAACAGCTTGTACATTCGATTTTTTATTTATTTTTTTAAACAAAAGGCCTTAAGAAACACACACACACACACACACACACACACACACACACACACACACACACACACATACACACTCAAACATCACTATTACTAGCAAGGAGATGTTTCTTAATCATCTTTATACTAGCTTATAGGAAAGTAGATCTGAAAAATAAAATAGACCCTGAGTCCTCACTTATGTAATCAACAACACAAATGTGGTGTTGATCATTGTTTCCTGCTGCCAACAGGGGGCGAGCTGTGTCTGTGCAGGAGGAGCTGCATGGCTGTGAGCCCTGAGTCACAGGCCAGCCAGTGTTGTTTACCTGTCTGCTGCTGCTGTTGCTGCAGTGGAGGATCCTGGGATATGTGTAGTGAGAGAGGCGCACCAGCGGTGAGCACACTGTGTTTTCAAATCACACAAAATGCAGTGCAGTGTAGAGGAAAGCTGGCTGACTGGCTGCTTATACTGTATGTCTATGTACAGGAGGTACATACACACACACACACACACACACACACACACACACACACACTCTCTCTCTGCTGTTACAGCCTGTCATGCAGCAGGCAGTAGAGTTACATAAGCCCTGCTGGATGTGCTGCTGCACTGCAACTAGCAGCGAATTACAAGACAGTAAACAACTGATGTCACTGCTTCCGTGGCATACATCAGCTGGCACTGGGACTGAGAGGGAGGAGGAGGAGGAGGAGGAAGGGGTGTGTTGATAGTGTGCTGGTGTAGGACTGAGTGAGATTTTGGCATGGAGGCACAGAAAGAAAGCAAGAGAATTAGGCAGAGTAATAAAACTAAAATCCCTTCTCGACATGGCCGATGACTAAGATGTGCGTCAGCCTCTTCATTCAGAGTGACTTGTTGGTGATGTGTGGCTGCAAAGACAGTCGCAAACATTTCCTGTCCCCTGCTTGTTGCTGACACATTGTAAAAATATATTTGCCAAAAGGCTTCCCATTGATTATTTACAATGGTTGTATAACCTTTCATAAAGGCTGTGCAGGTAAAAGCCATTTGACTTTTCTTGTTAGACAACACATGAAGAGGTCTAAATAAGTAGAAATAGTCGAGAAGGGGCGCTCCACTAATTGTACACATGAAGATCAGTTTACTAGTCATAAGATGATGTCATTAGGGTTATGGGCTTCAAAAAGTTTAATCAAAAGAGTTTAAAGTTTAAAATATGCTTAATCTGGATCTTGTAACGAAGAGATATGTGATCCTCTATCATACTAAAGTACATATGGTGTCTAATATACAATACTTTGCTAACTAGCTGCTACTTATCACTGCACTATTAGTATAAGGTGCAACACTTGTCATGGGTACTATACGTATATAGTCCTACTCTTGTAATATTCTTATAATCTTATTTTACTTCCTTTTTATTTGTCTCTTCCTTTTTTTCCTACTTGACTGTACTTTCTTGTCTGTACTTCACCTGAATTTCCCCTCTGGATATCAATAAAGGCTGACATTATCTTATCTTACAGTATTCTAAGTGTAGAATACTGTAAAATGAAGTATGGCAGTATAGCACACCAGCTGCAGATGGTGGCCTGAAGGTTAAAGCTGACATAGATTACCCAAAAACAAAAATACAGTATGCGTATGAAATTGTGTTTCAATTTCAGTACAGTATGTACCCATTCGTACGGTGCCTAATGTGTGTTCCCAGCAGTTGTTTCATAAACAGAGTGAAAAAAACCCTCTGTGAACTTGCCAAAGCCGCTTTTGATGTAGCGTCACCTCAAGGCACAATTGAACTCATCATCACACAATCTTACACAAATGTCAGGAGAGATGAGGACATGGAGATCCTGTTCACCTAAGTTGCAGAGCACAGAATGTTGTGCTGGGCTTTTTTTTTCAGCTGGGAGGGCGACGAGCCAGACAGTACCCAGTGACCTTCGACTAAAATTAGATCAGCTTCACACATCACTGCCATGCCATACTGCGATCTGCTCTCTTTTTTTTTTTACCAGTTTAATAGCTTTCTGTCTGTCTTTTTGTCTTCCCCCCCACTCATTGTCATGACACGCTGTGTCATAACAGCTCTCTCTGTTATGAAATTGAATTTTGGATCAAATCCCTGACCGTTCTCTGTATTCTTCAGACTGACTGGACAGCAGGCTGACCTGTGCAGCTGTCTTGCTCGCTTACATCATATGGCATATTAGCAGAGGGGTCGAGAGGTCGCCATAGCAGCCTTTCAGTGACCTCGGCATTGGTTTGGGATAAAGCATGAGAGAACATCCCTTGGAGCAGTAAAGTGAAGCAGATGGACTCCTAAAGAAGGGCTGGCAGGGTTACATTATGAGCATCTAAGTAAAAAAAGCAAAAGTTCACTGTAGGTATAGGTTGATGTTAGTGTTGTTCTTTGCTGACCAAATGGAAGTTTTCCAACCAATGCTACATAAAAATAGTGAGTCTGTTAAATTGGAAATAGCTTTTTTTCCTTTTTTCCTTGTGTTAGTTATTATGTCCATTCAAAGAGAAGTACTTGACATGTTCACACATCACTACACCTAGTTAAATGAGTTCCCATCTGCAAAGGCCCAGATGTCATTGGGGCTAATTAAACCATGGAAAACCATGACCACTGTTGTTGGGTCCATTAGCAGCATAGTGGATTTGCACGTTGGCTTAATGACATACACTCTCACCCACACTTCTATCCTCTGACACCCAAGCCCTTCTAGATTGCAAGTTTCCAATTTTGCTGGTGTTAAATTGAAGTGCTGCTTTTGACACCACTGACCACCGGGATTATATTTTATTCCTTTAAACCCTGGGCAGACACATCAGGATATGCATTTAGTTGGTTCCGCTTACTGTATAAGTCAAAAAGGAAATTTGTAGTCCCCAATGGGAACTGTATTTCTTCTTGTGCTCTGGGATGTGGTGTGCCTCAGTGCTCTGTTCTTAGACCTCTTATATTTTCCTTATATATGCTGCTCTTGGGCCTCATTATTCAACTGCCTTGGCTTTATTTGTTATTATTTGTATGTGGATGATACACAACGTTATATTTCTCCTGACACTTCTGAATTGTGGAAGATTGGTAAAAATTTGCAAGTCAAGTAAAACTTAAAATGATGACTAATTAATTGATTTCTTATTAATTGATTGGTTGATCTACAGAAAATAAATTAAGATGACAATCAATTAATCGTTTGTATTTCTCATAGCAAAAATTCACTGGTTCCAGTTTTTTGGTTTTTTTACGTGAATATTTTGTGTTTATTTTAGTCATCTATGAGGGTAAAATTTATATCTTTGGGTTTTCGACCATTGTTTGGACAAAAATTAGATGTCCGTCACCTTGGGCTGTAGGAAACATGTGATGGGCAACACTGTCCCGGTCAAAAATGACAGATTTACACATTCATTCAGGTCTTAAGACATTCCTAATTCTTAAGACCTTATGATATCCTTCACAAAAGGCATTTGAATACATAACATTCATTGTGACTACTTTCTTTGAATTTTGAGTGATTTATTCAACTTAGTCACACTTCTTTTGTTTAAATGACCGCCATAGTAAATGAATGGGGAGAGTATAATTTTCATCCAGGAGATAAAAGACATCTCCATACACACACTCCTTTAACTTTCCTGTGCTTGTGTGCCCATTGACAGGTGCAAAGCTTCCATTTGCAAGGGGCACTGCACCATGAATGCAATTTGTGAGTGTGAACCACCAATGTTCGCACATACATGCATGTGCGCACACACAGAAACACACACAGACACACACACACACACACACACACACACACACACACACACACACACACACACACACACACACACACACACACACACACACACACACACACACACACACACAGACACATGTTGTAGATGTTAATGTTTTAATAAGGTTCTTTACAATAAATGTTCTATTAAAAACACTTTTAGTCATTTTTATTGGCATTTATGTTAAAATAAGAGCAGTTAAAACTGTTGTTTACTGGAAACAGTAAATTAAGGGGGTTAGCAACAAACAGTGTTTAAAGGTTAAACTATTCTGTGACATTTTATGGACCAAACAATTACTCAATTAATCAAGAAAGTAATTGTTTGGCTAATCGTAAATAAAATTAATTGAATCAACGCATCAGAAGCAAAAGCCTCTCCATCTAAACAGGTAGTGTAACTGAAACACACTACACTTTGTATTATAGTCATATCATTAAACCTAATTGTACATGTTCACAACTTTGTTTAAAGTTACCACTCAGCACCTGTAGCTATGATAAATGCACTTCATCTTGTGTCTTCTTTGCTTAATAGAAGATGTAATAAATATGAATACATTGAATTCACATTCAATTATTTAGGGTATATCTCCCTACATTCTTACCTTTTAAAGACAACCACATTTTTGACCATAAGGATTACAGGGTTATTTACATAATCTGGGTTGACCTACTGTATACTGTGGACAAAAACCAAGCACTTTGGTGGTTGAAAATATCAGTCAAATCATTGAAAATATAATACGTGCATCCACATTATTTACAGCAACTCAAATTCACATTTGTACCATGGTTGCATTTCTTTAGAATAGGTCACACAGACTTTGAGTGCATTTTAAATGCAATTACAATGCCTCACAGTAGTTCAGGTAAAGTGTCCCCTGTGTTCTCATAAAAAGGCTCTCTGAATAATACACTGTTGGCATTTATATTGCCATGCCTCTTCTGCCAGTTAAGTCATATTAATTGATCTTTTGAACTTTGTAACTGTAACTGTAATTGTTATCCGGTACAGTCTCATTATCCAAGTGTTTTCATTGAACTCGATGAGTGATAGAGCCTTCTGAGCAATAACTTCAGTCAACGTGACGAATCACCTTCTCTTACTGTTGTCACAGCCGACGATAACCACACACAGTACGAGCAGCAACCAAAGAGAACACAACATTCCTGCCAGCTCATTTACCTTGATAAATCTATTTATTGCCTTTACTCTTTCACAGTGGAATCTTACTGCTACCACAATTTATTGTTTGTCTGATTGTCTATTGTACTCTTTTACTGTTATTTGTCTTATTGATTTATTGTGTCGGAACTTATTTTAACATCAACCTGCCAAAGGGACTAACAATGTACATTAGCCACCGGCTATTAATCTTGAGTATTAACATAAATATTCATTAATATGCACGCTCCCTATTTTAAATCAATCAATCTCAAATCTCAGGCATCAATTCAGATCATTTATGCTCCTTGAAATGTTAACGACAGGGCAGGATTGATTTCTTTAACAAAGCTTTTAACAGGCCGTCAGGGGCCATTAATAAATCATGGACCCTTTTATGTTGTTTGTTTCTGGAATGTTTTTCTTTTCCTCAGGCTGGGACTTTGACCCTCAGTGCATGGTGCCAATCTAAGACACTTGGCACTCTCTCCGTAATCTAAAGAGCGACTGGAGCAACTACAATCTGCTCATTTGTAAACAAACAATTACTCACAGACTATCTCTGGCTGGACTGTCTGTGTGGCCTGTCAGCAGCACTGTCTGCATGGCTGTTGTTGTTTTTGGAGTGCAGGACTGTGCACGCCCAGGTCTGTGGTTCCATGTGTAAAGTTATAAATGATTATGATATAATTTTTTTCTAATAGCATCTGATTACAGCCTGCACCAACCCATAAAGGCAGCAAGTCACAACCTCATTGAAGTGATATTGAAATAACAGTACTGCTTTCTAATGTGTCATCAAAGGCTGGTTAATACAGGATTTACTAATGCTGTAAAGATCTCTTAGAAGCCATTAATTAACAACTTGTGGGTTGCCAGGTTTGTTGTTTCTCCTCCTCATTTATGAATTTAATAACTCATCAATTGATCATTTGCTGAACCCCTCCCCTGAGTAGAAATTGTCCAATCATGCCTTAGCAACCGTAACTAGGCACAGCAGGTCTGTTGAGGTTTTGAAGTGTAAGAGTTGGATTTAACAGTGTGTTTACAGTATTTGCTCTAATGTAAGCCAATTTGTAAGTAAACGTGTTCGGTTAGTAACCGAACATTGAACATATTAAATAATAAAATACATTAGTTTGTAGCGCTATGTTAAAAATTCCCCATGCATATGTTAAATGCACGATAAAAAGTTTGACTGACGTATCAACAGTAACTAAGGCAGGCGAGGTTTAGCAAATGGTCACTTCTGCGGTTACAAATGTCAATAAAGTTCTTAACATACATGAAACATAATAAAAACATAAAAATTGTTGACTTTAATGTGTATCAGAAAGCAGGTTGCTCATCGGACCAGGCTCCAGTTAGCTGTTTCCATAACAATAAGTCATTTGAAACCCAGTCCACCTCCCAGCTCTGCTTTCTCCTCAGTAGGACAAAAACAAGTATCAAGTCTATGTTTTCTGTTGGAAAAAGAGAACTTTGGAAGTTGACTGCAAAACAGCCATCTTACCGCTCCACTCACCCAACATATGCAGGCGTGTCTTATTTAGTTGTGTAAGCATGATGCACGGAATGAAAGGTCACACTTTGTTTACAGCACACTTGCTATTAATACGAAGATACTCTCATGTCATTTAGTTTTTTGGTTGGACACCTCGGTGCAGCCTATCACAGCTCCCCAAAGGAGGTGTCCCCCGGTTTCACAGTTGGTCATCTAGTTATTAAGTATTCTGCACCTGGTGTTGTTTTCAGCACTATTTGAATCTATGTTCTTGGCTTTGCATGTTTGCAGACAGCGCAGAGTATATGTGAGTCTCTTGCACAGGGCTGGATTTGGGGGAAAGATTTTAGGTACAGCATCTTTGCGTGCCACCGCTCTCCATTAAGCTCCTCTGAATGCGTGTCTCCAACTCTGTCCTGTTCTGTAAGCTTTAGCCTTGTGGCTGGCATGTTTGACGGATGATTTACTTGGCTGCTGAGCACGCAAACTTCCCCCCTGTGTGACCTCGGTTTGGAGGGTAGTGTCGTGCTACTGTTCACACTAATATGATTGGGCCTGGTTTCAAAGACCTGCAGACAGCTGCTGGTGAAAAGTTCATATGAGGCATCTGGGAAGCAGTTGCACCATGGAATAACACTACTGTGTGTACATGGTGAAACAAAACCTCAAATTTGCGACTTTCCAATAAGAATAGCTTTAGTGATTGTCTCATATAGGATGAGACAATCTCTCTCTGTCTTTGAGTGTAGCGCCATGTGACACTTACACAAATATGAAGTTCAGGTAATTATCTTACTCAAATGTAAGGTTATGAAATGTACTGTACAGTATGTTCAACTGGAATGCAGATTAAACTTGTTACAACACTACTACGTCTTTTATTGTGTTTAACAGAGGTTATATACATATATCTGTCACACGTGTGCTTTCTGTGTGCACACGTCTATTTTTGCTTTCAGTACACTGATATGGTGGTTATGTGGAAACCTTACAAGCCACAGCCCATTGATACCAGATGACGTTAATAACAGACTTTTTGAGAGTGTTTATGAGCAGTCTGACCCACACCAGAATGATACGGCAGAGGAGATGCATGGGGGCAGCACATCATTCGAACAGGATGGGTTCCATGAATGGAAAGCTTCGGAAAGAAATATTGACCTAGTCTGCACGTCAATAACACACAAACATGTAACGGAAATGCGTCAGCAGTGCTTTTTCAGCAAACATGAGGGGAGATTGCTGTAGATGAATTTTTATAATGGTAACACACTCGCACTGGTTAACAACGACTGAGGTGTGTGTGTGTGTATGTGTGTTTGTGTGTGTGTGTGTGTGTGTGTGTGTTCAGCATGCATAAGCTGAGTGAGCCTTTATCTTTGTTGTGTGACTGTAAAAGCCCAGTTATTGGTCATAAAAAGTCACGCGTCAGGACCCAGCACAGACGGATTTAGGACCCTAACACTCGTGTGTGCAGTGTGTGTGTGTGTGTGTGTGTGTGTGCTGTAGTGTGTGTGTGTGTGTGTGTGTGTGTGTGTGTGTGTGTGTGTGTGTGTACATAGGGTTGTTTTTTGCTTGAACACAGTTTGGATGTACCAGGAAGGCCATATCATTAAGCTGTTTGTCTGTGTATGAGTCAGTGTGGACATCCGTGTGTGTGTGTGTGTGTGTGTGTGCGTGCGTGCGTGCACATGCGTGTGTGTGTGTGTTACCCTGTGACCAGGTAACAGAGGGACATGTACTTTCTGATAGATTAAGCCTTACATAACTCCACATTCCACTCAGCAGGTAAACAAGCACCGGGACTAAGGTCAAAAACAGTGAGGCACCGGCTTGACTACGGAGCCAGACGCTGGAGCAGATCTGAGCCACAGTGACCCACATGCATACAAAACTCAAGCTGTCATTAAGATCTGAATGGCTTAGAAAGCTCAGTAATCAACAAGAATTGTAAGCATCCATTTGCGCAGTCAGTTATTTGCCAATGTAGTACAGTGACAAGGAATGCTGGAAGAATGTTTTGAGTTTGGAGCTGAAGACTGAAATAGGCTGCAAACCAAAAATCCCTATACGGTTTTTATTGTAGTTGAAATATCTTCAGTCCTATATATACATACTGTATATCTGATCACGTGTTGTGCAGAATCTTGCAAATGAAGTTGCTTTCTTTGTATTCAAATTCAGCAAATCTTTAGCTGTTTACATAAAGTAATAATCTCGAAGATTGTCATTTATTTAAATGTCTGTTATATCACTATTGCCGAATGAAGTAACACAATGGTGATTGAGCCTGTGGCCCACTGATGAAAGCCCTTGTGTTTGCAGTATTATGAACAGGGTGTCTGAGGCGACATTCCTGGGAAAAATCACAAGCAGCGCAAAGTTAGTGACCATTTTCTATCAACCAGCAGTGGTTGGTCAGGCAGCGAGGGCAGGGGCGGCTAATGCAACAGACTCGCTCTTCAACTCACTCGTGGGTGAAGCAGTGTACAGTTTGTTTTTTCAGTCTCTGATAGTGTTGCTAGTTAATGGTAACTATAGCCAAATAAACAAGGAAAAGAGTGATGATTACAGACGATGAAGCTTTAAAAACAAATGAAAGTGAGATCCAAAAACACACCTGCAATTATCACTTATCGCCAGAGGTGCCACCAACGAGCACGGAGCAGAGATCTTCGAGATTGGGAAAAGTCTTAAATACTTCTCCATATGCTTCTTCCATCACTGGTCAGACTGCCTTTTAAAGAACCAGTTTAAACATGATGGGAAACACACTTTTGTGCTTTCTTGCAGAGCTTGATAAGAAGATCAACACCACTCTCATGTTTTTGCATTAAATGTAAAGCTAATCCAGGAGACAGTTAGCTTAGCTTTGCATAAATACTGGCAGCAGAGGAAACAGCTAGCCTTGCTGTGTCCAAAGGTATGTTTTCATAGTACTAGGAGTCCGCAAAGGTTTTACTAGCGTCCTGTGGCAGAACTTGTGGCTAGTAAAAGGTTAAATGCTAAAAGTAAATGGATTTAGATAGTTTTCCTCATTTGGCAATGCATTTCAACTTTAGAGCAAAGTTCATAAAAGTCTGGGTTTAAAAAGGAATTTGAAAGATGCCCATAAAGCCCACAGTCTAACAGGAGTGAGCACAAAATCATTTTTCTCTTCATGCATTCATAGGAAACACATTTACACTAATGGAAAGATAAGATCACATCAACTTTACTGTACCCTGAGGGTACAGGCTTTAACAGACACAGACAGACACGTTACATTACAAAACAACAAGCTGATTACATTCATGTTAAATACACTGATGGTCCTAATGCAGACAGCCACATAATAAGCATTACTCAGAGTGTTAAGGCTAAAATGCGTACTGACGCAAACCTAAAGGTCGGAATAGGCTCAGAGGCAGCCATGGTGCTGGTTTCACAGCTCACATTACAGATGCAGGAGCCTCACTAATACATTTAAAGAGATAAGATCAGAGGAATGTATAAGGTTTTGGCCTTAAGCCAAAAGTGGACAGAAGACACTGTATATGCTGTATAGCATGTTCTAAGTCTCTCAGGCAAAGGCAATACATTTCATTTGTCCTTATTTTTTTTAAATCAAATTAAAATACTCTTCAGCACTGAAGTAGCACTGTGTGTGAAAGTATACAATTCCCATGGAATAAAGATTTTAAAGGAATAAATTGTTCCTAAATTTGATGGAAAAGACTGATTGACATACACAGACACACAAACAGGTGTTTCAAGATAAAGTCAGTGTGTTTTCTCAGTTTTGTTTCCTAACCTTCAAGGTAGTTTTGTTGCCTAATTTGTTGCCAAAAAAGCAGTTTCTGTCATTAGCTTGCTACCATGTCCAACACATAAAGGCTACTGTGTCATCATTGTCATTTCGTTGATTGATTGTTAATATTGATCGTAAAATTTTTGGATTGAAGCTGCAGGCTGCAAAATATCCAGAGTAAAAGTAGTGCTAGGGATACTACTACAGCTTAACAATAAAACATAATGCAGATGGAATTAAATATATGCATGATTCTGTAAAAACCCATGTGTGCGTGTGTTTTGTAGTTTTTAGGTCACCAGCAGTATCATTCATCCCACATCCAGTGAGTCAGATTGGTTGTGTGCTGTGGGCCGCCCTCAATGTTAAACTGCCATGCTCCGCATTATAGACTTAAGCTAATGCCTCATTAGAATCAGTGTCTCACTGACTCTGTTCTGAAACATAACCTCCTCCACCACAGAGGACCTAACAACCCCACAGAGACGGAGAAAACTGGAGCATGTGACACGCAAGAAAACGGCATGTCACGTCACCCACTGTTCAGAAATACTGGGTCTGTATAAAATGTACACAGTGAAAAACACAGCTGTATAAAAAATTTACACTGCTGTAAAGTAAAGAAATGTTGTATATACCAGATACATATCAAGCATATTCTAGATTATTGGAGCATCTTAAGGGTGTGTTCACAATGACACGTTTGGTGGCGTTTGTTCACATTCCTAAGTGATTCCTGAGAACAGTGCCTGAACACAGGCGAATTACCTTGCACCTGAACGCTGTTGTAGGTTAGGAGTGAGAACATCATACACACCCACACCCAAATAATGGGTTATTTGGGTGTGGGTGTGTATGATGTTCTCACTCCTAAGTACAGAGAACAAACTGTGATCACATATAGTAGTGTGTCTTTAGTAATTACCTGAGAAAAAGCTTTTTTAAGGATTTCTTTACAGCTCTGTGTCTTGAATGTTGTTTTTTCTTAGGCAGTAAAGGTCAGACACACACAGATGGAAACATGGACAAGCTGACACGCTTTATGTGCATCAAAGTCACCATCACTACTAATCTCGCCTTGCGTGTTTTGGTTTTTGATTGTGACAGAAAATGCCATGCTTAAAACTCAGATGTCATGCAGAGGCGGTGTTTCCTGACACATGGATAAGAGGACACATGGCGTGATTTTTTTTTTTGCATTTTTATGCCGCTTTTCCATGAATTTAAAGAGATTTGTATAATTACAGGAAAAAAACAAGAAGTCTTTTCATGATAATAAATGGATTAAATGACGTAAAATCGGGTGTTGGTCCTCAAGCCTTGTAGCCATGCCAGCGATATGACTCTAGTGATGGCAAAGTCACTTGGTCTAATGGTCTAGACCAGGGGTCTTCAACATTTTTTAAGCCAAAGACCCCTTAACTGAAAGAGAGACGGAGCAGGGACCCCCTACTACATATATTGTATAAAATGAAGTTGCATATTAAACTGGGCCTACAATAATGTGTAGGGCATCCTAAAAGCCTTTATACATACCTTGTTTTGCATAGAATACTAAGCTATTAAAAAAGCCTAATAATTGTTGGCATGAATTTGTAAATCATGTTTTAATGTTAAACATACATGTGGCACAGTGAATCCTCAGGATGAACTGTATCTGTGGATGGCCTGGAGACTACCTTACCCATAGGCCAGTAAGCCTATCATCAATGGGGAGTTATAGTTGCTAATAATATGTTGGACTCATGTCAAGACTTTTTGATTTAAAAAATTAAGAATAATTTGGAGGCCCCCACCCCTGCATTGACTCTGAGGACCACCTAGGGGTCTCGGACCCCCTGTTGAAGATCCCTGGTCTAGACTGAAATATCTCAACAACTGTTCCATGGATTTTTAGGACATTTTGTAATACATTACAAGACATTTTTTGATATTCATGGAGAATGAATCCTTCTGATTTTGTTGAGCCCCTTACTTTTTCCGCGCCAACAGCAGGTTGTCTTTTAGTTAAATGTCATGACAACTGTTGGATGGATTGCTCATTCACACACATTCCTGGTCCCCATAGGATGAATTATAATAACGCTGAATTAGTGCCATGATCAGGTAAAAATGTAATTCTGTTCTGTAGGCCTACTTTGGTTTATGACTAAATATTTGTGTGAACTAATGACATGCCCATCAGCCTCAGTTGTACTTTGTGTTTGGTGCCAATGTTAACATGCTAACACACTAAAATAATGGTGGTGAACATGGTAAACATTACATGCTAGCATTGAGGACATAGTTATCATGCCAATTTGAGCATTTAGCTCAAGAACAGCCTCACAGAGCAACTAGCATGGCTGTGGAAACAAAGAGATAGAAATAGCAAAACAGATATATAATCTATGGCAGCGAGAGCTAATTACTGCTAAATTACAATTTGAACCTACAAATGAGCAGAAAAACAAGATATAAGTACAGAGGTGTTTAATTTAGCAACATACTGCACTACTAACTGTGTTCTGGATTAATCTAAGACTGATACGAAATGCTGAAAAACATTCTCAGAAGAAATATATGCCTGTTTAAAGACATCAATTTAGAAATGTAGATGATTCTCAGATAACATTATAATTATCTTTCAGAAGAATGTAGCTGCAAGCCAAAAGGATTCCTGAGAGTGTAAAGTAAATAGCTTGAAACATCTCATCCTCTCAACAGTTAAAGGTCATGCAAACTCTGAACATGCAAAGTACGGGTGTAGCAAGCTTTTCATTGGTCCACGAGCCCAATGTGTGTTCACATGTTCAGCCTGAGGCCTGCAGTGACTCATGTAGCAATCCCACGCCATATGTGACTTTTTTTTCTTCATCAAAAGTTCTTACACACACAAACATAAAATATGATGACATTTCAAATGAGTTGATACTTCTGGTTGACGCTCATGGGGAATGTTGTAAACTTTAAACCTCAATAAGTGTAAAATATATGAATAAGGGCATGTAGGTATGTTATGTAGACAAAAACAAGGAGAGCATAGTGAGACAGATATTTATACAGTATTTGGGGGAGTTTTTCCCAAAATGTCCAACGCTTTCTATTAGGCTACATAGCCTACAGATCCATGAATTGTATTTGCCATCAAGAAATACAAATCTGAAATTTAGGAAATACAACCACTTAACTGATCTCTGGATCAATAAATTACAAGTTAGCATGTCAGCCTAGCTAGTAAGGCTACATCAGTGTAGCCATGCTAGCTTTTAGCTTACTGGACCTATTTCATCACTTCCTTTGTAGCTAACTTCCAGTGGTGTAGTCTAGGCAAAGAGTACTACTCAATAGTGCAGAGGACCAGTTTAGGTCAAGGACAGAATTTTCCCAAAAGTGAATCTATTACATGCAAACACAAATATGTGCATGTCCTGGCTCATGTACAGTGAAAAAAGGTACAATGTTATGTGCTTTTGTTGCCTCCTGTTTGAAAACCGAGAAAAGAGCACTTAGCTAAGTGGGGATGGGTTCAATAAGTGAAAAAATCATTCAGCCCACTTGAGACAGCAGGAGAAGTCTGATAACGACATCACAAACTGGCGCAATCTAGCAAGACTTTACAGATGCAAAGATGTGTGCTGTGTGAAGACTGGTGAAGAGCAGAAGTTACAAGTAGGTCTTTTTTAGATAAATATGGATTGAAAAAGTGGGGAGAAGCCCATTTGATATCATACCAGCTCATCCGAGAAACAAACATGAGTCGACTTAGGTTGGCTCTTTTAAAACTGTGTTTTCCCAGAGAATGTCTTTTGCAAAACATGTTTACGGGCTGCGATAGAGTATCGGCTGATAAGATGGCATGTAGACCAGCAGGCTGGAGTCTATTCCACTCCACTGCCAGCGTGGTAAACAGCAGCAGGAGTGTTTGTGAGCAGTGGGCGGGACCTGGGCTCCACATGCTGTCCAAACACGTGGAGTCTGAATGCCATGGACCGAGCTGCAGAGACTTTCCATTGACACACGCAAACTCACATGCATGTAATTTATTCTCCTAACCAAGTCATTGAAATCTTTTCTTGCATAATACTAACAGTAAGTAAAAGTTAGTAAGAATCCTAAAAATGAGTACCAAATAATGCTAATAAAGCATCAGTGATCATTAAATGCACTCTGTACCAACTTAAACCACCTTGGCTTGAGTCAAACTGAGCAGAGACAAGCCAAAGACAATACCAGTGTTCCCACACATGGTCCATAAGGCTCTCAAGCAGACAACTCAACCCAGAAACCTTCACTGGCATTGCAGCAAGAATTCAAAAATGACAGGTCATAATGAAATATGCCCAGTCTTCAGATACTAAGCCAAGCATCCAGATTTTTGCCTTGGGGCAGCTTTCTGTCTGGGCAAGCATGTAGAAGTGATGACTGATAAAAGCCAAAAAGGTTCAGAGAGAATGCATCAAGGCTGATTGACCTGATGGCCTTCATGTAACTTAGAGTGCTGCTGTTGCTCCAGGAGCAAGAGGTAAAGAGAGTGCAGCCTGTTAACTTATCAAGATAGCTGCTGACCGCAGGACCTCTCACTTCCTACAGTTCTCTTCCTGCTTTTTGACAAGTTAGAAACAAAGCAGAAAAGCAGATGTGAATGATGCAAAGTCATCAATAACCCTAAGAACCCTTTAAGGCTAGGTACAAGGTTCTTATTTATGTTTTTACTGTATTTTTTCAAACTGGGACCTTTCTAATACATGTCATTGAAAAGGCTGCAGCGGGACCAATTCATTTTAGCCATGCTATCAGCATTGCTCTAGAGATGGCAATGTCAGTCAAAAAGATTTGCATCGGCAATAAAGACTACACCTCATATGATCACATGCTACTTCACAATGTCATCGAGAGACCCCTAGCAGGGATTTTCCATCATGAGTCTTAGTGTTGGAGATGAGTCACAGCACTGAAGGGGGCCCAAGGCTGGAGCTCTATAGCGGGACGCTTTTGTGAAATTTGATACTTAAATTCATGCTTTGTTTTATGACTAAATACTTGCAAAACTAATGACATTCCCACCAGCCTCAGCTATACTTTGTGTTTGGTGCTAATTAGCAAATTGGGAGAATGATAACACACCAATCTCGGACCCCATCCGCTATCGGTCTGACGACGAGGGGGACAAAAGCCGATATTTCGGCGGTTCCTTGGGAAGTTGTGTATATAATATGGTTGGCATTCAAGTGGTTAATTCGTGAGAACACCGCCACTAGGCAACACACTGCTCACATTTATTGTATGTTTACAAAATTCCAGGGTCTCACATGCTCACGCATACATAATATAGCATCCACTGTTTCTATTGGATGAACACATCTTTTTTTGTACAGTCAGCAGTGATGACATATAGACTGTGAAATTGAATGTGCACTCAGCTCATTGGCTCCCAAGGTAATGAGCTAACTTCATCATCTACAGGCACAAAACAATAACATTTGCAAACCTACAGTTGCATATAGCATGTTTTAAAGAACCAAAACATGGCAGCACTTTCTCAACCAGTGAAGTCATACCTTGATGTAGGTTAAAACCTCTTTGTTTGCATGGCAAAAGCAATGTATTGTCATTAGGATTTGATTTAGTATTCTATTTCTAAAATATATGTCAGTATGTTATGTTTTCATGTGGGATCACCAGTGCTGTGTGCCTCTGTCTCTCTTCTGTGGAGATCTAGAGCTGGCTACTGTAAGTGGGTCACAGCTCCGCCCTGCTGCTGCGCGGCGAAGTTCAATGAGCCTGGCTGAAACGCTCCTTAGGCTGATAGAGGGAGAAATAATGGGGCCAGCGACTCTCAATCCCCTCAAGAGCCGCAGCACAGCACGGCAGCAAGCTGGCAGGGAGGCCCAGCGGAGCACATGGTGGACGAGGTTGCCAAAGGAGCAGCTATTCCCTCTTTAAGACCCTAATCTACAATGCATACCACACACACTGTTCTAACCTACTGAACAGTGGGTGCATCATTTATAGCGGAAATAATTAACATGGCCTATCAAATAAAATATGTAAAAAAAATGATGGATGTCAAGTGCTTGCAGTATAATTACACGTGCCTGTGTGTAAACAAATGAACAAATCCACTTTCTGCTGCTAATTTAGTTCACATGTGTGTAACTCTTTGTATGTTCCCTTTTGGAGGAGAATGCATGCCACTTGATTTCACAGGAAATTGGAAATGTTGTGATCTTCAAAGACTTCTGGGCACAAAAAAGGTCAAGAGCTCAAGTCAATCAAGCCTCCAAATCGTATGATGATGATGCAGATTGCATGGCACCAGTATCGCAGCCATGATGAATTATTTCTTGCTTCTCTGCATGAGTGTACAAGCATGTGGTTGTGAATGTGATTCTAAATTTGGGAATAATTGAGTGTATCCAGGAATAGATCAGATATACACACACACACACACACACACACACACACACACACACACACACACACACACACACTTCAAATGAGCATCCTGTAAACTATATTTTAGGAACCTTTAACCCTGACACATTTTATTTAGCAAGCTGTCCTTTATGTTGAGGAAGACAACCAGCAACAACAAAATCACCATGCAACAAAGACTTCTGGTTTCGTGTCCTCCGCCTGTGGTTTGCCTTCGGAGCAGAAATGTGCCCATACAGATTTTGTTAAAGAAAAAGGGAATAAAAAAAACACTTTTTTAAGACAGACAATCAGTGCAGAGAGGGGTGAGGAACAATGTGTCCCTCCTGGTGGCTTGGTGGTGGGTTCTTATGTAAGGCTGGTTTCTGTCTGGCAGCAGAGCAAAGCCCCACTGACAGTGTCATACTGCTAATTAATACACACCAGCTCGAAGTGTGCCCTCAGTGGCTGCTTGTGTGTGTGTGTGTGTGTGTGTGTGTGTGTGTGTGTGTGTGTGTGTGTGTGTGTGTGTGTGTGTACGTGCAAGCGTGTACGTTGCGAGCATGTGTGTTTGTTCATTCTGTGTCTGTACTGGAGTGTTGGGAACCTCATGCCTGTAAAGAATACTAAAGCAACTGCTGGGATATTTTTCATTATCAGATGGTTTCTGTGTTTCAAGGGGACACACTGGGTGAGACTCAGAGTGACTAATTAAATTGATATATGTAGAATGACAGTAGTAGCTTGAATGGTGTTGTCAGACAATTCTTTCTTCCCCTGCCATGTATTAACTCCTCTGCCAGATCTTCTATTGTGCTTCGGCTTAGTGTTTCAGCCATTTTTTCTGCCTGCCTCAGCTTTGCCTGTTATGACCCCCTGCCTGCCTTTTGGACTCCTGCCCTCTATCGATCCCCTATCGGATAAGTTTGTCTCATCTCTCCAGCCCCCCTGGTTTCAACTTTTGCCTGTTTTCGACCTTGAGTAAACTTTTAATTTCACCGGCCTAGTCTCAGAGTCATGCTTTTTATCATACAGAGTCAAACCTGTTTTAAAGGGTCAGTTCACCTGAAACACATAAAACGATCGAAGTAGCGATGCGTCGTCCATCTTTATATACAGTCTATGGTCACTATGGTCACAACTCCAGAACTTGTGTGTGTGGGACAGACACAGATGTAGTAGACATATGCATTTCCTCATGTGCTCTGTATTTTTGTTTTACACAACATGCAAATTAACTGTAACTTCCCTGAAATATTAATAATCAGTTTTTTTGTTTAGTTTTATTCCTTGTATGTTAAATATGTTGGTAGGATGAGGGTTACATACTGCAAATACAATTCCATTCACCACTGACAGCGAAAGTCTCAAAACCTTGGAAAATAAAACCCAAATTGTTTGCATGACTAGATACCAAATGAAAAAAAGTTTTTTTCTTCTGTTAAGCCTCAATGTCTCTTTTGAACCATAAATAAGTAACCAAAGATAAGAAATGTAACCTTGTCAATGGAAAATGTTCCTATATCTTACAATGAACATGTGTAATAAGATAACTGCATGGTAAAAAAAACTCCACAAGGTTCCTGTTTGACAGCTGCATGAGAGTGTGTGGGAGATAAAAACAGGTGAAATGTGTTTTTCACTTAATGCTTTGAAACTGCTACCTCCAGACTCTGACTATGCAGTCCTTTCTGGAGACGCATGGCTTGGCTGGAAGTCATTGGCTCAGTATAAGCTTCCTGCCTCAGCTTCCGTCTATAATAAAAACACTTACGGAAAGAGTGTCGCCCGGAGAGTTCAGCTCCTCACTCTCCACAGGATGAAGGCACAATAGGATATCCTTCTCTCGGCACACAGTCAGGAAGCTATTGGACCTTGTGCCAAATGCATGATATTCCAGTGGATATGGGAGAAGAAAAGCCGCAGGACTCGATTAGGAGTCTTGTGACGTTCATAATCAGTGGTTTGAGGACGATGAACTAATTTCCAATCAATTTGCCTATACTTTTGCACTGACAAAATAGTTTGTAACATTATAGTTAAGCAATATCAAACTGATGTTTTTAAATTACTTTAAATCTGTCATCAGGAGAAAAACTAATTATAGTGACACTATGTAACATTTGAAAGACAAAATAACACATTATTCTTACAAATTAGAAGTTGAATTCATAAGCAATAAATAAAACCTGTCTCAATTCAATACACTCAATGGTTTTGCTGCTACAGCCTTACTTGGTCTGGTATGACCAATAGCTTACGATAGCTAATGTTAGCACGTTAGCAAACTTTAGATATATATTGTATTGCTGTATAACAGTCCTGTCCAAATGAATGTTTTTTTAAGTACATTGATGTACTTAAAAAAACACTCATTTTAATTTTTTTATATTTATCTTTACTGAACTGCTAGAAAAATGTATTTCTATAAATAATTATATTTGTATAAATGTATTATAATAATAATACGAATAACTTTGGTCTTAATATAATACCACACATTACCACATACTACTATTTGTCATTTAGGAAATAAAAAATGAAGACAAAGTTGTACCTCTTTAAATAAATCATTTATTTCTGTAGGTTGCTATCCATAATCAATACAGACAAAAGCAATACTTGACTACCAGAATTTATAAATCATTATAATCATCTCTTGTGAGCATCACAATAAACAGTATATTGAACTTTGTACAATGGAAGACAACGACATATTCAGACCGAGTCAATCCAAGATCAATCTGTAAAAGAAAAGTCTGTCCATGGACACAGAAATGGGGAAAGCGCTTTGAGACATGTCAAGAACAAAGTTCCCAGCGACAAAAACAAAACACTTGGCAGAAAGAGAAATGTACAACGAGCAAAACAGCTTCTGCTTGCCACAAAAAGAAAATCAATCAATGCAATGTCACATTTGGTTCCACGGTTGTAAACTAGATTGTATTCATGTCACTATTGCATATGCAATTAGGTAAAGTGTGTCAACAAGGCAAAGAGATCTCAATAATTAAATAGACAGAGTATTTTTTTTCATATAGTCACAGGGACTGCGAGGGAGAAAAGCATACAGTAACCCAAAGCAAAAACCCCCATCCCCTTTTTAAAAATCGGTAGCCAAAGTCTTTACACAGGAATATCATTGCAATGTAGGTAAAATCTATATGTATTTTCAATAGATTGTTTTTAGTTAAATTATTTCTATGTACACAATATACACATTCAAGACTCTGTAGATAGATACCACAACTTAGCGTGGTACAGTTCCAATATTATTCAACTCTGTCAAAACCATTTCCACATTATCTTTCTGTGGTGTTTCCACTAGCTCAGCGATACATTCAGACATGGTTAAAAGTTTTACAATCTACTGTACACTAAAGGGGTTGTGAGCCATTTGGAGTTGGCACAGTGAATGATGCAGCAAAGACCAGCTTCAGTTTTTTCAGATTAAAACAAGAATATGTAACTTTTGAAAGAAATAACACATTACAAAACACCCTTGCTACAGCCTGGGTATAACCAGTAGCTAATGTTAGCTAACGTTATCAAACTTTAGATAGATACTGCTGTGTTACTGACATTTACCAAGTTGGTTTGTATACTTGTGTTATACTACATGTTAGCATTTGGCCACAGTGGCTGCTGTTAAGCTCACTTTGAACAAGAGTTTTGTTGCTAGCTTCTGGTATGACCAGTAGCTAACGGTGGTTAATGTTCGCTAATGTCGGCCAGTAGCTAATAGCAGCTAATGTCAGCCAGTAGCAGACGGTGGCTAATGTTATCAAACATTAGATACTGTCTTCTGTACGGTACTTTACTAAACCAGTTAAGTGACTTGATGATTTTTAACCCTAACCCCAACTATTATACTATGTTTTAGCATTGAGCATTATCCTGTAATTGTTACATAGTTATCACTTAGTGATATAGTTACATAGTCTTGCTTTATCTTGTAACATTACATAATTCTCTTCTGTAACATTACATAATTCTCTTCAGCAAGCTCAAACTTTTTGTGCTGTCTGCCATATAGATATATTTTCCAGACAGTTGGTTCTCCAGTGAACCTCCATGATGGAACCAGATGTGGCCGCTTTTCTTCTACTTTTTCGGTGTTGCAGAGCCCCCCTCCCCTCTATGATTGTCCAGCCCTGCTGACAATGGCGGCCCCTTTCCCCCATCACTTCAGCCCTCACTAGTTGACCAGAAACCGTCTCGACTGTATCCCAACCTTGACATTTTTCATTGGCTCCACCCCTCCATAGGCCCCTCAACTATACAGTTGTACAGTTAAATGATTCACAGCAGGGCGGCCTGCATCAAGCTCAACAGCAGGCCGTAGGTTTGAAGGTAGGAGTGTGTGAGGTTTTCAGGCTCAAGTGACTAACTGTGGGAGGTACAGTGCATTCTGATGCCTGGTGTTGTGGGGTTTGAATTGAGTTATAAAGACATGCATAACTTTTAAAGACATTTAGAAATATATTTCTTTAAGTCCAGAGCTTTAATTGGACAAAAAATAAACTAGGTTAGAATAAATAAGAAATTATTAAGAAAATACTTTAATATCAATACAATAAATCAGATCGTAAGCAGCTCCACTGTAATGTACATTTTTGAAATAATATTTGTCCTGGTAAGCTAGGCTTTTTACTCTCCACAACAGAATAACAATATAGAGATGTAGGTCCAAACAGACATACGGTAATAGAATATTTATCTCTTATTTCATAGAAAACATTAGCACAGTATAGACATTAAGGCATTGGGTAGGTCTTATCAGACATTCCTCTTCCAAAAATAAATAACATATCTAATCTAAACATAGTTATATACTCAGTGTACCTTGGTATCATCGCTCCCTGGGCCATTTCTATAGTAAGTTTCATTGTTCACGGTCATACCGGTTGGTTGTACTTTGTCTCAGAAACACACTCACACTCATACGGGCAGTCATAAAACTACCCTCAAGTTAATAAATAGTATTTTGGTACCATTAGAGTTTTGTTATTATATGACTATCTTTGCTTCTGTGCTTGCGCCAAAATGTAGGTCACAGGACAAATAGCCTGTGAAAGCGCAGGGAACATGAGACACACCAATACACAACAACACATCCACCCACTCAGCCACCCAGCCTGCCTTCAGTGAATTCATGACATGCATAGATGGTGGCCTGCTTGTTTCCAAAGTGTCTTTGTGAGTGTTGCTAAGGGTCCAGATAGTCTTTTAGGGCCACAGAGCCCAGTGAAAGGGCAAAGTAGATTGGTTTTCGAGGTCAGTGAAGATGCCAAGTCAGAGGATTGAAGAGTCCTTCAGTCTGAAAGAGATGACAAGAGAGAAAAAGGAGTTAGTAGTAGAAATATCTTATCATATCAACACTCTTTGGCTATGTTCTAACAATCACATACTATTAACTACTATAGGATGAACATTTGTAGCCATTTGCAAGCAAATTTTACTCAAATTTGTGACATGTAAAATACAAATGTGGTGCATTGCCATTAGCGGAGTGGGAGTGAATAAATACCTATGGACCAGCTAAAGGCCAACCGTGATGAAATATATGGAGACTTAAAGCTGCACTGTTAAGTCTTTTTGTATACAATCAAAAGTTATAATTACATTCAACACTTCTCACCAGAACTCATTGTGTGAATCTTTTAGGTCAATCAAATAATTTGCATTACCAAATGCATTTCCTTCCTCATAAAACATTGCCAAAGCCAATAAAAAATAAAAAAATCGTGCATTGTTTACATTCAAGTTTGCTATATACACATACATAGTTTTTTTTAAGTATAACTCATTATTCAAACTATAGCAAATAACCAGCTTGTTTTGTGGAACTGTGGGTAATTTAATAAAAAATGCAAATTCCAAACTTCCAATTGAATACTGCATAAAACTTCAAAATACATGAGACATGTAGAGACAATTCTAGATTAGCTGTAGTATCACAGGTATGAGTAGAGATATTTTAAATCCTCCTTTCTATCTGATTGTCAAAAAAAGTGAGTTAACCCCAAATTGTAGTCAGATTATTTTCCCACAAACAACACCAATACCAACAATGCAGTCTTATACTGTACAGTGTGAACTCATTCAGACTCAGATTAGGCTGTGTTCTGTGCCACAATAACAAGGTGCCACTGGGAAAAGCAGCTTGAATAACAAGAACAGTGAGTGCTGCACACACACGTTAAATAGAAGGGATTTGGGATGTGTTAATGTGATTGTTGTATGTGTATTATTTGTGTTGAATGACGGTATTTATGCATTATGCATTTTGGTTCATTTCAGCCATGATGTGTTTAGCTCCCTCTGCTCCACCTGGACTGGTCACCCCTCCACCCCAACCCATCCCAATCCTATCGTGTGGTGGTTAGATGGTGTGTGTCATTTCTTAACACACCAGCTGTTTTGCCCAGGAAGCACTTAAAGGACAGCAGGGGGAAGCTGGAAGTGGAAGACTGGTCTGCAACGGTCGTTATTACATAATCTGGGATGTAGAAAGATGGGGGGTGGGGGTCTCCTCTCGCACTGCCGTGTTGCTATGGACATACGCTGAGCAGAGGAGAACGCGCTAGCAGTAGTGGCAGCGAGCAATACAGTAGTTGATGCATCTCTGATGTTATACACAGAGAGAAAAACTGAGGTTGCATTTATATTGCATTGGTAATTATGGATTAAGGATGGTGAGGCCACTGGTAACAGCCTGCGTGTGGAGGAGGGGTTGGGGGCATTGCAAGCTGAAAGAAGGAAGGATTTACTTAAGGCAGAGTGGTGGTCAAGGGGAGGGAGAGAGGGAGGGACACTGGGAAAACTGGAAGCTTCCAGGAAGAGATGGAGTCCAGCTGTGAAGGGAGGGCTGCACAACTAAATGTGTGTGTGGGAACGGGGAGAGGGGACGAAGGAGGCAAGCCCTAGAGATGAGAGGGCACAGGCTTTTAGGAGGACAATATCCTTGCTGCAGCCATGTGTCATGAAACCACACAAAGATTACATGGTTGTCTTTGGGCTGGAAAAGCTCTCTCAGTGTAAGGCTGATGAAACCCTTAAATAAGCTGTCAGATAACCTCAAAAATGCACAGCCGTCGTGCTGAAAGAAAGGCTGTTCTTAGTTCCTGAAAAGTTGCCATTTTTGGAGCTTTCATCCAGTCCACAAATCCACATGTAAAGAAACAGTCTTGAAAAAATCATCTTAATTCTATTTTTATACAATAAAATCATAAACAGAAAAGGATGGAGGTTAGTTGAGGACACTATGGATGTAAAGTCACTAAATCCTAAAATAAGTCCCTGTATTTTATATAATTCACTATTTAAACATACAGTTCACTTATAAACACTGAGTAGATGGCTGATGTGAAGGAACATTTGTCTTCAGTGCTACCCAGATTTTATAGCCAACATATATTTCTATTTATTTTAGCGTGATTTGTGCTTTATTACGATGAACCGAAATCTGGACAGGCTCAAGCAAACATATGCCCACACCTTGCATTACGTATTAGCCAGCTGCTGTCCGTGGAGTGGCTGCAGGCTCTCACTGATCTAGTCCAGGCCATCTAATCTCGCCTGCAGAGGCTGTAATCTCATCTGGAGCCGTGGCTGGCTAAATGTGGGGAACGCTGGCCACGCAGTTATCTAGCAGCTAGCGCTTCTGTCTGGAACATCCCGGCCTACTTTAGCGCCCCACACACACCACAGACACACAGACACACACACACACACACACACACACACACACACACACACACACACACACACACACACACACACACACACACACACACACACACACACACACAGGAAACTCTGACACAAGAGCCTGCGGTGTTACGTGTGCATGTTTGTTCTCTATATATCAAGTAACATGGCATTTCTAGATTTCCTGCCTTGGCTATTTGCACTGCTTTGTAATGTTTGCCACATCTCAGCTTCAATATAGGCCTGATGCAGATGTAAATAAACTATTCAACAGCTTGTGTGTATGTGTGTGTTTGATCCAGTGTGCAGGGATGCAGCAACAATGGATTGAACAATCAGGCTGATGGCTATAATCAGGTGTCACCTTAAAGAACAATGCCAGAACAAAATGTGACACGTAGAAAATCAAATATAGCCACATGGGCGCCACAAAGTAATGATGTTGAACAGAATTCCAGCAGTGGTAACAATGCAGACCTTATCCAAATGTCTAAATCTAAGTGTGTGTGTGTGTGTGTGTGTGTGTGTGTGTGTGTGTGTGTGTGTGTGTGTGTGAGAGCAGCAGAGAGCCAAGTGAAAAAACCCAGATATGGTCTATAAAATGTCAGAAAAAAAAAAAAGTAGCCCAAGTTTATGTCATCAAAATCACCTTGTAATGACAGGCGCATCTACCAAGCATGCTCAGAGCGAGTTAGGGATGCGTGGCTGTGCAGCTAGACCCCTTTCGTTCGCTGCACCCTCGGACATCGCAACGCACACACACATCACAGGAAATGTAATTAACATGGATATACGTGCTCTGGGTACATTTGGATCTACCCACCACCACATCATCCCTGCGATGACATCACTCGAAATACTACCGACTCAATGACGTTGGGAGGAAGCGGGATTTCAGTAGATGGACACAAATGCTTCTAATCTGGCCGATGAATTACACACACACAATGCTGATGGTCATGCTCTCTGCAGCCTGTGGGTGCGGCAGATGGTGGGCTGTTATTACCGGAGAGAGAGTGAGTAGGTAGGGATATGTGTGTGTGTGTGTGTGTGTGTGTGTGTGTGTGTG
Source organism: Sander vitreus (assembly GCF_031162955.1). Taxonomy (NCBI): domain Eukaryota; kingdom Metazoa; phylum Chordata; class Actinopteri; order Perciformes; family Percidae; genus Sander; species Sander vitreus. The sequence continues at coordinate 3,883,115 of NC_135878.1, read as the reverse complement.
TGTGTGTATGTGTATGAGAAAGAGACATATAATGGCATGTTTACGTGCTAGTGTGGGTATTGGAAGGGAAATCAGTATAATAAGAGTGTTCGCATGTGTGTGAAGACAGGGCAGAGTGGTTTACCCCCCATTCCTCCCCCTCAACCACACACACACACACACACACACACACACACACACACACACACACATCCCTAACTACTCCCTACCTACTGCCTGATGACGATTATGAATAGTAAAGGCAATCAAATCAATACCGTTAGATACGCCCAACTGTAGTGAGAATCATCTCACTATGCAAATCAAGCTTCTTGAATCCCCACAGTGGGAGCAGGGCCGTTAGATAAAAGGTATTAGTCAGACGGGAACAGAGACGGCTGACTTGGCTAATCCGGGTCTGGTACAGAACATCCACCTGGCTAAGCTGTGGCTAGCCAGGGCTGCGAGAAGAGATGGAAGGGCAGAGGTAAACGCCACCTCCGAGTCACATGGGCTGGCCCGCAGACAAAACAAGAGGTAAACAAACCTGTCCGTTATGCCAGGCATTAAGACATCTAAGCTAACTCTCGGCGGAGCACCAGAAGAACGTATCCAGCTGTCAAAGGCTTATGACTTCAGGGTTTTGATGACTCAAAACAGTGCAGTCACATTTCTCACCAAGGAGGCTGTTACATGTGGCTGGGGGGCTGAATTCTAAGCGCCTGTTGGGGCTGATTCTTTTTCCTGACAAACATCTTCGTCCAGAGCGGTGGCAGGTGTTTTGCTGGAATGAAAACCTGCAGACTTTTGGGTCAGAATGGCATATGGTACGGGGGGCCCAGCGTGACGTCCTGATGAACACCAAAAACCCCAGTGGCGCACTTTGACCTCCTTCACCCCACTTCGCCACACAGCAGTGGGAGTGTTCAGTAAACAAGTCATCGGGTCTGCCATCCTGCGCTCCCAAAATGCACCTTAGTTGAAGGGGGCCTCACCAATGAGTTTATTTATTGCTTTAAAAAGCCTGAGCCCCCCCCCCTTCCTCTTTCTACTGAGCATACAAGGCTGTGCTCCATCTCCCCCTCTCTGCTTGTCTTACTTCTGCTAAGTGAACAGCCTAATGAGGCAGAAGGGCAATGGACTGCACGTGCCATGCTGCCCCATTATGCACGCATTAATTCGCTCTCCCACAAACAGCCAGGCACTGGAAAACAAAACAGGCCAGTCTCTCTCTGGACATCTCCACCAAGTGTATGTGGATGCAGGCTACACCACTGGAAAACAAGATCCCTGGGAGAAGGGAAAAAAAACACCCCTAGCTGTTCTGCATGCGTACGTGCTACAGTCCACATGTATGTGCTTGACTCTTTTTCCTCCCTCTCTCTACTTAATTATATTCAAGCTGTCTTAGCACCATAAAAATATTTGTACTCCATCAAAACATGAGTAGAGATGATGTGCCAACGGACACAGCTTCGATAAAAACAATCATGCGAGCACATGTTTTGAGTCATTTTGCTGTAAATTAAATGAAATTTAGGCTGCAGCAGACTATCATTAAGTCAGTTTACCGCCCGTTTAACTGAAAAACAGCCATTTTACTTGTGTCATGTACAGTACATGTCACTGTCAAGGTTGTCACACAGTTGTACATTTAAAGAATGCATAAATGAAGATAATTGATTTTCCATACTGTGTGGGCTGCTTTGGTTTGTACATTGCTCTTTATTTACCAGAACATCACTGACTAATAAACGTGTATAGAATTTTTTTTCAACTTCTCTCTTACACAAGAGCCACGTGGTGAAATAAAAAGCCAGCTTCTGTTCAAATGGCCTGGTGCTGGGACAAAAACAGGCCCCTCTCACAGCAACTTTTCAAACCCGCTCAGTCAGGAATGTGGACCGTTACATCCAGTTACCTCATGGATGCTTAGCAACTTGCCTACTTTGTTGTTTTCCCTTGCTGCCTACAAGGACACAAACACATATGCACTTGTGCTGGGCCTCACATGTCAGCGTTAGCCCCCTGCCCCCCCTGCTCTAAACCTTCTACGTGCTCGCAAACACATGTGAGCGCACTGTGTCCAGTAAATGGCGTGAGGACAGGAGGGGGGCAAACCCGGCTTTAATGTCAACATTCTGCTGTTCCTCTTTGTTTACAGTGTCTGCTATCCCACGCCACAGCTTTATTTGGTTCATTGGGATGTTCTGGGACACTGTATTGATTATGGGATGGTGGGAATAAGAGGTCTATAGAGGTCACATTGATGTGCAACACATCCTAAAGCCTACCCAACTGAAAAACAACAGCCGGAAATACCCGGGGCTCAGTGTCACATTTTTTGCACAAACAACTTTCATTCATAATAAGTGTTGGTGGAATCCTTACATCTACTTGTGTATTTTTAGTATCTGCAGCCCACGACGGCTGCAGCGAGGCAGCGTCCTGCTCTGTCATGCTGCTGCTTGTTTACTTCAGAGCTCTCAGCCTGGTCAAGTTTCATAGCAGCCGTGTGCTGCGTTCACGTGTTGTGGGGAATATTGAGAATACCTCATATAAAATGAGTCAAAAAAGTAAAAGTGTGACTGATAGCAACTAAAATCAAAAGCCACTGCTCTCACAAACACCCATTGGCACTGTTCAATTGTTAAAGTTGTCACAAAAACGCTACTCATGTTACAGGATATGAAAGTACTCTGAAGTAGGAAGAGCACCAGCTGCATCAGCAGAATCACCTACATAGTACTTCATGTACTTTTAAAATCCACAGAGCCAGTTTGAATTTGAATCTGGGAGGAAATACTAGTTTTACGGTGGCCCTGAAGTGCAAATCACAACAGCAAATCAGAAAACAGAACGGCAAATATGAAAACACAACGGCAAACAGGAAAACACGACAGCAAACAGGAAAACACGACAGCAAACAGGAAAACACGACAGCAAACAGGAAAACAAAACGGCATTAACTTCTACCGGAAAAGGTAGGGCCTATCTAGCAGAGGACGGAGCCTCCTGATTTGACAGACGGACTGTCTCTCTGTTAAAAGTAGGCGATTTTCACCTCTCCTAGATAGGCCCTACCTTTTCCGGTAGAAGTTAATGCTGTCGTGTTTTCATATTTGCTGTCGTGTTTTCCTATTTTCTGTCGTGTTTTCCTATTTGCCGTCGTGTTTTCCTATTTGCCGTCGTGTTTTCCTATTTTGCTGTCGTGTTTTCCTATTTGCCGTTGTGTTTTATGATTTGCCGTTGTGTTTTATGATTTGCTGTTGCGTTTTTCTATTTGCTGTTGTGATTTGCACTTCAGGGCCACCGTAAGTTTGCCTTCATCCTTGGTTTTCTTCTTGTCAATATGACTGCAAACTGTACAGTGCAGCTCTCTTTTCTAACAGTAAAGACAAACTGCGTTGGCCATTTGTTTAAAATAAAAAGCTACCTTTTCACAACCTTAAAACACTTTCTCCCTTTTAAAACAATAACACCTGCAGGACTTTAAGTTGAAAGTTTAGATAAATTATTAAGCAGCAACAACTCTGACAGCAACCTCGCTCACCTTTGGCAGTGGTTGCAGCCTCCTTGAATCCCAAACAGACATATGGTGAGCTGTGTAATCCATTGATACCCCCTTTGCAGCTGCTGGTGGATTTGAAGCCAGCCAGGTCCTCGCATTTCTCCACGTCCCTGTTGCCCAGCAGGTTCAAGGCAATGTAGTTCAGCCCATTTGGGTAGCCGGACGAGCTCTGCCTGTTCACAGGGCTGCCGTACTCCTCGTCGGAGCCCTCGCTGCTCCGGGATGAGATGTTCTCTACCGAGCTGTGTCTCTTCACCATGTCGCCGCGGGCGAAGGAAGGGAAGACCGGTGTCACGGTGGCGGTAGAAGAGAAGGTCTCGGAGCTGTGGCGCCGACGTCCCTGCGGATTGGCCCGGATCACCTTGGCGGAGCAGTTGGGGTCCACTGCGGAGGAAGAGGTGGCCCCGAGGAGGAAGACCCCAATGCCTCCTGGGACTCCCTGGTCCTCCAGAGAGAGCCTCCTCTCCAGGATACTCTGGCTGCTGGATAACAAAGTTTAAAATATGACACGTTAAGTCTCAAAATAGCTTTTATTTTCATACATGTAAAAGAAAACAGACCATCAAGCTACTAACCAGTAGGTTTAAAATACAATCAAATTGCTAAAATATTCAGGATATTTACGTCATGTCGCGTCATAGACACTTTTGCATAATTCACATCCCATCCTTTTTCTTGTTACCACCATCTCCCTTTGATAACTATACCTTTATTAAAAAGGACATCAACCATGGATATTGGTTTATGTTTTTTTTCTCCACATTATTAGTGGTGATAATGTTGATTATCAGACACATCCCATTACACATTGTACATTTATTCATTGAGTAAAAATGTTTTCATTCAGAGTAATTAAAATGCCTGTTTCAACACACAGTACACTACTGAATCAAAAGATTAAAGATTCAAAATCCTTTATTAATCCCACAGAAAAGTCACTATTTTTACTAATGATAACACACTTAAAATGGCTCCCTCCCAACAGATACACATACCTTGCAGTGTTCTGAGGAACAAGCTGTGGCGGCGAGCTGGTCATGCCAAATGTCATCTCAGTGTAATCGTTTTTCACCTCATCACCCTGAGACCCTTTCTCGCTATCCAGATGGTACACTCCATCTTCGACTAAGCACATGGATAACTCTGGGAGTGTGTCCAAGGGCTCAGCGGGAGTGTCTGCCTCCTTGTGTGATCGTGAGCCCAGCTCCAGGTTCATGTAGTCTGTCAGAGAGGACCTCCCCGGGCCTCCACCGCTGGAGCCCAGTGAAGACTGGATCTCTGTGGATACAATGGAGGGTGGGGAGAATCTGGCGCAGCTGAAGTCAATTTTAATGTATTCCCCAGGGCTCCGGGGTTCTCCGGGCAGGGGGTGTTCGTTCATGCTGGGCAGGGTCCTCAGGGTGTCCAGGGATAGCCTGTTAGGCCTACCGAGCCTTCCTCTGTATGGCAGGCTCTCTGCCCGCCCGTGTCTGACTGGGGAGGGTACAGTGGGGCTCAGTGGTGAAGTCTGAGCTGCACTGGGCTGCATCATTGAATAATAGTCTGACTCCCCTGCCCTCTGCCTCAAACTCTGAGGGCTCATCAACACATACTGGCTGCTTTCCTCATTCTTGGAGGCCTGAAGTTTAGCAGGGAGCGTGAGAGAGCCAGCCTGGTAAGTTGACCTCACTGATGCAGGTTCACCAGCCAACAGGCCCAAGTAGTATTCAGGGGGGGTCTGGAGTGGAGGTGGGTTTCCAGGTGACATGTTCATGTATTCACCATGCCTGTCTGGGCTCTCTATTGAGGATTTGGAGCTACACCACATTCTCATGTAGCCGTTGTCCTCCAGAGAGCTGCTGCAGGGGGAGTTGGTCTTGTAGCCGCCGTTGGCAGGCGCCTGAGGGTGCACCCTAGGGTTCACGATTTGCTTTGGTGCTGAGACACACATGGGGCTCATGGGCACGTAGTTGTCTACCTTGCCAGATTGGGCTGCTACACCTGGCGTCATTGGCATGTAGCCATCATCGGCAAGGTTACTACTGGAGCTCCTGGATGAACCGATTTCAACGTCTCCATAATCCTCAGGGTAACACACTTTGGGAGAGGCAGAGTGAGAGTTCTGTCCATGGGCCATCATCATGAGTGTGTAGTCATCCAGGGAGGCCGAGGATAGCGGCGTCACCACCCTCTGTTGACGTGGTGTGGTGAGGGAGTGCGTCCGCTTCCTGTAAGCCTTGTCATATGCCACAGCATCACCGCCAGCCGCAGACCTGCTGCCATTCCCCCCCTCCATTGTCATGTAGCCACAAGGGTCACTGATGTCACGGGATGGAGGCGTGCTGGACAGAGATTCAGGGGTGTCACTGCGTGTCAAGGGGAGGAATCTAGGTTCCCCTGGGCTGGAGCTGTAATCGTCACACAGCATGAAGCCTGTGTCGCTGAGGGAGCCAGAGATGGAGGCGCTGCAGCTGAAAGGACGCCTAGCTTTGTCGGGAGTGGAGATACTAGCCCCCATTCTGGGAGACATGCTGATGGGGCTGGAGGTGCCCGGTGGAGAGTTGGACACCAGCATGGACCGGCTATGATGCAGGTTGGAGGAGGACTCTAGCATCCTGCAGGTGCGCCCACTGCTGAGCGTATGAGACCTGATGAGGTGTTTCCCAGAGTTTGGACTGGTGGGACTCCCGTTGACAGATATGGACATGGACACAGGCCGGGTCACGCTTCCGTCCCCCTCGCTGGCCGTTCTTATCCGACAGGATGTGAACTTTCTCCCTGGGGACGTGGCTGCCATGCTATCTGTTCTGGATCTCCTCACCAGGCCCGTCTGACTGGGGGGGAGGTTGTTGAGGTTCCGTCGTGTGGGCACAGAGATGGGGTTAGTGCTAGCGGACTGGCTTTTGCTCCGCGGCCTGAACTCAGACAGCTCTTTCATGGCCTTCATGGCCTCAAGAATGGTCTCATGGATGTTCTGTGCCACCACGGAGTCCTCCGCCTGCATCCAGAACTCCCCAGGCCCAGTGACCGCTGAGCGACCCACCTCTATGAAGAAGAAGCTGTCTGAGTGGCCACATCTCCTGATGTTCATGAGCTGTAAACTGACAGCAGCTGTTTCTGAGTTCAGTTTGACAAAGCTGATGGTCCGGCTGGACAAACACAGCCTGTACACTCCAGTGAGGTTCTTGATCTGACCCAAGCCTTTGGATTTCAAGTTGACCTGCCATACTTCTTTATAGGCAGCTGCTGCAGGAGTCATGAGTCCGTAGTTGGCTTCCTCAAAGCCCACTAAAGAGGAGGTGGAAGCGGGGCTGTCGTACATTTTCCCCTCGGCTATTAGATCTGTCAACACCATGTACCAGCTCTCCTGCTCCTGCTCGTTGTCTGCAGCCACGGCGAAGTACTCGTCCTTGGTGTAGAGGGCGATAAGGTGCTTGTGTTTGGCGTCGGCCCGTTTGTTTACGCACAGACATGAGTCCAAAGTTATGACCCGTTTCGCGGCGGACTTGTTTCTCCATTTCTTCTCGCTTTCATAATACTCGAGCCGGGCAGGGCAGCGCTCGGTCGGCTCCCGGAGCACAAAAAAGCGCCTGTGTCCGTGTTTCTGCTTCCTCAGGTATCCGTACTTCTTCACACCGTTCGTCCCATTAGATAACAGGTGTCCACCCGTCGCCGGAGGACTTGCCATTTCTCACCACGTGAGTTCCAGATCAGCAAACTCCTTTTTCCTTTTCTTTTTTTTTTTTTTTTTAACTCGCAGCTAAATAACTTGAAAGATATCTGTTTTTTGTATCTAATCCATCGCAGACACCGGTAGCTGTGTCCGCTGTCCACCACGGTAGAAGCAACTGTGCAGTGGGACCGCACCAAGGGACTGATCTGATCCTGGAGAAAAACAACATGTGACGCTGCTGCTCTAAAAACAGAATAAAACACAGAGTCATAGGGGGGCGGTGCGTTCTGCAGGGGCCGTGCCTGTCCATCACCCGGCTCTGACGCTGCCTATTGGCTGATGGAATAATTCAAGCCAGGCAAACCCCGCCCCTGCTTTTCCAACAGCTATCTCGTGCAGAAACAGAAATTATTCAGAACCCCTTTGAACAACACCACTATTTACTTTATACTGTAAAATGAAAGTGCAAGCAAATCACAAAACTAATACTCGTTTTATATATGTTTTGCTGCAGCAGAGTGATACCCCCATTAACATATTATTATTTTATAGTGTGATTGACACTATTTTTTACACTAATTTGGATTAATGAGGATTTGAAATGTAATGCTGGATTGTAACCATTCATTTATCAGGCAATAACAACACAAACCTGACGTCCCATTTGTTATATAAGAACTGTTGTGGGCTATATTTAAACCTGTGGGTATTCCTCTCCAACTGGAACCTCTGTTTCCTATTTGAACACCTCACCATTTATTCTCCCATCTAACACTCCAGCAGTGTCTACATTTGGTAATAATTAGGCTCATTATGTGTTGAAAGTGTAGCTTTTGCTGTGTAAAAAAACCGCTGAAGGGAGGGAACCTTGTTTTTTTTCTCTCTGTGATTTGATATTATGTTATGCTTATGCTGCACTTTGCTGCATATTTACAAAATGCTCTTGTTGAATGAAAAACAGCCATCTCACAGAGAAGGAATGACTGCATCAGTGGCTTCAGTGTAATAACAAACTGCAGAAATGCTGCCATCATCTGGCTGCTCATGCTCACACTGCATCTCTGCTCACAACTCTTCCCACACATGATTTCAACAAAACTAAAACATTTTTCCTCAGTGTAGATCACAAGTAGAGACAAGGTGCTGAATATGAGGTGCTTGGAGTGACTGCATTCTTGTGAAGGGCCTGTCAGATGACAGGAGGAAGCTCGCAGACATCTGTTCATCAGATCATCTCGGTAATTATGTTAGTAATTCTCCCTGTGATCTTCATGATTATTAGTCATGTCCGTGTGGGGCAGGACCCCCCCCCACACACACACACACACACACACACACAACCAAACACACACTTGGATTGCCTTTTATGATCTCCCAACAAGCAGATTGAGGTGTCAGTGTGAATTAGATTATGTGGATGGGAGGATATCCTGCCTTCTTAATGAGCGTATGCAATGACACCTAAAACAAACACTACAGATTAAGGGTAATCCCTGCTTTCTTTAATCACTATTGTTCTCATTATTGTTATTGTTGATGACGGTGGTGTGTGTGTGTGTGTGTGTGTGTGTGTGTGTGTGTGTGTGTGTGTGTGTGTGTGTGTGTGAGATCCTGGTGACATTTGGCTGTTGCCTATTTTTCTGTTTTTGAAGGGTTAAGCTGGGCCGCAGCATGTGTTTTCAGCACATTAGCCGTCGCCTATAATCTGAGACATGAGCAAAAACATAAACACCTCCATCAGGATTTAGTAACACATAGCAGAGATAAACAGCCTGGGCAAAAACAAAGCAACAAAGAGATTATTGTTGACACTTAACCGGCAAAGACTTAGAATAACTTGGCATCAACACTGAGGGAATATTGCTGAATGCTTAATTTTGTTGTTTTGCAATTGTATGTTTTGCAGGCAGTTCATGGGATGGGGTGTACTGATACGTTCCCACAGGGTTTACTTTAACATGAATCTGGGTGTTTTCTGTCCCTCTGCAAGCCTGAGTAAAGGATCTTTTATTTGCGTTTATGTACAGGTGTGCCACAACCTGCTCAATAACCATGTGGCATTATTATGTTCACAACTTTATTATTACAAGTAATAATAATAATAATAATAATAATAATAATAATAATACAAGTGGTAGTAATATAATTGGTAGTGGGAGTAATAGTATGATAAGTAGAAGCATTACAAATAATAATAACTATATTGGCAATATCAGTATGGTAGTAGTATCTATAGTGGTAATAATGGGGGTAAAAGTAGTAACACTAGTTGTAGCTGCAGTAGTTGCCATAGCACTAGGAATACAAAGTTCAGTATTTGGCAGCTGAGTGAGTGTTAGCTCGTGTTGTAAAGAAAGAGTTTAAGCAGTGAGACAGTCAAAGTGAAACTAAACTTGATAAGATTTAGGACTATATGTTACATACATGTATTTGGCTCTGCAATTGTTTATGATCTAATGATATGATAGAACAAAATCAACTGGTCTTGGTTCTTCTCTAACATTAGCTATAGCTTTGATAGTCAAATGGATCTTACATTGGGTAATAAAACTACATTCTCATTATTTTCATTATGCAAGCTGGAAAGAGAAAAAGAAAGTGTTGTTAGAGACATTAGCAAAGAAGAAAATGCACCAAAGCACTTGTTCAAATAAATACAAATAAATGTTCACAATGTAATCACAGTGTGGTTGAATACTGATGATGAAAAAAAGTTATACAAAGATCAGATTCCCACTGATTCCCACTGGGATCCAGGCTTATGCTACTTGTTGCCAGATCATCACATAACAAAGCTGCTTTTCACTGCGTGTTGGTGTAAACACATACAGATCAGGGTCATGCGAGAAGGGTCAGATCAGGAGGGTTGGGAGCATAGAAAGCATAGAAAGTTTCTACACATGCAGCTTTAACTGTTACCTTACTTAAAACAAGTGTGATAATGACCCTAAGCCTTGCAGTTTTAAGCCAGATATAGACTTAAGGTCTAAAAATACCTGCATGAATGCACATATTCAAAAACACACAGACTAAATGGAAGGCCCAAAGACAAATTTGGATTGCAGCTTTAGTGGAATATGTACAAACCACTATTGCAATTAGCATTAGAGCTGAGGTATTGGTTTTTAAATTGTAAATTAATCTGTTGATATTTTCTTTTCATGAAATGTCTACAAATAATGAAAAATGTCAAGTTCCCAGAGACGCATATAACCTAAAGTTTTTTTAATTTATTTTTTAGAAATACATTAGTTGCTGAATACATTTCTAAAATCTTAGAAAACTCAAATATTTGGACCTATTAAAGCTACACCGTCTTGTACCCATAATAAGGCTACGTAGGCTAATTATTGTCAGTAACAGATACTAAAGGCTGCACAGCAGTCTCGTTGCAAATACCAGTACTACATATCTGCCGTTTAAGAGGATACTTTTTTGCAGACAATGCAACACTGACCTCAAGAGGCAGAGACAAAAACTGTAAGCTCGAAAGTCAAAATTATAACATTATTAGTCTGATATTTCTTTGACTTATTTCAGAATGAAGACTTAGTAAGTCAATACCTCTAATAAGTCAAAATTATGACATTTTGAGTCAACATTTTAATTATGTAATATTATATCTATATATAGTGTAACACTATATCACAAACAAATACAGACATTAGTAAATGACAGCAACTTCTCATCTCATTACATTTCTACAAGCATTGGCAAACATATTCACGGCTTTTATATCTTCATGTAGGCTAAATTAACTGCAGACATACATGTTTCCCCTTTACAGAGACATTTCAGAGACTCAGACAAACAATAGTACCTTAAAGCATGGTTTGGATTTTAGAAATTTGGATTTGTGAAGGACTTTTTCTAAGTTTTTTTTTTAAGATTATTTTTGGGGCATTTTAGGCTTTTAATTCCACAAGACAGATGAAGACATGAAAGGGGACAGAGAAGGGGAATGACAGGTAGGTCGGAGTCGAATCCGCGGCCGCTGCGTCGAGAAGTAAACCTCTATATATGGGCGCCTGCTCTATCAACTGAGCTAACCTGGCCACAGGACTTTTTATAAGTACGCACATGGATTGGATGATCCGTCACTTCCGTTTTCCCTTATTCATTTCAAAATAAAATGCGTGCTTAACAAAATGTGCCATTATTTAGGAATAAATCACTAATGTGGACAGATATTGCGTATGCGCGTTAAAAAAGGATGAAATAGATAGCCTACATCACCATTTTGAACACTTTACGTGCCCTCAGACTTGCACATTTTTTGTTAAATATATACGCTACATTTTATGCTTTAACTTCCGATCTAGTTGCAGATAGGCTAACGGATCCTTGGCGTTGACTCGACGCCGCTCATGAGCTCAGGCAGGAGATGTGAAACCAACAAACAGCCATCGGTTAGCAAACATATCCCTCTGACGAAAAAAGACGAAAACATGGTGTCTGCTGCGGTGCTCTTTCTTTTAACTCTCGGTTCTGTCTGTGGAGAAGCTGCAGCAGAAAGGAAACTAGTATATGTGACTGTGGTGAGTAATAATATAATATAATATAACGTTAACGCTACGGAAGCTGTCTTGAACTTTGCAGCAGTTCGCTGCGTTTCGCTTCGGTGGATAGACTTTCGGAACCAAATATAAAAATGTCGGATACTCTCTGTTTTCTTTGCTTCTCTGTAAACGTGTGTTCCTTTGAACAAGAATCGAGTCTATCAGAAATAATGTGGGTATTTTAGTAAATTCGGCATATTTATAATCCACCTAGCTTGCAGCAACACTTTTTCTTTAAGAAGCTCATTTTGTGTTTGCTTGCTAGTAACGTTAATGCATTGTTTTAAAATCCAACGGGCTAACCCTTTACAGAAGTGGACATTTTGTTGATACAACATTGAGAGTCGTGAGACTCCACGAAACGAGCAAAGACAGCCCTCCAAAAAACAGCTGACATTTTAAATAAATGATTGAGCTCTTCTGAACTCCCATGCTATGGTCATTTCTGTTAAATCTACATTACAAGCTTTACCTGTCTAACCTGTCAGCTTGAACCGTTCAGAAACTGATCCTGGCACGTGACTGGTTAACTGTACTAACAACCAAGCCACACCACACTTGGGAATAGTTAAATGCTTATATTTTGGGGTCATATTTAAGCTCTGAGGAAGTACTGGTCCGATTGATATTGACTTGAGTCACACATAAACCTTAATTGTTTCCGCTTAGGCCTAGATGTTTCTCTTATTCCTAATACAGAGACACATATTAAGGAAGCACTTGTTAAAGAATTTGGCAAATGGAAGGAAGGCCAAAGGGAAGAAACGCAGTCAAGGATACAGAAGTTATTGACCACAGAACAACCATGAGCTGCACATGCATACCTGCAAGATAAGCAGTTATGCTTAATCTCAGTTCTGTCTATTTATATGACGTGAGTTTCAAGTATACAATGTAAATTCACTTTGCACTTGTGGCTGCTTTCCTGAGACTTTGTTCTCTCTAAGAGCATAATTGCTGAACTATCGCAGTAATGTACCTTCGTATGCATGGTTCTTTCTTTTTGTATTACAAATATTTTGTGACTATTTTAAATGAATTAGTTGTTTTATTGATGGTTTAAAGGTTGTCTAATTCTCTCATTGACCATTGTCCATATACAGTAGTAAAAACCCGCACTAAAGCGTCACGTCCACTTTAAGCGCACACAGTGTATATTTGCATGTCCTTCTTTTATTGCATTTATCTATGAGCCAGTGAATTGTTTCTGTCTAATTTCTTCAGTGTTTTAGATCAGTGTTTCCCATATAATGTCTTAGGGAAGTAGGATATGATACAATATGGTCATGTGTACATCATCTGACAACTCAGAATACAATACATTATGTAGGAAGAGCACATGACATCTGTCCGACCTGTTTTCAAGTCTTAAGCATGCACCATTTCATAAAACGGTAGTCTTCTGTTTACAGAGGAGCCAAGTGAGCAGAGTATCAGTAATCAAAACATGAATCAGTGATAAAACAATGTTTCATGCAAGTTTACTTTCACAGGAATCAAATCATATCTACAGATACATTTAAGATGAATGATTTGATGGTTATAATTTTGGGATGAGAGAGCCATATTTTTCCAAACTCTTTTCTAATTGCCAGTTCTTTAAGTCAACATTCCAGACCTTGGTCACACATTTATCATGATCTCTTCATCTAAAGCTCCTCTGGCGTGAGGATGAGCAGGTTCTGTTTCCCACCCTCTATTACTTTTTTTTTAAAGGCATTGAATCTGTCATAGATGGGAGAATTATAATAGCATTGAACACACTCATGTTAAAGCCGTGACATCAAGCCACGTGATTGAGGAATATCCGGTCAGAAGGTCGGTATAGATGTTCTCACATGACCGTTATTTTGTTGACTGTTGTTGCAACTGGAACTTAATATTACATGCTCTTATCATTGCACTCATTCTTCGAAATGGTTGGCTAGGTGCCTGTAAGATAGCCGTTAATGAATCATGGAGCAGATGATGGATAAGCAGCTCTAAAGGGCTAATCCACCCTTCAAATAGAGTTTACACACTTTTTCAGCTATTTTGGACGGATCAGTCATGCATGCTCTCCACACCAGAGAACCAGAAACCCACACTTCTCTGACGTGGATCGAAGAGTGAAACTGCTCTACTTGAGTAGACGGCTGATGTGGTGGCATCCAGCAATGAGACCTAATTGACAGGATACAGATATTACTTTCAACCTACATCAAGATTAGGGTTCACGCCATTAGTTCTGTATATATTATCAAAGGAGTAGTTTCAAGTAAAGGGCCCAGTTCATAGACATATGTCCCTGTACTCACTTATTTAATGTATTTGACACCCTTTTATTATTGTCCTTTTCTTCCTTATTTTGTTTCTGGACATGCTCATTTTAAGGCCCTTTATGTTTGGATTCTTCAGTTGACACATTTGACCTGTGTGTCAGCAGTCTCTGACAAACACTTTGAAAGATTGTTACTATCAGCTGATTGGACTTAATGACCGCCAGTGACACAGAAAATTGGGACAAAGCTTTTGGACTTGATTCTTTTTCAGAGGAGCGGTGTGGTGTTTACAAATGTTGCATGTTCGAAATAAGGTGGAATAATAAGGGTCATTTAAAAAGCAATATCAAATACAGATATCTACTCTCAAGCAGTGGACAATTGGGCCTCTAGGTAGTAAAACGGTGAACATTTTATTTGCTGACACTCACTATATCGGCTTGATCAAGTGGCTTCCAGCCTGCTACAAAAAAAAACTAACCGTTGGGTAAATACATTCACATTTTCCAACATTTAATGCAGTCCTGTTGGATTTATTTGCAGCTCTATTTATAGACCTTCAAATACGTCGGTATCAAATTGTACAGTGATTCTGCTGATAGCTAACTCTTAATCTTAATACCAAATTAAAGTATGTTCCTTCTTTAGTCACTGTGTAGCAATGATGAGATTTTTCAAACGGAAAGTACTGATAGAAACTGCTGCAGTGGAAGTTTTTGCTTGTAGTTACACTGTAAAGGGGAAACCGTGTGTTGACATCTCTTCTCTTCCCCCCCCACCCAGTTGTTTCGGCATGGTGACAGGTCTCCAGTCAAAGCCTACCCTACCGACCCACACCAAGAGAGCGACTGGCCACAAGGGTTTGGACAGCTATCGCAGGCATGATGAATATTTTCTAGTTGGAGTGATTGCAGTGCATCTGCACGCATGGCATCTTGCATACTTATATAGCTGCAAAACCATTCATGCTACATTTACAATTCATATAGCAATGAATGCATCATTTCATGCAGTATTATATAATATTATTTTTGATGAGCTATTCTTGAAAAACATGATTTATTGTGTACTGTTGCCATCAATTGTCTTCATATCTCAGCCACTGTATACAGTACAACCTCAATTCAAAAATGCTCAGTGTTACACAGTAATTAACTTAAGCTTATTATGATGCCATGCACACGTTTGAATTTTTATTATTGGTAATATGCTGCATTAAAGTCTGCGAAATCCCATTCAGTTCCATTGTATTTATAACACAGCCATATAATTACCTGTACAGTTTATGAGTTACGGGCTGTAATGCATTAAAGGCATGTTTTAAAGCTCAATTCACTCCCATGGCATCAATAACTCAACCAATACATTTAGGTCAATGAGTTTTCATATAATTATAAAGTAATCCAAAAATCAGACCAATTAATGTCACACATCATTTCTTAAGGAAATCATTATCTAGTTTATTCCTTCAAACCTGATATTTTGATGTTATTGCCCCACTTTAAACCCACACAGATTTTCTGTTGTTCATAAGTTTAAAAGGTTTGAAAGGTTAACTATATTCAGTGATGTCATCAGGAGTATAATGTCCGTTCCTCTCCATGTGTGTTTCCAGATGGGGATGCGGCAGCACTTTGATCTGGGCCAGTTTCTGAGGAATCGATACAAAGGATTCCTTAACCAATCCTATGAGAGACACGAGGTAACCGCTCCGCTTACAGACCACACACCACGCCACCAGACAGACGCTGATTCATGTCAATATCCCATGTTGGTGTTCTAAAGGGTTCCCACTGGTGCTGCAATTCCTGGAGGTGGAGGTGGACGTGTTTTGAACTTGTACATTACCAAAGTCCGGTTTTAGCTCTTCTCTTCAAACTCTCCCATACATTTGGACTTATCATACTTAATGCTTGGGGTGGGGAAAAAAAAAAAAAAATGTCAAAAATCATATGAGCGTGACTTTTTGGTGACGATTTTTTAGTTTTTTTTTACCAATGATTCACCTAAATATTTGTTGTAATACTGCACCGCCGACGGCAATTACATCATATATGATTCCAGCAAATCGGATGGAAAGCAGAAAATCCATGTTATGTACTTCTTTACAAATGAAATAAATGTGCGACTGACTGACACGTGGTGACTGACATTCTTCTTAGAAAACAATTGGTTTTTAGAAATGTCTCATGATATATTGTCTCTAAAAGTGTCTTATTCAATTTTTGAGGAAAAGAAAATCGCAATACTCAATACTATCGAATCCCAATGAATGAAAATGGCAATACAAAAACCCATGTATCGTGAAAGAATCGAATGGGGTCAAAATCATATGGTCGCAGCCCTACGTAATGCGGTCTGTTTTAAGGCTTTGATGATTTCATTTTTGATCCCTCACTGGCAACTCCTTTTGTCCTCAGATCTCCGTTCGCAGCACAGACTACGATCGCACCCTGATGAGCGCCGAGGCCAACCTTGCAGGTCTGAACATCAACTAGCTCCTTGTCCTCCTACCTCTCCTCCTTCTACCAGCAATACTTCTCTTTCTAGTACATTTCTTTCTCACATTAACAGTCTCTTGCGTTCATCCAGGTCTCTACCCGCCCACTGGTCAGCAGGTCTTTGAAGAAAACTTGCAGTGGCAGCCAATACCTGTACACACGGTGCCACAAAGTGAAGAGAGGGTATTTATATAATGGAGATAGGTGTATTAGTGCTCCTCGCTATAAGTGATTCAACGCACTTTTTCTGAACTTTGTCTTTGTGTCTCTTTTTTTAGCTACTCTCTTTTCCTTTGGGTGACTGTCCTCGCTACAAACAGCTGATGAACGAAACTGAACACACAGAGGAATTTATTAATGTCACCAAAACGTACCAGGTACAGGAAGGTTGGGGGGGTGACGTGACCTCAAAAGGAGAATAAATTCTTTGCTTACATATGTTGGGTTTTATTTAAGCCTGATTCTAATATGTTCTAGTCTGAATATCTCAAATGTGCTCTAAACCATATAATGACATTTTTTGAGATTTTCAGAGATGATACATAGGTATCATGTAGGGATGTGGAGCTTACTGCGTTCCTCTCTTCAGGACATTATAGAGCTGGTGAGGACTAAAACCGGACTGAATAAGACTGATGTGGAATCAGTCTGGAGCGTGTACGACACACTCTTCTGTGAGGTGAGCACACACTCACTCACTCACAGTCACCCCACTGCAAAAACAAGAAGTTAAGAGCAGAATTGAAAACAGTAAAAAAAAGTTATTTCTGTTTGGTATATACAATAACATATTTGTGTAATGATTCTCTGTAATGAAGTTCTGTGAGAACTTGGGTTGAAACAATCAATTACTTTTAAATTGGAGTAAGTATAAACTATAGGTAAGTAATTACATTAATACTGGCTGTAAATCTATATTATGAGAGATTTCAGCAGGTCTTAATGTCCTAGTTGGTAAGATAATGTGGTGGAGCTAGATTTTTCAAGTATGAAGAGGTCGAGCAGAAAAAAGGCGATTTGGCGATTGGTTTACTACTTATGTTGCTTTCATTTCTAAATAAGAGCGTCCAGTTATTCCAGACATGATTCACAAGCCGTTTCAATTCCAACAGACCCAAGTTATGTGTAAACCTCTGGCGGGTGAGACTGTAACTGACCGAATCTCACATGTCTTGGTTAATTTAGTCTTGTGACTCAACCGACCTCGTCAGTTTTTAAGGAACATATGGACGTTTTGGAAAACAAGCTGTTAGAGGAACTGTGCAACTAGTACCGGTTTCACATCTGTGTTTTTGTTGTGTTGTCTTATCTAGCACACGAAGGTCACTGCTTGCATTTCAGCACCAATCAGTATCTTGTATTACTGTCAATATATCAGTATCTGTAATGTTACATTTTTCAAATTTTCAGGAATAACGTTCACATTATTACGAGTCAAATGCACACATAATGTGAGATTTGAAGTATAAGCTAATTATGAACTCAGGGACAGCTGGGTCACTGAGTACAGCCATTAGATGAGCAACGTGTGAGATGGGTGTACAGGCAGAGGGCTGCTGACTAAATGCTATCAGGAAACAAAAAGCCAGCCTAATTAAAGATTTCAGACCCTCTTTTAGTCACATGTCTTTTTTTCATGGTTTTCCTAATTTCCACTGTGTTTTCTGTGTGAATTCAGTCCCGTCACAACATGTCCGCTCCTGACTGGGTGACTCCTGATGTCATGGAGAAGCTCCAAGTGCTCAAAGACTTTAGCTTTCAGGTAGGAGTAGTGGCAATATCTATGGCTTCATTTAGGACTTCTGGTGTCTCATGATGCTATTTTGTAGTTACAAGTGGGCTAATCTAATGATAATCTTTGATGTTAAATTTTCCCAGGTTATATTTGGGGTCTACAAACAACAAGAGAAGAGCCGGCTGCAGGGAGGTATGTGTGTGGTTTAGTGAAATTCAAATGTTACTCAAACAGGAAGGAATTGTCTAAAATGTGTGTGTTTGTGTGTGTGTGTGTGTGTGTAAACTACAGTTCATGATAATTAAGGTACATAATACCCAGTGCAACACTGTGGCTCATTGAGGTGTTTTTAATAGTTTTTCAAAGTAACATTGGAGCTCTATGGCACAGATGAATAAGATATATCAGGCTTTGGATACAATACTTGTAAGTAGGATACATTCATGATCTGCTGTCTCTTTTAGGTATCCTACTGGGTGAAATAGTAAAGAATCTTTCCAAGATGGCCGTCCCAGACACGAAACAGAGACTGAAAATGATGATGCTGTCAGCGGTAAGATTTGCTTTTTGAATTACTGGTGGGTGGATTTTTAAAAAAAAAAACTTTAATGCAGCCAGGTTAGCGGTTTCCACTATTTCCAGTCTTTATGCTAAGCTAAGCTAACCGTCTCCTGGCTGTGTAGCTTCACATTTTGCATACAGACCTGAGAGTGGTATTGACCTTTTTATCCAACGCTAAAAAAAGAGCAATTAAACACATTTCCCACTAGGTATTCCTTTAATGTGCGTATGTTTGCCCACAGCATGACACCACTGTAGCCGCTCTTCAGGCCAGCTTGAATGTGTTCAATGGAGTACAGCCGCCATATGCCTCCTGTCAAATATTTGAGCTGTACAGGGACAACGGGTAAAACACACACACACACACACACACACACACACACACACAGTATACTGCAGACAATCGCCTTAAACATATATTGACACACAGACTCCATGTGATACTGAGGAGCTGATATCAGAAAGAAAGTAAAAAATATGCAAAGTGGATTAAGACTTTTACTTTGAAATTTAACACAACCAGACTCAGCTGATATAAAAATACGAGGACTTATGTACTCCAAATATTTCAGTATACTGATCAGTGGTTTTATCCCTAATGTCCATTAGGACCATTTGTGGGTCCAAACGGCTGACAGTGAACATGACATCAGACTATCAGACTGTAAAACTCTTTCTCTCTCTGTGTCTACCAGCTCTGTTTCAGTGTCAATGTTCTACCGGAATGACAGCGCAGTGGAGCCGTACCCTCTGCAGTTACCAGGCTGCTCCATTGACTGCCCCCTAGATGAGTTTGTGAGAATTACAAAGCTCTCCATTTCAGAAGACCGGGACAAAGAGTGTCAAGTGCATTCCGAAGGGAGAGATAAAGGTGAACACTCACTAAAAACTCAAGACTTCTAAAATTTAAAGAGACGACTGATTGCGCCACCATTGATTCATTTTCCCTATTCCTTCTTCGTCTTCAGAAGTGATCATCAGTCTGGCAGTGTCGGGCAGTCTGATCTTCTTCCTCGTCGTCGTCCTCCTTGGCATTATTTGTTGGCAGAAGGAACCAATTAGCAAACGGGGATACCAACATGTGGTCAACCAGGAAGTATTAGAGGAATCCTGACAGAAGCACAAACTCCTCTCTAGGAGATCAACAAGCCTGGCATCTTGGGACAGCAGCGACGACGATGAACTTTGAACTCTAAAACTCTAAAACTCCAGAGGTACCTTTTTGATGGTTTCATCAACACATTCGGGTCGGAAGCCACAACAATTCGATTTTTTCCCTTTTTTCAAACAGTGAGTTTTCGTCCAAAAGGACCCTGTCTCTGTTGGGTCAGAAAGGAGAATTTATTTAAAGTGCTCATATTATGCTTTTGGCTTTTTCCCTTTCCTTTTGTGTTATATATCTTTGTTGTGCACGTTATAGGTTTACAAAGTGAAAAAGCCCAAAGTCCCCCCCAAAGGGATTTACCATCTCCAACAGAAAACACTGTTCACAAACTGCTCCAAACAGCTCTATTGTAGTCCAGCCTTTACTTCAGAGACAAACGTGGTCACTTTGTAACACACGTTATAATGCTCGCCTAGCTGCTAGCATGGCACACCCTCATACTCTGCTTCTGACTGGCTAGTAGTCCTTACCGAGGTACTGCGCATGTGCAACTCCCAACAAAGATGGTACAGAAGTGAGAGGTCTCACTCTGTAGCTAAAACAGAGAACTCAACACACAGGGTGAAAAGAGGAGCTGCAGCAATGTGCAGTACAACAGAAATATGGTGGTTTTTTTTTTGAAAATTAAACCATGTAAACCTATTCTGATACAACCTCTAAATACAATTATGAACCTGAAAATGAGCATAATATGAGCACTTTAATTATGTTTTTATTTTTAAGATTTTAGTTTCTTTATCACTCTAAACTAACATGAGTGAGACATTGTTGGAGGGACCAGGATTGATTTCTACATCAAGAAAACATAGCGGGGAAAACTTTGTCAGCTAAAGTAACTGCTGTGTGCGTTCCCACGTGGTCTGGTTGGATCAGCCAAATTAATTTATGATCTTAACAAATATGTCCCAGATTTCTGCTTGGAAAAAGACTGCTCGTCTATATATATATATATATATATATATAATTTTTTTTTTTAAAGATATAAAGGCATTTTATGATGTTGTCTAGAGAGAGAGAGAGAGGGGAAGACATACAGCAAAGGGCCAAAGGCTGGACTGAAACCCAGGCCACTGCAGTCAGGACTGAGCCTTAATGGTACGCACCCTACCCGGTAGGCTACCAGGGCACCCCCAGTCTGTGTCTTTGTGTGTTTTGGAACTTGAATGGCTGCAGAAAAGTTTAGAAAGTCAATGCAAAAGTAGTGACAAAGTTTTGATTTTTAAATAATGTAATAATGGTCTGGAAACGTGATGGGAAATGGTAAGGTCTTGGTAATGTCATTGCAAAATCGTATTAAAATTTTTTTTTTTTTTTGTGTTTTGCATTATGGTTTTCCTCCTGGCTCCGATAGTTTTGTTTTTTTTAAACAGAAAAAATAGGTCTTTAACTGATTTACAAAAGGCATAAGATGTGGAATTAATTCAAACTTAATTAGCTAAAATGTTTAAATATTGAATCCCAGTCCAGACATTTCCACAAGTTCTTAAAAAAAAGTTCACTTTTTCTAATACATTTTGTTTGTGTGTGTAGTTCATGCACATGTCCATGTGTCTGTTTGTGTGCAGGTGTATTCATGATTCACCATGTGTTGGCTCATCTGTGGTGTGTGTGTGTGTGTGTGTGTGTGTGTGTGTGTGTGTGTGTTAACTCTTAGGCCTAATTACCGAGATGCCTTAACCATTATTAATGTGGGGTGTTTTAATTTTGTTCTGGTGCATCAGATATTTTTGTAGGATTTCAAGTTTTTGAAATGAACTTCTTCAAAAAAGTGTGTTTTGATTTATTAAAGGAGCAGCAGGGTGGTGTTGAATTTTGAAAAACTCAGAGAGCTGGCCTAAGCCTTGTGAGAGACATTAAGCATCTACCCCCAAGTGTCCTTTAGCAAGACACTGAAACAGCAGCAAAATGGCAAATCAAAGCAAAAATAGATGACTGTCTTTTGGGTGACAAGGAGAATCTAATCAGTTTTACGATCATATAAACCAGCTTCTTACATATAGCGCTTACAGCAGAACAGAGCTAAACATAAACTCATGAACTTTGAAAACACTGGAAACCTTTACATTGGTGTGTTTTTAAAAATCTGTCTGCCTTTTTTAAAAAGACAGTTTTTAATTATTAAAAAAAAACTGTTTTGTCTTTGAACCATTCAAAATGCAGAACAGATATGGGATGCTTTTAACTTAAGAGATATTATTAAAACCACAGGCTGTACCTAAAACTTTGAGCTCAGGCAGTTTTAGAAAAAGACACCCAGGGTTTTATACAACAGGTGATTTTTTTTTTTTTTTTTTTCTCCTTTGGTCATTGGTTGGGTTGTTGATAATATCTAATATATACAAATTATTATTAAAAAAAAAATCTCAACGCAGGCTTACTTCAAAGATGGAGAACACATCTTTGCTGAAAAATTCAAAACACTTGTCACAATTGCAATATTCAACACAATTAAGGTTATTTTATCAGTATTGTGTGGCGCCACTCTAAACTGACATTTAAATTTGTTTTCATGCTGTGAAATTATTCATCAGACTTTGAGAATGTGTTAATTGTAAAAAAAAAAAAAAATTAAAAAAAAAATTAAAAATTTCAAAAATAAATGATCAATCAATGTGAATGTTTGTAGATACAACACAGAGCAGGGAATCTCTCTGCCTGTGGATTCCTTTGCCTAACGTGTGTTTGTCTCAGGAAACAGCTACACAACTTGGCCATGTTTTGCAGTGAGCTGGCCAGCTGCTGTCTTGAATTAATTTTGGATGTTACTCATAAATTTGTTAACTAGTAAACTCAGCCACATGATCAGCTGCAGGAGTTCATTTATGTGCATAGTGCACATTTAGCGGTGGTTTGATTTTTCTAATGTGGTGGTGACGTACTGATCTGACTGCAGAGGTAGAAAGGGCAGTAAACTACCTTTTTTGTGTAATGTTTCAACACTTTTCATATTTTTCATATTTATGCTAAGTTTAACGAGACAAATTCTGGTTCACGTTTGTCTTAAAAACAGTGCAGTAGGCCTTTATTTCAACATGGTAGTGCTTTTCTTGCATACATCGCTAGTGATCTATCGCACAATAGGTTACATTCAGTATGGCCGCGGATAAAACAACCCATAACATGAGACAATTCATAAAATAATTATCACTGCCATTTTATAGCAGATAGAGCAACCTGTTCTACATAAATTATATCACCTTGGAAAGAAAGTATGACACTGAGTTCTTGCACTCTGATGTTAGAAGCATGCACTGCAGATGTGCAGATGTTAATTTTTCTTAAATGGGCGAACAACTGGACCCAACAACCTCATTTCCATCATTTTACTTCAGTGTTCTGTGAAACTTGATACAAGTAATGCAACTAGCTTTTTAGTTGGGTAGCATTTTTTTCATTCAGTCCTGACACTGATACGTACACTGATTTGGGTCTGAGAACTGGGTCAAATAGTTATAAACAAACAAACACTAAAATTGCACATAAACCGACTCAAAACACATGGATTAGAAATCGATTAACTTGACACACAATTAAAAACATCATCCAACCATTTCTTGTGCAAAAATATTTTTCTTAAGAATTAAAGTATTATGACAATGGGATGGCACATTGATATTTCCTATCTCAAACACAGACAATGATTAGGAGATGAAATCCTACATTCAGGCCCAAAGCCTTTTTTCTGAAGGTGAACTAAGTGCAAATTGTTGCCTCACAACTCAGAGGATCTGATTACATGAAAGGATTTTTTGGTCAAAACGTATGTTTTAGAGACATTTTTAATGTGCAATCCTTGGTCTGATTTCTACTGAATGTAGTTAACATTGTAATACTTTAGTCTCCAAATGATACTGATAATGTTACTGCCCAGTAAAATAAATAATGTTTTTAATCCCCAACATTCAGCAACTTTACAGTATGGCACTATCTGTTTTAGGTTTTCACATAGTTTTGATTGTATAATTATGGGAAAGGAAACCTGGATTTGGCTGCTGTTTAAAATAATCCAACAGCAGTGGCACGTTCCTGTAACTGAGCAGATTTTCTTGAAGCCCGAGCTGGTTATTCAAGTCATCTGTTAAAACGGTTCCTCCTCCACTAATTGTCATAAATGCATTTGTTAGATGTTACATTTTTCATACACTTACATATTGACCAAGCTTGTGCTATTGAGATTGAGAATAACATGCATATTACAGCTACATATAAGCTTCACATATATTTTGCGTCTGTAAGCAGTTTATATGGATGATGCTTGTGAACACTTGTAAACTGACCAGTATTTTGATGATAGTCAGTTATGAAAACTGTAATAAGCTTATTTTAAATGTCAAACTATTAAACACAAATCTAGTACTGAGTAGGCAGGCTAAAGTCTTCACGGTGTTTGTCAAACTTTCTATTTCTGTGGCCCCAAAATTAACAATTAACAAGTTTGCCACAAACTAGATAATAGTCTGTGATGGATGGAAGTTTAGCTTTTTAAAATACAGTTTTGCTGAGAATTGTCTTGGTTAAACTGATTGAGTTTAAGTAAACTGTTAACGTTGGCTATAAGGTAGCACTCACTGCTACAACAGCCAATGGCAAATTAGCAACTGCTAATTCCTGTCATAACCAGACATGACATGTCTTTTGTAGAGGCTTTTGGTTTCCATTGACAGAAAAGCCTTTTTGAGGATCGAGCATTAAGCTAGCAGGCCAGCATCCATCCTTACCCGCCAAGATTACCCTTTTTGTGTGCCCATCAAAAACAATCACACAACCCAATTTATGACAACCTAAATAACAATGCAACAACAAATTCCGAGTGAATATAACGTCTTAATGTCTATAACGTGTCCAGAACTGTTAACCGACAGACTAGCTTCAGCATTAGCCACGTTAGCTAACCCGCTACATGGCTCCGGTCTGAGCAGAATGGTATGTTCCACATAAGCACAATTGGATGAAATTTACAAGCAAAGGATAATGAGCACGACGATTGTCTGGTCCCTGATGATTCCAGTCTTAGAAATTATAACGGACCAAAACATTTAACAAGAGAAATGTTTGGTATTTGCAGTTTTAGCTGTATTAGCCAAATTAGTGCTAAACTCTGGTCCATGGCCTGCGCTTGCCTTCATTCTGGTCCATACATGCCATTTAAAAAGAGTGATGTTCTAAAAAAAAGCAGTTAGTCATGCCACAGCAACTTCCCAGTTACTGATGCGACCATATTTCTCCGGAATAAATAGGTGCACCAATTTTTAGGCCCAAACTGGTCCAGAGCAATGACTCAGAATATCACGCAAAAGTACCTGCTTTGATGTATCTGGGGAAGCAAAATGGTGACACAAACGCAAGAAATTGTTAGTTATTAGTCTTTTTCAATCTTAAGGATGGACCCTGCTTAATTCTGTGGGGTGCAGAAATATGTTTGTGACCCACAGTAATAATTCTGTGGCGTTGAAAAGTAGTTACTGTGATGATGATGGTGGAAGTTGTTCTGCGGGGTGGAGTAGTAGTTGTGATGGTGGTGATTGTGACTCTGGATGTTTCCGTAGGCAAAGAGGAGGGGGGCCGTGGAAGACGGCGGTTGCTGGGCTGATGCAACGCCCGCAGCTAGAGTCCCGTTACGTTGGATGGAGCCATACCAACTGGATGTACCCAGCTGGGGAGTGGTGGAGAGGAGACTGAGAGAAGGATTGAAAGGAGGTGTTAAAGAAAAGAGAGGAGGATAAGGAAAAGAGACATCAATCAAAAGTCATTTTAGTAGTCAAGGCATTGATCTTCCAATACAAAGCTTAAAAGACTGTATTTGTGCTTGGGTATGTGCCCACCTGGTCCGATCAGTCCTACTATTGATGCTTCTTGACAGGTCGTCATCACTATCATACCGTTGAGGGTTGTCAAAGAAATATGCTCTGGAGCTGAAACTGTGGCTGTTGATCATCCCTCCTGGAGTCTGAGAGTTATAGAGATGTTAAAGCTTCATAATACTTTACAGTTTACAGTTTTGTCTGACAGATTATTGCTGGCATTTATACTTTTAACATGTTATCTTACCAGGTTTTGGTTGGGTCTCTGGACTCTGAAGAAAACCACCACTAAACTTGTAGGAAGCAGCTCCCAGAAGAACAGAATGATCCCAAACACAACGTAGGCTTCCCCACTGATCTCCTGCACATCGGCCTGTAACACACACAAACACAGTGTATGATGCGTTATATTCATTACCAGAATCTTGAACACGCTAAACAACTGAACAAACAGTTCAGCATGTGTGCTTTTTCATCGTATGACTGTACATATTATATCTTACACTATCAACGCTGCTTGTCTCGTGAGTATGGCAGCCTTAAAAGATAGTTCCACATTTTGGGAAATAAGGTTATTGGCATTCTTCCTGAGAGTTAGATGAGAAAATGTGTACCATTCTCATGTCTGCGCAGTAATTAGTAGTTAGAATCCGGTGCGATTAGCTTAGGTTGGCCTGAAAGCAGGGAGAAACAGCAAACAACTATTTAATGATGCTAAATTTAAAAAGAAAAGTGTGTGTATTTTGTACTGTGATGTAAACTAAGTTACTATATGTAACATGAAAACAGGTAAAACCCACGGTCCACGCATTTATAGACACATGCTCAGTCAGGGAAGGGACAGAAAGAATAATGTTGAGATGTTAGACTGACAGCTGGTATACTGACATTAGATTAAAGAATATGTCAGATTATACCCACACATACACACAGTAGGTGTTTGTTGGCGTTTCATGTCCAACACACACACACACACACACACACACACACATCCTTTAAAATGGACTGTCTGTCTCAAGGCCTGAGCCATGACATAGGTCAGGACACACAGATACACACACACATGGTTATTTATAGCCAAACAAAGCATTTTACCCTACTAAGCACTGCTTTCCCAAATTTCCCAAAATGGATTGTCCACATTCTCGTCACTGGGTGTCTGGCTAAATAAAAGCATGTTTTCCATCTAAAACAGAACACACTTGGTGCAGTACCTGATCAGAAACGCTGTACCAGCCGTAGTTGAAGGGACTGGGTCTGTCCTGTGGGGACAGGGCCACCACCACCAGGTTATAACAGGCTCTGGATGTGTAGAGCAAGATCACCACGGCTCCTACTGCTGTAGCTTGGCACACTGATGTTCCCTGGTGGAAGAGTAACTGTGCTTTATTACAAGTCATGCATCAGTCGGCTATTGGCCTGTAATTGAATGTCAGATGTGGGCCACAGATGTGATCCACCAAATGACTGAGGCCTCTCCGTGACCAAAATGACAAACTATAGGCCAGGAATTGAGTTTTGAGGGACATACACATGTCTACATTATGATAAAAATCATGATTTACTGCCAGTGGTGCTGGTTATTTAAAAAAAATATTAATATGATTAGTAAATAAGTATTTTTTGTGCCATAAACTGGACAAATTGCATTGTTTAATATCCCTTTCTGCTCAGAGTGCAGAATTAGTTATAAGCCTCTGGTGATCTGGTCAGGAGTCTGGATTTTAATAAGATGGTGGACAGTTTTGCACGGAAACTGGTGAATAAGAAATGCCTACATAAATAAATAACATCTGAAATACAGCTAGTGTCTGGTATATTTTGATATTAAGCCACAGGAAGTAAATGGACTGTTTTTATATAGCGCTTTTACGACTACTCAAAGCGCTTTTACATAGTACAGGAACCATTCACACACTGTGGCCGAGGCTGCCGTAAAGGTGCCACCTGCTCATCAGATAAACATTCAGACACATTTACACTCCGATGGCACAACATCGGGGTTCAGTGTCTTGCCCAAGGACACTTCGACATGTGACTGCAGGGCCAGGGATCGAACTACCAATTGGCAGGCGACCGCTCTACCACTGAGCCACAGCCGCCAGGAAGTTCATGTTAATGTTACTAATTTCCAGAATGAGTGTCTTGTTTGCAGCAGGCAAACAGCAGGAGTTTATATATTTGCTAATGCTGTTTTTCTCATGCTAATGTTATTTGTGTGAAGGGCTTCTTAACCTGTGTGATGTCCGTCATGGTTTTCTCCAACAAAATAATATTGGTGTTAATTTTGTCTCAACACAAAGCAGTATTAGTACAAGAACTTTGCCTGAGTAAATGAATTGCTGCATACATGTTTTTTATTCCTACCTTGGACTCCAGGTAAACGTTGGCAGAGGACATCTTGGCGATCTTAAAGATGCAGACGGCCAGAGAGACAGCACACAGGACAAACAGACTGTCGTTGATCAAGACTCGGGCCAGGACCGCATGTCTGATACCCCCATCACTGGACACATAAAGGTTATTAACTTAAGACACTCATGTAAAACTGTTCTGCGGGGGCTAAATGTGACATTATTATATTTGTTTACCTCGGTGATTCAGAGCGCTGCAGAGCTCCTTGCACTAACAATGCACAAGTTAAATTCACCACCAGAAAGAATATACTGAGACACAGGAAGAACAAACGCAGAGGAACCCTGGAGAGAGAAAGAGAGAAGAAAATACAGAGGATGGCAAAACAATGTGACTTTATTCATAAACAACTAATTCAAATTCATGGTGTCGAAGCTGCAAACCAACTGTGTGTGTGTGTGTGTGAGTGTGAGAGAGAGAAGAAAGAAAAGAGTGTGGTTGTGGAAAGGAAGGAGGGTAGCTGTTAAAATTATATAACCATATTCTGAATTTCTGTCTTTAACCAGAAAGGACAAAAAGAGTTTTGCATGTTATTAGATGTAGATCTGGACAGTTCCTTTTAGAATCATTTCTGATAAAAATGTCAGGACAAATTGGAAACGGCAAGTTACATAAGAGATAATAATGATAAAGGGAAAACTTACTTGTATTTGGTGAGCTCTGGTGAATACTTGGCTTTTGCCTTAAACATCACCTAAACAAAGAAAAGTATAAAAAAAAATATCATCACACACATACAGTGATGTACATGTGATACATATTTAGTCATGTTCATAATCCCAGTATGGTATTTAAACAGTTCACATTTAAGATAAGATAGAAGAGAGAGCAAAGGAAGATGTTTTTTTAGGAGAAGAGTGTGAACTTAACAGAGCCTGAGGAAATTCCTGTGTGTCATTGAAGTACACAGGCACACACATGCTTATGAAGCATATATTCAAACAGGACAAGAAAAACAAAAGGGCCGAGCAAGAATCCACACTATAATAGTGTGTATGTATACACAAAGAATTATTTGTTTGAGAATAATCATGTTGAGAGAGCTGTTGGCCGTTGGCTCTTAAAATAATGTGTCATTTGGCCTGATACCAGCTATGATAATGATAGTATGGTATGGTATATATGAAAATGATCAAATAAATAGTCAAGACAATCCAAACAAGAACTACCTATTATGTACCAGCTGCTAACATGCTAGCAGTAAAAACATCCAGTTTATCCTATCTGTCAGACTCAGATTAATGATGATAATGATTCATTTTTGATGGGATATGATAGCTGCCATAGCCACAGAGGTCTGGTGTTATTGTTTAACATGGTCAACATTGAGTTTAAACACACACGCACATAAAACACTCAGCCTTTTGTGTGCGATTGTAGGCCAGAAGGACGTAATTTGTAACCTAGAAATGAAGCAACCAGCCAACAGAACATGACCGGATTACATACTTTATGTGCACCATAGCATGCCTCAAAATCTAAGGAAAATGTATGGCTAAATCACATAGAGAATGAGAAAGCTTGAAACTAAACATTACCATTATTACTTTCTGTAGTTCGAAGGAGCTAAAATGTACTAAGGTGGGGGGGAGTAAATCACAGGTCAGGAGTCATGCCTGACTCATCAGAAAACACTATACACAAGTATTTCCACACAAGCGTGCGTGTGTGCGTGTGTGCGTGTGTGTGTGTGTGTGTGTGTGTGTGTGTGTGTGTGTGTGTGTGTCAGACGGCAGGCTGTGTCACAGTGGCATGATGTTATATCAGTGTTCTGCTCATGCCAGTTATCCCTTTCAGTGAGTTCAACGTTAAACAGTGCTCTTCAGCACTAATGCAGGAACTGTGTTGTGACATTGGTTGAAGTAATTATTAATCAAACTTTGCTAAAAGACAGATTTTCTGTGCCTGTGTTCTGGGAGACCTGTAGCAAATTGTAGGCACTTTAAGCACACGTATAACAACTAAAACCAAAAAATGATGACTATATAAATCGATAACTTGATCAACTATTTTGTTAACCGAAAAATAATTTTTTCGACAAGGGCAAATGTTCTCTAGTTCCAGCTTCACAACTATGAAGCTTGATGCATTACTTTGTCATATATGGTAGTAAATAGAATATCTTTGTGGCTTGGTCTGTTGGTTGAATAAAACAAGCAATATGAATGAGTCACAATCAATCAATGATAAATATAATCCTTAAATGCAGCCCTAATGTAGACTTTGATCAGTCAGTGAGGCCACTTTCATTTACCCCTACATTCTCTCTATCACTCTCATAGATTAATTACAGTTTAAGATAGTGGTTCCCGGCCTTATTGGCTTGTGTCCCCTTTAAACAAAAGTTTATCACAGATCTAATCACTACACATGCTGATTGAGCAAGTGATGCAGCAGCATGGTCAAAATTTCTACTGCCGGAAAGAAATCTGAATGCGATCTATTACTGAGGTCTGACTCGGCTAGACACAAAACCACAAGTAAGAAAAGTTTGTTCGTTGCGCTGGCCAGTCATATGGTCTTCCTAACATAGATAGAGATACATACTTTTAAACCAATAATGACATGGAAGAACAACATTTGGTTAGTAATGGTGGAAAGGAAAAAGGCAGCTTAGTAATGGTGGAAAGGAAAAAGGCAGCTGTTTCCACCATCCCTGTGGTGTAAGTCAGTTTTGCTGCTTTAATGCAAAGTAGCACAACAACCAAAGAAAAGGAAGACGTTCATTTTTATTCAAAGGGAGTTTAGTTTGCATGCTTTAACTGGTCCCAGATCAGCTGATGGGCAACAGTGTTTATTCAGCAGTCATATGACACCCTTGGCTTCATTATGTCCACTCAGCCAGTTTAACAAGCTTCCTTTCTTCTGACCTCCCTTTATGTGACTGAGATACAATTTCCTTTGAAACAGTGATTTAACTGTGGTGGTATTAACGACTGAAAGTCCCAAAGTGTGTAGATGTTTAAAGTCCCAGTGTAGGTGTTTTCTGGAATGAACAGGTCTTTGGCATTTGGAGTGGGCAGGTGTTAACTGACCAGCTGTGTCCCTCTCTTTCTTTCATACACACCATGCACACACACAGTATGTGAGAACATGCCGCTGCTGACAGGGTCATTTGCTTGAGTCTCTCGTCCACTTATTGAATGAAACGCATCAGTGGAGGCTGGGACTTGATGAGACACATGCTTTTACTGGGAGATCTCTAACCCCCGGACATGAACTGATTTGCAGAGCTTTCACTAGCCTTGCTTTGTCTAAAGGTAACCAAATACACTTACCAGCACATCTAAAGCTCACTAACTCATGTTGTATGCATCTCATTTTTTTCGCACAGGGGGCAATGTGCTGGACTATTTCATAGCCGAGTGCAACTTCCTGGAGTCCCTGCTTGTTGCCTGGAAACCTCACAGTGATGACGAGACTCAATGTTGACACAATGTCCAACCACTTCTTTAAGGTTATGTGTTATTTCCAGATAACCACACTGCTTTGACACAGAGGCCTCATACCTATTCTAAATTAAAAATCCTAATACTTATTCGATTTAATCCAGGAACTGCAACTAATGATTATTTATCATTGTCAACCAGTTAATCATATAGGGCCATAAAATATCAGAAAATAATGAAAAATGTCAAACATATCCAACGATCACCGTCAAAGCCTCATGGGAGTTGTAGTTTTTTTACTAGCTGGTCTTTTATCTTTGCTAAAATGACAACTGTCATGTGTTTACCGCAAAGTCAATGTGACAAATTGTGATACATTGTTGTTAAATCAGTTCACTTTTTTTACTAGAGTTGGTAATCATCCTTTAAGAGCTTTTGCACACAGGGCGGTGGGTGACAAGGAATTGAAGACCTTGGCTTGGAATTAGGGCTGGGCAATATATCGATATTATATCGATATAGAGTAGAGATATAGCTAGATTTTGGATATGGTAATATCGTGATATGACAGAAGTCTTGTCTTTTCCTGGTTTTAAAGGCTGCATTACAGTAAAGTGATGTACTTTTCTGAACTTACCAAACTGTTCTAGCTGTTCTATATTTGCCTTTCCCCACCTAGACATTATGTCCACATTACTGATGATTATTTATCTAAAATCTAAGTGTGAAGATATTTTGTTAAAGCACCAATTGTCAACCCTAGAATATCGCCGCAATATCGATACCGAGGTATTTGGTCAAGAATATCACGATATCTGATTTTCTCCCTATCGCCCAGCCCTACTTGGAATAATAGAAAAGCAGTACCATCTGCGTGTGTTAAATGTGTAATCGCATAACTACGATGAACACAAAACTGCAATGTCAGCTGTTTTATTAAATCAGGTCA
Source organism: Sander vitreus (assembly GCF_031162955.1). Taxonomy (NCBI): domain Eukaryota; kingdom Metazoa; phylum Chordata; class Actinopteri; order Perciformes; family Percidae; genus Sander; species Sander vitreus. The sequence goes on along the minus strand of NC_135878.1, from coordinate 3,850,577 downwards.
TACACACACAAACACGCACCGTGACTCACACACCTCTCTCAATTCAATTCATGGCATGGGAAACAAGACGTTTAGATTGCCAAAGCAAGTGTGTAGTAACACACACACACACACACACACACACACACACACACACACACACACACACACACACACACAGTAGTCCTACCTGGGTGAAGTAGAGGTTGAGTAGGCAGAGTGTGAAGAACTGCAGGCAGACGGGGCAGCAGTAGAGCAGCCAGTAGGCCAGAGGCTGCAGCTGGTTGGCCTGCATCACATTTTTAAAGTAGAAAGAGAAGAGGGTCGTCCTCAGCGCTGCCCACAGCAAACACAGAAACAAAAACACACTTTGGTAGCTGAAGCGCTTGTGTCCGTAGTGCAAAATGAGCCAGAGCTGCAGGTAAACGAAAACAAACAGGAAGGAGTAGAGGACGATGTAGACGGTAGTTAGACTGAGCTCCAGTGTTGGGGAGATTGCAGCTCCAGATGACTCCTTCAGTGAGGTAAACAAATGGGAATTAACCTCCTCTCCTGCCGAAAACATCTCCACTGACGGCTCGCACTAACACATGGGATGCTGTGAAGGCGAAAACACTAAAACTTGGTCAGACCTGGGCTACATTCACAGTGGATGACAAAAATATAAGGGTATTCGGGTGAAAAATTGCGATTAAAGCAGTTTATTATTCTGAAAAGAAGTGGCATCATGAAGCTGCGCTGGTGTTTAAATCCGATACTGGACTGAAGGAGAAACGGGTTGTAGTTTAAAAAAGCGCTAGGTTAAAAATAACCAGAAAGAGAGAAAGAAAACAAGAGGTCCCCCTGTGAATCTCTGCAAAGCTGTTCTCTGCAAAAAACAATTTAAGGGGGGGGGGGGGCCTCCAGATCAGCTGTGATGCAGGTTTAGACCCGCCCCCGTAGCTCTCATTTAAAAGTGAAACTAGCGCTTCGAAGGCCACCATCTTGGCTCAACACCAGGCTCCTTTTCTTGGGAAACAGCTGACTCCAGAGCCACAGATTCTAGCCAGTTTCCTAGATAAATCACCAGAGTCCTCACACCCACTTTCCTAATCGCTGTGTCATTGGCTCATCCTACCGCCCAACCTCCATAGCTTTCTCACTCCATTAGTTTATGATGATGTCAGATGTGGCAGTGCCCGCCCTCTGTGTGCTTGTGATTGGATATTTCTATAAGTCAAAACTGTTCCCTGATCGTATTGGCTTAAGGAAGCAAATAGGCGTATCTCGCAGAGAAAAACGCGTCAAAACAATTTGCAAATATTTACGTCAAGTTAGCGAGCGATAACCACAGTTGCAGAAAAGTGGTGGTGCCTTCAAAATAAAAGCTTAAAAAGTTGTCGTGCATGTAGTCTCGCTTTTCCTAGCGTGCACGGAACAGCCACATTTGGGAATACGATTAGAACAACTGTAAAACAGTTGTATTATCACCAGCTACAAATTCTTACAGTATATTTTTCGTGTTTATTATGAAAGTGGTATGTACTACTCAAAACGTCGTAACAAGTATTTTATTTTATAACATTAATAGGAAGTACTGTTTCAACTCCACTAGCTTGATGCTATTTTGCGAAAAGAGCGTCATTCTCCCATGACACATTTTCAAGTTTTATTGTGAGGCTTGGTGAAAAATAACCTTGCTTTTTCAGTGGTTTAACGTTAACTTACATCTTCCACTGACATATGCTGACATCTTTTAAATTCGTAGCGGTTTACGTTAGCTAGCCAAATAAAGCCATGGACAACCATCCATCAGTAGGCAGATAAAAAGCCTAGCTAATGAACCAGCTAGCGTTAGCATTAACATTCTCCTAACTAAAGCAGAAAGCGCAATTTTTGGACTTTCTTCGGGATTTACACTCGTAGGATAAGCTGCTGCTTATAATTAGCGTCATAATGTCTTCATCTCCTTTCATCACGGTTTTAACTGGGGTTTGTAACGTGTGTGCCACTTGGAAAGACAAAAGTTGAACTTTAACACCATCCTCGACTTTCACAGGTAACGAGCTAGCATCTTTCTCTTACTGCTTGCTCCTTTCAACACTATTACACAGTGCAGGCCATGTGAATTAATAGAGTGTTCATATTGTTACCCTTCCTTGGTTTGTTTGGGATCATATTCATCACGAGTGTCTAGCTACATGTCGTTGACAGTTATACACAGACAGTATAGTTATTTATATAGTTTATTCATCGAAGCTAATACCACTTCTGTATCCCCCCACCCCACAGAAAGCACCAAAGAGCCTGATCTCCATGATGTGGATGTGTATTGCTGTTTTCCTGCTGTGGATGAAGTCAGGAGGATGCACAGAGAAAGCGAACACATCAGACCTGATGGAATACACAGCTGCTGACTTCTATGAGAAATTGCATTCGGGGAAGATGATGTTTATCTATTTTGAGCATCAAGGTAGGCCTCACACGATCTTTTCCACATTTGTATTGCCATTTTAAGTAGTTTTTAAATACAGCAAAGGTCCAGGGACTTGTCAATATGCAACGCAACGCAACAGTTCCCAGCTAAATTCATGGGGTATTTAAGGCCTGTTAACCCATTAATCAACAGTATTTCTCTGTCTCCAGTCTCTCCAACCATCTCTCTCTTCTTGGTGGAGTTGGAGAAGTCTGCTGATGCTCTGCAGGATTACGGAGTACTGGTTGGCAAGGTAACTGTAGTCCTCGGTGCTACGTGTGCTCCATCTGTCATAGAAGTTAACATTAAAGCTCAAAGTTTCTATTAACTTCAAGATGTGGACAGTTCAGTATCTTTTTGTCCTTTCTGTTTAGGTCAACTGCAATAAAGAACTGGTTCACGCATACTGCACAGAAGAGCGTGCGTTTCTGTTCAGGTGGGATGTGTGGAGTACAGCAGTAGTGGGAGCTGTTGAGTGTATTTGTCACAATAGACACCGGTGACATACAGGTACTAAATGCATTGTATTGGCATTTTCTTTAATCTTTCTCTAACTCTGCCCATGTCTTTCTGCCAGGGGTGGTAAAGAGTTCTTGGGTTTTGATTTGGACACTGTGTTTGACGTCAACTCCATAGTCTCTGAAGTCCTGTTGTAAGTAAGCAGCACTCCCTCAGTTATAATGCAACCCAGTTGTGTGAGGCGCCTTTAACTTTCAGTCCTTGTTGTGTGTTATAATGGTTTAACAGTATAACATTACTTCTGAAGCTAGAAACTATATACAGTAACAGTTGATTGATTTATATTGTTTACTGCAATTGTTTATGTGATTTGTCATAGTGTCTTTTGTATTTAATATTACCCATTGTAGTGTTTTATATGTCATCTCATGCAGACTCCAACAGGTCAATGTTTACAGATTTTGTACTTATGTGCTACATTTCAGACAGGCTTTCAGCACAATATTCAATAAGGAAGTTACTAGTGCTGCAACTAATGACCTATACCGTGACCATAATCGATTAACAGATTGAATCTACAAAATGCAAAAAACAATACTCATAAGAAGTTCTCAAAGCCCAAGATGATATCTTCAAGTACCTTGTTTTGTCTGCTCAACTGTGCAAAACCCAAATACATTTAATATACAATGATGTAAAACAAAGACAAACAGAAATCTTCAGAAGCTGGTTTTTGCTCGATGACTGAAACTTAGTATTGATTTAGGAGAAGATAGTTGCTTACAAATGCACTCCTGTTTGAGTAGTGTTTGCTTAAAGATTTAATTTTAAAGGAAATCACTTAGCCTCTTTTAATAAATGAAACTATATATTCATTAGCTGTTTTAAAGGATTTACTTCTGTATGAACCAATGAGCTTAGATCTGAGAGCCACAGACAAGGTAGAGAATCAAAAAGTATAGAGAGACAGACTAACACATTTTTGGTTCTGGTCTTTTCATAATAATAATAATACAGAATATCACCAGATTTACCCTTTAAGATGTAATTGGCAGTTAGATGAAAATGGAGATTTTGTCTCTTGGTCTTTCTCTTCAAGTGCTATTCTGCGTGAAGAGGTCAAGTACGTTCACACAGACACTGACCTGCTGGCCATGGAGAAGGCAGCCAGAGGGAAGAAGGATATCGTGCTGGGTTACGTCCGCAGTCTGGGAACACAAGGTATGAAATAGAAGGAGAGGATGGCTACACAGAGGCAAAATGTCAGTGATGGAGATGATCTGGCTGCTGATTAATTGACTCATGGATCGTAACTTGTAAGGTGGCGTCTCCTAATGGAGACAAAGATTGTCTGATTGATTGACTTTAATGACTACTCAAATTAATTGTATTGTTTCTGCTGATTGTTTACTTTAGAGCACAGATCGATGATGGAGACAGCGTATGTGTACGGATCCAAATACCAGTTCATCCTTATAACTGGAGGCCCAGTTTTGAAGCACTTAGGGTAGGTTATTTTCCTTTTTCCTTTCTTTTCTCTGAAGACCATCATCAAAAAACATCAAATGCAAAAATATCTTTTGGAAGAATGGTTCGATCCCTTCTGTAGAGTCATCAAGATGAAGTGAGTTGGGTTTCTGTCAGACATGTGCCACGTCAAACACTGCATTGCCAACTCAACAGGAAAATTCAAGGGAAAAGTTGTCCTGCTGTAGTACATTTGTTGTCTCAAAACATCTGTTTTATTCATTTCATGTGGTGATGTTGAGGCAGTCTGAAAAAAATCTAAATGTGTCATCAAACCCCTGAAAGCTGAGAAGAAAAATGATTTACTGTGTGTCTCCTTCTCCATCTGTTTTTCAGTGTTAATGAGTTGTCTCACTCGTCTCGAGTGTGGTTCCTCCACTGTAGAGTTCACAGTGGGTTTGTGATCCCGATGACGTGTCCTTTGACCCTTATGAGGAAACCCCTGTCTACCCTCAGCCTCCACTCCTTTCTGCAGCTCATGGAGGCTCCACTGGTGGTAAGTAGGATGGAAATATAGAGCCACGGTGCAATACTGTGTACTTTTTATATTTAGAGTTATGTCTAGAGCCGAAACAATTAGTCTATTTTTCGCATTGTGATCCCTTAAAACAAAGCAATGTCCACTTTTGACCCCCTGGTTGCATATGTCTACTTGTTATGACCAGTTAAAAAATGAGCAAAATTGTATGGCAGAACCATGCTTTTCTAGCTTTTCTGTCCTGTTGATCGTTCTGTGACATGATTTGTCCTGTGGCCCCTTTAAGGGGTCCCGACCTCATAGTTGGGAATCACTGGATTAGTCAGTCAGGAAATGAGGGGAGAGAGAGAGAGATGGGGAACAACATGCAACATACTGTAGGTCCCCGGTTGGGCATGCAGTGGTTCATGGTCGTTACATTAACCCCTAGATAACCAGGCCACCGGATAAAGCCAAATATTCCCTAGTTCCAGATTTTAATTAGCTGCTTTTGTCTTGATTGGTAGTGAGCTGAATATATTTTGGGTGGACAAAACAAGCAGTTAGATGACATTATGTTGAGCTTTAGGAAATGATGTTGTGAGTATTTTATTATATAATTGTTAACTTCAGCCCTAAATACAGCTCTAATGTGTTTGGGGCAGAATGTGTCATATCTGTGCCTGAAAAACAACAAAAGTTCTCTATCTCGGCATACTATGAAAAAGAAAAACATTTGTCAAAACTGGAGCCAGTCAATGTTTGGTAATTTGCTTATACCATTTTTTTTTCTTCTGTTGATCGACTACTCCATTAATCGAACAAATCATTTCAGCTCTGCCTATACTTAGACGTTGCAAACTTTAAATCCCAAATAAACGTGTTTGCGTCTTGATTGTGAAGCAAGTCAGAAAACAATCTAAAAAAGCAACAGTGAATATAATGTATTCATTTGTACATTTATTGTATGTGTCTCTCCACTCCCAGTCTGAGGTTTACAACGACCCCTCCTCGGTCCAGCCCCCTCAGTTCCCCTACCAGCAGACCCCCCAGGTCTTCCTGTTCTCTCGTCCCACAACTGCACACCTGGACCTGGACACGGCCACCACTCTGGCCTGGAGGCTCCGTGGCCTTGCACTGCTGCTGCTTGTACACAGGTAAGAGGCGCAGGCACATATGCATGCATATATATATATATATATATATATATGTATATATATATATATATGTATGTATATATATATATATATGTGGGCATGAATCTGAATACATCGTCATTGGTGGGGTGTTAGGCATTTATTTTGCTGTATTTAATCTTGTTATAGCTTTCAGTTATTAATATTGTGTGTGTGCGCGTGTCAGGCAGAGTCCAGCAGTGAAAACCCCCGATGAATACAATGCTGCTTACAGGCTGCCTGAGAAGGTATAATTCTCATACATACAGTACGTACAAAATAAGATTACTTATTATTTTTCCCCCCATGTGTGTTTTACCTTTTTGTGTGTGCGTGTTTGCTTCGAGAGTTCAGAGGTGAAATATTTGACCTTGAACGACCTTGATGAGGTGTTGGAGCTCTTTACAAATCAAGAGGAAGAGGATGAAGAGGAGGACGAGGAGGAGCATTCCCATTTTGGTAAGTGTCTGATGGTAAAATGGAGAGAATCGGTTCAATTCAGTGAACTTTATTTACCCGTTAGGAACTTCATTTGTGCAGAGCATCAGTGTGTGTTTAATCCATCTACCCAACAACACAACACAGTTCACAGTTCGCTTGTACAGTTCACATACTCAGAAACACAATACAATATACCACACACATCACATACCAGCAGTCAGAAGGTACAAACTTGCAAAGCACAATACATGAAGAATGAAGATAAATAACATAAAAAAACATTAAAAGAATGTTAAAAAATGTATACATAAATAAATGATTAAGTAAATACATTGATCAGCTATTCATGGGTTGGATGGATGTAGCCCCGAAACTCAACATGGCTCTCTTAGTCCTGAATGAGAGTGGCCTGTGTCTCTGACCTGAGGGTAGAAGACTGAATAAGAGAGATAAGTTAAGGAGTGAAGGAGGGGTGAGGAGGAAGAAATGAGAGCATTTCTGCGTGTTTATGTGTTTCTGTGTCTGCCTCCAGGCCATTTGGACGATGAAATTGCGGCGTCTGTCTACGAAAATCGAGGCAACTTGCCGGACATGGACTCAATTACCCAACTAACCTCTGACAACTTCCACACCGCAGTAGCTCAAAGCAGCCTGACAGTGGCGCTCTTCTACCTCAAATGTAAGCCACACTCTCCTTACTGTCATGTCGAGGAGGGGAAGCAAATGAATATGAATTTCAAAGTAGAAATACATGTGGATGGAAGAAATTGTAGTTTCTGCTTTCACCTCCAGGGGATGCTGCTTCAGTGGCGTTTCTCAGCTCCTTCATTGACGTTGCAGAGGGTCTTACAGGTAAACAGGAGGGCGCATGAACAGAGTCCTAATGGCAGTCTGACACTGTGGGCCCCCTCAGACAAAACTGAGACAGCTGCTCCCCCCGGGTGCAATTTTAAATTGCTGACTTTTTTTCTCTATATGTCGACAGATTTTCAACAACAGGGCAAACATATGTATATGAATGAATAGAGGAGAGTGTCAGTATTCCAGGAATATAACATGATGATGAGCCTTAGTAATGTCAAACATATACACAGAAACTTTAATACTAATAGATTTTGTAACTCTTTATATTTTTCTTTGTATTATTTCAAGTTGGGGCATAATCACACTCTTAAGTTTGGAACTACAGTTCCCATAATTTGGGATCTTTGGGGGATGTAAACAGAAAGTATAATGTTTCCATGGAGTCATTTAGTTATGTTATGCTACAGCTTGAGCTCTGTTTTTCAGCCTATATATGTTTATATTTTGGCAAAGTGGCACAGACAACTGTCACTGGATTACTTTGATACTGAAGAAAACTGAGAAACATGATGATGATAAGTTCTAGAGTTGGAGGAGATTACTTTGAGACATGATCAAATTTGACGAGTTTTAAAATGACTTGATGTTGATCTTTACCTGATGAATGAATCTCTTCAGATTCTGAGGTCCAGATGAGTGCGGTTGACTGTGGAGAGTGGACCGACCTATGCGCTGCTCAGCCGGGCAGCTCCCTCCCGATCCCGTTCCCGCCAATCACGGCCTTCCCCAGCGTCTTGCTACTCCGCCCCCAGGAGTTGGCCCAGCACTACAGAGGCATGCTGGGTACTGAGGCGCTGCATCGCTTCATCATGCTGTGAGTTTTCTAAGAATCCGCAGACATGAGTTTGTCTTTGGAATTATTTTGAAATCAGGAGATGAATTACATCATGATATATTATAGTCTTACATTCAGCTAAGTGCTCTTCCAATCCAAATTATGGAACATTAAAATAAACAAACATTGCAAGCAAGAAGGTAATCGGTATTAAAGAAAATATACCAAATTTTGTTTCTTGACAATTTTAAATGAGAATTTTACACATCCAGTTCAGTTCACCTATCATGGGGAGTACTACTCAGCCTGTGGAAACCGTTAAATACTGGCATCTGTGACTCTGCAGGGAGAGAAAATAGCAATGATGTCATAGTGCTGTCAATATGGTTATTTCTGCTTGGCCCTAGACTAGGAGTGGAAATTACCAGAGGCACCACAATACAATATTATTGCGATTTTAAACATATTGCGATTTTCTGCAGTATATTGCAAGTTATTACCTTTTTTCCAACTTCAAATTATGTCCCCAGAACAAAATCTTATCAACATCTGTTTTTATGTAAAAGGATACATTTCTCTGTTAATTAATCTCACTTCCTGTAGTTTGTTTTACAAAAAAGAAAAACCAAAAAACATGAGATAAGATTGTATCAGAATGATGCAAAGAAAATAACACGAAGCACACTCGGATATACGCTCGGCCACATGAAACAGAAAGGGAATATAAAGCTTTTACAAACTTTTTGAAATCGTTGCTTATATTAATGGCCTGTCATGTTTTCTATAATTCAGGAGATTCTTTTGTCCTATAATCCCCCAGAGACTTCCATGCTTGTATGTGTCTCCTTAGAGCAAAAAGAGAAATGTTGTAGTCCTTCTCTTTGAATAGCTATAATATGTACATATATTGCCTTTAACCTGGACCAGGCCTTTCATACAGTACAGGCACAACAGTAACATACATTGTAATATTATTTAGTTGTCTCTGTCTGTCTGTCTGTCTGTCTGTCTGTGTCTGTGCACACATGCTTATTTGTCTCTTTAACCAGGAGCCACCCAGCTTCTCCTGTGCTACTGTCTACCCAAGAAGAAGTGACATCATTCCTTCAGGAAGTGCCTCACCCTGAGCTAGCAGGCTATACGCCTGACAGAGTACTGGGACTGTTTGAAACACACAGAGGTAGGATGCTGTAATTGTATGTGACGCATGGATCAGTGCACATTATTGGCTAATGATGACCTTTTGACATTTTCTAATATGGGATGCCTCAATAGCTGAAATAAAAATCAGGACTTTATTCACTTTTTAAAGGATACAGCAACTGTGCCTCAGGGCTAGGGTTAAAAAAGTTAAGTATAAGGCTGGTGTTATTGTATATTTTTCATTTGGAGTGTCGCCGGGAGTTCAGGCCAGAAAACATCTGTTTGTGAGGACATGTTGCATCAGGTACCAGTGAGACATGAAACAGCATCCAGGAATACCCGTTTGAAAAAGAGATGTGTGAGATCACAGGCTTCTCAGACCCCAAAACACTGCATAGCAATTTAGAAAACTAACCAGCGTGGCAACTATTTACGATTGCGAGGTAAACCGTGGAAATTCAGGGGTTCATGTTATGAAGTAGTCTACCGAGAATGTGTGCTTGCACGTATCTGATTGGCGACGGTCTTAAAGTCAGTCTGATCTCGATCTTAATGAGTGTTTCTGGCAGCAGGATGCTGAATGTGTGATTCAGTTGAAAAAAGTATTTATTATTTATGGTAATGAAGGATCATAGCACTTTGTGCAACTGCATGGATCGTTGACGTGTTTTTTATAGTTTTTGGACACCAATGGAGCTGTATGGCACAGAGCTAGAAGATATATATCAGGCTTTGATACACACACTGCATACTTGTTAACAGAATGCATTCATTGTTAGTTTTGTTCTTTTCATGTTGACAATAAGAAACATATGGAATATAACCAACCTTATCCATGAGCCTTGTCATATAATGATTTATTACGGTGATGTTGCTCTGTCTTGCCAGGTGTACCACTGTTTACTGAAGCAGCAAAGTCATTGAGAGGAGAGGTGCTGACTGGACTGCTGACAGATGGGCTCGCAGAGAAATGGTAACCGCTCTAATTTCTGTCTTTCAATTCCAGTTCCAAGGTTGTCACTGGCATTTTGAAGTTGTAATTTACTTGCATTTCTTCAAGTGCTTTTGTTTGGATTTGAGGAAACACAATGTAACCAAAGGATGAAGAGGAGAGGTTTGTTTTTAAAGGGTAATTCTCCGGAAGCCTTAGCAGCTGATCAAATTCAGTCAGGTTTTGAAATGACACTTCAGCCAACGCGCGATTACATTTTGTAAAGGGTAAAATACCCTTGTATTAATAAATGGTCTTAAAAATGTGCTAAATGTTTGACCTGCAACGGTTTAAATATTTATTTAAGTTGTGTGTTGCTGTGCAGGGCAGCAGAGCACACTGTGGACCTTCCTGCAGTGTTGGTGTTTCCATCTTGGAGGACACACACTCATCCTTCGGCGCTGCCTGTGTCCAACTCGGCTGAAGAGCTGCTCTCACACATTAACACTGCTCTGCTGCATCCACTGGTGAATCAAAACATGTGCTCAATTGTCTTCCTATGTAATGCATTGGGAAATACTAAACAAATACTTGTTTGGTTAACAGTTCAAACTAAACCAAAATGAAGTCCCAATGTCTTGCAAACCCAGATTGTGAGCCTATCTTCATTTACATCTCATGGAATAGCCGTAAATAAATGATGACTAAATGATGAGGAATTCTGTGAAAGCCAAGATTGAATCGTTCACGGTACGTCACAGATAACAAACTCCATATGTGGATCCACAGGGTTTGAACGTGGTGTGTTCAATACATCCAATACATCTGAGTTTACATTTGCTCATGATGCAGACGTGTGGAAACTGCTATCTTCAATGCAGATTCAAAGCTTAGCTCCCCCTTCATGTGTTTATTATGCTGTTTTGCACTGATGAATTTGGCTGCAAATTAGTTTCTGGTGCTGTGAAGGGAAATAGTTGAAGTGTAATAACTGTGGTTGGAGGTCTAAATCCTACTGGGGAAACTCTTTTTCATTGAACAATAGGGCCCTTTGGATGAAAAGTCTAAACAATAAAAAAAATAGGCTTTTAGGTGGCACTTTTGTTCTAATTTTTATCAATACTGGAAGGGGTGGTCAAGGTCTAGTAAGTCTATCCAGTTCAAAGCAGAATTTCTAAAGAAGATAAGTCGCTTAGGGACTGTATGAAGAGAGATGTAATCAGTAAGATAATTGCTGCCTCTAACATACTTTGTGCTGACACTCACAAGCGGGTTTGATATCACAGCAGTTTAGTGTGGCAGCTGCAATAAACGGCAAAAATCACTGATGTGTAAATCTCAGCTATTTAGCAGAAACTGGCCTTTGTGCTGATTTTGTATAAGCTATCGCCATATCTTCTCTAAATCTCTAAAGTGGTGGCCGTTGTTGTTGAACCGTCGGCTTTTAAAGTGCTTACTTCTACGTCTACATCTATCTTGCAGAGGAAATCACTGGAAAAATGTGTACATTTGAACGCCTCCTAACGTTTTGTCTCCGTTTCATCTCCAGCCTGAGCTGACGGTGGAAAACCTGCCGTCCTTCCTCTCCCTGGGTAAAGCCCTCCTGCTCCTCTTTGTGGGAGAGGAAGAGGACGAATTTGGGCGAAGGCAGAACCAGGCGCTGGTGGAGGAGATGAGAGGAGTGGTAGAGTTGGGAGGGCGGAGGATGGAGCCATACCTGGCCTGCTGGATCCATCTGTACGTACATCAGTCCTTCAGTCATTCATCAAAATGACCCTACCACATGGCTCCAGCCATTCATCATGTACACAGACAAAAACACCACTCTTATCGTGATTTGTTTCTTTTATTCTTTATGGATATATTCTATATTCTATATATTTATTATTTTAGAATAATATATGTAGTTTGTTGGTCTGTGTTCCAGTGGCCGTACTCCAGACGGTATGTCAGTCCTGGGGTCATACCTGGGCTCTATGCCTCCCCTCCCTGCTCTGGTCCTCACCCATTTGCCCTCTGGGGGTGAAATCTACCAGTACCCCCCCAACATGCCCATAAGGGCCCCCTCTGTCCTGCAGTGGCTGCAGAGAATCGAGGATGGGACTGAGTCAGCAGCAGGTAAGTCAGAGGAAGTGCTGGACAGCAAAGAGTTAAGGAAATACAAAGCTGCAGTATATAATATGATAGAACAGCACAGGATGTTTAAACCCTATTTTTAGAAATGTTTAGAAATATTTGAACCAACATCTGGCTCGGGATCTGTATCCCGATACACAGTGGAAATCATGGGATGTCTTTGCCAGATTTTTTTTCTTTTAAGTAAGTGCAACAAAAAGAGAGACAGAAATCCTTTCAAAAAGTTACTGGATCCACATTAATAAGTATTCACTTCCCACGGTGGGAAACGCAAAATGACTATAATTCAGTTTGTTTTCTTTAGCAGCAAGGCCCTTTTAGCACCTGCTGTTGAAATGCAGTCTACATCTGGATGTGTTTTCATCTGCAATGAATAATCCAATTACACTCTCACATTTACACCTGGTATTTTATGCACTCTGGTTTTCTGTATTCTGTCTGCATTGTGAACAAATTAGAATTTCTCTCCACAATTTACACAGCGAGCAAACGAGTGAGCAACATCAAAAGCAGACATGGCAGGCCACTTTGTAGTTTGGATTTACAGTAGGTCTCTTTGCAATGAAGAGGTCGTCATCTTTCACGCAGCAGGAGTCGCAGTAATTACTTTTTCAACCGCAACAATGAAGCTCTTATTCGCAGTGATTGCTTACTTAACTTTCATAGATTAGGTGACTACCTGCAGTGATTACTTTCCAGTTTCCTCCACGATGACCCCGGTCAGCTCATTAGAAGAGGCTGATTATAGCCCATTAAAACCTAGTATTTTTCAGAAGAATACAATAAGGGAATGCCATCAAATAATTGTGATGACTTATAAATGTGATTTCATTCACTTTTAGCTGACAGAAAAGAAAGTGAGGCAGGTTATGTGTCCATTGAGATAAAATAGAATTCCAAAACAATATGGAGCAGTGTGTCTGTTAAAAGTTTCCACAGAAAGATGGGAATGACTTCACATGGAAAAAGAAATGATAAAAAAGATGTGACAGTTACCCTCCTGTGGAAATGTAAAGCTCTATGTCTACAGTCTTTCCTACAGTATATCTCCTTTATTTAGGCACATGGCATAAAAAGCCATATCCTTGATAGAGGTTAAAGGCAGACAAAAACAGTGACAGGATCCAGCTTGTGGCTCTACTGCCTGAGGAATGTGAAAGGTATGTGCAGGAGGCTTTGAGTACATGTGTAATGGACGTTAAAGCCCTTTTTTAAATGAAGGTGATGAGGCTTTAAACTCTCTGGAGCAATTAACCCTTGACCTTTTGAACTCTGTAGTTTGTGCAGGTAAGGGCCAAGATAAGACAGCGGTCACGCTGTGACTCGTCTCCGTCTATCTATACCGAAATATTGTCATGCAGAACATTCCATACATTCGCCGCGGAGAAACCACAGACCGGCTTTAAGTTTCCACATCCTGGGACTATGTTACCTCGAAAGGCAGTTTCCAAAACTCTTCTTTTGACTGGAGGTGTATACATCGTGTGTACCTAATGGCTTTCAAGTTTTCAAAAAAGCGTTAGACTACTGGACTTGTCAATTGCCTAATATGAGTTTTTCAAAGGCTGACTCCTAGAATAAATCTGTCACTTTCTCTTATTTTCTGGCATTATATCATATCTTAATAGTCATAGAAAACTATTATCTTGATTACTTTGTAAATGTTGAATTCAGAGTTGTTTTTTTCATGATTATACATTTCACTTCAGGTGCAACATGTGTTACTACACTATGACTCTCTATGAAGTGCTTTTTTGTTGCATCAGATTAAAGGCCAGTATCATCTTAAATCCTGTTTCAAATTGCACATTGTAATTCTAGATCTTTGTCTTGGTGTTACTTTGTAGGGTTGTTGGGTGAGGATAGCTGGCCTCCTGCTGTCAAATTCTACGACTTCCTGAAAATCATGGACATGCAGGAACCCAACTTTGCCCAGCAGCAAACTGCTGAAGAGGAAGAGGAGGAGGAAGTAGACGAGAAAGAGGTGAACATGGAAGAAGATGTGTTAGAAGAAGCGACAGATTCCTCCTCCAGCTCTCCCACTCGTAACAATAACCCTCACTCTGAACTGTAACAACAGGATGGGAGGAAAATGATACTAAGCCGTTGGTTAAACATTGTTTATTTATTCTTCAGTTTTATTCTTTTTACTAATATTATTATGCTGTATTTATCATAGGAGATTCATTATTTCCCTTTGGAGTTTATTGTCAGATTGGAAAAGATGTATCAAAAAGACCCACAATGCAACAGATTAATAAAACACAACTTGGAGTTAAAGTCAGTTATGAGTTAACACCTTCTGTGGGAGTTTCCTCAGGGGCTGTTTACAGGAAAGTTAAGTTTAAGTTCTGTTTCTTCCTGCTGTGATTTTGACAGATTTCTGGTGAACTGATGACCTGATTAGCTGACAACTCATTTTTAAAGATACAACCTGCAGCATAGACACTATGTGTTACCCTGTTGGTCAGTCCTGTGAATTTCTTCCTTTTTTCTTCAGTTTTGCTCAGCTGGTAAAGCAAACCACAGCACATTTTAAACCTGAGGGAGGTGGTTTAGCACCAGGCTGGTTGTGGTTTCTCAAAATAGTTTATTTAAAAAGTTACATACAAATTATACAGGTTTTTTTTTTTTTTTTTTTATATCAAAAAAGGCATGCTTCCAATGTTGGCATTTAACTGTTACCACATCGGCCTTCCCTCTTATGAAATAAAACTGTATGGAGATTGCAGTGACTTTAGGTGAAGGATATTTATGTCTGGGGTTATTTTTTCCCATCATTCCACCTCCTGCCCCCAAATGACAAAGGAGGTGGAATAGGTTGCTTGGAATTGGTTTGTTTTAATTATTATGGTGGTTTCAGATGTGGTTTCTGGGAGTTGTTTGAATCAACTAGTCTCTCAGTTAAAAGGGAACATCCTTCCTAAACAACGTACTGAAGAATCCTAAGAGCTCTTGTGGTTTAGGGTGGATTTTCTTTTGAACCCATGTGAATCTTCAGCTTCAGTCTTTATCTTTTGTCCAATTACTGGCTCTGTCTTTGCAAGCCGATGGACAAGCATTGCTAGCACTAAAGTTAGCATTAACTAATGTTAGCTTCACACTGGCTGGTGTTTTTACACTAATTTCAGTGTCCAGCTCAAGTTTTTTTTACTTTAACGTGTAGTGTCTTTGTTAACCTCTATTTGTCAGAATGACCATAACTCGACAGTGGCTGCGATGCTTCATTTCCAGCTTGGAAATTTTCCCTTTGTGTTAATGACAAAAAAAATGCCACTGCGGGGATAATGTCCCAAAGTATCTAAGTATCAAAACTGCTAATATCGTTCACATGTCTTACCTGTGCGCTGGCGCCAGGGTTGCCTTGGCGGAGCGGACGCCATGCTGACTGCCGAGTGAATACTGTGGTGCATACATTCAAAGTTGTACGTGGAATTGGGAGAAGTCATTGTTCCTGCTGAACTGCACAATCTGGCACAGTTTATTGCTCTTATATATATTTATATTTATATATATATTTAAATGGAACTTTGTCACTGGCATCAGTTTATTTAGTAAAAATCACGTTTATGGTGGATAGAAAGCATTCAGTCATAGTTCTCGCAGTAACACAATTTCCTGAAGGCAACATGACTGAGGAGAGTTTTCTGCCTTCTTTGTTAGGCTGTCACTCATAATTCCACCCCCCTCTGAGTTGAAGCCACGCCCCCTACGCAAAATCAGGGCCAAAAGTCTGAAACTGAAAAAACCTGATCTGAAACTGAAAAAAAAGTTTTTTTTAGCCGTAAAATAAAATAAGTTTTGAATCTGAAAACATGAAATGTGGAACTGAAAACAAATATAAAAGTGAAAAATGAAAATTAATAATTTATTCAAAATAATTCCAGAATTTAATCTAAATTTTATTCAAACTGAAAGAAAAATTGGTACACTTATTTTTAGTTTGAATGAAGTTTTAAACCAAAACTTAAATTTTCAATTTCAAGCTTTAGTTTTTCAACTATATATATTTTTTTCAAAGTAACAAAACATTTGGCCCTGATTTAGCTCCATACAGTATCCCTTAAATGATGTATTTATGTAAAACAAAATGTATTAAATTCTGTCCCTTAAATACTTTATCAACGTGCGAAACAGCGTCCCTCTTGATTGTAACGGTTGGTGCATGTTAGCCAGTCTGTGTGGTTAAAAGACGACATTGCACATTAGTCTACCGAGAAGAGGCCAGGTGAAGTTAATTAAAAAACTAAAAAGTATTCAACGAGATGCGCGCTCATTATCATGGCACTGTGACTGCGGAACTGAAGTGAAGTGTGAACCCCGTCACGGTGTGGCCTCAGAACAAACATGTTAATTTAGTAATGTAGAATTCCAATGAAACAAGTGTGAGAGTATAGAGTTAGGTAACGTTAAGTTATTTTAACTGTATAAAACTAGGTTGCGAATGATATCAGCTAACAGCTAGCAGCTAGCAGCCATGGAGGTTGAGGAGTCCTGTCAACATGGATACTTAATTTAAATGAAAGAAAGGAGAATTGACTTGGACGTCAAATGACGTGATGGTTAAATGGCTCTGGGCTGTGGCCTGTGTGTGTCTTTAACTCATTGCTGTGTATATGTTAATATTATGGAGGTTACATTCTGTACTGAATTGAACTTCTGTTTGGTCTGTGAGTTGCTTGAACCAGTTCATAATTTGCCACATTTTGTGTTTTAAGCTGTGCTGTGTATTGAGTAGTGGCGAGTTAATAACTAACTTGAATACTGTAGCTGCTTTTAGGCTCATTTTTATGTGTAAGTCATGTATTTTATACATGCATTGATACTTTTTTGATGCAAAGATAAACATTTTAGTATCAAGTAAGCTACTGATCTGTATCTGATTTGTAGTATAGTTTTTATGCTAATACAATACGTGCAAGTCATGTCTATATGTGCATTGGTTCTTTTAGATGTAAATCTGTTTATTGTATTACACCCCAATTCAATGATATTTCAAATCTTATTTTCTTAATTTAGCATGTAGTTTCAGAGTTAATTTAACTGGTCCCTCTAAAAGAATTTCTGGGCCCCATCCGGCCCCTGGGGTTTATCGTAATCGCAAAAGGCATCCTTAAATAACAAATTATTCCTGTCTTGGAGTGGAGTTGTCCTTCATGAAGTCAGTGTTTAGTGAGCCGAGCAGAATAACAGGATTTAAAGCCAAGACAAAGCAACAGATGGCTTTCACCATGCAGTATCTGTTTTTGTGTGTGTTTTTTTTCCCCCAATGGAGCCAGTGATTAGAACACTATTCAGTCCTGAGGTGCTGCCTCACTTATCCTGTCTGGAAGAAACATTTTCAACTAAAATAATATTGTCTTTTTTCTGAGCTTAAAGAGCTTATCTGATCTCAACTCGTGTGTCAGCTGTGTAATGTGTGGCAGAGAAAGTCAGATATATATGCTGTTACAGAGTTTAAACTGTCAGCTCTCTGGCAGTTGGCAGCGATTTCTGGTAAAGTGACTCCTGCCATCAGAGCTGAGAAGAGAATCATAACACATGAGATATTAGTGTGGCTGTCCAGTTAGCGAGATAACTGTCAATAATCTATGTAGCTGCAGACAGTTTGATTAATGCTGACAACTTAAACCCACACAGGCCTGTATCAGGATCTGCTTATGGCTGCAAATGGCAGGACAAGCTAAGAAGAGCTACCCAGAAACAATTAGTGGGGTTTAGAGCACTGAATATCTTTAGTTGAAGAAATGAATCCTCTGTTGATGAGCTCAGTGTGTTCAGAAAAGAAAGGTCTTTTATCATTTATGTAATGGCAATTTACTGTCTCTATTTTCCTTGGAGGCCTAGTTACGGTAAATTCCAAGGTGTGTGTGTGTGTGTGTGTTAATAAAACAACACAAAAATAATGCAATGTAAATAGTTTATCTGAATCACAGTCTAAACATGCTGAGCGGCATGTTTATCTACAGTATGTTTGTGGTCCTGTGTATGCCTTTTTGATTTGAGGGTCACATACAAACAGACTAACGTACAAAATAATTGCATTTGCTGCAGCTCGGAAAAACCTGAGTCAGCATAATCCATCAGTACGGAAATGATCCTGTGCAGATCAAGTATGTAACCAGATTATGGACCAACCACCCAGCACGGTGTTACACATGAGTTATAACATTAGCGTAAGCAGACCATGTATATTCAATTTCTAAGGGCCTGATTCCTCAAGCTGTGTGTTCACTGTTAGTCTGGCCTGTCTGTCCAGACCTTCCTCCACAGCGCTGCGGAGGAGGATCTGGCTAGTCCACACAACATTCCGGGATGGGAGAACAACGTGCTCTGGGTTATTGGCATTTCATTTAAACCAATCACAATCGTCTTGGGTGGCACTATGCGCCTGACGGAGCAACGGTGAAATAGCCTCGGGAAGGAACTTGTTTTGGTGGAACGTGTACGTTCAAAAGTTGTTTTATTCGTGTAACAGAAAACTCAGATTGGACAGATAACCTAGCTAGACTGTCTGGATTTACTCTGCAGAGGAAGATGAAGGACATCCGGTAGAATTTCCGGCGGCACCTGCACAATCCTGGAAATGAAACGTTGTCGATATAGACTACTGTAGTTCACTGTTAATCTTTGCAAACAGTTTAATCTCATCATTTGTTTGTTCTTCAGGAGTAAATGAAGATAACTCAAGAGTAATGAGAAAGGCAATACATTAAGTGTTTGGTTCACTGCTGTTAGCCACCTTGGCTAATGCTTACAGTACATTACCATACATTATACTGAGCGCAAGCAGACTATTGTAGGCCAGTTTCACATAAACTATTCCTTTTGAAACATTACAGTTGTTTCAAGCTGGTTTTGACTTCCTGTGCAGCAGCTATACAGAGGTTTGAAGTCAGCACACATGCAGGCACGTGGCAAAAGAATCTGGCCTGGTTACAAGGTCAGTGTACGCAATTACAGATAATTGATTGCATAATAGCACACAGATGCATGAGTGTAAGAATGCAAAAGAAAACGTAATGTGGGGAGGCGTATTTCTTTGGCAGTTTCTCACTGGCGTGGCATTGTCTATAGTGTGTGTGAACCATTTTATACAGTCTGTGGTGTAACCTTAACGTGGCTGTGTGTGGGAACATGTACTAGATTGTAATCAAATTCTCAACCATGATTACACTCAATCTGTGTTCTCACAGACACACACACACGTACACACAGAGGATGTCGCTGCTAAAGCCAGGCTGCATTTCAGAAAACATGTACAACTCAAGCAACAGTGAGCATATTTGTTAAGTGGATTGGATTTTACCATGGTCACTTGCTAGCTAAACAAACATAATCTACTTTTGGGGGCAGTATCATCTTATGGACAGCTATGAGGATATAAAACTCAGCCATTAACTACGAGGATTTAAAGCGCTGATATGAGAGACAATACTACGTCATTGCTGTGTGGTTATCTGAAAATAATGCGCTCTCTACCTTACTGGTTACCATTTTCTGTGCTTTTTTGATTTGACCTTTTTCTTTTTGCTGTATACTAGCCTGTCCTTTCATCTGAGTGGGCACCAGCTTTAGTTTGAATGTCTTTTGGAATATTGAGTCAGTTACCACCCTTCAACCTAGTCATGACTTCTGAAGAATATATTCAGACTGTGTACAGTGACTCATATTTAAAGCCATGCCTACTTGTAAACTGAGTCTTTCACAGTAAATAAAATGTTTGATTTTGAAAAATCTCTTCCAATAAAAAAACATGTCACCCCATCCTCAGTAACACTCCGTCTGAAATCACTTGTTCACTAATTCACTACTCCCTAAACAATATCGTCCTTGTTCACTAATTCACTACTCCCTAAACATCAGACACTCAATAGGTTACTCTATAGTGAGCGTTAAATTGAGATTTCGGACACTCATAAAATGGTCATCATTTTGCTTCCTCGCCGACAACTGTATAATAGAACGTCTTTCTCACATCTATAAAATGCTGAGAACTGCATTATGGGATTGTTAGCAGAAATTACTGGAAAGGCCATGGACATTATTTATTTGTTCCGTTGTGGGGATTTTTGAGAGCCCTGTATGGTGCAAAAATGTCACACTCAGAATCCCCTATGATGATGACCTGAGCTCCAGTCCAACTCCACCCAACATCCAGCTGAGCTGCATGAAAATGATTATTTAGACAAAGTTATTACAGCTGACAACTGACTACAGCATCTACAGTTTACTGGCGGCCAATAGGGGGAGCCAACGACATTAATTATTAAGTCAATGACTATAGTTACAAATCTGGGTCCAAATATTTTTGTATCTGTGTTATGAAGAACCTGTGCACACAAAATGTCCTATTAGTGCACATGTTCATATTTTTACAGAAACTAACAGTATGCAGATTTTACTGTCTGCTTAATATTTGCTTCTCAAAACACAAACTTTATTCTTAATAGTCACACACACAGTACAATGTAGTGACATTGTATTTCTGCATTCTTAACCCATCATATTATTAGGAGCAGTGGACAGCTATTCATACAGCATCCGGGGAGCAACTCGGGGTTCAGTGTCTTGCTCAGCAACACTTTGACCTGTGGCCGGAGGAACATGGGATTGATCCTGGGGGGCGACCACTCTACCTCCGAGCCACAAACCACCCCCACAGTGTGTAGATATTTAGAAATGTTGAATAAGCTAATGCTCTCAGCTAATGAAACTGGGGACATGAATCCACCATAAAGCGACAATAACATTGTCACATACTTTTGACCTTTTTGAATTTTGTATAACTTGGCACTGAGGGCAACTGCAGCATTTGTTAAAAGTCTAATCGTGTGTGTGTGTGTGTGTGTGTGTGTGTGTGTGTGTGTGTGTGTGTGTGTTTTCAGGAGAGAGAGACCTAAAAGCCTTTTTATTGGGTTTGTTATACAATTCTGGGAAGAGAAACCCAATAGCCCGCCATATAGATGTCTGAGTGTGTAGTGAGACAGAGAATATGGCAGATGGTAACAGAACTCTGAGAGAGAGAGAAGAATTTCATCACAGTGAGGAAGGTAAAAGGCTGTTAGCTACCCTCTATTAATTTAAAGAACAGTGTGAGGTTTTCCTTTTTTGGACTGTTTAAGGAAAAATCAGGATCTGTGTTCACTATTTTCTTTAGCCTTTCATCAATCTAGTCAAGGCGCAAAATCAGCCAGACAAGCCTAAAAGTACTAATAAGGGATCAAAAGTATAACTTTAGAGGAATGTGGGAGCTGTATATATATGACATTAAAATTATAAGGCAGATGTAGCTGATGCATGTTTAAAAGTAATAATTTTGAGATCTTAATAGGGCTACAGAAACTGACCTGTCAAACCTAGTATGCGTTGTACATTTTTGATACATAATTATATTCCTAATTCAGTCCGTTGCCTCGTAAGATCATTGAATTTGTGTGGATCGATATTTGTTTAGTCAACCAACTAATATCTATAATGTTGATAATATTATGAGACCATGACCCACTTCAATTTTTATGTATTACCATAGACTGTAATATACAGTGTATCTTCTTTTTTTCATAAAATTTAAATCAATATCTGCCGTACTACTCCGCCGCTCAGCTTCTTTCAGTGTTTGCACATAGGAATAAAATGAACTTGTATCTCATGACAGGCCTCTCTTTTGTGTGTGTGTGTGTGTGTGTGTGTGTGTGTGTGTGTGTGTGTGTGTGTGTTACAGAAGCCACTGTAGTAAAAGTTTCTTTTCCCCTGTGACCCTAAAGGATGAGAGAGTATAGCTAATAGATGATATATTTGATTCATAAATATGAAGTGCAACAAGTACAAATAGTTTTACAAACTTCATAAATCGGACAATATTTCTCACTTATGTACTTCCGATTGAGAACAAATTCTCATTTGCAACGACGACCTGGTGAAGACAAAGCATAAACGTGCGAGACAACACAAAGTTACACATTAAATACGCAAAATATAAATATACAAAATACAGAATCTATCAAAAATAAAGTTCCAATATAGAGTCAATAAACACCGTCCTTCCCTTACTTTTTAAGTGCCCCAGTATGACCATAGAAAAACATTAATCGTGCTTTAGTTGACGAGGGATTATTATATTGCGAGAGTGGACATTGCTGGGAAAACATTTTCAGTGACAATTTGTTAATACGTTCTGTATCATTATTTGTGACTCTGCAGATAAGATTTTCTCTAAATGTATTTGCTGTTGAGTATTATATAAACAGGGACAGGCTGTTATTTACTTACCTCCTTTACAGACTCTACTCTTTATCTTCTTTTGGGTTCTTCCTTTCATCTTGTCTCCTTTTGTTATTCTTCTCTAAATTACTTCTTCATTAAGGTTTTTTATAGTCTATACATCCAGTTTGAAGAAATGAGTAAGGGTAATCTTAGCTTAGCTACTGTAAATCACTGAAGTGGAGAAGTAAACCTTTTTTACTTTTCTGAACATGGATATTTAGGAATATTTAGGATATTTAGCAGCTGTGCTGCTGCTTCAGAGTCGCAGGGAGGTTACAGAGTCCAACCTGGCTCTATTCTGGCTTTGGTCTGCTGGGAGACGTCTGAAAGTCCATCTGTTGAAGTCCCTCTGACCCTTGTGTGGAGAAAGATGGGACAGAAGTGACATTGGAGATCAACTGAGTATCCCAAACAAAGAGAGGTGAATATGTTGTGATCTGATAATTTTACATGACCGATGTTGCTCCCACAGCTGCAATAAGTTTAAAGTATGCTGGGTTAAGGTCTCTCCTACTTGGAGCTCTCCAAATTGAGCAAGCATTAAAAGGCACATGTTTTTTTTACTGGAAACTAATTGCAAAGTAGGGAGGGAGAGACCTGGAAAGAGGGAGAGCAAAGGTCAGCATTCTTGCTGATCCTCCAGTCTCAGAAACCCACTGCAGACTGAACAGAGGCATCCAGAAGCAGTAGAAAGCACAGGCTGTCCCGATCCCAATAGTCTACTCTGCCAGAGGTCTCTCTACTACTGAAAATCATTCAAACTGCTTGTAATATGGTTTACAAAGCAGTTATATGCTTTCAAAGACCAGGGATTTTTTGGATAGTAATACGAAGAACAACGTCAATATATATGAAAAATAAAAGTCCCATTGTATAAATGTTGATTAGCATTATAGAGGAGACACACCAGCCCGATAATCGGCCATCGGACCGTCTGGCGAGGTCGGTGACTCGAGTCTGTTCGGTGTGTCCCGTGCCGTCGGCCATCCGAGGAGCCGTCGGCCTTCATTTGGGCCGACCCGACATGTTCAGTCTGGAGACAGGGCAGTCGGGACTCGCCCGGAAATGGAGAGCGGATGAGCCGCTCAAAATCTGACAAAAATCTTTTAAACTGACCTTTGTTGATCTGAAATGAAGACAGATTCAGCAACTGCGTGGCCTATTTCTCGCTTAAAATGTTTTCAGAAACACGTTTCGGTGAACTATTTTAGTACAATATGAGATCGTATTCTGAACAAGCCGCCATGACAGTCTGGCTGTGAATTTCCGGAGAAAAAAGAACCACGTGAGCCAGTTAGCCTAATAGCTGGTTTGATTTGCATTGAGAGATGATCTTATGGAAAGTACCCCATGCCAATCTCTAGGTATGGTGAAGGGGATGTGATGATGGGGGGCTATTTTAATTCCAAAGGCCAAGGGAACTTTATCAGGATGCATAGTATCCTGGATCCATGAAATACAATCTGCCTGCCTCTATGGGAGTTTAACATAGGGGTGTACTTACTTATGCCCCCTGTATTTTAAGGAAGAACATTTATTTATTTACGATACATTATTCATTCACAAAGAAAATTGGTGTCCTTAAAAGTTGGATTTTTCCAAATTTTTTAAATTAAGGCTTTTTTATTCCTCTTTTTAGTCAACTTTAGCATGAGTTCATAAACGCATGAACACCACTGTATGCTGGAAGTACTGCACAGCTGTTGACAAATATCAATTAACACCATAAGTCTCTTAGATCTGGCCCTCATCGCAATCTTTCATCATTTATCCAAAATAAGTTGCACGGTACAGGAGGATGAATTAGTCAAAACTAAAGTTGTGTGCATGTAAGTGATTATGATACGTCAGGATACATTTTTGGGGTCAGAGCTTGACATCTGTCGACCTTCGAGTGTATATGAGAGAAAGTTGTCCACTCCATTGATGTTTATTGTTGTTGGAGTCAGATAGGATATGCGTCTGTACCATTTTCCAAAGAAATGATAAAACTGAGTTTTACTAGAATAAAATCCCAAGATGCCCTTTGTTAATACGTTTCATAAATACATTTCGATTTAAGGAGCAAGGATGAAAAGCATCTGGACATATCTGGAAATTCATTGTAGCTTCTTTGGCAGTTTTTATGTTCACAAATGTAAATAAAAGCTGAACGGAAACGGCCACAATCTAAAGCAGCACCGAAGGTTTCGGTTATCTGATGCTTATTGGAGGATGTGTGTCAGTGAAAAATGTAAACAACTCTTTATAGAACATAAAACAATAGTACTTTGTTCTCTGTACTTTGTAATCTGTTGATGTTTCTGTTGGTTATTATGTAAGGGCATAATGCTGCATGATGTCATGCTTATGTCACGGCCAACGCACAGAAAAAGCATCATCTTCACAGATAAAGCCTTTCCTTCATGGCTGATCTCCACTGTGGATCTTAGAAGTTCTAGTTTCAGCTGTTAACTTCCCTCCCTTCACCTCCTGTCTAATCGGCAGACATTTCAAAGATGTTTCCCTCAAACCGAGACAGCAACGTGACACCCAACCTGGGAATTTTCTAAGTGGTTGATTATTGATTTATTAATGAGGGCTCGTTTTTAAATATCATCTTCTATAATAACAATGCAGCTTTACTGTAATGCACGCACACACACACACACACACACACACACACACACACACACACACACACACACACACACACACACACACCTCTGTGTCCCACTCCACTTAACTTAGAATTTCTTCCACTATATGAACCTACAGTAGAGAAAACATCCTCCTCTTTGTGCCTCTCTTTATCTCCACATGTAGCACATGGTAAACATCCTCCTGAGCCTGTGTTCCTTAGGAATGTCCTACAGCGCCTTTTTTGTTTTTAGCAACTGCTCTAATTTCTATGTGGTTCACTTGTATTCAAACTGTAAACATGAGCTGGGTTCGAAACCATTCCCTCGTTCACTCACTAAATATTCCCTATATAGTGTTAAATAAATAGTGAATTATAAAGGGAACGACCAAATGAGATTTTGGACACCACTGAAAACACGGGGCGGGCGTGCCCAGCAACGTTGCATACATGTTGCATATTACGTTTCCAATGTTTAGAATACAGCAGAGTGATCTAGGAATCAAGGCAGTACCTTCCTGTGAATTAACCCTTTCTTCGCTGCATAGTTGTGGTTGCAGACATTACACTGGGTTTTAAAAAGTCAAATTCAACGTCTTGTGTTAAAACGTACTAACTTTATATTTTACAAATGGCTAGAAGAACACTAGTGAGCCGTTTGTGGTTTTAGGCCATGTTTCCAGAAGTGCAGATTTATGCCATAATTCACTAGGACACACCGAGGGTAACGAGGGAGTACAGCCATGCCTGATAAGGAGAGATATTAGAGGTCTATCAATATTTATGGATGGCCAAAGGACCGCGGGAAAGAAAGTTAAACATGGAAAGTGATCAGAGGAAGGTAGAGGTAGATTATGTATGAGGGGGAGAGCAGATGAAATGCAGGGAAGGGAGTGGATAAACGGAGATAAGTGCAGATATGTAACTATTTATGAATAGTTTAGAGCACTGGTTCTCAAATGGGGGTACGTGTACCCCTAGGGGTACTTTGGAGTACTGCAGGGGGTACTTGAATTTTTTGCAGAAATGCTAATTTACAAATATGCATGCATAATTCCTAAAATAATTATACTATAATAATGAATGAAGTGATGGATTCTTAACATTTGAAATGTAGTATTTAAATGTTTCTGTTTAAATACGGTTGTTGTTTAGTAAATCTATCACTGCAGGTGCCGTATTCTTCCTCTTTATAGAGACTTTTTTTTTTCTTCTACCAAAAATGTTTTGCGCTAGTCAGGGGGTACTTGGCTTAAAAAAGCAGCTCAAAGGGGGTACAATATTCAAAAAAGTTTGAGAAACACTGGTTTAGAGGGTTGAAAATAATATTATTCTGACATACATGCAGTTTTAGTTCAAGCTGATTTATTGGCAGAGAGGCTGACTTGTACTGAAACGTTTCCTTTCCTGCCTCTCTTTTACTTACCAGAAAATATGACATACTACATATTCCATCCTTCCTGATTGACCAAATCAGTACAGTCATGTTAGTGCACGGCTCTACAGGGGGATAGTGGGCCAACCTAAAGTGCTTGTTAGAAGGTAAAGAGATTTTTCTCCTGAACGTATTCTTCATATTTTTGTACGCAGAAATATGAGCTACCTGATAGAGGCTGTTGGACATGACTCTCCTTGAAATGTTGAATTTCCAACAAATGTAGCCTATTTTATTTAAAGAATATCAGCAAACTGAACTCCTCACGACCTTTAGTGTACTGAGCATATAGGCTACTGTACAACAATAAAATAAAACAAATAGTCTCTAGGGGTTAAAATCTTTCACCCGCCCACCATCAGCCCAGCAACCCCCCAGCCCCCATCAGCTGAGATGTGTTTGAGCGGTGAGTTTGCCATGTTCCACAAGCTCTCTTAGCTTTTTTTAATCTAATAATAAAGGGCTGAGCCGCTGCCCGCGGGGCAGCAGCAGCAGCAGCAGCAGCAGCAGCAGCAGCAGCAGCAGCAGCAGCAGCAGCAGCATGTTCTTACGAGGTGTGTGGAGCGGCTTTATTCAATAGAAGATCTTTGCTACTTGGCTGAGACGCAGTGAATCCCTCAATGTCTTAACAGCCGAAGAAAAACCAAACCCTTCTATGATATATCTTTTATATTTGAGTTGTCTGGGCAACATATCTTATCACACAATATTAGTATGCTATTAATGAATTTATTTATTTATTTAGCATATTTACTTAGACATTTTGGCCGTTGATAATTTCATCTGATGGACAACTAGCTGGCTGAGGTCACAAGAAGAAATGGTATGTGTTTTACGGTGGATTTTCCCTTTTAGACTAGAGCCTCACAAGTCTCATCGGCCTTAACTTTATTGATCTCCAGGAAGCCACCGCCAGAACGCTTTCTGTTCTATAGCGTTGTCTCATGACAACAATATAACGGAGTGCACTTGAGCATATGACCAACAATAAGATCACCCAACAGCAGAATCAATTGGCCTCATGCACGACCTGCGTCTATGCACAGTTGAATGTCAAATAGTGCGTAAGAACAGTTGGGCAATGTGGCATTCATCAATACTTAGGAGTACTTTCGGCTTGTTCTTAGGTAAGATCAAAATTTAAGAGTGCCCTGGAAGTAATTTTCTTCTTATTGCTTTGTGCAAGAAAAATGAGAACATTCAGGCATGAGGCCCAATGTCCCCCCCCAAATATGATTTCAAAAGATTCCTGCTCTGATGAAATGCACCTCACTGTGGATTATATCATTCAGATAACCTCCTTACCGTCGTTTGTTAGCAGGGACGTGCACAGACATTTGGAGGGGCTATTGCTCTCATCTGGAAAAAAAGGCAAATGCTCTGTGAACTGGAGCTTTTGATATACATAAAATAATAACTAATTCACAATGCTATACACACGGCACAGACACAATTTATTGTGTATTTATTATTAAATGAAACATTTGTTTTTAATGAGTTATTAGCCTACTCCAACTTAAAGAAAATGCTGCTGATAAAATAGGCCTACATCACATTAAATGAATAATGTAGGATGGTTGCTTCTCTCACAGCTGGCCTGCTGGCAGTTTTAATCCAGCTCTGCAAAGCTGCAGATCTTTTAGCTGCTTCTTTGAGCTCTTTCTCTCTCTTCTTCAGTCGTCTTTGTTGTGAAGACATACTTAAGCACACAAAACTAACATTAGGCTATACATTTTTTTGAAATGCAAAGTTTATTACATTAACCAATTGGGACATTAGTTTATCATCTCATAACAAAATAAGGCGACTTTTACTAACGTCACATCTGATTGTTGGTTGAAAACTCACGAAACACATTGACTGTAAACAACGTATAACCTAGCATGACTCAAGAGCCCAAACCATCCCACCCCTGAGCCTCTCTCTTCTCTACAGAATGCACACTAATGTGACGGACATAACGTAGCTACGTTAGCCTGCTGCTGCACCATAGGCTGTCATTAGCTTTGGTTGATAACGCAGCATTTTACGTTAATATAAGGCAATGCTGAGCGACGTGATGCAAATGTTACAAGCTGAAGCTGCACTTCATTCAAAGCGCAAGTGGATTTTTTTTGGTTACTATTCACAGGGCATTTGTCATAATCTCCATAACTTTAACTCACGTGAAGGCAAAGGGCTTGGCTTTCACTCTTTCATATGCGGTGCTCCGTGTGTGAGAATATAACAGTCACGTGACTGGGGGCAGAGGGCAAGATTGGATGAAATAACGATTATTTTGATTTAACTTCAGTAATGACGGGCATATTATCGTATTGATGCAACCACAACAGCAAAAACAAAGAAAAGTTTAATTAGGAACGGTGATTTAACTAAGGAGCCACCAAAGCAGTTTTGTAGCCTCTAACCTAAACAGACTAGACCCTCTCCTCGTCAATAATTTTCCTATGACTCTCCAAAATGATTTGAATAAGAGGCATGACCATCCCCTTGTTTGTGCAAATTCGCACTTAGCAAAGAAGTACAGACGCCATTTAATTTTTACAACCATGACGTACAGGAGTTAACCTCTGCATTCTCATCTAACACATCCCACTCCTCTGTTATGGTGTGGTGGCCATTTCAGTAGATTTACTCACTAACATTGTTGTGGAAACACAATAAGCATGGAAACTAAATGCACACTTCATGCATTACTGCATTACTTCAAATACTAAGTTAATCCTCTAGTAAACTAGTATTCATATGAAATAAAACAATAAAACATTGAGACCATTCAGCAAAGGACACTGGGAAATAACAATTCAACACTGGTTGCTATGGACTCGTCACTAGGCTTCCTCATTGTATATTTTAGCACATAGGTAAAGCTGCCGAAGCTGAACATTATATTCCAAAACACATGTTTATTTTTAAAGCAGATTTTAAATTACATTGCAACAATTTAACAATTAGCCCTTATGAAATCCAATCGCAGCACGGCTGTCTGGGAACGCAGTAGACAGACGCTTAAATTCAACTAAAATGTAACGGTGAACAATCAGTGTTGGACCTCCAGTCTGTTGAGATGCCTCTCCAAACTCATCATAAAACGTTAAGACACGTTGAGAAAAAAGATGCGTATTTTGCCGTAATCCAGTGACACGGGAAAAAAGTAATCCACAGCGATCAGTAGATCCACAAACAGAGTCAAGGTGTATCCAGCAAGGCCGATACGAGCGTCACATTCACCAGCCAGCTCCAAACAGGTGAACGAGGCCTCTCCACTTTGCCGTTTTAACAAAGTGGAAAAAAAACGTCTAAATCTACACAAAACCCGCAATCAATTAGTAAGCCGACATCACATGTATATACATGGCATTTAGGAAACCTTTACTGCAAGGTTGGCACGGCAAGATGTCCAGACTAGTGCAACAGTAACTTTCGTTTTTTGCGTCCTGCTGCTCCCATCGTCAGCCAGGTAATATTTATTTTTTACTTTTTTACTATATGAAATCAGATGTATTACCTACCACCATTTAGTTGTTTTGTGTTATTTAAGATATTTATAAAATATCTGGTCGTAATTATTCCACTCATTTTTTAAACAATGGGAGTTTGCCCCCCAGCAAACTCCGCGTATGCGGTCAGACCCATCTGCTAGGGGGCCGAGACTGAGAGCTACATGGATAAATATGCACCAAACAAGCCACTTTGAAATAATAAAAAAGTTGGGTGACCACCCCCAGACTAAAAAATGTTGGATGACCCTCCCCTCAACATAAACTAAAAAGACATGACCCTCCCCTATTTTCCTCCGGTGGTCCGTTCCATAATACCAAATGGTCCCTTAGGCTTTTTCACCAGAGGGGCAGCTAAGCCAATCAGGGCAAAAGGGCAGTTGCCCGGGCAACAATACAGTTCCTGTGCACATCCCTGATAGTTAGATATAGATACAAAAACAAAAATGAAGCAAAAGAAAAACACTGTGGAAGCTCATTTTAGCTAGAAAAACATGATAAAAAGATGCATGTAGAAATAGAAATACCCTAGTTAGTGAGGTTATAAATAATAAATTATAAGATAGTAAGTTATAGGATTTGGGCGTATCATAAGTGTTTTCTTTATTTCATGTAATTTTCTTTGCTTTGCAGAAACGAGCTTAACTTTTTTTATTAAGAGAAAATCTAAGCAGAAGATGTCACAGTGCTGGTGTCTGGTTTCTGGGAAATGCAGTACAAAACATCTAAGCTAGCTTGCAGATGGAGGCAAAGTGAATATGTGTTTGAAATTAAAACCAGACACCGATTATGCAACTCGCTGACACATGATGCCAGGAAAAGGCTACACACACACACACACACACACACACACACACACACACACACACACACACACACACACACACACACACACACACACACACAGAGCAAAAAACGGAAGCTGATGGCTAAAAGTCTGCGGTCTCATCCAATCAGAGGACATTTGAGCGTGCAGTTAGAAATCACATTGCTGTTGTGAGTTAACTGTAAAGTTGAATGACGTGGTCGTGTTTCCGGCCAGGCTGAACGGAGCGTGGGAAGACTGAGCCGGTCACATGTCAGGCCGGTTATAACTTTCTACTATCAGGCGATTTATCTATGGAAAAACTCCCAGCTCTCTGTGGTTCTTTTCATGATGACATGGTCTCCCTTCAAATAAACAGTCCACATATGCATGGCATAATGTCATTTGTTTTAACTGAATCCATGCAGATAATTTGAAACTGCATTATACATCCTGGATATGAGAGCTAAAGCAAAAATAAAAAAAATCATGTCCATAGCTCTGTGGCTTCACTTATCTTTATAATTTCGGTGGTTTGGAAAGGAGACACGACTTGCAATTAATAACATCGATTCAGCCCTAGTGTGGCCACAAAAACATCAGTAGGAAGACCTCAGCAGCATCCGTCTGCCGTCAGTCTCTGAAGAAGACAAATACTTTCTTTCAGTAGACTATAGATCCTGGTATTTATTTCAGAAAGCAATACGATATATACGGATCTCAGCACTAAACGAACAGGTTTAGTTTGGCTGAAACAGTTTGGTTAAAACCAAACAATTTTCCAAACCTCAGTTTGTGTGTGATTTCCCTTCGGGATTTGTCCCCAAGGTACAGGTGTGTGTGTGTGTGTGTGTGTGTGTGTGTGTGTGTGTGCACTTGTGTGCATGTGTTCCTAGCTCTGCCCGTTTGCCAGGATTATAAAGATAAAAGCAGGTTATTTAAGCAGGTCCTGACAAGGCTCACTGTTGGCTCACCTACAGAACAAACACACTTACACAAGCACACACCCATGTTCACAAAAATGTGCACCCAGTGAGAAAGACATCGGACATCTTGATTTTGTTTCCCCTTTGGCCTAGCAGAGAATCTCACAGAAGTTGTTGGTTTATAGATGAACAGAAAGAGAAATAAAAGAGAGAGGGAGGGAGAGTTTCTTAGAGCTCAGTTTGCTTCCTCATAGGAAGAGGCTGCCTTTGCTCCAGGTATTAGCCCATTGCTATTCACAAAGAGCAGGTAGTGAGACGGGCTGTTTCACAACAAAGCAGTGACTCAGGATCACCTACAGCAGATACTTTGATGCATGACCTCAGGTATAGGCTTAAGAAAATACAAAGGGCACTTTACATTTCCAGCTGGTCGAAATAAACTCTCAGACAGACCTTTTCAAGAGCTTAATAAGTGCGGCTTTTAAATAATTGGTAAACAATGTTAGAGTGAAACTGGATGTGTTCAGACCTGAAACGGAGGAATAATGTAATTACCAAGAAGATCCTGTATCTCCAAAATTCTGACGTTTAGGCATTCAAATGGCAAAAGTCAAGTTCTTATTTTTCCAGCTTTTGTGCAAACTGCTTATTGCTGCTGTTTTGTACAGACACACAGACACAACTTCTCCCCTAGACAAGACATGTCGAGACCAATGACTTCTCACCCCATCAACTCTCATACACAAACACACACACCTTTTACCAAGTCAACTTTGGCCACTTGCTATTGCCAGTTTCTCTGGACTTCAACTGTGTTGTTCATGCCCCGAAACTCTGTTTTTGTACTTTCCTCTCTGAACAGATGTATCCTGTAGGGGTACACAGCTCCATTAATTCCTCAAAGAACAGATTGCAACTACAGCTGCAAACCACACTGCTGTTGCTCAAGCTCTTATTATCAACTACTTGTCAAGGACTAGTCATTTAGTTAATATGTCATATCTGTTGTTTCATATTTTTTAGCATAAATAACGACCAGGAACATGTCAAACTAATCAGTGTTGTGAAGATAAACATGGTACACACAGCCATGTTTCTTAAACAGAATCACCGGCGTCTGATATCAGTGAGGGAAGACAGAGGGGAAATGACATGCAGCAAACGGCCGCAGGTCGGAATTGAAACCGCGGCTGCTGCGTCAAGGACTGTGCCTTAGTGCATGGGGCGCATGCTCAACCAGGCACATTGTTACACAAACTTTGCAGTTAGAGAGAGAGAGAGAGAGAGAGATGTAATAGTGGACATTTAAGAGTTGGGTAATCCTCCCTCTGTTTTCTCCGCACTGTATTACCAAAAGGGAAATCCCTCTCTGGCTCGTCCATCCTTTCTCACTGTCTCCACTCTCCAGTTCGCTCTGTCTTTGCCAGTGTTTCTCCCAGAGGCACGATATTTGTATCCATGTTTCGCAATGTGGTTATTGCGCCAGTTGATATTGCTATGAAAAACGATAAATTGTGCAGCCCTAATATATGTAGGGCTGGGTATTGTTTAAAAAAAATAACGATACCAATACCCCTAAAATGATAGTTTTGGTGGGATTGTGACACGATAACTGCCAACTCTGTCAAATGAACTAGTGTATTTATGCATACATGTGTGTCATCAAAATACGTGCAATAATTTACATGCATGTGCATCTGCTGTATTTAATATTGCAAATGTGCATGTGTATGTTGACTTTTATATATTGTTACGACGCATGATGTATTTGTGCATGCATTGCTCGAGCTGGTGTTAAAGACTCAAGTGTCCTTCAGCAAGTCAGATCGCAGATTGCTACCAGCTCCAGGGTTTCAATTGCGTAACTTGTTCTGAGGAAAACCCAGTTTGCCCAGGGGCATCGGTAACGTCTCGTATATCTCCGCTCTGCAGTTGTTGAAGCTGTAGATGCTGATATCTCCGTCCCCATAAATATGTTAGCAAGTTTGAAAATGAGGATGCTAAATAAGTAAGGAGAAAAACATACATTAATTTGGTCAGTTTTGCTTTTTTTGTTAATCCTCCCTAAATCCCTCGACAGCCGTTCAGAAGCTAAGAGACAGAGACACAAAACAGATGTTGAACATCCTTTCCACAAAATATTTTGGCGATCATTTTTACACTTCAGTAACATCCTGCACTCAAGCTGGAGGAACAACACAATAGGCTCATTCAAGATGAACGGCGCCTCGCTTGTCAGGTGGGCGAGAGCAGGTGGCAGCATGCCGGGGGTGGTGACAAAAATCGGCTGTCAAGTTGGACAGTTTCCAGCCGATTCCAGCAGCCTTCAGGCTGAACAGGAAGTCACAGAAACACTCACACCCTGTTGGGTCCGATTTAATTAAATGTTATCAGACCCATATATCAGCTTGTACACAGTCTCCAGTTGTTTTAATTATGACAGAGTAGCTCTCAAAATGGCTCTACATGTGATCTGTTGCTGATTTTAATTAACAACACACTGTAGATGATCTGTAATCTGAACAGATTTAGTCTCTCTGACTTCTAAACATACTATCAGCCACACAACACGTGTTCTGTACAGAATAAGCCTTTAAATCAGACAAATAGCAGTTAAAATCCCTCCAATTCAAAATCAATAAAAGGTTTATATAAAACGTCATCATGTTGAGTCGATTCTGAACCAATCAGCTGTTAGATCAGCTGAGAGGCCGGCGTTTCCCAGCATGCCCTGGGTCCGCCTGGGTCTTGCAGTTGGTGAAAAGCAACTGCGCTGCCTGCGTCTCAGAACTGCGGCCTCCTTGATCTCGTGAGGTTATCGTTGCCCACGTTGCATGACGTCGGAGCAAGTCGGGATCAAGTCGGACACAAATCTAACCGGAATATCATCACAACCCCATTAACAGATCATAATGCAGTCTCCATCTTTATCCCCTTGCACTCTGCCCCCTCTACAAGATATAGAAAACTGGAAACTAAACAATTCGCTTTTACAACACGATATGGTAAAATCAGACATAAAAAAACTAATATTGGAATTTTGGAATAAAGCAAAGTCCGAGGATGGTTTTGGTAGCAATTGGGAACTTCTGAAATTTAAAACTGGCCAATATTTGAGGAATTATGGTAGTATCTTATCCAAAAACCGTAAATTGGAGGAAGAAAGATAATTTCTTCTTCAATAATTTCTTTATACCAGAAGGACCCTGCAGATATATCAGAAGAGGAAAGACTAACTTTAATTTCGGAACAACTTAAACTAAATGAGATTTACTCCAACAAAGCAAAAGGTGCCTTTTATAAGGTCAAGAAAAAGGTGGATTGAAGAAGGGGAACACAACTCTGCCTATTTTTTCGGCTTAGAAAGATATCATGGGAAATTCAATTTAATCCAGCATCTTAATATTACCGATACTGTAACTGATAATCTGAAGAGTTTAGCTGATTTCTGTTAGGATTTCTATAGAAATGTATACAAATTGAAATATTGCCATCAATCAACCACTACATTCTTGAACCCTCTTATCGTCACACCAATCTCTCAAGATGATGGGAAACTCTGCGATGACCCTATAACCTTGCAGGACATCACATTTGCAATTGAACATTGTAAAACTAACAAATCTCCTGGAGTTGATGGCCTCTCTGCAGAGTTTTATCAGGTTTTTACACAAGATTTAGCTCCCTTTCTAAGTAATATTAGAAAGTGTTGAAAAAGGTTCTCTACCTCCTTCACTGACCCAAGGCTTAATTACGTTAATCCCCAAACCCAAAAAGGATCCACTGTTTATTGATAATTGGCGACCTATTTACATGTATATATCCAAATATATTTTCTCTAAGGTTGGTGGTCTAGACTATTTACTTTTGTGTGGTTATAAAATAGAAAAAAAACCCTTAATTTTATCTAAATTCCACAAACAAATGCTCTTAGCATGGTCGTTGAGCTACAAACATAATTTCTCCCCACATAGGTGCTTCATCTGGAATAATCGGCTTATTAAGTTCAAGAATAAATCTTTATTTTATAAAACTTCATATAATTCATATAAAGGTTCAATAATAACATAATTCTAGTATCCCAACTACTAAATGATAATGGATCATTGCTGAATTATTCAGAATTCCTTCACACTTTTGGCATTCCAATCACCCCAAGAGAGTTTGAAATTGTTATGGATGCCATCCCATCTGGTATTTTAACTCTCTTAAAAGGGACTGGAAAACCAGATTGCCTACCAGCTTTGGACCCTAAGTTGACCTCAGTTGGTAATATATGTTTCGCTACCACAACAAGGAATAATAATTGTAACATTCGCTCTTTATATATATATGAATATATGGAACCTTCCTTACAAATACCTCCTTATGAATAAAGTAAGAGAAGTCGCTTTCAAAATCATACATAGGTATTATCCTACTAAGCAATATCTCCTTAGGTTTAAGCTTGACATATGTGTTAACTGTTCTTTTTGTGGAATATGTCCAGAAACAATGGTACACCTGTCCTGGCAGTGTCCCTACACCACCACTTTCTGGAAAGATCTCTCCCGATACATTACTGATAAACATGTCTCTGATTTTTCTTTGTTGTGGAAAGATGTACTGTTTGGTTTCCATGACAACAAAAGTAAAAAACAGAAAGAAATATACCTAATTAATTTATTGATCATTTTAGGGAAATATCATATTCACAAAGCCAAATTTATTAACTCTAAACCTTCTTTTATTGCTTTTGGTAAGGAAACGGAACAGTACATCAAAACCATCTATGATTCAAAAAATAAGAAAGCTGCTAAAACCATTCAGTTATGCTCTATTTTTAATGTATATATTTGATAATTGTAGTATCAGCTTATTATGGTTACAGTCACCAGCTGACCCGTTGCTGGAGTTTAAACTGCCCCAAAGCAAAGCGCAGGACAGCTGATGATAATGTAGCCTAAACTCTGAAATGGGAGCATCTTGGCTCCCACACTGAATGTGTGTCAGTCCTGAATAGGGCTTTTTCCAGCGTAACTGTGACTCACAAAATAAAGTACTGTAGTTAATGATGTGCTCCTTGACTTTGGAAGTAATGCCGGAGGCCTGTACTACGAATCAAGATCAACGTGCCCTGGATTTCTTTCAGTTATAGCGCCTCTCTCTATTCTCATCTTAACCTGCTCCCGACCAGGTTAGGTGTTCAGCATGAGTTACCACGGTGATTGAACCCGATAACAACTAATCCACCTTCGTGGTACAGAAAACCCTGGGTTGAACCTGAAGTTAGCTCGTTAACGCCAAATCTTGCTTCATAGTACAGGCCTCGGGTCACTCCCCCAGTAAGGTAGTTAGCTGGACATGCTAATATTTGCAGCTTATGTTAGAACAGATAAATATAGTGTTTAATCTTTTTGAAAAGTTCAATACTTATGGAGTTTTGTCCCTTTTTAATTTAGCAAATGTGTTTCTGTAAAGCTGCTAAATAAGTATAGCAGAATGGCTGATGCTTTGTGGCTAAGCTTAGCATTGTCATGATACTAAGAGCCTGTGTAAGGCTTCTTTTGATGGAGGACAAAGGAGATGGCGTCAACTGTTGTTTAGGCCTTTATAATACTCTTAGTAACCAGCAGCTTTTTCATGTTGTTTGCTCAAAGAAGCCTTTTACAGTATTTATCTGCTATCTAGGGACACTCGACTAGGAAGCCCCCTCTTTAGATTTTGATGAGAACGAGTGCAGCCTTTAAGTCAGCTCTCAATTTTGTGGTTGCAAATATCCTTACAATGTTACTGGATGTGATTTCTATGAGAAAAGGCCTTGAGGACAAATTAAGCAGTTTTAAAGGCTATTACGAGAAGAATGTTCCTTCAATATAATTAGGGTGAAGAAGCTGATTTTTTTTTAAGTAGATATCTAAAGTCGGGCTGCAAAAGCACAGCAACGAGGACTTTTTAACCCTTTTTGTTGCAGACCGGACTTTCTGATTGATTATGTTGGCTTATCTAGACTGTGACCGACACAACTGCAGTTGAGATAGCATCGTCTTAATTGTTAGAAAATGTGTTTTGTAGACTATAAGACTTAATTTTTCTTTTGTATCTCCACTCCCTTTAACACACACAAAGCAGACATGTGACATCCACTCCAGTCTTGCATCAGTTCTAACTGCATTCCCAAACATAAATATAAAAAATACTAAAGAAGATTAGAGCTTGATAGTAGCACCAATGGAACTATGTAAAACAGTTAAACACAGCTAAAGTCAACCACAAGATACCAATGTGCATTTTGTTCGGACCTCAAAGCTTTACTTTTCTGTCTGCATGATGACCTGGATACTTCTTGCTCAAAAGTTGATTTTACCTCTTAATCATGCATCAGCTGATGACTGCAGAGAGAAGACACGGGCAACTCTCTTTAATATTGTTTTAGTAATTGTTTAAAACTGTAGTAGAATTAGGATAAAAAGGTAAGATGTGTTCACAGTAATTCTTTTTTGTACAACGAGAACTATCAGAGAATGCGTTTTTCTTTTTTTACAGAACTTGACGTTCCTGGCAGACGTCAAGTTATAAGCTGTAACAGGAACCTGTGGCATTTCATCTGTCTAACACATTAGGGGCTTTCCGACCGGAGGGGTTTTAGAACTAAACGTTCCTAGAACACTTTTTTTTGTCGTGTTCCGACAGGAAAAATTTGGGGATTTTTAAGTTCCTCTGGCCTCAGTAGCGTACTTTTTTAGCTCCTACTTCAGAGCAGGGTCTTTTCCCTTTTCCCTTTTCCTAGGTGTACTTGATTGGTCGAACTTATAAGTCACGCCCACTGCCAACTCGGAAACTTGCAGAGAGAGCAACAACGGGACATTTTTCACCATCTTATTCATCATTAAATTCACTTCTGACAACGTTTTAGGCGAGAAATTAAGTGTTTAGATTTTGAATATAGGCAGTCTTGTGAAAATTGATGCCGAATTGACAATTTGCTTCAAAGTTTTCAGAGTTCAGAAGCTCCATCAAGTGAGGCGACAGCCAGCAAGCGCCTCCCCCGGCTTCTAGCTCATCGCTCGGCCAGTCTTGCTCAGACACCTCGCGGTAAGCTGGAGGTCTCTCAGACCGCTCTCGTAAATAAGAGGGTTTTATTTTGCCGTTGACGGTTTGTTTGTTTAAATATCACAACACATGTCCATCATAAGATTAACGGGAACCTGTGGTTAATTGTCTTTTCAGAGTTAAGCTCCACAAGCGTGTCCTGCGGCTCGCCGGCAAAGACCGTTGCAGTGCTTGCGTCACTCCCTTACCCCTCCTACCTGTCCCTATGGCCACTTGGCCAGTGGGAATGCAAACGGAAAAAAAGTTTTTGGGGGAGAGTAGTTCTTAGAACTGCTTAGAAGTGTACTTTTCCTCTAAAAAGTACAAGTACTATCCGGTCGGAAAGCACCTATTGTCTTTCTCAGAACTGGAGAGGATTACAGTTTGCATATGAAATAGGAAAAAATATTATACAACTTGTGTGTGCGAGGGCAGTTTTATGTAACTGGAATATCAAAAGTTGTTAACTGACTAATATCAGTTTCACTAATAAGGAAACCGATTAAAATCTACAGAAAGCTGAAACAAAAACTATACATGTTTAGCTCAAAATCTTTGGGCAGACTGTAAAAGTCTAAAAGAAGTTTCCTTTAACCCAAGATATAAACTTTTCCATGCAGAGGTGGCAGATCAGAAGACAGATATGGATAATTATGTAATGGTTGACTTGTTGATTATCCATCATGTTGTTCAAAAATGACATTTGAACTGTAAAAAACAAAGTAAAGAATTTATTATTTTTCATAAAAAGATCAAACTATAATATGGATGCCCCCTTGCAGTAACTCTAAAGGGACCCCCTAGGGGAGATCCAAAACCAAACCTTGAGCCCCCCCAAACACTGAAAACTAATACTACGATCATAAACATCCCTTTGACTCTTTTGTCCGTCTGCCTCCAATACAGTCAGGTCCATAAATATTGGGACATCGACACAATTCTAATCTTTTTGGCTCTATACACCACCACAATGGAGTTGAAATGAAACGAACAAGATGTGCTTTAACTGCAGACTTTCAGCTTTAATTTGAGGGTATTTACATCCAAATCAGGTGAACGGTGTAGGAATTACAACAGTTTGTAGATGTGCCTCCCACTTTTTAAGGGACCAAAAGTAATGGGACAATTGGTTGCTCAGCTGTTCCATGGCCAGGTGTGTGTTATTCCCTCATTATCCCATTTACAAGGAGCAGATAAAAGGTCCAGAGTTCATTTCAAGTGTGCTATTTACATTTGGAATCTGTTGCTGTCAACTCTCAATATGAGATCCAAAGAGCTGTCACTATCAGTAAAGCAAGCCATCATTAGGCTGAAAAATCTAAACAAACCCATCAGAGAGATAGCAAAAACATTAGGTGTGGCCAAATCAACTGTTTGGAACATTCTTAAAAAGAAAGAACGCACCGGTGAGCTCAGCAACCCTAAAAGACCCGGAAGACCACGGAAAACAACTGTGGTGGATGACCGAAGAATACTTTCCCTGGTGAAGAAAAACACCCTTCACAACAGTTGGCCAGATCAAGAACACTCTCCAGGAGGTAGGTGTATGTGTGTCAAAGTCAACAATCAATCAAGACTTCACCAGAGTGAATACAGAGGGTTCACTACAAGATGTAAACTATTGGTGAGCCTCAAAAACAGGAAGGCCAGATTAGAGTTTGCCAAACAACATCTAAAAAAAGCCTTTACATTTCTGGAACAACATCCTATGGACAGATGAGACAAAGATCAACTTATACCAGAGTGATGGGAAGAGAAGAGTATGGAGAAGGAAAGGAACTGCTCATGATCCAAAGCATACCACCTCATCAGTGAAGTATGGTGGTGGTAGTGTCATGGCGTGGGCATGTATGGCTGCCAATGGAACTGGTTCTCTTGTATTTATTGATGATGTGACTGCTGACAAAAGCAGCAGGATGAATTCTGAAGTGTTTCGGGCAATATTATCTGCTCATTGCGAAAAACAACCAAAGAGTTTTTTTAAGGGAAAGAAGTGGAATGTTATGCAATGGCCAAGTCAATCACCTGACCTGAATCCGATTGAGCATGCATTTCACTTGCTGAAGACAAAACTGAAGGGAAAATGCCCCAAGAACAAGCAGGAACTGAAGACAGTTGCAGTAGAGGCCTGGCAGAGCATCACCAGGGATGAAACCCAGCGTCTGGTGATGTCTGTGCGTTCCAGACTTCAGGCTGTAATTGAATGCAAAGGATTTGCAACCAAGTATTAAAAAGTGAAAGTTTGATTTATGATTGTTAATCTGTCCCATTACTTTTGGTCCCTTAAAAAGTGGGAGGCACATATACAAACTGTTGTAATTCCTACACCGTTCACCTGATTTGGATGTAAATACCCTCAAATTAAAGCTGAAAGTCTGCAGTTAAAGCACATCTTGTTCGTTTCATTTCAACTCCATTGTGGTGGTGTATAGAGCCAAAAAGATTAGAATTGTGTCGATGTCCCAATATTTATGGACCTGACTGTATTATGGTGCCACTATCTGAAATCAGCAAAGAAATGTGCACGCTCTCACATACAAACACGACCACACATTAGCTCCTTCCTTCCTCTGACCAAATCAAGACACAATATTATCCAATTAAACAGACAGGGTTAATGACTCACCTAATCAATTATGTAGAATAAACCCAGTTATGGCTCATATGTTCCTGATATCTGGTTGGTCAGTTGGATGTAATTGTTTATCGGTTGGACATTAATGGACAGAAAGCAAGCAGGATATATAGTGCACTATGGATAGCCTAATGATAAGGGGAAATAACATTCATTTCAAACTGTAATCAAATGACGTGCTTTCGACGGTGCACATTTGAGTCTGACTCAACACTTTGATCCTGTTATCCCATAATGGCCACAGTTTGATTGCAGGTGGTGTGAGCGTAGTAGGTAGGTTGATGATGATCATTGATGATGATTATTGATGGAGGACATTATTATCTGGACTCTGACCAGCCAGCACAGCTGTTTAGTGTGAGCCTAGTCGTATCTCATGTATCATTGAATACATATTAGGTAACATTTGTCGTGTCAATTTATACCTAAGATTTATTGTGGAATTGTTTAATATGTGCTCTTATTGTCTAACTTTTGCTATGAGTGGCTTTTCCTTTAACCTATAGAACAAATATAATAGACCATTATACAATATATGGAATGTATAATGATGACTTTGTGTGAATGTGAATTGGATTCAATGTTCAACATTTGTGGGGAAAAAGTACTCAAATCCTGTATAAGTAAAGTGTATCAGCACTACAGTGTGAAAATTCAAAGTCAAAATTGTACTTGATCTTGCATTCATTGATTTATATATATATATATTTTTGGCTACATGGGGGCAGTGCAACTAACTGTGACCACAACATTGTCATATCATCTCCATATAAAGTTGTTTATTAAACACATTGAGCTGACATGGGGCAACATTTGCATTCATACTGATCTAAATTGTGTTGATCTGATGAGGACAGACCTGTGACTCATCTAAAGAGCATGCAAAGACACAGGAAGTCAGAGCGAGAGAGAGCGAGAGAGAGAGAGAAAATACATTTCTTACAGGAAACAATGGATTGAATGTGAAAAGCAAAACACCAAATATCTTCAAAACAGTAATGTGATCAACCTCGCTCAATGTCTGAAAATTGAACTATAAACTACCTACAGCTTTATGGTTTTAGTCTGTAGCCTTTTTGTTTTATGGATAGTCATGCTGCTTTGGCTACTAGCAATTCCTTTTCTCACTCTACAGACAACAATCACCTGCACTACTGTTGATTAGCTGATGAAATGCTCTGAATCTGACAGTTCAAAGTCGAGATCTGTCAGAGGTGCACTATGAGCTGCCTGCCCCCTGAATACACTGTGAAAAAGCCCGGTCTCAGGAGACAACACAGGGGTCGAAAACGTCAAACACTAGGGGCACAGGCTGTGCACCAAAATACAACAAGCCACGTTCCAGCCAATCACCGACAAGATAGTTGGGAGGGGGTTAGTGACAGTTTGTCATGACAGTTACGGAAACATGGGGGGAGGGGTGAGCTTGCTCTGTTTTGTTTGGTATTTACTTGGAATGTCAACAGAAATGACTTCATGCAGGAACTCATAGTGCACCTTTTAAGACGTGTGTGTGTGTGTGTGTGTGTGTGTGTTGCCTGTGTGTGTGTGTGTGTGTGTTGCCTGTGTGTTTTGATTCAGCGGATGTTTCTAATTACCATAAATAATTTGAATTGTCCTATGGTAATAAAGTGTCACGAATGAAGAAAAAAACACCAAAACAATGAACACATTTTGATCATAAAGCTGTGGCTGCAGGCAAAACAAATGAGCTCGACAGTTCTTGATTTCCTGTCTGCTCATACTGACTATAATTTGCGTGAAAAGGACCACATAGGCGATTGTGGTCAATACTCGCCCTCAATACATTGGCCTACTTAGGTTAAAGCACAGCAGTTTGTCCTAATGATGGAAAACAACCCATGAACAAAGGGAAAATTCCTCAAGGCAGACATGCAGAAACTGAAACACGTCTAATTGAAAGATGTGCCTGCATTCGCCACATCTGGAACCCATCCACAAGGTAGGGGTGTGGGTGTGTGGGTGGGTGGGGTTACATAGCAGGCCGGACAGAATACGGTATGTTGTGAATGAGATGTTTATTTACACAAGCCATTAAACATACACATACACACTCAGTGCATTCAGTTTCAGCTACAGTACTTTACAGATTACT
This sequence comes from Sander vitreus, assembly GCF_031162955.1. Lineage (NCBI taxonomy): Eukaryota > Metazoa > Chordata > Actinopteri > Perciformes > Percidae > Sander > Sander vitreus. The sequence continues at coordinate 3,806,861 of NC_135878.1, read as the reverse complement.
CATTACAGAGTACAATACATCCAGATGGTGGCATTCTGGTTTGACATCATTACATTGCAGTGCTGTCTCTCTCTCTCACACACACACACACACACACACACACACACACACACACACACACACACACACACACTAGCATACGCACATCGCACAAGCTTGCACCTATTGTAGGCCTGTGGACACACAAGTATGTTTATGGGAACTTGAATATTTGCAAAAATATTCATACACACACTTAAACAACAGAAAAGAAGCACTGACACAAACGCACACAAAAGCAAAACTCACACACAACACCCACAGGAAGCTGTAAGCCACTGTCATAAATACTGAACATTTTGATGCTGAGCTCAGAAACGACAACAGACCAACGGGGGCAATAAGCCGCTGTTCTCACAACACAAAAGCCAAACAATACATCGTCACTGCTCACACACACACACACACACACACACACACACACACACACACACACACACACACACACACACACACAAAACACTTTCAAAAAAAGGCTTACAGCCCCAAAGTTTACCTGATGCTTACACATTTTCTGGCATCCTCTAAAATGACAGCTAGTTGAGAACTTTTTTTTCTCACATTTTACACACATGAGGAACCAACTCTTTCTTGAAACTTGTTTTCTATTTTGAAAGATTTATGACAGGAGATCCAGCAAAAATGTGTAATAGCTTATTTTCTTGTCAGACACTTGAGCCGTGTTTTGAATTTGAATCATTTCAAAGGAAGAGGTGCTGTCCTACTTTTAATTCCCCATGGTGTAATGTAACCAGTATGAATCCCTCATGTGTATTTTTTTTTTACCAGTGTACAAACTTAAACAAGTGGAGAAAATGATCTGTTTTTTCCAGGAAACTCAGTGGTCATCTGACAAGTCAGTTAGTCATTATAACATAATGAACCATGGAATAAAACCAGCGTTTTTTGGTTTTGCTTTAGTTGGCATTTGACTATGGATGTAATTAGAGACTGAAATCATGACGTTTTTCATCTGGGCTATTAGCAGCAATTTAAGTGGACGTCCTTTGTCCCATATGAATGGTGGTCCTCTGGAAAGACACACACTGAACACTAACATTTAATAACATTTCACGATGTTCCCTAATAAAACCAATGCAGTTCAAATGGCACCTTGGTTGTAAAGTCGATAGATAAAAGTGAAGTGTGCTATCATTCATTTTTCATAAGGGTTACAATCACAGTCAGATTATGCAAGAATATTTACTCTGCTGTTAATTATATAAGAAGCAGAAGTTTTCAAGTCAAAAGGTAACTGTAGTCTCATATGAAGAACCTTTTTATAAAATGTTATATTTTATGCTACATACTGTACATATGAATGAAATATATATCCTGAACATAACCCTTTCTGTGTTATCCCTAACTCCCACCTACTCAGAGTGAAGTTTTGACTTATCTTGTCTCTCCAGGCTTCTTGCCCTTTGACCTTTCCAGCAGGAATTTGGTAGGAGTGTGAGGGGAAATGTTACCAAAGCAGACCAGGGGTTAGAGTCAGGGGTTAAGAAGCTCAGAGGTGTGGCTGGGTTAACTTAGTTGGTAGAGCATGCGCACATATATAGAGGCGTATTCCTTGATGCAGAAGGTGCAGGGTTCGAGTCTGAGCTGGATGATTTTCCTGCACGTCTTTCCCCTCTCTCTCCCCTTTTATATCTGGCTGTCCTTTCCATTAAAGGCTGAAATGCCCCAAAAAAGAAGCTCAGAGGTGATAAGATAATGTTCTAAAGATGAAGTGTTCAAAAGAGAGTCTCATTCCCCAAAAAAATAAAAAAAATAAAATAAATAATATATATATATATATAATTTATTTATATTTGAGTCCTCATTTTCACTTGTATGAACATGTCTATCTAGGCATGCTTCCTGGACTCTAGGCAGGATTTTTTTGACTGCTTTATACAATCACATGTTAATGTTGGTGGCCCAGTAACAACTGTTTGGAAAGCAGCATTTGAATCAGAGAAGGCATGGACGGCAAGGCCTTAAGTCATTGGTTACCTCCTTTGTCGATAGATGAATATCTTTAGTATGTTGCATTCTGTCACATCTCCATGCACAAGCTTCTCAACCAAACTTCTTTGTCTTAATACAATGTAGACAAAAGCACTATTCCAGGTCATCACATAATTAAGTCTTTCTTTCTCTAGCTCCCATCAGCAGCCCTTTTCATTTCATTAATTTAATTGGCATAAAACATAAGCAGCAAAGGAGGCAAAATGTTGAGCTTTCACAAGTGTTTTGTTTTTTTTTAAGCCACCTGCTCGAGATGTCTTACTTGCCCGATAGCTAACCTTTCTTGTCTAAAATGGAAAATTTAGGCCAATTAAAAATAAATAAAATCAACAGGGAATTGGACAATTATTATAATTTATTAACGTACAAAACATACAATTAACCTGTAGTAATTAAATAGCTTGGGCAATTCTAATGGATTCTTTCAATTACTGGAGAAACGGGGGCTTCTGGGCCTCTGGCTTTTTCACCTATTGTGTGCAGTGTTTTTGACCTTTGCTTTTATCACGAGAATCCTTGAAATGATCAACATGGGAAATGTATATCGGAATGATATAAGAACACTGACAAGTACAATACTAGACATACACTAATATTATGTGGCAAATGAGGGGCTGTATTTTTTTTAAAACGTTATGACTAACAAAACTAAATTTAAATGACAAGTATCAACTTGTGACGTTGCTCTACCTTGTCAATTTTTCAACCAGCGACTCCTGATATAAACTTACAAAATGTAAAAGGAAATATTCTTACACCCATCTTCCCTTTTAAACCAAAAAAACAACTGTATTTGTGATACAACTGTATAAATTAGCGACAGTTGTTCAATAAAAGGTTTGAATTTTTGGCCTTTTTGCTCTACTGGGTTAGCTCGAAAAGCTGCGGCTCTCACTCACAAGATTACATTTATTTTTCACTTGCCCGATCGGACAGCTGCATGAGGCATTCCACTTGCCCAAACATAGACTTTACTTGCCCTTGCAAAGTGTTAATGTCGAGCCCTGATGCTGTAGAGAAGTCGGTATGCATTCCACATGCATACACTTAGCTGAAATGCTAGGAGTGAATGGAAACACCCAGTAAATGGCAAGAGGTGCCCACCAGCTGATAGAACTGGTTAAAATGTTTGTCAGTTAGACATAAAGGGCCATGATCTAATGGAAATACATTCATATAAATCGATAAACCCTCCCCACATGAGAGGGATGTCGTGGCCCACGAAAGCTCTCCGCTTCATGTGATCACTAAGAGAGCACGCTATCCAATTCAGTGAACAATAAATATGAAATAAACTACTGTTATGGTCATAGAGTTTCCACAGAGTGAAAATGGACCATGGGTGGGTGAGACAGTTCAAGGTTAGCCGGAGAATTCCCTTTGGCAATTGATAATTTAAAAATGGAACCCCTGGAGGTTTCCAGGGTGGCCCGGCAAACCGAAGCCCAGCAAAAGTGCAGCACGCTGGGGGAGAGGAAGATGAAGACCCAGGGGTCGATGATGGAGTTAATGGAGATGAAGCGCAAGGCAATCAGGTCCAGATTGGACTCCTTGGGGCCCGTTATGGAGTTGATGTACACCCGGATCTGGGAGATGGATAGAGAGAGGGAAGATAAAGAGAATGGAAAATGTGTGTTAAAGTAGCTGTCATTGTATAACTCCACTGCTAACACCATCCGTGACAGGCACACAGACAGCCACATCCTAATTAACATCCTGGTTTAAATCCCATACTAAACCCTCTCTATAGTAACGGATGAAGACGGGGCCAGTTTATGATGAAGTGGGAGGTGAACAATAGAAATTGAAACCACTTATCCGTTTAAATGCCAAACTGATACTCATCATGCATGTTTAGACTAAACTTAAATGTGCAGTTTTTTTATGCGACTGATGGTTTTGTTTTGACAAAGAATGTAATCCAACTGTTCAAATACATGAAAGAGAAAGTGGAGCATATCAGAAACCACCTTTCTTTGTTTCTCTTCCTGCCAGTTCATTAAGATAATAATCTGTTATCAACTCTAAATGAGTATACACATTGGATGATAAAGATAGACACTGGGTCCACTATTAGTCCGTGTTCTGGTTCGGTGCCTCCCAGCCATGGTCCCTCTCTATTTATCCTCCCAAATATGACTGAACATATACGATCCTCTTTAAATTAATTCAGCTGTTTACACAGATGGTTATGCGTCTTACTCATGAGTAAATGCCATCCAAAGCATATTTTTATGCTTCAAGGTTTTTTGATTCCTATTTACGTATTATGTAACTACAGTGATGGTATGTTGAGTTCTAAGTGCTGCCAAAATGCTGGTGATTTACCACATTCAAGTTAATTACTGCTTAGCAGTAAGTTAGGGGGATCCTATATAATTATGATTCAGCTTTTTTGTTGAATTATATTTCCTTGCGGCCCTGTACATTATGCTAAATAAATAGTGCTTAAAGACTGGCTGGTATGGCAAAGATGTCACTAAGGAAACGCGTACATGCCAGTTACCAGTGTCGCCAAACCAGAAAGACCAGTTATAGAGGTTTTGAGTGAGTGTCAGTGTGTACTTTGGGTTTTAGTCTTAATATGTTTGCTCAAACTAACTGTTGCATAATAAATACTAGTAAAGATAATGTGTTTAAAAATAAAGTCCCGTTTGCATGTTCAGCAAAAAGCATGCTCCCTGATCTATCCTCTCATGCCAGGATCCGACTAAATTCAGCCCGATTTTGACCCGACCGACACGTCGCTACAAACGTTCAGAGTCATGCCCGATTATGAGGGTCGGGACCGACGAACCTGCGTCTTTACCTCTTGTAATGTGACATAGTTAAAGATCAGCGTTCTAACCAGTGTTCTTTCACGACCAGAAAGTCTAGCATGTCAGAATATTTAGTTTTTTCCGCCCAGTGCGACATGTTCTACGATGTGTTCCTTGACATTGACCAATAGGAAGAGAGAGTGCTCGCCCCCCGAGAGAGTGCTCTCTGGCGCACATATGTACACATGGCGAAAAGACGAAGAGACACTATTGCTGCCGCCGGTTGAGCAACAAGATAGGCTTTTTTTTTCAAGACGGGGATCACCCTGCTTACCATCATTGCACGCTAGTGGGCTTGCCACTAGCAGTTATCAGTTTTCTCTTTACTGACCACTGAGCAAAGAAAACCCTCTGACAACCACGATGGCTGCACCTGATTAGATGAACGCTACACGTGGGGCTCCCCGATCAACGCAGACCATGATGGGTGGTGATGGCGCAGTGGATATGACACATGCCTTTGGTGTGGGAGATCTGGGTTCAATTCCCACTGCAATGCATCAACCAAGGTATCCCTGAGCAAGACACATATATATGGTATAGATATAACATAGATTACGTGTGTGTATATACATATATATGTATGTGTGTGTATATATGTATGGCGGGTCGTTTGGAAAACAATGTCTTAAAAAATAGTTTACCGCAACGTGTTTCTGAAAACATTTTATGTGATGAAATGTTGCTGAACGGTCAGCTTAAAAGAATTTTGTGAGTTTTGAGAGGCTGCCGCTCCTTCAAAGCGTCAACATATGAACTTGCGCGTGATCTTTACGACAGCATGTGATGATCGGTCTGGGGGCTGGTCGGTGTCATACTTGTAGTGTTGCCACTCTTGTGTCCAAGACACAGCAAGTATTTATGGAACTATTTCTGTCTAGTCTGACATAGTGACTGTCGTGAAAGACAAAACAATTGTGTAGTCTGATCCTGGCATTAATCGCTCATTCCAGAACACACAGGATGTTTGCAAAAAACCAGAGCATGTCCGCAGAACAGTGAGAATTTCTGCTCCTCGCTCACAGAGCTGCTCTTTCCCTCTGCTCCCTCGTTCAAAGCCGTATGGGTGCTCCGCTCAGTATCGCTAATACTGAGAGGAAGACGGGCAATAGAGCAGGAGATAAGATGACGCTCCAACATTTTAAAAATCCACTCTATGCTCCATCCAAAATCCTGCCGCTCGCACTCCCCGCTCGCTCGCGCTCTGCTTACATGCTCTGCAGAGAGCAGAGTAATAATTAAAAGAGGGTACTTGAATTACTTTCACAGGCAGCCTATGAATCATTGAGTAATGAGAACATGTGTGTATTTTGTGTTTTTAGGAGAGGCTGGGCGGCAGATGTTGAATGCTGAGGAAATTGAAATTCCCATGCTGATATGTAGCTGAGTTTGTTTACACTCTATGATACACAGATAATTTGAATTAATGAATGTATTGGTCGTAACCAAAGGGTAGGGTCAGGAGCTTCAGCTTATATAAGGCCCCCCCTTGTCACATTTTTTAAATAAACTCATTTTCAAGGAAAAAAAAAAAAACATGCCTACATCATACCTACGTACATACATACACACACCTACATATACCCATTTAAGGTCAGTGCTTATATACATTGCAATTACCACCTTAAGGTAAATATCATAATTAATGACAACCATAATGGTAATGATGGTTATCATCATCAACATGATTATCCACCTTCGCACACAATAATATTACTCAATTTCTATACTTATCTAGTATCATATCTTTGAACCCTTTTTTAAATTTAAAAACATTCCCGATATGTTTAAATTCCCTTGGCAATGCGTATAATGAAAGAATCTTTGTTGTTAAATTGGGATTGTATCCATTATTGCTGTCTTAGTACTGTCCGTTACTGCTATGTGCACAGTATATTCATGCACTAATGAAATCTCATGAAATCTTGAGCACTTTTTACATAACTTGACATGTAAAACAAATGTTACCTTCCAGGTTAGGATGGCTAATAATTTACAGCCAGGTGAAATAGAGCTCACAGGGGCTCTAAAAAGTAATTTTACTCTCTGACACTAGAACAATATTATAAAAAAGCTACTAGATGTAACCATAATTTATGGTTAATACATTATTATTTGATTCGCAACAAATAGTCATATTACTGCTTTGCCTAAAAGAATCTCTGCCCCAAATCTGCAATGCTGCCTTTTTTTCTGCACCTGTATGACTTTTGCATGAGAAAACGTAGACTACTTTACTCTCGATAATAACTAATCTGCAGTCTGTTTGATTTCAAGTACTAGTACTAGTACTTCCAGTACTAACACTGCAGCAGAGAGGCTGCTCTCCACTAAGTCCATCTTATCCGCTAGCTCTAACGTAATATTGCTCTCTTATCAAGAGTGCAGTGCAGGAACTGGGATTCGTTTTTTTTTAGCTCAGTTTTGTAATTACGGCATATTTTTATTTATTTATTTATTTATTCGGGACAGTGCACATTAATGAACAATCTAACATTTCTGTACAGACTGTAAATGAGCCAGGTTATAGCATAAATGCTAATTTTCACCTGTAGTCCTGAGGCAGGAAGACAACAACATACAAGATAATACAACACAAAAGAATATGACAATATACAATATCAAGCAAGAAAAACATTAGCTCACATTCAGGCAGATTACATTACATCAATAAAATTAGTCAAAATGATGACATAACTGGGAACTTTTAAGAAGTTGTTTAAGATGCTTTTTAAATGTGCAGTAAGTTGGACATTCTCTAATGTTTGTTGGGATGCTGTTCCAAAAATCTCCTCTGATAGACAGAACAGTTTGTCCAAAGGGGATCTCTATATCTCCTCTAAATGAAGCTCTGGTACAACAACCTCTGTCAGACCTTGGTTTAATGTATGTAGAAATAGCATAGTTTAACCACTGTTTTTATTTATTTTTTTAATACATGTCTATGGCATATTATTATTTTATATGGTACAACATATGTCAGAAAGTCAAACAGGTTTTAAAATGTTTTGACCAAATATGGTCACTGGGTTTTGCCTTTTGTAGAGCAGAATAAGAAAAAGAAGAATGATTTCATTATTTTGTGTCTGGTTAAAATATGGCAGTGAAATCAGCAATTCTCTGAAATAAAAAGCAGTAAACTCCTTGGAACCAGCGCATTAATAATAATGATAACAATCCATGGAAGCTATGACTAGTTCACAGTTTAGAAATCCCAGCTCCTGGTCTCTCTGGGGATCAGAGAGGAACAATATCCAGTTAAATGTGAAGGGGGAAGTGAGCTTGCAACAGGTTGTAATCTGTTCTCCTGTTCATTTCTGCTGCATTTTCTTTTCACTTTCTATATTTTCATGTCTGCCTTCCACAACCACACCCCTTTCTCTTGAATTTCTCATCGCCATCTCTCCTCATGCTCTTTATTTTTCTTATTAACTGACTCAAGTTGACTCCCTTAAAAGCACCCAATTTCCTGAGATGGCAAGGGTTGCACCAACATTGCCAATTTAATTTCTTCAGTCATACAACCCAATGACTGAATTGTTGCTATGCTACCTTTCTAGCCAACTACACAGCTGCAAATGGCACTGAAGAGTCTTGCTTAAGGGCACATCAGCAGCTGTTAGTTCGATGGGTAAGAAAGCTCCAGGAAAATGGTAATTGTTGAATAACTCATTCAGGAAATGTTATCTCACTGTAACAACAAAATCTGCCTACAGTTTAAAAATACAAATACAAATCCAACAACTGAGGTGTGCTGTTTTTCTTTTTCATTAGTGTAGAACAGCTCCATTATATGTATTCCCAATGTCCTTTAAAACAAAACCACACGGATCATTACTGTGATTAGTGGGAGGCCTTGCCATGTGTGTGAGACAAAAACAGAGTAGGCGAAGGATCGTGTGTGCGTGTGGAGACAGGATTTTTTTGTTTAGAAAGGCTTAGCCATAAAATCCAACTCGCACCAACAGGAAGCGTAATAAAAGTGTTAATGTGAAGTGTCTGTAAGGGGTTGATGCTCAAAAAACAAAACACTGTCCTCTGTTTGAGTTTAATTTTTGAGAACATTTTAATCTGTGTGCTCAGCAAATACGTGAGTCAGAGGTTAAAATCTCTCTTAATATTTGGTTATTGCTGTATGTCATTATGTTTTCCACAATGTGAGAAACTATTCCAAATCTTATGTTAATTTCATCTAATATATCTTAATATGTTAATATTTCAGATGCATGTTTGTCTGTGCCCACATGCCTTTAACTCTAAAGGCTGATTTATGCTTATGCATTAAATCTACGCCGTGGCTACGTACGTAGAGATGCCGACACTACGCCGGACCCTACACCGTAGCCTGACGTGCACCTCTACTCATTTCCGGGTTCTCCTTTTCAATAAACAACTATAAATAACTTTTCCTGCTGCAGATGTCCCACCGTGGTCAGAAAGCACAGGGGAGACACTTTGTTTCTCTCACTATGCCTCTCGCTCTGAAGCGAATCACCGTCCCTCTCTCCCTCGCTATACCACACACTCCCCACCCATACACACATGCCGGCCCTGCTATTCTCTTAAAGAGTTCGATACACACACCAACGCACAAGTATAAACTTCAGGCCACTTACGTAGGCTACGCGAGTAGGGCTAGGCAACGTATCGATATTGATATGAGACTAGATATCGTCCTACATTTTGGATATTGTAATATCGTGATATGACACAAGTGTTGTCTTTTCCTGGTTTTAAATTACAGTAAAGTGATGACATTTTCTGAACTTACCGGACTGTTCTAGGTGGTGGGTGGGTGTCTGGCCTTTTTCATTTTTAATGCAAATGGAGGGTGTCACATTGCTGGCTGGAAACCCATGACTGTTTATATGAGGCTCTTAATAAATTATGCACTTGTAGTATTGCTTTGTATGCTTGAATGTATAGCTTTGGCAAGTGTGTGACCACAAAGCAAATATAAAAATACCTTTAAAATTTTAATACAGAGCAATATACTGGGTACTGTTGCTAAGCCTGTCAAGCTTTCCATTGTACCACTGTAGGTGTGGAGTTTACGTCACTTACTGTCACTGGCAGATTTTATCAGCTGTAGCTAGTTAGATGTTGGTTCATTCTGTGAGTTTCTGTTGCTATTTTAAATCTAGCAGCAAGTCTGCAGCAAGTTGTGAGAACACATTTTTCTCTGCGCACTAGTTCGCCTCGTTTGTCTTCGCCAATACAGCAATTTACAGACATCTCTTCTGTTAGTGTCTTTAAAGAGGCCATGCTATCTGCTATCAGCAGAGAATCTATGTTTGTCTTCATCTAGATCATAAAGAAAGGAATCGGGAAAGGAAATTCTACATGAGGACAGATGTTCCTTTAAAGTAAGAGACCACATCTCCCTCGGCATAATCACTTAGTGTGCGCTTTGAATGAAATATGGTAAAAGGTTTTCTACATCTTCCTGCAGGGCAACAAATGGAAATGTCTGCCAATAAGTTAATGTGGCCATTCTATGGAAATATGAGGAGGAGAGATTCATGTGACATTAATGTTGTGATGACTTCTGCCTGCAGTGGTAAAAGGTCTGGTTACTGTCGCTGGATATTTAATAAAGAGAAAGTAAGACAGACATGTACATACTGTATATGCCTATACACAACCTAATGAATAAAAAGACCAATGTACTGACTTGTAGTCCGTGGGTGGAAAGACGGTTTTCAATGCTGCCAGAAGTTTAAATCAAGAGTGATTTAACAAAAATAAAGAAACAAAAGCCAATGACTCAATTTCTACTCAACATGGCAAACGGATGTCATGAAATAATGACTGTAAATCTGACTTGACAACACATCACCAAATGCTCACATCCGTGTCAAACATTGTTGCAGCAGTTGTGGATAATAATCCTGACACTCCCTGGTGGGAAAAAAGCAACATCTGATATTGATTTATGACATTTTAAAGTCTTATTGAAATTCGAATTATCCTCAGTTTATCTCATCTTCTTATCTTCTTCCTCACTTCTGTCTGTCCTTGTTTAACCTCACGAACACGAGTCAGCTATTTGAATCAGCCTCCTGATGAGGCAGTGAAGAAAGCCACTGTATTAAGCTGATACTAGTGTCCTTTACCTGCCTACAGTAGTCTACACCAGGTACACTGTGTAAGAAACCATCACTTTGAAATGGAAACTCCATTGTGTAATTTTTTGAGTTTATTCTTAAAAAAAAGCTCAAAAGGAGCAAGGATTTTAAAAAGGGACGCCGAAGTTGCCTGCTTTCTTCTCAAAAGGTAATTCTGCCTATTTATGTAACTTCAAAGTTTTATAGTTGCTTGGCTAACTATAGCATGGTTGTGCATAACGCTAGAACAACGTCTAGGATACTTTTCCTCGCGTCAATGATGAAAAAGTAGTGTGTGTGGTGATTTCCCTGCCAGACAACTCACGTAATGGAGTTGTAACACAGACTAGCTACAGCTAGAACAGCTGCGTGTAAACGATGGAAATACTAAGAGCTAATTTCTGTTTCATTGACATTGTTCATACTGCTCAGAGAAATATATTAAAAACACAAACTTATGTCACTTCTCTCCTACACTGTAAACATTGCCTTACACTATTAATCTCGTACAATATACAGAATAACGATAGTACTGATACTTTACTAACATTAGCTTGCATATGTTTGGAAACCTGATAGCTGATGTTAGCAATGAAATGGTACCAAAATAATGTGAAACTATTATTGCACTGGAAGGAACACTCACGGATGAAGTCGTACTTCTTGGAATAATGCGGCCACCGTAGGAGTTAAAACGCGCTCGGAATGGGAGGGGCTAGAAAGTAATACTAAAAAGTAGTACTAATATTCAGTTGGTTGTCATATACAATTTCACCGCTAGATGGGAGAAATTCTTACACAATGTAGCTTTAAATAATGTAATTCTTTTCAAACAATCATTTTAAGCAAGTTAACTATACATTGTACTCATCCCTGCCAGTTTACTGTAAACATCCTTCGATATGTTGGATGATTTCCACTTATCTGTTTAGGCAGCAATGGTCTGCAGTGTTTCAGCTCAAATTTTTTTCAGCAGGGGGGGGGGTTCCTTTTTAGCAACAGTTTGCATTATATGCAATCGTTTCTCAAAAGCATCATTTGTTTTCCAATTACATTCCAGGATATAATGTTAGTTCAATACACTCAGGACCTGCGGCTAGTCTCCTAAAGAGGCGTGGCAGTGGCGAAGCCCGCGTGACACGGATACAGGAAACCACTCTGAGTTAGGGCGTCTCGGTTCTCGGTCGCGTCATTACTACTTTATGACTTTTCATAAACAGCTGAAGGAGTGGCGGTGCGCCGCTGCTGAATGTATATAGCGGAAACCTTGGTCTGGCAAATTGATTTTCCTCACCACAATAGGAGGTAGAGGAAATAAGTTAATCGCATCATTAGGTAAAACTGACCCTGCCTCTTAGATTTCAAGGACTTTGAGGGCTTTGTGACATCATAATGCAGGTAGTAGCTTTTAGGTGCTAATTTGTGGACCTATTTTAATACAATCCATTTCCACTATCACATAGAGGAGGACATAATCTACGATACTGATCGTGCCTACTTAGTATAACGTTTAATGGCTTTAACTCTACCTTTTAGTAGGGCTAAAGTAATTAGACTTGCACACATGTTTAAAGGTAAAAATATACTTAACATATGTGATTTAACTGACTGCATTGACTGAGTTGAGGCAGGCTTTTCAAAGCTCTAATTTGCTCATTAAATAGTTTGGTCTGTGTTTGTGATGTTGTGGATGCTTTTAAATGAGGTGTTAATTTGGCAGTCATCATTGCATAGATGACACATTGTGCATTTCAAGCCACAGCTGGGATGCAGCAGCGCACAAGATGGCACTTTCATTACTGCTGTAAAGTGGCCAGCATCATATCCTGCTGGGAAACTTATTAATTTAATGTGTGAAATCCAAAGTGACACTTTCAAAACTGAGTTACTGGTTACACACACATTGCCCTGGAGTCTTACTGAGACAACATGGTTAATCAGTGGAGGATGAGTCATTGGTGGGTTGAATTTGTACGTTGGTCCATCCATCCAGCTATTCAGCCTTCTTAGTCTCTAAAATCAAATTTCTGGCTAATCTATCAAAACCAAATCAACTAGAAAAATGTCAAAGTTCACTGAAATTAAAACGCCAAAGCTTTGTGCCAGCACTGTCATTAGCCTATCAGAATCCTGTTTTTATATAAATATATCTATATTATTATTTGATTGGTTCAGGTTGCTGGTCCTGCCTATCACTTTATACATCTCCTGTTTATGATTGATGAATGTACTGGACACAACGTTGCCTTGGCTATGCTGCAATGGGGTTGTTATTGCAATCCATCATACGTGCAAGAAACGGACACAGGAAATGATTTTTTGGTCAATCTCCCAATAACTCATCAGTCACAGATGATAGTTTTGTTGTTGTTGCTACATTGAGACTAAACGTATAATTACAGTTTCTGAGACAGACCCTTCTCATTACGATCTCTGTCCAACTTGCTTTCTGATGACATAACTAATCAAATCCTGGATTCTTCAAAGGACATTTATAATTCTGCGTACTGTATGTGAAGTCTGCTGTTTGTATTATCTTCCTTGCTGATGATGCTAAGACAACTCCCCTAACTTAATTTACTAAAGTGATTCTTGGGATCTGACTCTTCACCTGAATAAGTGTATACTGTTTTCTTGAAAAAAATACAGAACATTTGTCAGCTTTTCCTGTCTAGTTTCTCTGGCACCTTCTCTATTTGTGTAAGTAGTAATTATAAAATGGTGATTTAAATATCCTTTAAACTCAGTGAACTGAAATAATTCAAATAATCTGAATATTTTGATCCGTACTGTATAAAAACATTTGAAAAACTCAGGTCTGAGTTATTTTATGCTACAATGACATGATGTCTATATTTAAACATCTAGTGTTTATAACTATGACTACATCAAAATCAGCAGCTGAGTCAGAAACATGTATTAGAAAGGTGTTTCCTGTCTACAACTTGGCATCAGAACAGCCCAGTCTATTGTATTATTTATGAATAGCTGCATGTCGACAAAATGCCACAAGTGTGCGCACAGTTACATGAATACAAAATATGTTCTATTACAATCTAGTTAATTTGCAGTGGCTAGTTGTAACTCTCTGTAAATGGATATATCCTAAAAGGAAGCTTTTCTGACAATTTAGGTCCGTAGGTTTCTGATTCCACGTAAAAACATGCATATTCTTTATCTTTATTATTTAAATGCATGTGTTTTTAATATTATGCTTTAATCACTCTCCAAGAAAAAGTTATTCACCCAACCTATTGAGCGCAAGAAAACGGCCCAATCACTGTGCATCACTGTTAGGTAAAACCCCAGTCCCACAGGACACATCATCATGAAATAATCAATTTCTGCTTTGACTCTTATTATTGACTAACTGGCCCATTGAGCTCATTAACCCCTACTAAGTCAGTTAACTGCTGTTGCATTCAGTTAATCCTTATCGAGTGGTTTTGCCCTAACAAAGGTAATGAAATGAATGAAGACGTCAGTGGTCAACCTGGTCATATTAACTTGCCTAAAAACATAAGTGTGTATTTTTACAGAATGGGTAAAAGCATGCGTGAGAGTTATCTGCGGCCATCTTACCACTAGAGGCATTGTGCAGATGAAGAAGATGATGGTCATGAAGACCAGCAGGATGAGATGCTCCACCTCCTCAGCCATGGACATCGCCCTGCGCTCGCTGTTGGATCTCTTGGTTGCCATCATTGAGGCACCGTTCCTCCTCCGCCGTTGGTACATCCTGAACAGCTGGTACACCACAAACCCGTTGCACACCACTATGGCCAGCACCAGCACTAGCATCAGAGTGGCGTACAGGTTGGCGTAGACCTGGTCCTCCAATTTCTGAGGGTTCATTTCAATGAAGCACCACGTGCCAGGGCAGTATTGTACATATTCTCCAAATCCCGCAAAAGGGAGGAGACAGAATAACATACATAACACAAACACCACCGGGATTGTGATATAGGCACATTTCATGGTGACATGCCGGCTGTACAGGTAGGGGTACCCAATGGCAAAGCACCTCTCTAGTGCCATAGAGAAGAGAAGCGACATGGTGGCCAGGCTGAAGAAGGTTATGCTGACACCAAAGTATGAACACACGCTGTGAGAGTTGGGCGACAACCCTACCAAGGTAGTGTTGCGTGAATATGACAGCTGCACCAGCGGACTGGTCAGGCAGGTCCCTGCCAGGTCCGTGACCACCAGTGATTTGATGAGGACGTGAAACAGCGAACGTCGCCTTGTTTCTCCGGTCCTAGTGTCTCTACGTCGCCGGATTTCCAGTATCACCAGGGCAGCCACGTTGCCAAAGATGCCTGCGGCAAACATGATGGCACTGATCAGCGGGCTCGGGCTCTCGGTGGGTTTGATGTGGGCATCGCTGTGACATGCGTTATGCTCTGGTTCCATCGTTGCTCAAGACTGGCTGGATTTCATTCGAAAAAATGTCTCTGCTTCCAAAAGAAAAGAGTCATAAACCTGTCCTTAAAAAGCTGTCTGCAGCCATCCTGGTTAAACAGAAAGGAAGAAAGAATATAACATATTTCCTCAATTGGTCGACGCACAGAATATGAATCGACAACTATTTTGATAGTCTATTAATTGTACATATCAGATTAACAACATTTTAGAAGAGAAACTTAGTAAAAAAATAACTAGTGGCATTTGTTTACTGAGTTTATTGATGATGCGATAATCATTTTCAAATTTGCTAAGACATTCTTAATGCTTCATAGAACCAAATTTAAAGCCAATTTAAAAACCAAAGTTAACCAAAAATCAGCCACAGCCAATGGATCTGCTACAGCTCGTCTGTCTGTTCATCAAACCCAAGATCTTGGCTGCCAATAAAATTGTATTGTGACTGAACTTTAGAGAAGGCTGCATATGAGTCCTGTGTTCCAGCATTTTTCAAAATAACACTTACTGGCAACATTTGTTTACTTGCCACTCAGTGGTCCGAGGAGATCCTGCATCTTTTTGTCAAAGATGTTTTCTAGTGTCCCTTCCTTTCAGACTCTGTTTTGATTCAATGTCAACAACGTCGACTAAACACACCACTCTAATTCCATGTTTGCAAGTCTTTGTCTGACTTAACTGATCCCAAACATACACAGAAAAGGGAGAACATCTTCGTCCTCATTAAAAAAAAAAAAAAAGCAACATTCAGCATATATGGAACATTCCAGGGCTTGAACTCTGTTACAGTATGAGTTTTGGATTTGTGAAACTCAATCGCTGTTCCTCTTTTGTCACACCAGTTAACATATATCAGCTGACATACAAAACATTCTGACTTAATGTAACGAGCAGATAAATGACTCACCTACTTGCTCCGTTCAGTGCACGGCGTCTCCGTTCAGGTAATGCCTGAAGTTTAGGGCTCCAAATGTCACTGAATCGGTGTCTTCCTCAAAACGCAGAAGAGAGCTCTGACAGATGTGTCCAGGTGTTGGGTCCGTGGACGGCTCTTTGTGTTTTGTAGAAGATGAACGCAGATTTTTGCGTCAGTTGCGGTGTTAGCTGGATAATACGATGAAATCAGACGTGTAAGAAAATTAAGTTATATTACATTTTCTGAATTGACTATGAAAGACTTTGTTCTCTGCTGTGTACAGCACACAGAGCGCGCTGACGAAGTGAGACAAATCGCAACGTAACTAGCTGTCAAAGTTGGATTTTGAGTCAGAAAGGACATTTTACAATGGCAAATGTTCTAAATGGAGTTTTGCTTTAAGGTCGCTCCGAATGAGAAAACAGCGCGAGGCAGTCTGTCACATCCGCGTGGTTTCAACAGTGGTGAAACGCGCATCCAAAAAATGAAGTTCTCACCTATTTCATAACTTGCTCCCCGTAGTGTAGACTTTATGTCCGTGTTTTACAGTCCAGAAGAGAAATATATCCGTATGTATCGTTTGTTTCACTTATAAAGCCGCTCTGGTTAAGTTGAGGTGTGGTGAGGGCGAGGCGCGCGGCACTGTGAGGTAGGGATTGATGGGCTCGGGGTACAGGGAACGATGCCGTGACGTCACACCAAACGGCTACACCCATCCCTCGCTTACAGGCTGGAGCTCGCATTCAAAACCTACTCGATAATACCACTCACCTCAGCTTTCAGCTATAAAGAGTAGCCAATGTCTAGACTCTAGACCTGTTACAAATGCAGCCTGTAGTCATATATAGGCATTTATATATTAATAATATATGCCATTGAATACATGTTTTAATAATTCCCAATTTAAGTATAGCCTATGTTATAAAAGATATTTGGCTTCGAGCGAAAGAGTGAAACTACTGGTCCATTTAAAAAGGGATACACATACATTTTGTGCACAGTCACAAAACGATTATTTTAAATATAGTTTGATCTACATTAAAAAATAGTGCCATTGAGATTTATAAAATGGTGTCAAATTGTTTGTTTTGTCCAACCAACAGTCCAAAACCCTAAAATATTATATTGAGCGTTATATGAAACCGCACAAAAGCAACATATCTGCCCACAGGAGAACTGGAAATGTTTGGCAATTTTTGCTTAATTAATAACTTATGAATCAGCCATCCAAATGAACAGTTTTCTGTTGAACGACTAATCAATGAATCAACTAATTGTTTCAGCACTGATTAAATAATCAGCGGTCATGGCCTGCCAATATGAATACTAATAGCAAGAGAAATGTGATATTTTGGGAATATCATGCAACCCTCTGTGTCTGTGTGGCTGGATATGAGTGTGACTTTTTCCTCCCACATGAATGTAACATTCAGAGTATTTTTGGTTTCCTGTGTGTCTTTATCTGTGGAGATTACATGTCCTCCTGGGTTTCCTCCCACAGTCACATGGATTTCATGCCTTAATTTGCTATCAGGATGAATGTGAGTTTTTGTTTTGTGTATTACATGAACCAGTGACATATCTGGCATGTCTCCATGTCTTCTAACCAGTATAACAGTTTCACAATTTTTTGTTTTGCTTTTCAGGGTTGTGCCAATTTCTTTTTCTTTTGAGGTGGATACGGGTGATTTTGTGCAGGGAAGAGGATGTCCTTACATGACCACGATGTGGCCATAAATCATAATGCAACATCTGCCAAGTTTTTGTTTCGAAATGTTACTCTAATTGCACCATTTCACCCATTTTTAAAATAGAATAAATGCCAAACAGGATCCTTTTAATAGGCCATGATGTATGCTGAAAGCACTTTGAGTGAAAGCCAGTGCTGACATAATGGCAATAACAATTAGGAACTTGTTAATGGGCCTGAAAAGCACTCAGGGTCTCTCATTTTGGTCGCACCAGTCTCTCTTTCTGTCCCTCTCCAGATTGACCTTCAGACATTTTGAAGTGCTTCAGTGGGTGAAGTAGTGGTGGGTGGTAGTAAGTAGTGAATATATGGCATAAGCAAGCCATACAAACACACACACAGTAATTTACGGTACAGGGCTACTTTTTACAACATGACTCGTCATGTTCTGAAGGTTATTTTTAGTTTTGACAGTACTCGTCAGACACAGGAATCCCAGTTCCTAGTAACTTATCTTGGTCTTGTTGTTGCTTCTCTCTCTCTCCATTCATTTCTACCTGTCTCCTTTTACCCTTGCTCTATATTTGTTTCCTCAGGCAGCAGAGGCTTCTTTTACCTTGTCCTCTGCCTTTACTGATGCCAAAATACCTTTCCTCTCCCTTGCCTTATTTTCTTCTCATTTCCTCTCCTTTTTCTTTTTTCATTTCTTGTCTTTTCCTTATTTTTCTTTCCTTTTCTCTCTTGCTTCCCTTTCATTTTTTTTTTTTAAATTTCTTGTCTTTTCCTTTTCTCTCTTTTTCTTCCCTTTTTATTTTTTTGACTCTGGCTTCCTTCCCTTTTACTATTCTTTTATTTCTTGTCATTGTCTTTACTTTTTCGCCCTCTCGTTTCCTTTCCTTTCCTTTTCTTTCTAAACAGTGCAGACAGCAAGTGTTTAAAGCAGCAGTTGTTTCCATGATTTTATCCAGTGACTTTAATGTAGACCAGGGGTCTTCAATGTTTTTTAAGCCAAAGACCCCTTAACTGAAAGAGAGACGGAGCATGGACCCCCTACTACATATATATTGTATAAAATGAAGTTGCATATTAAACTGGGCCTACAATAATGTGTAGGGCATCCTAAAAGCCTTTATACATACCTTGTTTTGCATAGAATACTAAGCTATTAAAAAAGCCTAATAATTGTTGGCATGAATTTGTAAATCATGTTTTAATGTTAAACATACATGTGGCACAGTGAATCCTCAGGATGAACTGTATCTGTGGATGGCCTGGAGACTACCTTACCCATAGGCCAGTAAGCCTATCATCAGTGGGGAGTTATAGTTGCTAATAACATGTATGATTCATTTTAGGACTTTTTCATTTTTTGAAAAAAACTTCATAATTTAGAGGCCCCTCTGCAGTGACGCTGAGGACCCCCTAAGGGTCCCGGACCCCCTGTTGAAGATCCCTGTTGTAGATTAAAGCATTGTGACAACACATGTCACAAATAATAGTTTTAAACAGAATACTATGGTGGGCATCTTAATTTGTGACCCTCACTTTTCATCTGTCTGTGCTTTTTATTGAAAGCAATTGCATTACTAATTACCGGTCTTAATCCACAAATCCTCTGGTCTGCTCTGCTGGTAAACAGCCTTTGTTGAGGGCTTGGCATCAATCATGCTGACATGTGTTGTATGTATTATTAGTCTCACTCTGTCTGTCACACACACACACACACACACACACACACACACACACACACACACACACACACACACACACACACACACACACACACACACACACACACACAAAAGGTGGCTAAATGTAAACATGATCTGATTACATCAGTGTGTTTTGGTATTGTGGTTTTGACATTTGGTGGTGACATGGTAGACTGACTATACAAACATTTTCACATATACAAAATAAAACATACATTATAGTTTTCACAGACTAAAAACAAAGTACAATCTCTGATTTATTATCTCAGCCTGGAATTTGCCTCCACCTGTAGGCTGCTCTGGGTAAGTATCACCATCAGCTGTTACTGAACAGGATTTATTCATCAACACTAGAAGGCATATATCATTTAGCATAGTGGGTTGGTTTAGAAACATTTATTGAAATGTATAACTGCCCTTTTTCTAATTGTATCACTCCTAACACTGTCTGTGGCAAACAATAGTGATCTCATGATGACTTTTTCTCTACTGCTGATCTATTTCATGCTCTATTTCATCCCTTGTCATCTGTAAACAGTACCAATTTTCTTCTGTGCTGGACCATCGGCCTTGCTTGGACCTCTTGGTCTCTCTCCCCTGGCTGTCTGTGCCCTATTCCTGAAGTCTTTGATCTGGTTTTCGTCCTCCAGGAAAGTCTGCCTCTCCTCCTCCTATATATATATATATATATAGATATATATATATATATATATATATATATATATATATATATATATATATATATATATATATATATATGTGTATATATATGTATATATATATATATGTGTGTGTGTGTATATATATATATATATATATATATATTTTTTTTTTTTTACAGCTGCACTTTCATATGGTTCTTTGTAGTTTTGCTTATTTGAAGCTAATGTACTTGCACTTACTAGTTGTTGTCTGGAGTTTGCACCTTCAAGGTTGAAAGCACTTAATTGGAAGTCGCTTTGGATAAAAGCGTCAGCTAAATGACATGAAATGTAATGTTTGAATCTATGTATCCTCTTCTCAGGTTTTTGTGTTGGAGAGGAGGTTGTGTGGCTTAGGACCTTCATTGGAAGTTGTTAATGTCCTTCCTGATCATATTTTTCATTTATGCGGGCAGATTGTCATCCTGATTTTCCATATTCTATTTTGAATATTGCCTGTTCTGTAGGCTACACACGATATCCTGTGCGTCTGTCCTCTGTTGCAGAGCATGATGATGTTTTTGCTTGAAAAATTACTTTTTTTAGCTTTAGTTTCAAATCCAATTTGCTGGAGCATATGCTGTGCCGTTGCCATATGCTATTGCAGACACTAGGTGGCACACACAGATCGGTGTTTTAAGGTTGCATCCATGTAACCTTAAAACACACACGCTAATAGTAAATAATTCCTTTAGCCTCTTTACATTTAAACAATTTATGAATCTTTAGGGATTATAATCTGTTTAATGTCCTTTGAGAAAATATATAGTGCCTAGGAGTTTCCATTTACACCCTTCTATCTTGATAAATGTCTTTCAATGAAATTGTCAAGTGTGTGTGTGGTGTGTTGGTGTGTAAAATTACACAATGTCTCTTTTTCATTGTTGTGAAACAGATAGAGTTACATCCGGATTAAAAATGCTCTATTTGTCTTTTCTCTAATTCGAGCCAGATGTTTCCTCCAGCACCGGCCTGCTGTCACTCAATCTGCCTTCGACCAATCAGAGCGGGCCTAAGCTCCTCCCTCCCTGCAGAGTATCGGAGTCTCGGTGGAGAGGAGGAGAGTTCTCCGTCTTTCTGCTGGCCTCTCTGAGTCCATCTGTAGCTCTCTCCTTCTGCAGAGCTGCTCACTCGCCCCCAGCTCTACAATGGAGAGAGGTGTAATGTTGGCTGTGTGTCTGCTGTGCTGGAGCTGCAGCGTGTGTGTGGTTACAGCAATCAAGAGAGGTGATATGTTTCCTTATGGCACTTTGAGTGGAGATTTGATTTTGGCAGAGGGCGACGATGAGACCTCCAGAGTGCTGTCCCTGCCCAAACCCTTATACTTCTACGGCTCCCTCTTCTCCCAGCTTTATGTAAGTAGTCAAGACTTCATTAACACTCATTTGTATGCTTGTTATTGACGTCTTTATTACAGAATTGTCCTGCCTGTGAAAGCTTGAAATGATTCTCTAAAGTTAGCATTTTGCAGGGGATGTTTGCATGCTGTTAAATCAGTTCCTCATATTTTTTATAGTGCCAAATGGAGCGATTTAATAACGTGTGAATGGGAACATCTGTAGGTTTTTTTTTTCTGTTCGGCCGAATTCTGTGAAGTGGCCACAATGTATTCCCTGTGCCGTTTGTATGAATATTTACAACATTTCGTGCATGATTCATTTTGACGAAAATAAATCTTAACATTCTGACGTCATAATCAATTAAGTCAATTGATACTCGACAGACGAAAGTCAACTGGTGAATCAAAATGCATTGCGCTTGTAATAACTTAATGACTTGTTTGATTACTTCTATTCAAGTAAAAGTAACAATACTTCACTATAAAATCTCTCCATCCTGTAGCATTCAAAGTTCCTTAAGTCAATTTATAAAAGTACCAAAAGTACTAGAGCTCATTATGCAGAATGGCCCCTGCCAGTGTATCACTAGACATTTGGACAGTGTTGCAAAGTAACTTTACTTAAGTACTGTTCTTGAGTATAAGTAGGCTAATTATATTCACTACTCTTACGCACAATTTTCAAATTTTTGAGGTACTTTAATTTTAATGCTAATATTGTAGTTATAGTAACTATGCAGATTCAAATTACTAATACAAAATGTAATCAACTTATAAATGATGTGATGTACTACCCAGCAGTAATTACAGTTAGCCCCACCTTTACCAGCTGCAACATTACAGTAATGTACACAATAATGCATCCGTAGTTATAATACAATCATATATAAGATTCTGAAATGGGCTGTTCTGCATAATGATAACTTTTACTTTTAGTTGTAAATTTTGATGCTAATGATTAGAGAATGCCAATATGGAAGCAAAGTACAAGTACCTACGATTTTACTGAATTATTTGTAATGAGTTGTTTGCTCCATTCCACCATTGATATATAAATTGCTATGTGTTGCTTCGCATTACACATCAGAATGTGTCATGCTCTATTACACACCATAATTGCATCAAGAGGAAAGCCAGTATTAGTTGTATGTGGTTGAAATGTTTCTAACACATAATCGGGGCCCAGGGATCCTTGAAGGAGCCCCAGAGGTCCTTGACGGGGGTTTCAGCAGTTTATGAGGGGGATCTAGGGGTTCATTATGTGGTTCCTGGGGTCCATGAGACGGTTCCAGCAGTGCCCACGGAGGTTCCAGTGGTTTCTGAGGGGATACAGGTTCATAAGGAGGTTCCATCGGTCCATGATGGTGTTCCAGATACTTCTTAGAAGATTCTGGGTTTTTATGATGGGTATTGAAGTATTCAGGGCTCCTAAATGGTGTGCAGGAACACCATTGGTAGCCATCATTAAACTGCTAGTACTCATATGGCGTCTCTCTCTCTCTGTCTCTAGGTGGCCACCAATGGTATCATATCAGGCCAGGACCTGCCGATGGAAAAGCAGTACGTTGACGACGGCTTCCCCACAGATTTCCCCGTGGTGGCTCCGTTTCTGGCTGACATCGACACCAGCGGAGGGCGTGGACAGATTTATTACCGAGTGACCGAAACGCCCAGCGTACTCAACAGAGTGGCCCAGGTCTGTTTATCCATTGAAACAAGTGAAATCAATCACGATTTTATGATTGTAAATTGACTACAGACTTTTGTTGTCTTGAAAAAAGGTGTTGAGATGAATACGTTTTTCATTGTACTTAACTACAGATCTGGATTCTTCCTTTCTTCCGTTCTTCATCCATTAGTTCAATCCATTGTACACACCATCTTTCCGTTTTGTCTTTTCTTTTGTTATTATTTCCCTCCATCATTCATTCATCCATCTGCTCACCCAGGAAGTACATCGAGGGTTCCCAGATGCAAAATTCACACCCACACATGTTGTGGTTGCAACATGGGAGAACGTTGCGGCATACGAAGAACAAACTCGAACCGCTGGACCTTCAAACAAGGTAAGATGGATGGAGGGACTCAGAGCACTAGCTCTAGGACTCCTTGTCTAAAGTCTGTGTATTGATTTATGACTCATCATGTAGCCCACAAGTATTTTTGGTTCTTGCGAGAGACACAATCCCAAATTCCTGGAGGATGTGCATTACTTATAATCAGCCGGGGGTGGGGGGTCTATTTGTAATTCCTCTTTCCCTCCTAATCTGCCTCTTAACCTTTTCAAGGGGTCATAGGTCATCTTTAAGGGTCGTCAAAGTGCCCCCCTCCCGACTCGTTATCCCCTCCTCCAATTCACACACAGGTAGACACAAACATGCCTTGACCATTAATGATCACATGCTCTGTTGGACTTTACTGCCCTCCCTATTTGTCTGCCAGTTCCCAGTTAATAACTTGGTTTACCATTAAAGTACTCCTCTCCAGCAACCAATTTCACCTCAGCGTTTATTCAAAGTTTGTTACATATTTGAATACATTTTGGCACAAAACTAGATTTTTCAGCCTTCTCCACCTCCTAGGCAGAATAATACTACTGAGGATCTGTGTCTCTCCTCAGTGTGACTGTAGTAGTAGAGCAGGGCAGGAGTGCCTCCCCCCCGAAGATAAAATTAAGACAACTGAATTTGTCTGAGCATGAACAGATTTGACTGAGCTATGGCAGGAATTTCGACACAAATTGTGGCAATTGGGCGCTAAGGGTTTTAAAATACCTTAATTGCCTCCAACTCCTACTGTTGACCATGTTGGTGAGCGGACCAAATCTGTGTTTTTAGAACACTGCCATGCACCTGTCCCTTTCACCTCGCGCAGTATTGCCTCACATTTCTCTCTCCACGCACCACTTCTAACTCTCCCACGGCCCCCTGGGGAGGCACACCTCACAGTTTGAAAACCTCTGGAGTAGGGTAACACTTTTTAATTTACACGTCTGTAATTTCCTAGGAATTTCCTAGGACTTGACCTGGAAAGAAGCATGTAATTTGGCACCGATTATAAGGAAAATAGCAATTTATTTACGCATAATAGAAACGTAATCAACTCGCCCACATGCTCCCTGTGAATTCTCTGGACAATGACCTGCTCTATTCACACATGGGCTCCGTTTAATGTGCGGTCCAACTGATTCAGACATTTGCATTCTCACACACAGCTCCTCTGGGTAATGTCTAATAAGTTCACATTTGCAGTGCATGTGTCAAAGTATAAGGACCAAGCTGAGTTAACCCCGGTGATATTACTATGACATCACCAGGGTTATTTTTTCAAACTTTGGAAAGCTCCCTCCAAAGTTACAAAAGACATTATACAACTGTCTTCACAGGCTGAGTAGTACTCGACGAGTAAACTGAACTAAAATGGCTGAAATGCCCCTTTTTAATTGGAAGTGTAACAGCATCTCTGTTTTCTTTCCAAATTCCATGGTTCTTTCTAGGAACTTTCCTAAGAAATCATTGACCTTTTTATAAAAAAAAACGTCTCACCTATAGGAGCACTAGAGGCTTTGTTTGAGTTAGTCTTTGGGAAAGGCTCCAAGTAAAGCCAGCCCTACCTAACTTATCGATCAAACAAACAGGGCTTTGTTTTTCCTGGTTTGTAGCATGTGGGAGGGAGCGATGAAGGGAGTGGTAGATTTAAGGAAAAACCCCAGGAGATTCCTCTGTCTCTTCCTCCCTCTCATCTGTTTGTCCTTTTTCTTTACTCTCATGGTCTGGTTTCTTTTATTCTTCCTGATTGATCAAAAGCTAAACATTCAAATAGTGCAGTGGGGATACAAAGCATTAAGGCTCTTAACGACACTTCTCAATACCTCAGGCTCATTGTGATTGCTGCCAAATGGACAAATAAGTGATTGATCTGCTTTGAGCCCCAAATATTGGAATTAAGTCTATATCCAGTGTTGACCAAATGCTGATTAGAGGCTGGTATCCACCTCTGAAAGTACAAAATGTTTTTACATTTGCTAAGAAAGGGATTGTTTGGTGTGTAAAGGGTCTGTGTGGCTTGTCAGATTGGAGCAGTCTGGGTCCCGGCTGGGATTTGCTTCAGTGGGTCTGTCTTCGGACTGATAGCATCTTTCTTTGAAGTGATTAGCCAGAGGTGCTGGGTGGGGTGCGTTGGGGGTAGAGTGGTATGTGTGTGTGAACTGAATAACCTGAGGTGTGTGTTTGTCGGGGATGTGTATTAAGGGTGACGGGGTGGGGGAGGGGGTAGACTGTTTGGTGTTTGGGGGTCGGACATGGAGATGAGAGGAGCGAGGGAAGAAAAAAATGGAAAATAGAGAGAAAAGTAGAGCCCAAGAGAGAAAGTTCTGGTCCCTAAAAAGTGGGGTTGTGTTTTCTATGAAATTAGTGTTAAAGAGGCTATTACCGTGATTGGAAAGTAATTGCTTCACTTGAAACCTATAACACACACTCTGTTCTATCTACTACTATGTAACCCAGTTTACTATGATATATATAATATGACCAGAACCGTTTACACAGAGAATCTGGCCTTCTGTATGTTGATGTTTTAAGAAGTGTTGACCAGGCTTTACTTCAAGCAGCATATTGCTAATTCTTCTTCACACAAGGACACCTGTCATGTTGGTGGATGCTGTTACACAGTTTATCTTCCACTCCCCTGACCGTCATTATTCTAAGCAGCAGACATTAAAACTTCTCAGCTGCAGAATGCTGCACTTACTTTTTCACCCACAAAAAAGTCAATGTGAATATATTAATACTAACACAGGATTGTGTATGTTCACAAACTCGCAGTAGTTTGTGAGAAGATTGATGCCCCTCTCATGTCGTACACTAAATATGAAGCTAGAGCCAGTAGAGTAGCTTAGCTTAGCATTCAGACTGTAAACAACAGGAAACAACCAAGGCTATTTAATTAAGGCTGAGACACGGTCTCTGACCCCCCATGGGAGCTATGGGGTATTGTTAAGAAAAAATGTACCTGAAAGGATTCGGAAGACCTTGATGAATTACGCAGAAGCATTTCATTTAAATTTTATTTATAGTATCAAATCATAACAAGTTATCTCAAGACACTTTACAGATAGAGTAGGTCTAGACCACACTCTATAATTTACAAAGACCCAACAATTCCAGTATTTCCCTCAAGAGCAAGCATTTAGTGCGACAGTGGTGAGGAAAACTTCATTTTAGGGAGAAACCTGGGACAGACCCAGGCTCTTGGTAGGCGGTGTCTGACGGTGCCAGTTGGGGGTGTAATGAACAGTGGCAATTATAGTCACAATAAAGATAATGAACTCTCAATTGAGGAAAGAATTTAGGCAGGCAGTACAGTTTAACCACGATGTGTTATCGCTTCGTGCCGTCCCAACTCTCTGAAGTTCCCGTCTTCCTGAAGGTGTATTTAAACTCATGCTGGAGGCGTTACGTTTAGCTGAACCTTCAATGAAAACAAAGATATTGCGAGTGACGTAAACACGGATGGCTTAACTAAAACCTAGTTTTCACCGACCTCCAAAAGGAGACAGTCCTGAAACAAAACATTTCCTTATCATGCAGCGGCCTAGATTTCCTGAATCTGTAGAGATACACACTGTACATATTTTTACATGAAGAGGTTTGGATAATAGAGACTGGCTGAATATTGTCGTGACTTATGAATGACCTGATGTTGTCTAAACTCTCCCTGTCTCATCATACCACAACATGGTGTTTCTAGAAATTCCACCACAGGAACTCTTCCTTTATATTGCACATTTCAAATATCTTCATCTTTAGTTTTCTGTACTGTTTGATTTTGCCTTACATTTGCACTATTTAGAATGTATTACTGTATTTTATATATTACTTATCTTTCTTTATCTTATTTGTACATATTACTTATCTTTTTTAGCTTTATTTGTATATATTTCTTATCTTTTATATTATACTTGTATGTGTCCTTATTGCACTATGGGTCAGAGAGAAACGTATTTTCAATTGCTCTGTATGTCTGGCACATATTGCAGAATTGACAATAAAGTTGACTTGACTTGGTATGACACATGCGTAGTGTAACTGGAGCTGCGATGTTGTAGGGTTGCAGCAGACGTCTCTATAAATCCTATATATAAATATAATCCTCTCAGGTGCTTTTTGGGTGTGCTTGGCCTGGCAGAAGTTTTTGGGTACGCTCGAATGGATGGCAGCCGATTATACATATCTTTATTTTTCGTATGAAATATATTCTGAACCAGGGCTGACTGCTGATGCCTCAGTATAACGAATCCATCATCCCAATGTTCTATGATCGTGCGCCAGCTATTGAGTTTATCAGTGTTTTAAGCCCCCAACGTCTCTGCCTGGAAGGCACTAGGATTAGGCAATGGTTATGGTTAGGGTTAGGTGCCTTGAAGTCAACAGTCGCAGCGCTTCCTGGAAGGAGACGTTGGGGAATTAAAACACCATTCAGCTGTCGGCAAGTGCAAACCACATATTACTGCGCGTGTGTTGTACCCCAATGATTTGAAGCCATATGACGCTAGGACTAGGACTTCTATCCACTGTGCTGCATGGGGCCAGCATGAAACTGGCTGTCTGACTTGCTTGGACTACATATTAGGCAAAGGTATATTGATTAGGTAAAACGCCCTTGTCACATCATTATTACTATTACTCAAAGTGCAAAAAAGAAACACTGATTTCTACCTATTGGTTGAGTAGAAACATTTTAGACTCTGCTCACAGCTTGGCTCTAGGGATGGCAATGTAGGTTTATTTGTTGGTTAGTCCACCACTTTCATCCAGACTAAAATATCTCAACTACTGGATGGATTGCAATGGAATTTTATACAGTAATTTATTGTTTCCTGATGATGAATTCTAATGAAAAGGTCAGGGGAACTGGGTGATCCCATGCTCAATGCCACAGAGCTGCTAGCATGTCTGTAGACTCTGAGTCTGAGTCAGACCTCTCAGCTTATCCTCAACACTACGTTATTTTTGTCTCTTGTTTAGCATGAAGAGACAACAACTTGCATTTTGTTGTGCAACCCTGTGTTGTAGAATGAGAATAAGTGAATCTTGAAACCTTTGAACCCATGATATGAAAACATGTGAAAGGAAATGGTACAGAGTGACAGTAAGCATGCCTTACCATATACACAGTACTGCACATCTGTCCTCAAGTTCCCATCCTGAGAGCATTCCTGTATATGGGCAGCAATTTGAAGTGGAATGTCATTTTACATTTGACCACAGTAGACCTTTTTTCTGATTTGCACTTAGCTCTCCCCTCAAGCTCTCTTCAGAGATATATCTACAAAAAAGGAAAGTGTTGTAGGTTGAACAGCATATTACATGTCTGCTGTGTGAATGTCAGATGATACTGAATTAATGAATATATGGACTCCTCTGTTGGATTCAGCCCTCTCCTTTCATTTTGCTTTCTTTGCTTCTCTTCCTATGGCCTCTCCTTTGTCTTCTTTTCTGCAGCACAATAGGAACTATTGTTTCTATTAGTGATATTTGTTGTTTCTGGAGGATCCCTTGCAGTGACACAGGGGGCATCCCTAATATGTCAATTTTAGTTCAAAGCAGACTCTTACTGAAAGTCAGCTTTTATAATACGTTATTCCGTCCGTATGTCTAGACTTGGGACAGATTCTGTGTATCAGTGATCATTGAGCCTGTCTATACCATAACCAGAAAGAAACGGGTTTGCATCACTTGTAGCTGTAAAGATTTATAATAGCCACTAAAATGACTTGGGCTTTTGACGGCTTTACTAATTACTAGTAGAGTCATGGCGCTCTGGTTTGTAGTTGCGGGAAAGATTTTCATGTTCACAAACTTTTCAGGATCTAAGAAAAGCAGCTATGGTTTTACCCACCATGTGTTCTTAAGTTGATCAAAACGGTTTTGAAAAGCTTTCGTAAGCTCTGAAGTTGTACAATTTCCTCAAGCTTAAGAAGA
This sequence comes from Sander vitreus, assembly GCF_031162955.1. Taxonomy (NCBI): domain Eukaryota; kingdom Metazoa; phylum Chordata; class Actinopteri; order Perciformes; family Percidae; genus Sander; species Sander vitreus. The sequence goes on along the minus strand of NC_135878.1, from coordinate 3,777,121 downwards.
GCAGGGAATCTGTTTGAGTACAGCTGAAGTTATAACAGGAAAGCCACCCAAAACATTGGAACAGGGATATTCATATGGCAACAGTGAAATACAGACTGGACTGTTCCTGGCCACAAGCCTGGGCTGTGTGTTTGTGTGTGTGTTGTGTGTGTGTTGTGTGTGCGTGCGTGCCAGTTCCCACGCTGTAGGCAGTTCCGTTTGTAGCACTCTGGTGAGGCTGGCAACTGGCCTGCAGCTGCTCTCTGTCTCTCTCTCTGCCTGTTTGCAGCTGTGCTGCCGCCGACGAGCTGGAAATACGGTGACTAACAAACAAGTGTAGGACATTCATCAAGACCTTCTATCGATTGTTGAGTCACATATTCGAAGGGCAGGCAAGATGAGAAGTCAATTGAGCTCTCTTCAGTAAGGCAGAGTAGACTAAACTATGTAAAGACCAAACCAAATAATAAACAAATACCAAACGCAGCCAAACTGAGGTAAAATGTAGTGAGATTAAACTGAATGGGACCTGATTCGTGTGTACAGCTGCTGTAGGGTATCCTCAGCTATCTGAATGAACTTCTTGTATATTCAGTTAAACTGTTGGGTATTTCCAGACTCTTAAACCCCCACTGTGCAGCAGATAAACCTTGCAGACTGATGATGTTATCACGTAAACTTTAAAGGACGACCCTGACAACAAACATTTGTTGGTCCCGGAGACAATTAACGTCTGTGCTTGTGTCTGGTCGCTGTAAGGAGTGTGAAGACACTCTTAAAAAAAAAAGAAAAAGGTGTAACAAAATGCCTGTAGGAAGGTCGAGGTGTGTGTGTATGTGTGTGTGTGTGTGTGTGTGTGTGGGGGGGGGTTGTCGGAGCACACACTCGCATATGTACTGAGCTACACATGGTCTGAAAGCCTTTGATGTGTGTTGGCTGCAATTTGTTGTCTTCCAGCTGTGAGTCTGTAAAGCTTACTGGGACTACTTTTTACACACACACACACACACACACACACACACACACACACACACACACACACACACACACACACGCACATGCGGGCACACACACGCAGCATATGACCACCCAGATAGAGGGATGGAGAATTTGATATTTGGGTAAATGTGCTTTCCTGTACACACTACAATGGAACACTGGCATTTTTAAATGTAGCCACTTTGGGGAAAAAACTGCCTAGAAATCATGAAAATCAGAGAGAAAAACACACATAATCAAAATGTCATGGATGGATGGAGTGATGGATGGATGGATGGAGTGAGTGAGTGAGTGAGTGAGCACTGAGACGCAGCACGATGAATCCAGACACTGGTGGTGGCGGCTGATGATTCTGATGAGGCTAAGGGAGCTGATGAATCTGTGAAGACTGGCAGTGATGGGGAGGTGGAGGTGCCCGTTGCCATTTGCGGCGATTTGCACTGAAATGACAGCTGACAACAACAGAGAGGAGAACATATTTAAATAGCGTAACAGCAGTGAATGTACCACGCGCATAACAGCAGCATGAAAGTACTAAAGGCAGAGAGAGGATCATATTTAAACAGAGGCAGCAGCAGGATGATATGCAGATATATGACTTTATTAATCCCTGCAGGCAAATTAAATAAACTGCATGTTATGTGTGGACAGAAAAATAAATTCCCAAAAAGGAACTTGTCATCACATGGGAACTGAAATGTAACGGAAACATACACTGACTCCCATTTTCTTTTGTTGACTTAACTTTTCAGAAGTGTTTGGATGGAAATACAGCCTCTTTTCTGTCTCCCCATATTTCTCCCACTGTAAACCAGACCTATGGCCTCTCTCCTGACTCTGCCAACCCCCCGCATCCTTTCATTTCTCTTCCCTCGCCATTTAGAAAGGATATTAAGGACAAAGACAAAGCAGATCCCCTCTTGCAGCTCCGGCCTCTTCTCCTTCTGAAGACAGAAAAAAAGAAAGACCCCCTCCTCAGTAATTAGACAGAGCCTGGAGGCTACAAAGTCCTCCCCGCCCACAAACAACAAAATAGTTTAAAGATGTTGATGTAAACAATTAGGAACACACACATACGTTTACAGGAGATGAATATAGGTGGAGAACATCTGTGCTTGCGTGCATGCTTGTATAAGTTTTCCTGTGTGTGTGCCCCATGTCTCACATTGTAACAATGTCTGGTTTACATGTAGTAACATCGTGAAAGATGCCCAGACACACAGGGAGATAGCTGTGGAGATCAACATCTGGGCTGGGGGTTTAGAGGCCGAGGTGTGTGTGTGTGTGTACATGATGTCTTGGTATGTGCGCACGTACAGATAATCTGATTGTGTCCCAAAGGAAAACAACATGAGATCACTCACAATCTTCCCCTCATCCACCAAATCTGTGGTTTTGGGAAGCAGAGTGGGGCTAGACCCCACCACATATAGTATGTGTAGAAATAGAAGTTCCTCAGAAAAAGTTCATGCTTATTGAATTCATTTATTTCATCCTAATTTGTGCAAAAAAGATGTTTGGAAACTGGTTATAAATGTTTGGATACTCAGTATGTCAGTAATTGGTGGTGGTCGGCAGAGGCGGGTATCAGGGTGAGAAGTCTCAACATGAATCCCAGCAGAGGAAGAGGAGGAGGAGAGTGAAGGAGAGAAGAGGTGTGAAGTTTAAATATGGAGTGAGTGTTAGAATAATTTGAGGGTGGTTGAGCTGGGCTGACTCTGAACACACAGCAGGTAACCTCATCCCTCTGACACTAGTAGAGCTGAAAATGATTATTAGATGCTATCTTAATTACCAGTAAGCTGCTACTGCAGGGGCAGAAAATACAAAGAAAGTACTGACATTTTACCTGAGGAAAAACAGGTGTTTTAGGTGCGTATTAAGAAAGTTATTGAAAACCTTCAAGGAATGTACTCAACTTTCTTGAAAGAACTACAAAGAATTATAGATTAAATCATGACTATGTATGTGGCCGGGTTGGCTTAGTGGTAGAGCAGGCACACATATACTGAGACGTTTATGCCTCGACGCAGAGGTCCAGGGTTGGAATCTGACCTGTGACAATTTCCTGCATGTCTCCCCCCTCTCTCTCCCCTTTCTCACCTAGCTGTCCTGTCAAAAATTAAAGGTGGAAAAGCCCCAAAAAAAAATTATCTATGTACTATGTAGCAGTGGTAATTACAGGATAGTGGTACATTGAATTCCCCTACATTTCATTACATTACATTACATTTCATGTCATTAAGCTGACGCTTTTATCCAAAGCGACTTCCAATTAAGTGCTTTCAACCCTGAAGGTGCAGACTTTAGACAACAAGTAGTAAGTGCAAGTACACTAGCTTCAAATAAGCAAAACTTCTCATTTCCTGAGATTCTCTCGAGTCAGTTGCTTAAAAGACATTAAGAGACCTGGCTGAGAGCAAGGGAAAATTAAAACAAAATTAGCAATGCACAAACTTAGGGAGATATAATGAGCACATTGCCTTATTCAGTATCATGAAAACATACTTACAGCTCTGTAAATCTGAACAGGTGAAAGTTCTAAAACCTAAATAGAATGAAGTAGTAGAAGTTTTTGTTGTTATTCATCTTCAGACTGACAGTGTCTTGCTTCTCTCTCTGTTTAGGTCAACACGTTCCAGGCAGTAATTGGTTACGATGAGACCGACTCATACGTTCTCTTCCTCTACCCTGAAGATGGCCTGAACTACTTTGGGACACGCCCCAAGGTAAACTGGTTCTATGCAGGGCCTTATTCACAGCTTGGTTAGTTTGAAGATATTTTACCACTGCAGCACTTAGCCATGTGCCAATTAAGTTTAATGTTACTTTTACAGCTAATTATTTGAGGGAAATGGTTTTCTTTGGTTTAAAATCTGGTTGGTTTAAAATCTGTTTCTAGGAGTCTTATAATGTTGAGATAGAGCTTCCTGCTAGAGTTGGCTTCAGCAGAGGAGAAGTCACATATTTGATCTTCTCCCGAACTGAGGGACCACACTACAGCGTCACCAGCGATGAGCAGAGTGTTAAAAACCTCTACCAGTAAGTAAAAAACATCATATTTGCAAGGTTGGATCAACCTCATCACACCACTGACGTTTGCATGTGGGGAGGGGGGGGGTCAGCAGTGTAAGGAATCAGAATCAGAAAAGGGTTTATTGCCACAATAAGTTACGCTTACGTGGAATTTGCCTTGGTGAATGGTGCATACATAAACAAAGGAAAGGCCTTATAATATATAATGGCACTAGAGAACAGTGTTGGTATTTATATGTTGGAAAAAAAATTATATAAAAAACAGCCCAAACTCGGTTCAGTTCGCACAGTTCACGGCAATGTCTCTTCAAATTCCAGATGTTTATGATAATATGGTGATTCTGGGCTAAATCCGATTGCAAGATATTATTTGATTAGGTCATCAACTGCAGGCATAATACATGGCAAACAGCAGCACCTGTGGTGATTCTAAAGCAATGTGGTTCCTTGAAAAAAACTACAATGGCCCTAATGCGCCGTTATACAAATCTTCTTACAGTCACACCTGGCAACATTGTAATGAATCTAAAAAAAACAGTTTGCATTTTTTCATTGATAACAATATAAGCCTGTAGGGTTAGAAATGCACTCAGATTGGACTGGTTTCTCGCTCTCTAGGGTTGGTAATACAGGAATTCCAGGTGTTTGGCTTTTCCACACTGGGAACCGTTACTCTTTTGACAACATTGTTCCTGCATCCATCGGTGGCCTCCTTGATACTCCACCAACTGGAGGACACGGCCTCTCCCTGGTAATTATATTTCTCTGTTTTTGTTGATTTTGTCAAGAGTTGATTTTGTGATACCACGTGCAGAAAAGTTCTCTGACTCTTCCATGGTTTCTGCTTCTAGGACAGCACCACCCCTGAGTACGGTGAGTTTGAGGAATATCCAGACAACACTTTTGACTCTGATATCCAAGAGGAAGAAGATGATTACCCTCATACAGGCGGGGATCCTGAATTCCAGCCAGCCCCTGCTGGTGGTGACCATTCAGAATCCCTACAACCTGCAAGTCCTGGTGCTTCCTCTTTGCCTTCAGAGGATTCTGGTCATCAGTTGTCGTACGGCAGCGAAGATGTGCCACTGACCTCTGAACCCAGGTACAATTCAGAGCCAGCAGAGAGGCAGTATGCTCCCCCTAATCCTCCAGAAAGAGTACCAGAGGGAGATGCTCAGCGGACTCTGAAACAGCAACCACAGGTAACACTAAAACACACAGCAGCACTGTGTGACAATCTGTTCAAATTCCCCAAACAAAACATCACTTATTATTAGTGGATAAGAAAAAATAGGAATTTAAACTGGCAGCGCTGCCAGTACTGTCAAAGTTTTGTAATAACAATCTGAAATTGTAGTTGCTTTTTGTAAATTCTGTAGTTATAATGGAACGCTCTTTTGGAAACAGTATGGTGGTGTCAACAACACTGCAATCATTATACACTACATTCTGTATACAATATGTAAAGTATGCACATATTATAGCTCTCTGGTTTATAGCATCTGGAGAGAGTTTAAAAGTACTGGCTTGGCTCTCAATGACAACAGGCAAACCATATTTGAAGTTAACCATAGCCTATTCCCCCTGTAGGTTCCTCTGGAGGTGGTGGATGTCTACCCCTCTCACAGAAATGAACACCCTCATTCCCCTGGAGGTCACGTTGTCAGCGTGGAGGAAGACGATGTCGATTTTGACACAGGTGGTAAGAGACAAACCATATGTGTCTGTGTGTGTATAAATATGTATATATATTCACATATATACTGTATATGTAGTTGTCTGCTTAACTTATGAAAGGACGTTCCCTTTGAGAAACAGGAGGGTAACATTACCTTGCCCTCTGCTGCAGAGCTGCTCAGCAGCTGGCAGTACAATACTAGCGTTGTGCTGTGCAGCTCCCAGGTGTGTGTGTCCAACACTCCCTCCCCTGCAACTACTCCCTCAGGCTTTAACCGTAAATAAGAATGTGTTCTCAGTCAACTTGCCTGGTTACATAACAGTCGAAAAAGTGCATCTTATTAAGTCATTTACCCAGTGTGACGAGTGATGAAATACAGATGTTTTTAGAAGATGCTAAGAAATATCTGTCAACAGATTTGAATGTTTTCCGGAAATGAATAACAGTATTTTTGGAATAAGGCCAATCCCTCATTTAGTATTTGAAAAAGTTCTCATATCTTTTTTTTTAAACAAGTTGTTTTTTGTCCCATCTATCAATAAACAGTTGCTTGTTTTTAGGAAAACTAGATTTAATGACTTAATACATGAGGCAAAACTAGGATTTGGAAGTGTGTGTACAGTTGGAGGTGTATATAAAAATCTGAGAAAAAACATAATTTTCCATTACATACACGTTTCAGTGCTGTCATGGATGTGATGTTTATGAAACGTAGAACACAAAACATTGTAATATTGGTATGTGGGTTTCCCTCCACTGCATTGGCACGTGTGTGTTTGTGTGTAAAAGCACAGTGATTTGTCTTGTGTGTGTGTGTGTGCGGTTCCTGAGAAAATATCCTGACATCCTGTGTGCGTGTGTGTGTTTTGCCCCTGTAGGATGATAGAATGCTGCATTTTGATCCCAAATCAGTCATTTACCAAAAAGACAAATAGAGAAATACAAGGAGAGAAACTGGAGAGAGCAATGCACTCACTTGGTAGTTATGCAAGTTCCATTTGGTGTTTTGAATCAAGTGAAGCTGCTGCAATCGTGATTAGTAATGAACAAACCATTATCAACAAGTGTTAGTGATAGTTGATGTACTATTTTAGATCTGCATTCACAATGACTTAATTTTGGCGACATTTCAAATCTTTTATCTCTTTTGAGACTGTCAGTGGTCTAAGAAACGTTTGTGTAATTCTTACTTTTTGGCTGCCCAGCAATGGTGACTACCAGTTCCTTTTTCTGTTGATTCTAAATAAATCAAGAACAGAGCACATCACTTCCTGTGTGTCAGAGGATTGTTCTCAGCGATCATCCCAAGTTTAAACAGCACATGTAAATACTACTATGAACTAAAAATATACTATAGATATACCTTTTTTTATATATATATATATATGACGTTATCTGTGTTTGTGTGGGGGTGTGTGTGTGTGGGACTGCAACAGCTGGTTTTTCTCCAAGTTGTTCCTTGACGTGTGTATTTCTCCCTGTGTCTTGTCCACCTTTGGTATTCTTTCTGTCCATCTGTACTTATATGGAAACAACCTTTGATGTTCTGTCTCCATTTAAACTTGTCTCTATGATGTATGTGTGCATGTGATACTGGAAACTATAAGTGTTCAAAGCTAACCAACTTCACTGCCACTTTTGACATATTTCCATTTCTTATTTCCAAATAAACTGAACTTTTGAGGGAAGTAAAGGTAAAAGCCCTAAAAATAATGTACAACAGAGATCAAAGTCAAATCTTTGACGTGAACATTGCAAGTATATCTTTTTTGTACTGTATATGTAATGTAAAGTGCATAATGATTCATTTCTCTCTCTCTCTCTCACACTCTCTGTCTCTCTCTCTCTCTCTCTCTCTCTCACACACTCTCTGTCTCTCTCTCTCTCTTAGTGATTCAGTACACTACAGAGAATAAGGAAACATGTGTCAGGTATGTGAAGACTAGATAGGATGATATACTGTATACCTGTTGCTAGTACAAGAAATGTATATCCTATCTATTTGTAGGGACTTTATGAACACTTTTTGGGACTACAGAGGAAGCTGTACAACATCTGATTTAAAAAAGAAATGCCTTAAAGGTTGTCACTTGAGTCTGCTTTGGTTTGTTTTAAAAAATGAAATAAAATCTGGGGGTGTGGAGTTTGAAATTAGTGAGCTTTCCACACCTCTGGAGCTCCTCATCTTTGTTTAAGGCTAGCAGCTCGAGCTTGCATTGTGGGTAATGTAGATGCCAGGCTTTGACAAAGAAGAGGAATGTGTGGAATAAAGAGACTATTTCTGGTTCTGCTGCATCGATTTTGATCCTTTTTTAAAGCATTAAATGGAAATTGTTTTTCTTTACACTCTTTTCTAGATTCCAACAGCAGTGCTCTCAGAATGCATTTTGCTCCGACTACGCCACAGGCTTCTGCTGTCACTGCCGGCCTGGCTTCTATGGAAACGGACGCCACTGTCTACCTGACGGTTAGAGCACTACCATTAACCCACAGAGATACATTAATCTTATTTCTGTTTTTAAATGTAGTAGCATAATCTTTTCTTCAAGTGTTAAAGGTGTTTTTTGTAATCCCTGTGCTCCTCTTTCAGGTGCTCCACAGCGTGTTAGCGGTAAAGTGAGTGGAACAGTGACCGTGGGTTTGACTCCAGTGGAGCTGAACAACATTGATCTTCACGCCTACATCGTGGTGGGAGATGGCAGAGCGTATACTGCAATCAGCCAGGTAGGAGTCTGGAAATAAAAGATTTCATTATTTTATTTATACTGGCATTTTGAATATAGTTCTTTAAAAACTTGATACAAATTCCCTTCTTCTTATCCACATTTTCTGGTTTCTCTGATTTCTCCTTTTGTAAACTTTTTGCTGATTGGTCAGGTACCCGAGCCAGTGGGCTGGGCTCTGATGCCACTTGCACCAATAGGAGAGCTGTTTGGATGGCTATTTGCTCTGGAGCTGCCCAATAGCCAAGCAGGATTTAAAATCACAGGTAAACTCTGCCTTGACTGAGCACATCTGTAGAGAGATAGGGAACTCCTCTAAAGTGTGCGTGTGTGTGTGCTGGCGTGTGTGTTTTTGCTCTCCCACCCAGCTTTATTGTCTCTAGGGATGAGATATGATATCAGGCTTCCACCTCCCCTCTGTAATAAGAAGCAGGTGTGTGTGTGTGTGTGTGTGTGTGTGTGTGTGTGTGTTCTACAAATGTAACCATTGCAGACATTCCAATTATTATATGCAACCGCTGCACTGTTGTTGTGTCTGCAGTAATGTGTAATGGATTGATTGATTGATCGACCAATTTTATCACCAGGTGCTGAGTTCACTCGTCGTGCAGAGGTAATCTTCTACCCTGGCAACCAGCGCCTGTCAATCATTCAGACGGGCCGTGGCCTTGACGACCACAACCACCTCACTGTGGATACTGTAGTTAGCGGCAACGTGCCCTTCCTGCCCCCTGGAGCTGAAGTTACCATGGATCCCTTCAAGGAGACCTACCAGTACTACCCATCTGGTAACCATAACAACCAGAAGAGACACATTTGAAGTAATATTTCATTACTACATTTGCCTAAAACCTTTTACTTTCTCTTTCTCCAGTTGCCACCTCCTCCTCTGTCAGGGAGTTTTCAGTCGTTTCGGCAGAGCGGGGCTCAGAGTCCTTCTCCTTCCAGCTGAAGCAGAACATCACCTACCGCGACTGTCGACATGACAACCGTGCCGCTGTCCTGGAGACGCTTCAGATCACCATGGAGAGGGTGTTTGTAATGTACGTCAAGGAGGAGCGGATCCTGAGATACGCTATCACCAACAAGATCAGCCCAGTCAGAGGTGAGTCAAACTGGGATTAGATGGATACATCACCTGCAGATATCTCTTGGCTGAATTAGGTTTAATGAAATACTTTGCTTCGATTCCACACAAGTACCCTCCTCTTTGTCCTCTTCTTCTTCTTGTTTAGGGCATTACACAAATCATGACAACATTAATACAAGTAGTATCTAAGGTTTTAATCGTAAACTTTCGTCTTGAAATGATCTAAATGTTTAAGAGGCTGTCCATCCTCAGGAGAGTTCAACTGTGATGAAAAAGTAGAGTCAACCTTAATTAGTTCCAGAGTGGCAATTTTTTTTTTAGCCAGCAGTCATTAAAAACACAAGAGGAAATACCAGTAATAATACATCAGGCACAAAAATAACAACAATGTGAAGAAAAACATGAGAGCGTGGGCTTCAAAAGGAACCATATTTCCAAACTAATTTGAGTAATGCTGAAATACTGCATTTATTCATCTGCCTTTTTAAAAGTGATTCAGGTTTATAAAACATATCGGTACAGACTACCTGAGGTCCGGGAGTAACATCCATCATGTGGACGGAACTGACCCACTGATGTCTTGCCTTTAACAAAAGGCCAAAATTGGCCCATTATATGGAGAACTGAGTTTCTGAGTGACTGCATAAATCCATTCCAGACCATCACTGTCAATCGTAAAGTGGATGAACACACTGGAGGCGTTGAATGTGAGGTTTTCTGTTCCAGGGCCACAACTAAGCAAGCAACCAGACCACCTAGTAATTGTTGCAGTGCTGCCACAGAAACCTCAGCCAAACCACGGTGCAGAGTTGGACAGAGATCAGCTGTAAACACACATGCTGCAAGCTGAGGAATACTTGTACATTGAAACCATAGAAAACAATGTTCAAATGTCTGTATTACCTCTGCTGTTTCTGGGTTCATTGCCTACTAAAGGCTGCAGACACACTACACCACTTTAAGGATCATATTAACCGCAATTTGCGTCACAGCTGACTCTAGATATTTGACTAGTTTAGTTTGTTCATGATGATTGGCATTTGTGACTTAAATCTGGACCTGTTGACATCGACCTGTAGAGTGAGCTGGTCGAGCAGTTCAAGCTGAATAGAGGCTAGCAATATTCAATGAGATTTTAGCATGAGTAGACAGAAAGAGAGAGAAAAATGTCCACCTCATTGTTAGGTTTGGTTTCTGAAAGTACTTTGTGGTACCAGAACACAAAACCAAAACCACAACATTTTGTATTTTGACCAGATTGGTTTGGTTCTGTGGCATTTGTAAGGAGGCGATGAATGGACATAAGGATTTGATACTTAAAATAATACCTAACTATGAAATTTAATCACAATGACAACAATCCAGACTTGAGATCAGAATTTTACATCTTGCCAAGCCAATTTAAAGGAGTAGTGTGTAGGATTAAGGGCAGATCCAATGGCAGAAATGGAAAATAATCTTTCACAATTGTTGTTCATTAGTGTATAATCGCCTGAAAATAAGAATCGTCGTGTTTTCGTTAACTTAGAATAAACCCTTCGTATCTACATAGGGAGCAGGTCCTCTTCCACGGAGCCTGATATGTTGCACCACCATGTTTCTACAGTAGCCCAGAAAGGACAAACCAAACACTGGCTCTAGAGAGGGCCTTTCATGTTTTTATGTAACCTGAAGGCCACTCTACAGTCCCTCCAGAAAAATGTGATTATGCGATCGCATAATTCAATGCATAATCAGGCAAAATCTGCAAAATCCACAGTTTGTGCAAGTTCCCGCAATTTTTGCAAGTTCCCGCAATTTCATCGCATAAAATTGCATAAATATCCCGCATATTCCATTGCATTTTTTAAGAAAACGTGCCGCATAATCAAGGATTTTTGCCTGCAACAATCACAAAAAAACGCCACATTTTTCTGGAAGGACTGCCTGTACTTCACGCTTGGGAAGGGAGGGTGAGGGGAGGGGTTCAGTTTGATGGCTCACCGCTAGATGCCACTAAATCCTACACACTACTCCTTTTAAGCAGATTTTTTGACTTTGACTTGAATTTTCAGATTCAAATTTGAGCAATTTGAATGTAGTTTATGAATATTGGCCACTTACATTTTTTAACCTGAATTGGTCAACCCTTAAAAAAAATAAAAAAATAAATATACTGGAAAAACATTTTTAAAATCGCACAACTTTAAATTTCCTTTTGAAATAGGAATTCAAACCACATACATTCAGCTAGATCGTACTGTAAATTCAGTAGCGATTAAGTTTCACAATGCATCACATACTATATCTCTACTTGTGTTTGGACGTGTGACAAGCGTATCAAATGTATCTTTTCCTATTCATGTTTTCATGGTTGTTAAATATTGTGCGTGAATGATAAACCTGCACTTTGACCAACATCAGCCAGAGAAACAGAGGTTTCTTTTGGATCCCAGTCAATGGGTAGTTTAGCATTGGAGGAAGCACACAGCTGTCTTTTTAATTAGCTTTTATTAGATGCAAGGTTTTCCCCACCTTTTATGTACCTTCTCCTTCTTTTGCTTCATACGAGCAGAAAAATAGAGACTATACTAATGTGTATAGAAATACAGCGTGAACATGGGTCCTGTTATTTTCTATCAACATGCTTTCTTTATCCACTCTATCAGATGAAAACCAGATAGAGACAGAGAGACCCCAAAACATGGAGATGAAAAGAAAAAGATTGAGAGAGAAAGAGAGACTGGATTTTTTTCTTACCCAGTTTTTGAATTCAGGCCAAGTTTCTGTCATTTAAACCTCAACACCTTGATTAAAAAGGTTATGATGACACATCTTGCACATGTACTGATACACCCAGAGCACAGCTGGAAGAGCTTTTAGGGATCAGGGGTTTTGTAAACACTAGTTAAGTGCGTGTGTGTGCGTGCGCATGTGTGTGCGTGTGTGTCTTACTGGGAAATAATATCCCAGCCAATGACAGATTTTCTATCGAGGGGGGAGGGTTGCCGGGCAGAATAGCTACCCACTGATGTCATGAGAATCACAGATTGCAGAAGAACTTAAGACACTGAAGTGATAGAGATGAAGAGAGGGGGGCGCAGAGAGAGAGAGAGGACAAATTAACCACTAAGATGCTGCTTTCATCACTGTAAACACCACTCTCTTAAATTTCAGGTCATTTCAATGTGTGAGTAAAAGTCAGTGATGATAGATTGACAATTTAGTGTTGTGTCAAGGCTGGTTCATTGGATGACAAGACTAGCCTCTGCACCTTGGACAGCTTGATGCTGTTATAGCTACGCCCCTGTAATACCAGTCTGTGTGTGTGTGTGTGTGTGTGTGTGTGTGTGTGTGTGTGTGTGTGTGTGTGGAGTTTTGTAGAAGGCAGCAGGTGACAAACTGCAGTCATTGCTTTGATGGTGTGTGTGTGTCTGTGTGTGTTCTCCACCCCTCTCTCCCACTCGCGTTCTCTCTCTAATTATTCCTCAATCTTTTCTCCCATCCATGTGTATCTCGCCCTCTCATCGCCCCTTCTTCCCAGCCACATTCAGGACTTTGAAGAGTCTCTCTCTCTCTCTCGCTCTGTCTCTCTCTCTCTCTGTCTCTCCATCTCTTTGATAATGAGCCAAAATTGGCCTCTGGCCTAAGAAAATGGAAGCAAGCTGTGCCTAATGTCTGTGTGTTTGATTTTGTTTAGGTGTAAGTGTGTGTTGTTGTTGTTGTTGTTGTTGTTGTTGTTGTTGTTTATTATAATAGATGATGGTAAAGAAAAAGTCCATCTTAAAACACTTAAACATCATTAAAAACAGATAAATCATGAGAGCTTTTTGTTTCTTTTAGCTGGTTTTCTTTTCTGATTCGAATGAATAACTGCTCATATGTAGACATAATGATCAACTGGGATCCAAACCTCTAATGGCAATGGCATTTTCCTTTAAAATTAAGTTTGAAACACTCTGTTAACACTTAATACAACTGCCATATTTAGAATAATATTTAGATGGTGTAGCAAGAAGGCTCTCCAAAGAGAACCATACTGCTGTACGGTATTTAGAGAGATATTTAGACTAAGTGACATAAAAGTCATCCATCAGAAGTGCTGTATTTTTTTTTTTACAACAACAAATGTGACACCAGACCATTCCTTAAAATCCAGTGGAATCCAAAACACAATTTGTTCAATACTCAATAATATTTCAATAATTTCTAGAACATCATTTAAACCATGGGACACCAAATCCACAACCAAGCCAGACAAATGATCAGATAAAGGATTTTACATCACCACTACTAATTAACAGCATTTCAGTGGATCAGATTCAGTTGGAAGAGAAACACACTAAAACTGCCAAGATTTGGGGCTTGATTCCCACTGTGCCACCCATCCTGATGTATGTGCTCTGGAGCATTTTGAAACGAAGTAGCACTGTGCATCACTAAATTACAAGCAAGTTTCTAAGTCCTTTTCTATTGATTTCCCATGGTTTTCTTTACTCTGCTGCTTTTCTTTCTGATTTTCCAGAAATTAGTCTGAGGGTTGCTGTTAAAGTGACTTTGGTATGAGGAAACCCTGAACTCACATCCCCTCACTCATCCCCTTGTCTGTGTCTCTCTCTCTCATGTGTATGTGCGTCTAACATTATCCATATGTTGAATATTGAGAGCATGAAGGGAGTCACTTTCTAAGAGGAAACCGTCCTATGGGAATCTGTGTGGAGTGATTTTACATGTGTGTTTGATTAGGCTGTCCTGGAATCAAAGCTGTAATCATTGGACTTTTACTGTCGAATCATCCCTATCTCAATTCATCTCAATTCAGGACATTTGGTGTGTTGCACAGTCTGTGCAGTTGTGCAGTAGATTTTTCTTGTCATGTGTCTATTTCTATGAACAAACAACATTGAATAATGGTATCATTTGTCTGGAATTTACAAAAGGAAAGGCAATGATATAAATGCAGCATGAAAAACCACACCATAAGCCATATAGACGAGTGCCAATGTGCATGATTACACCAACAACAACAAAAATTGACTCCAACCTGAGCTACTGTGAACATTAGGTGTTCAGAGCAACCCGTGTAAATCACTGCTGTGCTGTTTCAAACAATGATGTAAAAAGGATTATTTCTCTTTCATCCCTCATGTCATCTAATCTGTCTCTCTCCTCCTTTCTGTAGTTGACCCAGCGGGGCCGGAGCTGGTCAACCCCTGCTACGCTGGGAACCATGACTGTGACACCACGGCCCAGTGTATCCCACTGGAGGGCCAGGCCTTCCAGTGCCAGTGTGCTACTGGTTACAGAGGAGATGGACGCAACTGTTACGGTCTGTCTGTCAGCCCTTTATATGGGCGTACCTGTAAAGAATCGTGACAGTGTATCAACATTTCAGAGTGATTTATGGTGCTCCCCTACATTTTGCTTAGTGTAATAGTGTCTCTCTCCTGTCACACGAACACATGCAGACAAAGTTAAAGACAAGGCAGTGTGTCTGTGTTTCATCAACATCTGTCCATCCACTATAGAGGGGTCAAGTTCAGGCTGGATGGAAGGAATTTCTCTTCTCTTCTCTTCTCTTCTTTTCTCTTCTCTTCTCTCCTCTTCTCTTCTCCCCATCCTGCCTTTCCCTCCTCCTCCAGCTAAATTCTGTAGTTAACAGGGACGTCCAGGGATTTAAGCTGCTGCGTGGCCTATCATTAGCCCAGCAGCAGGTCGTTCTCTCCTGCTGACAGCACTAGGAAAGCCCCAGGCTCGGCCTTAGTTCCCATGCTTCGGCCTCAGTGTCTCTCTGGTCACATAATCTGTGTGCAATTTTGATCTGTGTATTGAACAATACATTATGGAATGCAGTCAAGAATCCAGCTGTGGGGTTACATGTTATAGTAACGTATTAAAAGCATCAATAATTACCCTTAATTACACTTGCATGCATGTTGTTAGATTGGGATTCCTGGTTTGCAGGCATATGAGTTCATAGAAAAACTGTCTCACTTTCTCTCCTTTTCTCTCACTGCAGACATAAATGAGTGTGATGAGGACTTGAGTTCATGTGGTGCTCATTCTCAGTGTGTGAACCTGCCTGGTAGCCACCGCTGCCAGTGCCAGAGTGGCTATGAGTTTGGATTCGACGGGCGTACCTGTGTTGGTGAGTGAATATAATTTGACTTGACAATGAGTGAAATGTACTACAAGACTACAGTGTACAGTATGTCCACATGACATGGGTTTGAGTCCTGAGCTCTTACTGGAAATAAACTAATTAGCACTAAACAAAGTACAGCTGAGGCTGATGTCAGGTAAATGGTCATAAACCAAAGTAGTGGACATACTCACATTTTGAACTGAAAATGACACTAGATTCAACTTTAAAGCGGGCCACTGTAACTTTTGAAAAAAAAAAAAATTCTCCCCTTCACAATGAAAAGTTGAATTAATAAGCAATAAAACACAACAACACAACAATGCACACATTTATAACAGCCTTATTTGGTCTGGTATGACCAGCAGCTTATGGTGGCTAATGTGAATGGGCATCATCAACGCTATTACAATTCGTCCTAGGGGGAACACGAATTTCATGGCAATCCATGCAAATCCAAGACATTCCACTAAAAAACAAAAATGTCAACCTCATAGTGGTGCAAGAGGAAAACTCAGGGGATCACCAAAATCCGTAGGATTTATCTTCTGGAGGCTGTACCAAATTTCATGGTAATCCATCCAATAGTTATCATATTTCACTCTGGAACAAAGTGGTGGACCGAACAACCAACAGACATTGCTGGCCCGAGAGCCCTGCAGCTAGAATGGCTAACAACTCATCAAGAAAAGATATATACTAGGCTGATATATACTAGGCTGATATTTTGATGTAATTAATTCCCAGTAAGGCATCCCCCCCCCCAACATGTTTCAACACCTGTTAATTATTCTCTTAAATAAATGACATGCTCATCGTAGCAGTTTGTCTTTGAGCTGAGCTTAATGACTCTGTGGCTATTATTTAACTAAAAAACTATATCAACAAAGATATCCGCTAAAACCACTAAACATAAAGGCTTGACTGTAAAAAACGTCAGATAAAACCACTAAACATACTGCTTTCTGCTGAATCAGAGTCTTCCTGCATGCACTGTGATTGTGGCAAATGTGCTCTTCATGTGCAAATAAAAATGAACCCTCTGTAAACATACATATATACATACATACATACATACATACATACATACATTATCCCAATGGCAACCCTGTCATTCTCCCATCTTCATCATTGTCTGGTACATTTGTTGGTCACATAAGAAATGTTCTGGAGCATATAGTGCTGCATGTTCCAAAATGAGCTGAATATTTGGAAGAGATCCACATATTTGTCGAAACGCAGGCATAACATTTCTTCCACAACAGTAACGCACAGCTGCAAAAGTTAGGAAACACAGCAAGAGGGGAGGATGGTAAGTAACAAATGTGAGAACAAGGGTGGGAATGAGAGGACAAATGTGAGAAATAGAGGGTGAGATTAGACAGGAGAGGGGGTGAAAGTGAAAGACAAATGGAGCAACGACACAATGTGTGTTTTGCCTTGGAATGTGTGGAGGAGAGAGGTCGTGCTGGTGTGTGTTTGTCCTCCTCTCACCTGTCAGTGTGAACTTTTAATGTACTCTCTTTGAACCCTCCCTACCTCCCTGCTTGACAGATACTTTATGTAAGGCCTTGAAATGATCCAAAACCACAACCCAAATACTGTTTAGATACCACTGAACTGAATTATTTCTAGCCAGCAGCCAACTATATATCAGTATAGGTTTGTGAAGTTAGTGGAATTTATATTTATTCCCAAATTCCAATTTGAGGAATTTGGGAATGGATGTGTTTCTAGATTTGTGTTGGTTGATTTTTTTCTTCTTCTGCTCCCTCTTTTTTCTTAGATATAGATGAATGCAGCTCCACTCCATGTCACATCAGTGCCAGATGTATCAATGGACTGGGTTCCTTCCTGTGTCAGTGCCAGCCTGGGTTTTATGGAGATGGTTTCTACTGTTCCCAGACGGAAGGTCAGTACATTTGCCACAACAGTGATGCATGATAGTGACTAAAGTTTCAGTTGGACTACTATATACAATTAATATAATTTTCAATACAACAGAAAGATCTGCTTTGAAGTTGTGACTATCATAATCATTTTTTATGTGTTGTACAGTTAGGCAGTTAGGGTTCAATATTGTCTGAGTATGAGTTTTTTTTCTTCAGTTCAATTCAGTTCACTTTTATCACTTTAACATATTCTCTCACAGTCATTACTGATCCATTTTCTATTAAGACACTGTATATATGTATATATTATAGGAAAATATCAAAAAGTACAGTTTGATAGGAACATAAAGAAATATATGAATATGTATGCAATGTGAAAAATACTTGAGAAATGAATAACAATGCATATACGAAAACCAACTACAAAGATGTGGGAGGTAAGAAAAACAAACAAGAGTAAAATGTATTGTCTACAGGACAGACAGTTCGCCCAAGGAGCCAGTGTGAGCAACACAGAGACAGCCTGCAGAGTGGAATGGAACAAGGTGGTCCACCGAGTCCCGGGGCCTTCATCCCTCAGTGCGACTCTGACGGACGGTACCAACCATTGCAGGTAGGTGGGCACTGACTGATAGACTGGTAAAAGTGCATGGCAGCCTGATGACTTGAGTTAAGTGATGTACTGATTTGGAAACGTTTAATAATTCATCACAGTGTCACGGCTCCACTGGACATTGTTGGTGTGTGGACGGAAGGGGACAGGAGAGAACAGGAACCAGGACTCCACCTGGTACAGCACCCAAAGACTGTGACAGACCAGGTGAGATATACACCCACTGCCATAAACACTTATATATATTATATCAAAAAGCATTTTAAGAGTGCTGCTTGATGACAACATCTGTGTTTTCAACAGTTTTATATCTATCCCTATAAGTTGGTATTCAATAGAAGAATTAGATTAGTGTATATAATTTTTTCCCATTTTGTTCATCTTTATCTCCCCAGATGAACCAGTGCGTCCTAAAACTCACTGTGAGCACCACAGAGACAGTGTACAGACCACCAGTCCAGAGGGATATCCTATAGTTGGAGCCCATGTACCCCAGTGTGACGCTAATGGACAGTACACACCTTTGCAGGTTCGTCACAAGTGTTTGAAAGGACTTTTTATCACCTCGAACTGGAAGAAGGTTAACGTCATACTAATCAAATATAGTATTGTGTTATTGATGCTATTGCTGATATTATTAACTGCAGTGCCATGGTTCCACTGGACATTGTTGGTGTGTGGACGGTAATGGACAGGAGCGAGCTGGAACCAGAACACCACCTGGTACAACACCCACAGACTGTGGAAAACCAGGTGAGAAACATGCATTCTTCTCGGTCCATCCCAAAATTTTCTCTGAGTTTGTTATTTGTAAATCAATTTGGTCAGATTGTTTTACACAGAGACACAGATATTGTTTTGGCATACTAGGGTTTGAGGCAAAAGCCTAACATTAAAGAGGGTACTTCAGTTACGTAGTTTCACTTCTATACAGTTAGAGAACATGTGAGAGACCGAAAGAAAAAATGGTCAAAATCAAAACAGCAGAGACATCCAGACTTTTAGTCCCTAGTACAGGTCCTGTGTAAGCTCCAGAAACACTGGGTCTTACATTTCCCATAATTCAACTGGGTGGCGTCTTTCATCGGACTATCACTACCTGGTAAACTACCAATCTTTCAAACTCCACATGTCCAGTTCATAATGCAGACTTTCTGTTATAATTTTGTGGTATCCTGGCCCAAGCTGAGATAACCCAGATGACATCACTATGACATCATCAGGATTATTTCCTTAGACTTGACAAAGCCACAGAAGACATTATACAACTGTTTTCACACGCTCAGCTGGATTACACATAACTAGTAAACAAAATGTATCTAAAATCAGTGGATGGCCCCATTAAAAGCCAATGAGGCAGAAAATAATTATAGGCTAACCCCAATAATTATAAACTTTCACACCAGGATGTAACATTAGCTACTGATCTAAACTTTGATCCAGCGTGATACATCTGGCCATTAAATCACACAAAATGCTCACATATACAGATGACACCATCCTGCTGTTTCTCATTACCAGCATAGAGGAGAAGAAGAGATTCAACTTAACTTCCAAAGGGACTTGCCTTCTTAACCAAGCTTAGCCTTAGAAAGTGGACATGATGCCAGCTTCCACTTTTTGAATGCTAATTATTTAATAAACAAATTGTCTTGAAGCTTATTATTTAAAGAGTATATGATGGGGTCAGAAGATGTATGAAAATGTACATGCTAGAATTTGCTAACCAGCATGACGAAGAAATCACACAATCTATTCTCTGGGAGACCGTATCCGTACCTGATCACGTTTGTTACACAACACATTCTTTAATAATTTTCATTAATTCCTTTTTTTTTTCTTTCTTTCTTTATAGATGTACCAGAACGTCCTAAAACTCACTGTGAGCGCCACAGAGACAGAGTACAAACTACCAGTCCTGATGGATATCCTGTTGTTGGAGCCTATGTACCCCAGTGTGACGCTAATGGCCAGTACAGATCATTACAGGTCAGTGATTATTTGTTTAATCAATGGAACATTCTTGTTACATCATTTAACTGTAATTTCGAAACTTAACATACATTAATGCATTATGGTTACTGTTATTGTTATTTCAGTGTCATGGTTCCACTGGCCATTGTTGGTGTGTGGACGGAAGGGGACAGGAGCGAGCAGGAACCAGGACTCCACCTGGTACAACACCCAAAGACTGTGACAGACCAGGTGAGATATACACCCACTGCCATAAACACTTATATATATTATATCAAAAAGCATTTTAAGAGTGCTGCTTGATGGCAACATCTGTGTTTTCAACAGTTTTATATCTATCCCTAAATGTTGGTATTCAATAGAAGAATTAGATTAGTGTATATCATTTTTTCCCATTTTGTTCATCTTTATCTCCCCAGATGAACCAGTGCGTCCTAAAACTCACTGTGAGCACCACAGAGACAGTGTACAGACCACCAGTCCAGAGGGATATCCTATAGTTGGAGCCCATGTACCCCAGTGTGACGCTAATGGACAGTACATACCTTTGCAGGTTCGTCACAAGTGTTTGAAAGGACTTTTTATCACCTCGAACTGGAAGAAGGTTAACTTCATACTAATCAAATGTAGTATTGTGTTATTGATGCCATTGCTGATATTATTAACTGCAGTGCCATGGTTCCACTGGACATTGTTGGTGTGTGGACGGTAATGGACAGGAGCGAGCTGGAACCAGAACACCACCTGGTACAACACCCACAGACTGTGGAAAACCAGGTGAGAAACATGCATTCTTCTCGGTCCATTCTAAAATTTTCTCTGAGTTTGTTATTTGCAAATCAATTTGGTCAGATTGTTTTACACAGAGACACAGATATTGTTTTGGCATACTAGGGTTTGAGGCAAAAGCCTAACATTAAAGAGGGTACTTCAGTTACGTAGTTTCACTTCTATACAGTTAGAGAACATGTGAGAGACCGAAAGAAAAAATGGTCAAAATCAAAACAGCAGAGACATCCGGACTTTTAGTCCCTAGTACAGGTCCTGTGTAAGCTCCAGAAACACTGGGTCTTACATTTCCCATAATTCAACTGGGTGGCATCTTTCATTGGACTATCACTACCTGGTAAACTACCAATCTTTCAAACTCCACATGTCCAGTTTATAAGGCAGACTTTCTGTTATAATTTTGTAGTCTCCTGGCCCAAGCTGAGATAACCCAGATGACATCACTATGACATCATCAGGATTATTTCCTTAGACTTGACAAAGCCACAGAAGACATTATGTAACTGTTTTCACATGCTCAGCTGGATTACGCATAACTAGTAAACAAAATGTATCTAAAATCAGTGGAGGGCCCCATTAAAAACCAATGAGGCAGAAAATAATTATAGGCTAACCCCAATAATTATAAACTTTCACACCAGGATGTAACATTAGCTACTGATCTAAACTTTGATCCAGCGTGATACATCTGGCCATTAAATCACATAAAATGCTCACATATACAGATGACACCATCCTGCTGTTTCTCATTACCAGCAAAGAGGAGGAGAAGAGATTAAACTTAACTTCCAAAGAGACTTGCCTTCTTAACCAAGCTTAGCCTTAGAAAGTGGACATGATGCCAGCTTCCACTTTTTGAATGCTAATTATTTAATAAACAAGTTGTTTTGAAGCTTATTATTTAAAGAGTATATGATGGGGTCAGAAGATGTATGAAAAATGTACATGCTAGAATTTGCTAACCAGCATGATGAAGAAATCACACAATATTCTCTGGGAGACCGTATCCGTACCTGATCACGTTTGTTACACAGCACATTCTTTAATAATTTTCATTAATTCCTTTTTTTTTTCTTTCTTTCTTTATAGATGAACCAGAACGTCCTAAAACTCACTGTGAGCGCCACAGAGACAGAGTACAAACTACCAGTCCTGATGGATATCCTGTTGTTGGAGCCTATGTACCCCAGTGTGACGCTAATGGCCAGTACAGATCATTACAGGTCAGTGATTATTTGTTTAATCAATGGAACATTCTTGTTACATCATTTAACTGTAATTTCGAAACTTAACATACATTAGTGCATTATGGTTACTGTTATTGTTATTTCAGTGTCATGGTTCCACTGGCCATTGTTGGTGTGTGGACGGAAGGGGACAGGAGCGAGCAGGAACCAGGACTCCACCTGGTACACCGTCTGTAGACTGTGACAGACCAGGTGAGATTAATGGGAAATGTGTGCCAAATCTTCGGCTGTAATGCTGTGCACACTGCATTTGGGTATAGGGCTGCTGTTTTGCGTGTGCAAGCACAACGCCCTACTCAATGTCCATATATCTTGCAGTGCTTTTTCCACTTTCCCCTACTCTGTCAAACACACATACTAGTGCTATCTTGTAGTTGTGGCCCGTTTGTGTTATCTATTAAAAGATTTATTGTGTAAACAAATGTTATGCTTTACTCCGCAGGTGAACCAGAGCGTCCTAAAACTCACTGTGAACACCATAGAGACGGAGTACAGACCACCAGTCCAGAGGGATATCCTATAGTTGGAGCCTATGTACCCCAGTGTGACACTAATGGACAGTACACACCACTGCAGGTTAGCATCTAATGAGTGATCGGCTAAGACATAAGGCTAAGACAGACAGATGAACTAATATTGATTTTGGAATTTCATTTCTTTTAAAAAAAAAAATCTGACAGTACATAATAAGTAAAATGTATGTTTTTCAGTGCCATAGCTCTACTGGACATTGCTGGTGTGTGGACAGTAGGGGACAAGAAAGAGCAGGAACAAGGACATCACCTGGTGCACCAAGAACCGACTGTGACAAACCAGGTGAGAAAGAAAAATGTACATGAATAGACAGACTAGAGATGTAACAATGCAGTCAACTCACGATTCGATACGATTTTCTCACAATTTTCTCACGATTTTCTCACGATTTTCTCACGATTTTCTCACGATTTTCTCACGATTTGTATAATAGAATGAGCTGCAGACAAATGACTGAAAACTATTCCTTTATTTATATGAACTGTGCAAAACAACGTATGTCCTCTTATCAAAAGTGCAACTGAAATTGAATGT
Organism: Sander vitreus; assembly: GCF_031162955.1. NCBI lineage: Eukaryota > Metazoa > Chordata > Actinopteri > Perciformes > Percidae > Sander > Sander vitreus. The sequence continues at coordinate 3,753,912 of NC_135878.1, read as the reverse complement.
TATCTTAAATAACAAAAATTAAATAAAAAAACAAACCTTGAATAAAAAAATCAATAATTAGATTTTTAAAACAAATCTTAACATCTAAATAACTAAATAAACACAAAAAGTCTCTTCAAATAAATGAACTAAGAACATGTAGTGACGTATGAAGTCAAACAAGTGAAATCAAAAGATTATACCCGAGGCTGTTTAAAAATTGCTTTGCGATTCTTTTTTTTTTATCTCAATAGGGTTTAATCTTTAAGAGAAGATTAATAAGAATCTCTAAGACAGACCTCTCCCTCTATTCAGCTACCCATGAGTGCTTAAAGCTGTGTTGTTATCTGCAGTAACAGTACCAGCGTCAGCAGGTGTATTATGTCACAGCTCTCCAAGGCTTTCTTGCTAAACATTGACCTGTGAACCCACTAATTCCTCAACTCAATGACAAGTCAAACAGACAGCACGTTTTACGTGAGTGTATGTCTAACCTTGTAAGTGGTGCACTATTGAGGTCATTGGGTCATAGCCTTGGAATGCCAAGCCTTGGAAAAACAGGTGATGTCACTGCAAGGCTGTGTGGTGGGAAGTTGAACATATAAGACGGCACACTCAATCAGTAAGATGAAGCTAAAAAAAACATGAGAAAAAGTCAATTCCGTATATATATATTGTTGCAATCGGCAAAGATTAAATAACTGCAACTGTTATTTTTTTCTTTTATTAACTGAAAGTTGACAGCTATATACCGGCTAAATGGATTTTATGATCTTCAGCCCTTTTTAACTATGAGCTGTCAGTGAGAAAATTAACACTGCCCCAGTCATCCCTTTTAAAATGTGCCTTAAATACATTTGTAGGTATTTACACAAACACAACCCAGTCCAAACAGCCAGCATTAACCTTAAGTAGTAGCCTATGCAGTAACGGATAATGCAATTATAATAGCAAATTATACTTTGAAAAAAAATTATTTCCACATGCATTAAAATTTGTATTTGTACTGCATTTGTAAAAATGTGGTAATTTGTGGATTTGTTGTTCATGATTAACATTTAAATAGAGGACTGACTATGCACTCCATAACTTAATAATAGTTAGCGGTTAATTTGATTAAATTGGTCTATATTAGAAATATAGTCATGTTTTTATTCTTAACTTTTTACAGCATCAAAAAACATTAATAACTTCTTATTGTTGTCTAGTATTACTCAATGTATTTGAATGCCTACCACTCCATTTTGGAATAATAGGAGAATTCTTCTGTTTCATACGCTCAAAAAGAATATGCATATGAGCCTGTTATTGTCCATCTTTATCTCCCCAGATGAACCAGAGCGCCCTAAAACTCACTGTGAGCACCACAGAGAAAGAGCTCAGACCACCAGCCCAGAGGGATATCCTATAGTTGGAGCCTATGTACCCCAGTGTGATGCAGATGGACAGTACACATCATTGCAGGTTGGCATCTGGTGACAGATCCAGTTTAATTTATGAATTTCATGCAACTTTAAGTAGGAAATATAACCATCATTTTGATACCAATTGATATTGTTCCAGTGTCACGGCTCCACTGGCCATTGTTGGTGTGTGGACGGTAGGGGACAAGAGAGAGCTGGAACCAGGACTCCACCTGGTACACCATCTGTAGACTGTGATAAACCAGGTAAAGAAAAGGGTCTGTTATCTTTGTGTCCTCCTTCATGCTCAAACATAACATACACTGAAGTATGGCTCACTGGAATTAAGGCTCTCTTGTGAAATTTGAATCTGAAATCCTCAGATGAACCAGAGCGTCCTAAAACCTACTGTGAGCAGCACAGAGACAGTGTACAGACTACCAGTCCAGAGGGATATCCTATAGTTGGAGTGTTCATACCTCAGTGTGATTCAAATGGACAATACACATCCCAACAGGTACAGTCTGGCCTTAATGTATAGAGACATAATGTCTTTGCTCTGTCATACAGCGAAGTATGTCTAATAATGGTTGGTTATTGTGTTTTTCAGTGTCATGGCTCCACTGGCCATTGTTGGTGTGTGGACGGTAGGGGACAGGAGAGAGCTGGAACCAGGACTCCACCTGGTACACCATCTGTAGACTGTGACAAACCAGGTAAAGAAAAGGGTCTGTTATCTTTGTGTCCTCCTTCATGCTCAAACATAAAATACCATCAAGTATGGCTGAAGTGAGGAGTGTATGCTCACTGGAATTAAGGCTCTCTTGTGAAATTTGAATCTGAAATCCTCAGATGAACCAGAGCGTCCTAAAACCTACTGTGAGCAGCACAGAGACAGTGTACAGACTACCAGTCCAGAGGGATATCCTATAGTTGGAGTGTTCATACCTCAGTGTGATTCAAATGGACAATACACATCCCAACAGGTACAGTCTGGTCTTAATGTATAGAGACATAATGTCTTTGCTCTGTCATACAGTGTAAGATGTATAATAATGGTTGGTTATTGTGTTTTTCAGTGTCATGGCTCCACTGGTCATTGTTGGTGTGTGGATGGTAGGGGACAGGAGAGAGCTGGAACCAGGACTCCACCTGGTGAATCAGCTGTAGACTGTGATAGATCAGGTGAGACTGTTGTTTCTAGCTGCCAAAGAATAGTTGCATAGATACATTCAAGCATTGGGTCTTAGCTAAATGGAAAGCAGGAATGAAGGGGATGGATGTGTATAGGCAGGTAAAATCAAGCATTGTGCAGGTTTCAGAATGAGCTTCAGGGACTCAAGTGAATACTTTAGGAGCTCATTCCGAAGGGAGTTTCAGTAGTCTATGTAGGTTACGAGTAGATCTTGAACAAGCTAATAGCAGCAGTAGCAGGACGGTTTATGGGTTGTCCCAAAAGAGCTGAAGGGTCTAGTGTGGTAAGGAATAGTAGTGAGCTCAGTACTGAACCATGTGGTAGCCCAGTACAGAGGATGTGTGGTATAAAACAGACACTCCATGCACAGACCTCAATAAGTGCAGTACCAGTCAGGTAGAAGATGGTATATCCTGAACCTCTTAAAAACCTTTCAAAAAAGGCTTGTAAAAGGTGTAAGACGACAGGAACTGAGGAAAGAGTGAGTCCATCAGCAAAAGCAAATCATTAGGTCATATAATCTTAAAAACCTTATTTCAACGATATTGCTTTGTTTTGCCAGTACCACCCTCGTTTCCTAATGACTCGTGTATCGACCTTTCTTATCCAGTTGAACCAGAGCGTCCCAAAACTCACTGTGAGCACCACAGAGACAGTGTACAGACCACCAGCCCAGAGGGATATCCTATAGTTGGAGCCTATGTACCCCAGTGTGACGCTAATGGACAGTACACACCACTGCAGGTAAACATTTTTTGACATTGTGTGGAAGAACTTGAATAGAATTGTAGACATAATGCCTAAAAGATCTTCCACTATTGCTTCAGTGTCATGGCTCCACTGGACATTGTTGGTGTGTGGACAGTAGGGGACAGGAGAGAGCCGGAACCAGGACTCCGCCTGGAACACAACGCAAAGACTGTGACAGACCAGGTGAGACTGCTAAGACGCGTTGGGGGAAGTTTCATATTGATCAAAACATAATGATCCAGTTGTAACATCTTAACTAAGAAGCAGGAGGCCAGAGTGAAGGTTCACGATGATAACATATACTTTTTGGAAGTTAGACACAAATATTCTGCAGCATTCTAGATGAGTTGTATGGGTTAACGAAAACACTTAGGATAGGAGCCCAGCCAAGGGGGATTTATAATTGTTTATACAGGATATGAGGAGAGCTTAAACAAGCCTCTGAGCAGAGTCAAATGATGCACAGTGTAGACCTACAGAATGAAAAAAGGGCTGTAATGAATGCCACGTATTCAGGGTACGTCAGAAGACAGCAGTCTGTGCAGGAGTCATCATGATACCATCAAAGAGCGTGGGGAAGTCTTTCAGAGGTCATCTGGATAGTTGATTGTCATCAGCATAGTGGGTCAGGAGAAGGACAGCAAGGGGTGCAGTCTTGGTGGTCGTCCTCTTAAACGAGACAGATTGAGGTCCAACAGGCTAGTCTGTGAAACATTACTGACATGTTGACACAGTAAAACATGGCTGATGTGGATTTTAGGTGATATCGCCCAGACCTGCAATTTGAGATTTGCTAGATTTTTTTGTGTTAACAACTTTTGGCAACTTGTAAATGTTTTCCAGATGAACCAGAGCGTCCTAAAACTCACTGTGAACACCACAGACACAGAGCTCAGACTACCAGCCCAGAAGGATATCCCATAGTTGGAGCTTATGTGCCCCAATGTGATGCTGATGGACAGTACACACCACTGCAGGTTAGCATTGAATAACAGACCCATTGTACCCATTTTACCATGGTTTAATATTACTTTGACTAACTTGAAACTAATTATAGACAAAATACCTAAATATTCTTTCATCATTATGTTAGTGCTACAGCTCCACTGGACATTGTTGGTGTGTGGACAGAAGGGGACAAGAGCGAACTGGAACCAGGACTCCGCCTGGAACACAACCCAAAGACTGTGACAGACCAGGTGAGACTGCAGTTCTATCCTGCCAAAAGAATAAATGTTTTAATATACGAGTGTTACAGTGGATATAACAAGGTTATTTTAACATCTCAACCAAGAAGCAGGAGGTCCGAGTGAAGGAGTTAGCGACAAATATGCTGCAGCATTCTGGATTACTGGTACAAGAATCCTTTACAAGGCCAGCCAGAGGGATTTATAGAATACAGTTTATACAGCACACGAGAGGGGCTTGAACAAGCCAAATGTTGTATATTGCAGACCCACAGAACAAGAAATGTCCACGATGCATGCCAGATGGTTGTCAGGGATTGTACCAAAATAACCATTCAGGAGTCACTATTATTTTCAGAGGTCAGGATTAATTAAATTCTTGCACGACAGAGTGTACTGAAGATGGATTGAATCAAAAACTGTGACTAACTGAAAAGTTGTAAATAAAGTAAATGCAAGTAATTGACAGAGTGCAGAGTTCTTTGGTTCTTTCGCAGTCAGAGGTCAGGATTACCAAGAAAGAGTATAGTTTTCTTCCAGCCAAGTTAAGGTGATGAGGAGACAGCTTGACATGCACAGACTCCAGCATCCACCTAATGAAAGTTCAATGTCATCTGCAAAGAGTTGGTGGGACTAGATAAGGTAACTTGACAGCAAAGAACTTGGCAGTGAGGAGACATGACCAGCCAAGTTGAGACTAGTCTGTGAAAGATCATTAAATCATAATGACTCACTCTATATATTTGCCACAAGAACAAATGTTTCTTAATAACTCATGTAGATTTGATTTTTTTTTTTTATCCAGATGAACCAGAGCGCCCTAAAACTCACTGTGAGCACCACAGAGACAGAGTCCAGACCACCAGTCCAGAGGGATATCCTATAGTTGGAGCCTACCTACCCCAGTGTGATGCAGAAGGACAATACCTACCTCGACAGGTACAACTATGTCTCTTTCTCAGCAAACACAGGTTTTTGTGTGTGTGTGTTTCTCTTGTTTTTGTTCTTCTTCTTACTATTATTATAATGGTTATTGTTGCTTTTAATTGTTGTGTATTTCAGTGCCATGGTTCCACTGGACATTGTTGGTGTGTGGATGGAAGGGGACAGGAGAGAGCAGGAACCAGGACTCGGCCTGGTGCACCGTCTGTAGACTGTGACCGACCAGGTGAGACGGTTATCACTGCTTGAGACACTTTGAGTCTCACAAATAGTCATTCAGCCAAGGATTTGTGCATCCAAGCGACATACAATTCAGATTAATAGAATAAGTTTGACATTTTGGGAAATTCGCATATATCCTTTTTGCCGAGAGGTAGATGAGAAGGTAGTGATCTTCTCATCTAACTAAGAATTATTCCTTTAATAAAGACACAGTGATCACACCTGGGCAAGAGCTTTAGAACAAGAAGGCACCTCTATGAACTTTACATACCGTATATAACAATTATATCGATAGCTGTGAGGCAGTATAAATCGTTCAATTGTTTTGATCCTAATAATAATTCTAACAAGTAATGTCTCTATGGCAATTAACAATTTAAACTGAAAAAAATCATCAGTTGTTTGCCCCTCTCTCTTTCAAACCCTGTGATCCTCTCTCGCCTTCTCACTCACACTCTAATGTACACACAGAGGCCGCTCTATAAATTCAGTTCTTGCTATAAATTCCATTTATGACCATCCAAACATCTGAAGTGGTCATTTCGTGGTAAGATGAGCAGCCGGCTGTTGCCAGGCAACCAAACCAAAACAAGACGGGCTGCCTGACCAGCTGAGTGACAAAACAGTGTTACACCACAGACAGACAGAAAGACATGCTTGTAGATGTGTGCGCTTGCTCAGCCTAAAACCTAACTGATGTGAACTCATAACTTTGTTTCATTACTACTTTGCCTGGTATTCAGTTGCACTCATCTACACCTGGAAGCTGTGCAGTACAACCAGTCTTTTATGTTGGCCACTGCACAGGGATTCCTCTGTAATAGTTCATGATGAGGGAGGCAAGGGGCATTTCCTGCTCATTTTAAGTTTGGGATCCATATCCTGTGGTCCAAACCCGGAGTTAAGACAAACATTATTTGTGTGGGTGTAACCCCGTAATTTGACAATTTTAGTTGGATTCTTGAATTACATGTGTACCCAATTTAGAACTTTATGTGATGCAGGCGTCAAACACCCACAAATGTGTGTGCCCACATAAGTAATACAACTCATTGCCAACACAGTAAGTCAGCCTAAGGATTGAAATATCAATGATTTAGTGGAGAATCCACATGCTGTTGATTTCTGAGGGACGTCAGAGACACATGAATCACTACGTTCAGTTGGTCATGTGGTTAAACAGCAAAGAGAAGTAAAACCAAATGATTCATAAGACTGGATTGCAGCATGCTAACCGCCACTACAATAAATCCTGCTGGAAAAAACTCACCGAGACATCAGTTTAATTGTTTAGTTAGTCATCTTCTCTCTTAACCTGTCTGATCTCTCACTGTAGAGCTATTCTCTTCTCACCCTCCGTTCAAATATTATCCTAATCTCATTCTTAGTCTAGCAGCTGCAGTCAGTCTCACATTAGAAATGCGAGAAGAGTGTGAGAGAGAGAGAGAGGCCAGTATAAACATTAGTGGAAGCCTAAAGTGGTTTCAGGTTTAGTTTTAAAGCTCTCCTATAAAATGAGTTATTAAAGAGATTTTACAAGGTAAACAATATTAACAAAAGCAAGATGTGTGTATGTGTGCCTCTTGAAACGCATGGCCTCCTCACACTATTAAACAAGCACTCCACCTATCACTGGGATATAAACTTGAGTTATAAAATACCCTAAGAATATGATTGAATAATGATGAATTACAACAGAACGGGATCTAAAAATTTTAATTTTACAACCATTTAACATGATGTTTAACTTTAAAAAAACGTTAACTGCGTTGGGTTTGTTTGATTTGTGTCCCCCTCAGTCCCTGTTGCTCCAACCCAGCGCCCTGAGAGTGTGTGTGAGCGATGGAGGACCAGTTTGATTGAGCACTATGGTGGAAAACCAGATGCACAACAATACGTGCCTCAGTGCGAGCCAGATGGACAATTCAGGTACACACACACACACACACACACTCTAGTTGAAATAGTTGTTAATGACAAATGTCTTGAGAAAGAGATTTGTCTCTCAGTCCAGTCCAGTGTTATGGGGAGACTACTTACTGCTGGTGTGTGGACCAAGACGGGCGGGAGGTTCCTGGTACCCGATCACATGATGTCGTCAAACCTGCATGTGAGTGTCTTTTCACCTTTAACCTTTTTTCACAAAATTGCATGTCCCTGTACTGTTTTGTTCCAGTGTTAATGCCACCAGTCATGGCTGAAACTTTTTTTTTTAACCCATCCAATCTTGTCACAGGCCTTCCCTCAGTGGCTCCGCCCACAGTGCGCCCATTGCCCCGCCCAGATGTGACCCCTCCGACAAACACTGACATCACACTGCTGTACGCTCAGGGACAGAAAATAGGAGCGTTGCCTCTCAACGGGACCAGACTAGATGCAACCCGGTCCAAAACACTACTCACTCTACATGTAAGAGATGAACGGATAAATACATGCTACATTTTAACTTCTTCTATCTTGTTAGTTGGTTCTTATGCACATAGATAATTATTGTGGTTCTTTGGTTATTTAGAAAGATGTTTATAGCCATTTTGAAAGCCAATTTATCTCTACAACAGGATAGAACAACAATGTTTTAACAAGGGAGTGTGCTGACTCCATTGTTTTGCCTTTTAACTTCCTGTCTAGACCAGAAATGGGAATGTGTTGCGTTATGTAGGTGGACATCTGCTGCTTGTGACCACCTTGCACCTGCATTTTAGCAAATATATGATCTCTCTCTCTGCAGAAGTCTAGTTTACTCTGACTACTTGAATTACAATATGCTGAAAGATTATTATGGACATTTTGGCCAATGATGCCAAAAATAAACCTTCCACAGCTTTAAGGACTGTCAAAGCTTGAAAAAAAACAAGACTTACAAACGAAGACAAACCACAGACATCTACACAGCATCGCTAATAAGATCAGCTCTAGCTACTGCTTCAACATAAAGTAAGCTAGTTGAGCTAGTTATAAACTAGTTAATGTTGTACGCAACGTTATGCCAAAGAGCGTCTTTTAATCTGAGATCATAATTCCTCATAATGTGGACGTGTGGAAATAAACAAAAGGGCTGAGTCGCAAAAGGGCAACACTGATGTGGCTGTAATTATCTTGACATATCTCATTATGTGTATGCTTATGTTCATATGTGTGTGTCCAGGGTTCCATAGTTGTTGGTATAGCCTATGACTGCAAAGAAAACCAAGTCTATTGGACAGATTTGTCTGCAAGAACAATCAACAGAGCTTCAATGGCGACTGGTGCTGAGCCTGAGATACTCATTAACACAAGTAAGAACTCACACTTCTGCTCGTTCATTTCCATAATGAATGTTGCATGTTTAATGTGATCTCAATACTTTCTGTATGGTCTCCCTGCTCCGAGTAGATCTGGTCAGTCCAGAGGGTTTGGCGGTGGATGTCAAACGTAGGTTGATGTTCTGGGTCGACTCAAACCCTGACATCATTGAAAGCGCCAACCTGGACGGCAGTGGGAGACGGACGCTGTTTGACACAGACTTGGTCAACCCTCGAGCCATCATAGTGGTCTCTTCCACCGGGTAAAGCTTCTCTTTTTGTCTTTCTTGATTTTGTCTTGCTTAAAGTTTTTTTTTTTTTTTTTAAATCACTTGAGCCATTCAGCTTACAAAACCTGCCACTTCTAAAGCCACTGGGACAGTTTGGTCTGGATTTGCAAACATGTACAAATCTCTTCCCCCGAGCAAGAAACAAACAAGCACCCACACACTCTCTTAGCGGTCAAGTGTAACATCCTGGAGCTGCTCCACTGAGGCAGAATGAGATACAGCTCTCACTGTATACAGAGTGATTTGATATCTGGAGAGGGCTCAGATGGTTTTCAGCCCATTAGCACGACTATGACAAACACATTTGAGTCCTTAGACAGGCTATGAGTCAACACGGCCTGTGTCTAATTCATTATAGTAAAGTGCAGATTGTATTTGGAGCAATTTTGCAGAAAGGATTCTTGTTGAGTCTGGGGGATCTAAACATGACTTCATCAGTATGAGACTGGTGATCGCAGGAAAATCGACGGGTTTGGGTGGAATGTAACACGTTTGATAATTCTGTCATATAAGTGACTTTTAGTGTTCTCTGACAGTGTTGCACCAAACTGAGCCAAGAAAACTGTACCAGATTACTGATGCCATTAAAGCTGGAGACACACACACACACACACACACACACACACACACACACACACACACACACACACACACACACACACGAATGAAAGTATGAGGCCGTCATCAGTCAGCTCTCCAGGAATAACATCTGCTTTTCATCATTGCAACTAATCACATAATCAACAGTGTGTGTGTGTATGTATGTATGTATGTATGTATATACACACACACAGCAGCACACACATTGTGAAAGCATGTACATGTATATGAAAGTCTTGTACACAAACATCTGCCCCCACATATGTACATTCATCGAATTAATTAACGTACAGACTCATAAACACATGGTGTGTGCGTGTGTAAGCTGATTGCTCATGTGGTGTGTATTACCTGTAGTTCACAGTGGACTGCCCACATGTACACCATCATCTACAGACGCAAAAGCAGCGTGACGTCACTCTGCCTAAAGGTCTGTGATCATCCAGCTGAGCAAAGTTTTGGGGCTTTTGAGATGTTGCAAACAATAAAATATTAGTTGATTCATCACAGAAACATTCATGAGAAATATGAAGTAACTAGTTTTTTTTTTTTTTTAGAAAAATGTGTCCATTTGATGTATTCAGATGAAACAAAATGCACTGGGAGAGCTGGCGTCAAAGGTTGCACGTTGCTCAGAGTAACCTGACCGTGACCTCATCAGCAGCTGGTCCCTCGAGCCGTGTGTGTGTGTGTGTGTGTGTGTATGTTTTACTATATTCGTGGGGTTCAAAAACTGGGGAATACAGTATACTTGTGGGGTCTGCACAGCCTTGTGGGGCCCAAAATGCTGGACCCCACAAGGTTAAAGTGCTGTTTGAGGGTTAAGACTTAGTTGTAGGATTAGGGTTAGAATTAGGTTATGGTTAGGGTGAGGGTAATGGTTAAGGTTAGGCATTTAGTTGTGATGGTTCAGGTTAGGGTAAGGGGCTAGGGAATGCATTATGTCAACGACGGGTCCCCACAAAGATAGTGAAACAAACATGTGTGTGTGTGAGAGAAATACAGTTGAATAATTTGCAGAATGGAGTTTAAGTGTCATAAATGCCCAATGTTTTCTCTCTGCAGCACTCTCTATTGGACAGATTGGAACCGAGAGGCTCCTAAGATCGAGAGTTCGTCAGTGAACGGTCAGAACCGCAGGGTGGTGGTGTCTGACGGGATCGGTTTGCCAAACGCTCTCACGTATGACTCTTCTTCTGGACAAGTCTGCTGGGCCGACGCAGGTAAACACTACTTCTACTACTACCACTGTCAATGTGACTGCCGGTCAACTGCTTCTGACATGATTGGATGGGGTGACATGTCTGCAGATCTTCCAAAACTAGGATTTTGAAATGTAAGGGGGACAAGACACGGCTAAAAAGTACTGCCATCTCCTGTAAATGTTTTTGAAAATCATTTATCTGTTTTTATTTACAGTTAATTTTCTCCCAAAAAGACACTAGCATCTATCTAGTATCTAAAAAGCAATATGCTTAAGATGATAATGATTCATGTTTTTCTTTTGCTCTGTCCGTCAGGTACAAAGCGTTTGGAGTGTGTATCCCCGGATGGTTCAGGCCGAAGAGTGGTCCACCCCAGCCTCAACTACCCGTTCAGCATGGTCTACTACAGGAACCACTTCTATTACTCTGACTGGAGGAGGTAGCCGTCTTTATCTATCGTACTGTTTGTTTGGTTCATTCATTACTGATCACTAATCAATGGGCTGATCAGTATGAAGCCTTGCTCCCTTCCCCATCTTAAGTGTCTCTCTCTCCGACTTCTGACACATAGGGATGGAGTGATCGCAGTGAACAAAGACAGCAGTCAGATCACTGACGAATACCTGCCTGACCAGCGCTCTCACCTGTACGGCATCGCCATTGCAACCACCCACTGTCTATCAGGTATGTGTGTTGTGAAAGTTAGTCTGGCATTGCCAGACCTTCCTCCACTGCGCTGCGGAGGAGGGTCTGGCTAGTCCACACAACATTTTGGGATAGGAGAAAAACGTGCTCTGGTTTATGGGTACTGGTTTATCGGCATTTCTTCAAACCAATCACAAGTCTTGGGCGGCGACACTATCACTCTCTGTCACTTACACACACTCTTCAGACTCTGTTCAGATGTGTAATTTTGGCTCTGTATAATAACAACCAAACGCCCTCTCTCTCTCACACACACACACACACACACACACACACACACACACACACACACACACACACACACACACACACAGACTTCAAGGTGTACCAGACAGTGAGCTCATTGGTCTGTGTGCAGTGATGTCATCACATCAGTCAACTGCCACCAGATGTTTGAACCCTGCAGGCTGCATTTATTGAATTTGAACTATTATAGATACAATAGATTGATAGATTCTGGATTTTTCAGTGAGGAAGAGGGAGTAGATGTAATTTTATAAGGTATTCTAACTTTTTGTGTGGAAAAAATATATATCAGACACAAATTATTGTTCTAAGCAGAATATTTGTCATACAATGTGTGGAGATCTTTAAATGTTTCAAGTGAATCAAGACAAATGCCATATTACAAAGACACTGTAACACCACCATGAGAGAGCTAAATATACATCTGCAAAAACGGCATATATGAATAGTTTGCATAATAAGAGTAAATATTTACCAGTAAATGCAACCTTTGTTGTCTGAAGAAATGCAAGTATGTGTTTCATCACCCTGCACCCAGAAAACAGTCATCACACGGCTGTGTGTGTGTGTGTGTGTGTGTGTGTGTGTGTGTGTGTGTGTGTGTCCCCCTCTACCTGTATTTTGTGTTTGATGTGTTAAACACCTTGAAAAGTACAAAGTAGTCCTCTAAACACAGGATAATCCCTAAAGTAGCACCTTGGCAGATGTTGTTGTCAAAGCTATACACATCTGCAGGGAGTGTAAAATCTGCTCATGATAGAGGTCTGCACACACAATTCAGTTTGTGCGTCTGACTCTCACAATGGTCAGAATGGTGGCTGTGTGTTGCTGTAAGTGTCACGTCTGCACGTCCTCTCACACTCTAAAGCCCCGGACTAAATAACAGCCGCTCGCTTCAAAGAGGTCGACGCGTGGTGTAATTCTGACCATGATGACAGCTCTAAAACACACTTGTTAAGGGTTTGGGAGCTGGTTGTAAGAGGCTTAAAACCTGTTATTGTTGAATACATGAACACAGACACACACAGATGCTCTTTACAGTGTCGGGCTTTGTTCAGGAGGGAGGGTCTGTGTGTTCTGTCATTAGGCGACTGCAGCACTTAAGCTCTCATCCTGTCACATTTGGACTTACACAGGAAGATAAAATCAGACCTTTAACTCTTCATTTCCAGCTGGAGCTATAAACTAACTAAAATAGGTTTGTACTTCCACTAGAAATGTAATATGTGTGAGTTTTATATTTTGTTCTTTTCCCATTTCTGATTTGTGTACTTCAGGGAGCCACTAACGGCAGACTGGCAGCTGCAGGGTCCTTTGGTGCTAAAGTTCTGGGGCGATTACTGATCAGAGGGCAGGACCACGTTAAAAAGTGCCCTCTCCAGTGTCACCCAGACGAAAAGGAAACTCAGTAGGGCGCAACATGGCTTCCTGTTGCCGGATCGACCGTCGGAGCAAATTTACAACCCCCTCCACTCACCCTGACCCCATTATCTCACCTTAAAGATGTAACCCCAAAATAAATGTTTTGTAAATTTGTTTTATACCTCATTTTTAGTTTTTTTTTTTTTTTATACTGTATTTTTGTATACAAGTTTTTTTTTTTTGTTTTTTTTTTAATAGATTTAAAGTTATAGAACAATGAAATCAGATTTTAAAATGTATGCGTGTGCACATTTTTTGTTCTTTAAAGCCAAAGAAGAATCGCTTGAAGAGCTTTCAAACTGTTTGAGCCAAAGTTCTGTTGTGAAACTGAGCATCAGATTTCGTTTTGGTCAGCAGCTGGCCACAGTGGCTTTTTAAATACAGCCAAATTATTTAGCTGTGGATTCTGTACAAAAATAAAAACAGGCAAAATGAATAGTTTAGTGTTTGGGAAATGTGTTATTCGCCTTCTTGATGAGAATATTGATACTACAGATATGATAGTAGTAGAAATCTTCTCATCTAACCCAAGGCAAAAAAAGCAAATAAGCTTAGTGTCACCATGACAACTAAAAAAAATGTACAAGAATTTAACTGATGGAAGTCAAAAGGCTTGAATAATCAGCATGATTAGAAATGGAATTAACAAAACATGTAGCATTACAAGTTTATTTTTTGAAAATGCCATGAAATAGGCTAAGTAGAAAACCGTTGCCATTGTTGGGTGACTGAAATAGTTTGTGATCAGATTAGTGTAATAATTATTTCCCTCAGCCCCGTGTGCCGTGGTCAGATCCCAGCGACTACAGTCCTGCCATATTTCTCTGCACTACTAATCTGTATTTCACACATGATGGAAGGACGTTACATTCTCTATTTTTTTGCCAAATATTTTTACTACTACTTTTCAAATCTTTTATCTTTTTATAAGATGTGATATTTATAACAATAAAATGTGATTTGGTACTTGACTTTTTGGAGATAATTGTGTTCTGGGTTGATGCTTCTTTAAGACTCTTAACAGGAAAATGGCCACCAAACATCTGCCACACAAGAAGCACAGAAGCCAAACTCTGTTCAGCTGTATTTATACATTTTCCCACACAGCGTCAATGTAAACCGTGTCAAAATAACCCTTTCTTCCATTTGCAAAAAAAACAACTCTCTGGAAACAAAAGATACAAACATAACTGTCCAGGAATAACTCAGAAGCTTCTCTGTGGGTTTCTACTGCAGGAGAGATTGTGGCAGCCAGGAGATAATCTGAAGGTTAGACCTCAGTCTGAAGAAATAATTACTTAACATATTAGTCTACAATACTAATTAATCACTCAATCAAAAACTATTTTAAACGTGGTATAAATTCATTCATGCTGCAGTACAAAACTGAAAAGCAGCATCGGAAAATTTGGCATTTGCTCACATTTATTCCAAATTCCCAATCGGATCAGTCTGATCTCATGCAACAACGGAAAAAAATCCAAACTCATTTATGTCCAGCGCAGACAGACTTTTCCTCTCAAAATCAAATTAAAACTCCCTTGGTTCAGTCCCTGCCTTCCTTTAGTGTCCCCGTTCATCCTCTCTCTCATCTCCCCACCTTGCCCAGCCGGTGGTCTGTCTTGGGGTCGGCTATGATGGCCTGAACGGCTACGATGGCCTCGTTGATCTTGGTCTGGAGCTCCCTCAGCTCCTCGATGTGCAGCAGGCGCAGGATCTGGGCCGCTTCATTCAGAGTGGCGTCTGAGAAGAAATGGATTTTACTTTCCCACAGATGATTACGTTTTTGTGGTCATGCAGCTCTAAGGGAGATCTGTGATCACAGGACTGCCTGTCTGAGCGGATGTCAATGGTTCCCAAACTTGGGGTCAGGACCCCGAAGTGGTCCCAATATTAATCTAAGCGGTCACAAAATGATTGAAGGGATAAATAAAAATCCTTTTACAGAACTTTTTTGTTGTTGTAATTTGCCCTTCCTGTACTACTTACATCAAAAAAGCAGCACTCACCTCCAGTGTCAAAGCCCAAGATGTGCTTGTCTAAAGCTACTGGAATACCCTGAGAAAGACAGCAACATATACATGAGCGGCCTTTTCATTTAAACGCTCCAAGTAAATAGAAGAATCTCTAGATATCGTTCTTGATACTAAATATGTGGATCTTCAGTTTACAATACCTCTGTATTCTGGCTGGCTTTAGTGACGGCTTCTGGAGAGAGTCTCTCCTGGATCAGAATACGAATAGCCTGGCAGGAGTAACACCAAAAAACTGATTAGTATGACAATTTACTATTAAGTATATAGGGATAATAAAAAATAGCTATATACAGTCTTAAGAGCCTGAGTCCTTAAGACATTTAAGAAAAGCCAGGAGAAAATGTCTTGACATGAGCCCACTCCCACCTTGAGCATAACCAGGTAATCGTCATGTCGTTGTATCTTTAGGATGTTGGCCAGAGCTGTCACTCCTGCTTTGAAATCTGGTGAACTACCTGAAAAACACAAACAAATGATGCTTTCATATTTCACCTTGAACAGAGAGATGTAGGAATCAGAAAGGAAAGAATGTGCCAAAGCAAAGTGCCAGGACAGGCAGAGAAGTGTTGCTACTTACTGTCAAGGTTGAGGAGAGGGTCCACTGCTTTGTCCCCACTGTTGCTGGAGGCTGCCAGCGGCTTACAGTCCTTATACTTTGCCACTGAGGAGAGAGCCGCCAAACACACCCAATATAAACACTCGGTGACATTGTACAGAGAATATATTAGCGTGTCAAGTGAGAAACCAAAGAGGAATGTAAAGATTTTGACTTCATTTGTTTATTGGTTTGACACAATTTCTGTAAAAGAGCTTGACTGTGACCAGTAAGCTGGCATCAGTGGTAGAATGTAACTAAGTACAGATTTGAGGTACTTGAGTCTTTACTTTTTCTGCATTGAGTACTTTTACTTTAAATACTTTAAGTATATTTCCTGATGATACTTTCAGAATTTTACTCAAGTAACATTTTCAATGCAGGACTTTTACTTGTAACAGTATTTATTTACAGTGTGGTATAGGTACTTTTACTTAAGTAAAGGCCCTCAATGCTTTTTCCACCACTAGTTGGCATCATTAGAAAACATTCCTTTAACAGTGTCTCCATCTAGTGGTCATCATGAGTATTACAGCGTAGTACTACCAAAGCAACAGTCACTGTAGCAAGGGCTATCCTTTATAAACGTTTCACTGTCATCTTAAACACTGCTGCCAGTATCACAACAGACGTATACGTACTGCCATCTTACCATTGTCTCCATATTCATATCGTACAGACAGGCCCAGTAACCAGTCTAGAGCCTCCTTCTTCTCCTCAACTCCAAACGGACAGTTGAGATCCTGCAGGTACTGCACAAAGGAAAGGACACTCAAAACACATAGCATGCATGGAAGGAAGTGCTAGCCAACAGCTTCACAACAATTTAAATCCTATTCATAATACCATTCATGTCTGCTTTAAGATGGCATTTTCCACAAGTCACAGTTTGGCAATGGACAGAGATGTGGTCTCACCTTCTGGTAGGCTTTGGGCCAATCTGAGCTTGGGATGTTTCTCAGGTTTCCCCTGTCCTCTATCTTATAATGTCGAATCTTCTGGTCCTCCAGCCACACAATGCAGTTCCTAAATTGCGTCTCATCTGAGCAGAGAGGGGAGACAGATACTCGTTTGCGAACCAATGGACAGATGGCTACATACAGTAGTTTGCAGTCGTGTAATAGAAGCAGGCTGAATCGATCTCGGCCTTTTTGTAGGATTAGGATGAGGGGCTGCAGAGCATCTCGTTTGCTAATCATCTGCTAAGGTTAATTGTGGGGTAGCTAGCAATTCACTTCACTGCTTTAACAGTGGTTAATTTAAATGTACAGCCCAGCAATAGACCTTTTTCACGGCAGACATGTTGACACGTCATAGTAGGAAAAGCACAGGTGTATTCAAAACCATTACTGATGGCTGCATTCCACTTAGGAGAGACCCTGGTATTGTGCATGCTGACTCACTGAAATAGCTCACTGGGACACTTGATGGAATTGAGCCATCGTTATGGTTAACAATTTCAGCTGTGCTTTTCCTACTAATGACAAGTCTGCTGTGAAAAAGGTCCATTAGCCCGACATCCAAGTGCGCATATTCACATAAAATTACATTCTCAGATTGTTATATATTGCTTGCTAAATTGCTCATTCTGAAGTTATAGAGTATGATATTAAAACACGTAGGAATTAAACTGTGGACACAAACATTGAGCGTTTTCTTTAACAATTTGTGTAACGTTAAATACGTCAAGCATAGACTGTATGGTCTATGGCATAAAAAGCTCGTAAAATACTTTAGCTCGTGTCCTAACAAACATACAGGTTTGTCGGCCAAAAAGCACCATGGAACTACTATTTTATAAATAGTTTGGCATTTCGTTGTCTCCAGTAACAGGACTTGTGCATACACGTTAGCCTGCTCCACGTTTAACGTTCACTCACCGGACCATATTCAAGAGCTCATTGACGAGTTGTGTCTTACCTGTGCAGTCAAATTCACTGGGATTGTGATAATCTAGCGCTGTCAGTTTTCTCCGAAACATCTTAACCTAAGTTTTGTGTGTAAATAGCTGCTTTCTCCAGCTAACAGTTGGCTAGCTTGGCTGTTGACTCTACTTGCTGTCAGTATGTGGCATTACGCATGCGCCACCGGACATCCTACATTTTGTTATAACTATCAAAATAAAATTGTCCTTGCTGACCAACAACACTACACGTAAATACATCAATGAGTCTGTAGCATTGCCACAACTGCAATATTTAAGACATTAAGATATATAAGATCCTGCCTGTCCCACTTCTATTTTGACATACTAGTGTTGTTTGGCTTCAAGTACTCAAAAACATTTAATTTTGTATGTTTCTTAGACATAACATTCTGGCAGTTTTGAGTAGCATTTAACTAATTTCAGTGTTGTAAATTAACCATAATTTAAGGGAGTGATGATACATTTATTTCAACTAGCTCCCAACTTAAAGATCCCAGTGCAGTTCCAATTTTCTGCTTTGGAGGTTTTCAAAAACCTAAACATTTTCAAGCATCACTGAGGTGTCACCAGGAATTCTGACTCCAATTCTAGTGGTATCTGGACCACCTTAAAATCTGATAAAATAGTATGTTTTTTCACAACACAAGTGCAGTTTAATGGACTGACTTTTTTTTTTTTTATTTAAGACTTAATTCCTAATACCCTCTCACAGTATATTACACAGAAAGAAACTTTGGAAAAAATTGCAACTTTATTACACATCACATTTTATAAAATGAGGCAAAAACCACCCAAGATGATGAAATGCAAAAAAATAAAACAAAAACGTATGTTAATGTGTGTTGGTTTATGTCAGTGTTTATGTTCAGAAGGGCCTCATGCGTGGGTTAAGGGGCGGGGCTCTGTTGGGTGGTGTGATAGCTATGTCCAGATAGTCTCCAATCTGGAAGCGCTGAGACTGCAACGTCATTGAGTCATCTGCACCCTTCCTGCCGGATATAGTGTTGCCGATATCTTTCAACCTGTAAGGCGGGACAGGCACGTTTTTTTAATATACAGTGCACACAAATTCAATAGACCATTAGGCAAGTGGCCTGCTACATGAGTTCAACCTGTGCTGCTGTTGTAATGTGATACAAACCTGTACACTTTCCCTCTGGGGTCTGGATAGACGATAGCAAAGCTGAAGTGGGTCCCCTTTTTTCTGGCCTCTGGATACACTTCCTTCACCAGGCTGGTCAGCTCCTTCAGAGTAGCATCCATCCTGAAAACACACACACAACACAACACAACACACACACACACACACACACACACACACACACACACACACACACACACACACACACACACACAACACACACACACACACACAACACACACACACACACACAATCAGAGACCTGCTCCAATTCTTTGTTGTGAATTAAAATCAAATTGTACCTCAACAAGGAGCTTTTACTGCCTTTTAAACATATCTTTAAACATTGGCAAATGCTTGATTGACACATTCAGTGACAAAAATGTAAGTGAAATGTTTGCAATCTCACCATGTGTATATCTGCAGTTCGCTGGAGGGAACGTTGCCCCGGGCAAATTCATCTGCTCTGTGGTGTCGGCCGCTGTTGGTGGTGAATACTCGCAGCAGAAGGGGGCAGGTCTACAGCAAAAATAAACACCAAACATTAGGGTATAACGAAAAAGTAAAGGTTGCCGAATGGCTGGCTGCACACAACAATATAGGAGGTAACAAACAAATTGGATTATTATTCATGTTTTAATTGGAATAGACTGGTTCAAATAATAACATTTTGTTAAACATGAACCCATTACACACAGACATGGAAATTAATATAAAAACAGGGATTACATCTGTGTATTTTGAAAGTTTCCCCTGAAATAAATGGAATGTTATTTGCGTCAAGCTGGACAGTAGTTGAGTTCCCTTGTTGGTCACACCGAGTAACTACGACATGCTAATTTAGTGCCAATATACAGTACATATTAACACTACTATTATTATCCTTAGGTGTTTTAATTGCTTAAAATATAATATAAATAGTATCTATATGCATATTAGAGCTGGGCAATATATCGATATTATATGGATATCATGATATGAGACTAGATATCGTCTTGGATTTTGGATATCGTAATATAGCATTAGTTGTCTTTTCCTGGTTTGAAAGGCTGCATTACCCACTTAGTCATTATAGCCACATTACTGAGGATTATTTATCAAAAATCTCATTGTGTAACTATTTTGTGAAAAGCACCAATAGTCAACGCTACAATATTGTTGCGGTATTGATAGAGGTATTTGGTCAAAAATATCGTGATATTTGATTTTCTCCATATCGCCCAGCCCTAATGCATATACATAGTATACTTAATGTACTAGCTAGCTTTGTCCACCCCAAATTAATGGAGAAGAAAAGAATATTAGAAACACTTGCGGAAAGTGGCCTGTGTCATCTCAAATCCCACCAAAGTGTCTCACGACAGTCACCAATATAACGTTACCACTGTCATTATTGGGAGCAATACACAAACACAAAGTGTTTGAACCATCGGGACAACTGAGCTGAGGTACACTACTGGTCAAAAGTTTGGGGTCACTTAGAAATTTCCATTCCACTCCATTATAGACAGAATACCAGCTGAGATCAGTTGCATTGTTTTTTGTTTTTTTTTTAAATCAGGGCAGCAGTTTTCAGATTACATTATGTGCTTACATAATTGCAAAAGGGTTCCCCAATGTTTTCTCAGTTAGCCTTTTAAAATGATATCAGATTAGTAAACAGAATGTGCCTTTGGAACATTGGATGAATGGTTGCTGATAATAGGCCATGTAGATATTGCATTAAAGATCAGCCACTTCTTTCTACAACAGTCGAGAACCCTTTTGCAATTATGTAAACACAATGTAATCTGAAAACTGCTGCCCTGATTAAAAAAATAATGCAACTGATCTCAGCTGGTATTCCATCTGTGTGCATCCATGTCCCAGAAATGCTGGTTACTAACCTAGCTCTGGGGAGCTTATTCCCCAGAGTCCTTATGTGTTTCTTTTACCCAGCATGTTTCCTTGGATTAAGGTGGCACCTAAATCCGCGCCCTGCTACACCCTGCTACGCTTTGCAGTGCCCTGCTACGCTTTGCAGTGCCCTGCTACGCTTTTGTTCCATTATCTTTATTATGACTATAATTGCCACTGTTAATCACATCCCCAACCGGCACCGTCAGACACCGCCTACCAAGAGCCTGTCCGAGGTTTCTCGGTTTCCTCGCCACTGTCGCACTAAATGCTTGCTCTTGGGGGAATTACTGGGTCTTTGTAAATTATAGTGTGGTCTAGCACGACTCTATCTGTAAAGTGTCCTGACATAACTCTTGTTATGATTTGATACTATAAATACAATTGAGGTATTCTGTCTGTAATGGAAATTTCTAAGTGACCCCAAACTTTATAGCAAAAATGAGGGGAAATTGGTGTTACTTTGGATTGGATACATGCCGAATTTAGCTACCTGAACACGTTAGTTAGCTATACCTGAACTGTATTTTGCTAGTTTTGTTTGTCTAGCTACCCATAATGTTAAGCACAAAACATTTAAATCGTTTTAAAGGTTTCATTGACATTTTCCAGTCCACGTGGGAAATGTTAAGTCAAACGATGTTATCAAAGTCTCAAGGTTAGCAATATAATTACTAAACTACAAAATGTTATCCGTTGTTTTATTACGAATAGCTAGCTAGATATGTACGATTAGCTAGCATGCTAGCACGCTGCAGAGGCTAACGTAACGTTAACACTAGCTATACAATCTCCTTGTAGTTTCTGTTGACCAGAGCATCACGTAGCTTAACACGCAAAGCAGAAACACTGGTCTGACGTTACATATGTTGTACTTGTGTTATAATGTTTAGAGTTTGTCGTGGAAGTAAGTCAAACAGTCTCAAACTATTACCATTTAGAGCTAGCTAGCACAACCTGGTTAGCTTACGATAGAGCTCCTATAGTAAACAAGCTAACGTTAAACCGGGCTTTGAAATAATACCCCGCTGTCTACCTTTTCTCGGTCAATGGGCTTCTCTGGTTCCTTCTTGATTTCTTCCTGTGTGATACGCGATTCAAGGGCCATTTTTATTTTTCACCGATATAGTAATGCACTTAGATAACGTTACAGGCTTCTGCTACCACCTTGCACGGATATTTTATCGTAGCTGAAGGAAGCAACGAACGAATTCAAAGCCGTTTCCGGTGTCATTTTAGCTAACCAGCGACTTTATCGCTCCCTACTGTTTCGGAGTATCTATGCATCATTATGCGCATGACAAAATATGATGAAGTTTTTGCTTTAATTACAAGTCTGACGTAAATCAGAACCAAGTCTAAAGTTTTTGTGCAAGAGATTTATCTTTGCTTGCATAATGTTCTGGTGGACAGGACTTTCCAGTGCATTTTATTCTGTTCATGTTTAATACCATTTCCTTTTTAAATGGCCTACCCTTTCATTATGATGTAGTATCACAGCTTCATCGCATCTCAGCAAGTGCGGAAACATCACAACAATGAGACTATTTTAGTTTTAAAGCACCTAAAGAAATCTGAATCTGGCAGAGAGCCTGTTCAATGTTATGAAGGGAAAACAAAAATCTGCAAGTTACATAAATGATCAGGACGTCTCGCAGACTTTCATACAGTAGAGTGGCTGAGCCAGGATCAGTCCACCAAGTCCACCTACTTAACTGAGACCATTCAGTCACATGCTGCTCTCCCCCTCGCTCATTACAGTGACTGTGTGTGTGTGTGTGTGTGTGTGTGTGTGTGTGTGTGTGTGTGTGTGTGTGTGTGTGTGTGTGTGTGCGCGCGCGCGCGCGTGTGTAGCTTTCTGGGTAACATATATGTGAGTGTTGTACAGTGTGTGTTCGTACAGTGTGTGGTTGTGTGTGTATCCTGACACTGGCCCCCTCTGTTCTCCTGCTGGCTAGCTGGTCAGGAACTACTGTAACAATCAGCTCTATTTTACCTCTTTCTCCCTTCTCATCCACTTCTTTTGACCCCCCTCCCACCCCACCACCACCACCTCTAATCAGAATGGATGGCATGGAGCGCTTGAAACAATCCGCCAGCCTTTCTCCCTCTGTTTTTTTTTTTCTTTAGCCCTGTCCGACTGAAAGATCAAACAGTGGGTCTTTGAGTCCGGTCCTGACACTGATATCCATTCATTGATATGCATCAGGAATAAGTGTCGCTGTTATTCCCATAATGACTCCATTAGAATCACAGACGCCCTCTCTGTCTCAAACCTGGATGTTTTCCTGCCCCTCAATATCATTGGAGCTCATTTTGCAGGGTCATGTTACATGCAGAGGAGACTCTAAATACAATATCTAATACTCTTGCTTCATTATTTATAAGAATGAATACCAATTTGTAATCAAAAGATAACCCTAACAAGATTCTGAATACTTTTTCACTCATATCCTTGTACACCCATGTCTACAAACCTATCCGAACATTGTAGAATATCCAGAATATGTTACACTTTCCTGAAAAGTTTTCATTTCAGTTTTGTGAGCATCCACAGTGTAAACTTAGGAAGTTGGTTTTGCTCCCACACTTCAACAAACAGTGGGCAAAGCTCATCGGTCAGTCATTAGCAGCACACAGAGCTGCACTGTCCTGCAGGCTGATTGCTGCCAAGTGATGGTTGGGCCCTGAAAAGTCACTTTGATTCTCTACCTGTGTCCTGTTACAGTCACAGAGCAGTCACAGAGAGGAACACGCACACACACACACACACACACACACACACACACACACACACACACACACACACACACACACACACACACACACACTCCAATGCACCCTGTAAGAACAACAGATGGTGAAAATTTTAAGTTGTGTAACATTTGAAAACATCCTGTCCCGTTACTGTTTTCATAATTCACTAAAACTCTCACAAAAGCAATTCATATTTTGTACATCACTCAGAGTTACCAACACAGTATTTAAGTTCAATGCACACAGTCACTGATAAGTTAGTGGTTTATCGGTGACTGTGCATTGAAATCAAATCAAAATCACTTTACAGTTTTGTTTGCTACACTTCTCTATAAATATTATCTCCATGTATACTTGCTCCTAAACATTGCAACAGGTTTGTCACTGTGAGGTTTTATTTTGAAAGTCCCCATAGGAAATCATCTCATATTGTTCTGGCTAACTTGACATTTATTTCTTGCAAAGGAAGGAGGAGCTGCAGGTTTGTCTTTTGCTCAGTATATTAGACCCAGATTCCATTCAGTTTTACTTCTATTTAGTGATGCCAGTTGTGATGTGATAGTGAGCTGTTTGCTTGTTTGTTTTTGTGCTAGAAAGGACGATGTGGAATATTTTCCTGCAAACAACTTGACTGCAGACACAAGGTGAGAAAAGTACTTTTTAGTTTTATGATATATATATATATATATATATATATATATATATATATATATATATATATATATATATATTACGGATTACGGATTAATCTTACAGTTTTTCCCAATTGTTTACACACTTACATACACTGTAACTCATGTACCAACCCCATCAACCAAATCTACTAAAATATAAGCGCACATTTCCTACTTTATACTCAGATTGCTGTTCACTTTTTTTCAAAACACTACACACAATTCTCTACATTTAGCACGGTCTTCTCAAAATATATTTTGCTCACATGCAACACACTGCCATTCAAAATATCAAACTTAAATTTCCTACTATCTGCTCTGACTCCTCACATGGGCAAACACGTTGCCCGATTGTTCAATTAGCAATCCGAGCTTTAGCAATAAAAGGGCCAAAGCTCTTCTATTTTGGCCAACATAGGAGAGAGGCAAGAGGAGTGTGAGTACAGTGAGGAGCAAGACCAAGATGAGCCATAATCTGTAAAGAGATCTGGGCCACTTTGGTCTAACAATGAGGCAGGCTGGGCAGAGAGTCCAACCAAACTTGAGTTTCATTTAGTTAGTTTTTTGTGTTTTTACCTTTTGTGTGTGTTTTTGGATTTGTGTGTAGAGTTCTGAGAATATGAGGTATGCTTTCAGAAAAACTAATGCATATATTATATATATTAGTACAATCAATCCCTAAATTGATAAATCAATCAATGGTTGAATGGTGATGCTCAGTGATGACTGTAGTAGTGTGGGTCTGTACAGTGTGTTCAGTGTGTTTTTAGTTGAATGGGCTCAGTTCAGAAAAGTCCACAGTGGGCAGAGAGGTTCATCAGTTCACATGTATTTGGCACTGAGCCTTCTCTCCTCCTCTCACTTTCATTCCTTTTCATCCTCTTCTTATTTCAAACTTCACTTTTGTTTCATCGCCTGTCTCTGCTTTCATCTTTTGCCACTGCCTTTCTTCTGAATTTCCATCTGTGTTGCTGTCAGATGTATAGTTCAAAGAAAACAAACGTGGTACACAGATCCACTTTTATACTGGCAACTAGTAGGCTATCATATTATTGTATTCTCATTGATATGTTTCTGACTGTTTCCCCAGGATGTCTTGGCCTGTTCTGTACGCTCAGATAGTCGGGGCAAACCGTCACTCCACCAGCCTGGGTAAAGTCTGGCTCTCGGTGCTGTTTATTTTCCGGGTCATGGTGCTGGTTGTTGCTGCTGAGAGCGTCTGGGGGGACGAGCAGTCTGACTTCACTTGTAACACACTACAGGTAGGGCACCCAGTCAGTAAAAGCATTATGTAAATATGATATATCCATTTTCATGTCTTGTCCCCTTGGTATATGGGATGTCATGTCATCAAGATGTAATTTACCTGTGTGTAAATACAACATAAAGCATCTAACGTGTTATGTTTTCACTGTTGCAACAATCTGTATGTCTGTCTCTGTTTTCAGCCGGGCTGTGAAAACGTCTGCTATGATCAGTTCTTCCCTGTCTCCCACATCCGTCTATGGTGTCTTCAGCTTGTCTTTGTCTCCACACCGGCGCTCCTGGTTGCAATGTATGTGGCCTATCGGAACCACAGCGATAAGAAGAGGCTCCTACAGGTGTGTGTACTGTTTAATCTGTCTGCCGTCCTGGTCTTGTCCTGTCATGGGTTGTCTTGTCATGTTTTGTTTTGTCTTGTTCTGCAATCTCTTTTCTGGTCATGTTTTATCTTGTGTCATGTCATGTGATATAAAGTCTTGGTTCGTCATATGTCTTTTATCATGTCTTGCTTTATCTTGTCATCTTGTCTTTGCTATTTTCTCTTGTCATGTTGTGCTTTATTTTGTCAATAATGTCATTGTCATGTCATGACTTGTCTTGCTTAATATTGTCATGCTTTATCTTGTCATGTCATGCTTTATCTTGTCATGTCATGCTTTACGATGTCATGGCTTGTCTTGCTTTATCTTGTCATGTCATGTTTTACTTTATCACGTCATGCTTTATCATGTCATGGCTTGTCTTGCTTTAACAAGTCTTGTCATGCCTTCTCTTGTCAGGTCATGGCTTTATTTATCTATTCATACTTCATGTCTTTTCTGGTCATGTCGTGTATTTTGTCATGTTATGCTTTAGTATATCATGTCATGGTTTATCATGTCTTCTTTTGCTTTATCTTGTGATGTCATGCTTTATCATGTTATGGCTTGTCTTACTTTATCATGTCATGTCATGGCTTGTTTTATGCAACATGTCTATTCTGGTCATGCCGTCATATCTTGTCATGTAATGGCTTGCGTTATCTTTTCATGTCATGGCTTGTTTTATGTCTCCATGCTTTATGTCTTTTCTGGTCATGCCGTGTCATGTTATGTCTTGTCTTGTTATATCATACATGTTATTGTGTCTTTTCTAGTTTTATCTTGTCATGTTGTGTTACAGGGTTCTGGTAGAGCTGGTTTCCGTAGCAACAAAGACCACGATGAAGATTTGGAGACTCTGAAGAGACGGAGACTCCCTATAGCTGGTGCCCTCTGGTGGACGTATGCCTGCAGCCTGGTGTTCAGGCTACTGTTTGAAGGAGGCTTCATGTATGAACTGCAACTCTGATTTGATGTGTGTCTGCCATATTGCTGCTTTGGTATAATCATACCATGCTGCCTATCTCCACACAGTATGTGTCTTTGTCTCTCCAGGTATGCTCTATACGTGGTATACGATGGCTTCCAGATGCCACGGCTGGTGCAGTGTGATCAGTGGCCGTGTCCAAACCTGGTGGACTGCTTCATCTCACGCCCCACCGAGAAAACCATCTTCACTGTTTTCATGGCCACTGCCTCCTCTATCTGCATGGTCCTTAACATGGCTGAACTTGCATATCTTGTTGCCAAGGCTGTCACTAGGTAGAGGTTTTAATCAGTCAGACAGTCAGGTGATTAATTAAAATTTGGAGTCCTTTATCCTTCATCTGGATTATCAAAATGCAGAAAGTCCTTAAGTCCACGTATAACTTCTTCTTTCTCAGGAGTCTCGATGGTCAGAAGGAGAGGAAAACATGCAGAAAATCCAGCAGAGAGAGGATGCAGAATAAGACAAACCAGAAGTTATTTGTCTCAACCTGAGGAAGCAGCAACAAGGTGGACAATACATGCAGAAGAAACACTTTCCAAAGACTTAAAAGCTGAATAATTACAAGTGGCACACCTGTGAATGACCCAAAACGTGTAAATACAACTCAAAAAGTGAACATTTTCTATGATACCTAACGTAACATTCTCGGGGTGGAGAGGATGGAATCAGTGTCAACAACTCAAAACTGTATTTTTTACATGATATTGTCTGAGATTGTATTTGATTGACAATACTTCAGTTCATTGAATATAAATGCACCCACCAATTCCTACTTTATCTACCAATACAGTTTCATCTCAATCGTGTGTTAGTCTAATAGTTTGAGTTAATAATTACATGAAAATAATAATATAAATAATAACAGTAATAATAATAATAATGCTCTTGTTTGGGAAAACTAAACTTACTAACTGTGATAACTTTGTTGCAAATAACTTGGAGGTACAATCTCAAACATACACCTGCATCACAGAAAATACACTCATACAGTAAGAAACATACAATACATTAAACCATGTGATTCATCAAGGCATAAAAAACGGTTATATACTGTTTTGACAAAAGGAAACGGAAAGAAACGGAGTGAACAGAACACCATGTATTTTTATTTACAACTGATGCATCAAGTGATTTACTGTATGAACCTCTGTTGACCTCTGCTGGTAGCCAGCAGTGACTGCACCTCCTTTCACAGGTCCATGGTCCTCCCTCCCCTGCTCTGAGGGACAGACACTCACACAATACAAAGTTACAGAAATGTTTGGCGGAGATAACATAACAAGTACGTTAACTTGAATGCTATGCAAATCCTTCATCATTCATTTGTATTTCGTTGAATGCCATGTTTTTGTTCATTTTCATCATTTTTACCTATATCGCATATTTCTGGTACAACGATATTGGGCCTCTGCTAATTATGAGGTATTTCTAACCAACTACTGCTATTATGTAACTAGAAGAACTACGCTATATAGAACAACCAGGCTACTAATAGCTTTGCCACTTATAGCCTACAACTATAGCAGTAATAAGGCTAATACTAATCTTTAAATAAAAAAACATGTATTCTCAGCGAAAATCCTTTTTTTCTTGTTTAAAGTAGTAGTAGTAGTAGTAGTAGTAGTAGTCGACAGTAATAGTAGTTTTAAACAGTTTTAAATTAGGCTTGTCAGTGATGTGATGGAGTCGCCTCTGCCCCCTGCCATATATCCACATACACACACACTCGCGCGCGCAAACAAGCACATACCTTCCCCCCCACCACCCCCCTCGTGCGCCCCATGCACGGGGACACCAATGTGTGACAGTGGCGGATGGCCTTGGCCACGCGGGACGCAGCCACTGCGCTTCGCCTTCGCGAGACAGGTTCCACACGCGCCCTTTTTTTTTTAGACTAGACTAGCCTCGCGTCTTTTTTTCTCTCTCTCTCTCTCTCTCTCTCTCTCTCTCTCTCTCTCTGTAATTCTCTCCGTGTCTCTCTCCCTCCCACTAATCTCACCTACTCCTCTCTTGGTCGCCTCGAGCCCACCCGTGGGAGTAAAAGAAAGAAGAAGGAAAGAAGTGAAGGAAGAAGCGCGCTGCCGGGAAGGAGACGTGTTTCAGAGGAGAGCGGTAAGCAGGTAGATGCTGGAGTGATGGTGTTGGTTGGAGTGGGAGGGAAGAGGAGGGATTATCATCCTTCCACCTGCTGGATTATGAGCACCTCTCATGCTGCGTTCAATTCCCTGTGGGAAAGACGGCAGACAGGAAGACAATTTATTTAATGAATTAAATGTAGAATACGTTTCTGGTAAAACGGAACATAGAATTCTTCAAATTAATTTGTTGCTGAGATTTAAGACTTTTGGATATCACAATTACTATTATCATTAAAGATACATCAAACCTGGACCTGGACGGTAAATTAGGATGTGTTTTACAATGTCAATTAGCCTTAAATGCTTCTCTCCCCATTGCCAGCCATCCTATTCGCTTAAGGCGGCTCATTAAGTGTATAAGAGCAACTTTTTAGTCATTATTGCAGTTATTCAAACATTTTTTTTTTTACAATTTTGTATTTATAAAACGGAAGGTAGAATATATAGTACAGAATTTCTAATTTTATTATTTTTTAGTATAATACTGTATTTTGAATATGTACGCAACCTACTTAATAGCAGTGTTCCTAATGGACAACTAATGTTTCTTGTTAAACCGACGATTTTTATATTCTATAGTTTATTCTGGGATGCTTTTACAATGGATGCTACTTTCTTGGGGCTCAAGACTTGGACACCCTGTTGGACTCTTTCCATTCGGGTGTGCCCTCGTACATCTTTATCTACATTTATAAATCTGTAAATGCCCTTTTTCACACTGGTATGCACTTTTACATACATGTAGCATCTTTATTTACAGTTGTGGTATTGCACATTGTTATCCACCTTTACATATCTTCATACTAATTCATTCTCTTTAATCATTGCATCACACTTGTGCCACTTTATGCACCCTTATACACATTTATGCATTGTTACCAAAATATTATTTTACACTTTTACACACTTCATGCACCTTTATTTACCATTAGGCATTGTATGCACTTTTACACACTACTCTATGTGCACTTTCTGTGTATCCTTGCACACTGGGTGACTCTAAGCTGTTGTTGCTCAGTGGATCAGTCTGTAGTATAATTTCTTTAAGAATATTGTTTATGCAGTAACCCAAGTATTGCCCAGAAGTAAGTGTACAAGTTAATCTATCTGATTTATAATGTTTATGGATGTGCATCTAACCAAAATCAGGCTACTTGATTAACTGGGTAACAAACAGAATTGTCTTTCGTGTGAACATTGCCACTGTCTGCATATCTTAAAAAGGTTTTCAGGGTGCAAGCGGAAGGCCAAGAGTTAACAGTTTGGGCTGTTTTAGCACAAAGACCTCTGATCCATCAAAAGCACACACCAGTCAGGACAATGTCCATCTGGCAGCTTCTCTATTGTCTGTCTTGACAGATGGTATTTCATCACGTCAACACATCATGTACATGTACACATGCCTCTGGTATATTGGTGTCACAGTGACAATTACAGTAATTAGTCTATGAGAATATTATTCTCTTTTCATTCAGCTGTAGGGTTCGGAAAAGTCACTGAATGTTTGTGGACTTTAATTTAACAGAGATATACAAATTTGTGAAGGTGGATTTTGGAACTTTTTTTTTGAAACTTTTATTGTATCAAAGGGACAGTGTAACAGAATAGAACTTCATTAAGACTATTACATTTCCTTTATGGATTTTCAGTGCTTTTTCAGACTGCTGATTTACTTCTTGTGAGGATAATCTAGATAGAAGTCTTGGGTTTTGACTTTCATATTAGAAATAAAATAAGTTGTCAATGGCTTCACATCAGCAGTAGAGTAGTGTGTGATACTGTAACTTTGTGTGTGTGTGTGTGTGTGTGTGTGTGTGTGTGTGTATTTGCATGTCTGTACATATCAGTCGATCCCAGGCAAACATTTGCCCTCCTCAGCATTCCTGGGATGTGATGAGTCCAGCATTCAACTGGGACAACCTGTTATCCACTCATTCACTTCCCACAGATGGCCAGCCATTGTCTACTAGCCAGCCAGCTCTGCGATACACACACACACACACACACACACACACACACACACACACACACACACACACACACACACACACACACACACACACACTCACACATAGACAAGTACACACAAATACATGCACGTTTGCAAGCAAATGTAAATGTGGACAAAGTAAGAGAGGCATGCACATACCAATTTTCGTTACATGCATAAATACACATACATTTGCAGAGAGTGACATACAGATGTGCGCGTATGGATACAGTTTTATTCTGTCTTTATAGGTATGTTCTGTAGGTCAACTTCCTCAGAAAAGCCCCACAACCATTTTGTCCTCCCTATATTTTATGATGCATGAATGCATGCAGATTTTAGTGCAGTCTTAATTTTAGTCGACTGGAGTCACTAAACATAAGTCGATATGGTATTTGGTTGTATGGTAAGATAAATTGACTACATGCAGATCTCAAATTTTGATTCTCTCTGGTTTCAATATTATTTTAGTGGCTTAAAAAGAGCAAGGTTTAGTCAATGTATGTGAAATGTGACAGTAAATGAGAATTCTGTGTGATTTCTATTTGAAAAATGACGTATAAAGTTACATTTTGTCTCTCTTTTCCAGATATAGTTTTTCTTCTGATCTCTGGTCGATGGATTTATCACTGACAATACAACAATATTTTAGTAAGTCTGCATTCCCTTTTCTTATCATGACACTTTTTTGTTGTCTGACCTCAAAACCTGGAATAGACATTTAAATTGTATCCTGGTCTGTTGTAGTACTGAAAGGGTTTGTTGTTAACTATTGTTGCTTTTCGGTAAATAGGGACCTATCATCAACCAACAATGAACATGGCACTTTAGTTTATTTTGAGTCAATCCCATTCTGGTGCTGTAATAAGTACCAGTACCCCAAATGTGTATTAGTCCACCGCTGAAAATAGTTCCAAACAAATGCATTTTTTTATTCTCGTTTGAGAGATATTTGCTAAAAACTACAGTGCCCAGCTGCCCAACAAAATGACTGAGCCTTTTTTAACAGTAAAAAAACATTTTTGAAATCTTCAGTAGGGACCGCTGGGCTCGGGGCAGAGTGACACAGACAGAGTAGAGAAGTTGAAAAGTATTGAGAGACAAACTAATGCATTGGTTTTGGTCTTTTCATGAGGAAAAATATGGAACACATTTTCATTCCGTCTACCTTCTGTGTATGTCTGTTCATCTCTGGTCTCCAGACAGTCCTTCTGCCCTCTTCTCTATCTCCTGCTTCTCCTCTGGTTTTGCCTCTCCTCACTAGGGCTTCATGTGTTCTTCACCACAGACTGTTGTTTTCCTCCCCAGGCTAGAAAATCGAGTGAAGCATGGGGGACTGGAGCTTTCTAGGGCGGCTGCTGGAGAATGCTCAAGAACACTCCACTGTAATTGGAAAGGTGACTGTTTGACTATTGATTACCTTGATAAATATAAAATGATATCACATTAAGTTTACCCCCTTCTTCTCACAAAAGCCCTAAATACCCACCATTTAGAATATTTGACCATGCTGCTCGGTCCGTTTCAAAGATCTCATTGGGCAACAGGGGCAAGCAAAGCAGTTTTTTCTTTTTCCTTTTCGTCAGTTTACTGTAAGGGTGACCTGTGACACTGTGGAGACACCTTATTCCTTAACTTTAACCATACCAGGCATGCCCAGATATGCTTAAAATATCTGACCTTCTCCATCTATCTCTGTTTTTTAATCCTTCCATCCTTCCTCCCCAGGTTTGGCTGACCGTCCTCTTCATCTTCCGTATCTTGGTGCTGGGCGCAGCAGCTGAAGAGGTTTGGGGTGATGAGCAGTCTGACTTTACTTGTAACACGCAGCAGCCCGGTTGCGAGAACGTCTGCTACGACGAGGCCTTCCCCATCTCCCACATCCGCTTCTGGGTGCTGCAGATCATCTTTGTCTCTACGCCCACTCTCATCTACTTGGGCCATGTGCTGCACATTGTCCGCATGGAGGAGAAGAGGAGGGAAAGGGAGGAGGAGCTCAGGAAGGCCGCACGGCAACAGGAGGACCACGACCCTCTCTATCACAACGGAGTCGGTGATGGAGGAAGAGGAGGAGGTGGGAAGAAGGAGAAGCCACCAATTCGTGATGAGCATGGGAAGATCCGGATCCGCGGGGCGTTGTTGAGGACCTACATCTTCAACATCATCTTCAAAACTCTGTTTGAGGTGGGCTTCATCCTGGGACAGTACTTCCTCTACGGCTTCCACCTGAGGCCGCTCTATAAATGTGGCCGCTGGCCCTGCCCCAATACTGTGGACTGCTTCATCTCCAGGTTAGAGAGTAGGATTTATGTTTGTGTGTTTGTTCATTTGCAATTCAGAACCAACTTTTCCACTCCACCGAAAGGTTTTCATATTACTCCATACATTTACTTGAATTGACCATTGGCTAAGTCCCGTCCCCCTTAGTTACTGTTGCTACAGATTTACCTCTCGAAAATCCTTTGGAACGTTTGAAACAATCGGTCCTCGATTTCACACAGAAGTAGACAAAATCAGGCTTTTGATTTCAAGCTGACAAACGTCAATCTTGCCAGCTTAAATGACAACTGTACATTTCATCAGCTCTAGCTTTCTAGCTAATTGAGCTAACATGAGCTCTATGAGTTTGTTAAAAAATGAATGTCTCCAGCTGTATCATTTTAAAACAAGAATTTGTAAAAAGGATCTTGTATATGCACTATTCATTCCAGTGCAGAGCTAGTTTGGCAGTAAGCTATTTAGCTAGTTAGTATTATAAGAATGATGAATAAGGGACGCTGGGCAGTTAATACATGCAAGTGCACATTCCTTGTGGATTACTTTTTAACATGAATATCAAAAATGATGTCTGTAAAATTATGTAATATTTCCTTTGTTATACTATTTCTTGACACATTTTCTATGAATACATTTGTGAATTAATTTTGATTTTGTTCGTCTTCTGTCGCAGGCCCACTGAAAAGACGATCTTCATCATCTTCATGCTGGTGGTTGCCTGTGTCTCTCTGGTCCTCAACTTGCTGGAGATCTACCACCTGGGCTGGAAGAAAGTCAAGCAGGGGGTCAGCAATGAGTTTGTACGTGACAGTGAGTCGCTGCTGCCAGGCGGAGACGAGCCTGGAGACGCAGAGACGATTCCTGAGCAGACCTCTGCGTCAGTGCTCGACTGTTTGCCGGCGTATGCCAGCGTGAACGTGTCGGGTGGAGCAGCAGAGGGAGGAGCCTACGGTCCAACCAAAGCCTCTCCTGCCTCTGTGCTCGCCACACACAAGATGGACGGCTCAGCGTTCCATGCAGACGACTTCCTTTTGGAGGCCCAACCCACTTCTTTTTATGGTGAGAAAGTGCGTGTTGGGAGCCACGGGCAGCTGATGGCGATGGAGCAGAACTGGAGCAACATGGCACTGGAGCTCCACAATCTGGAAGGAAAAAACTCCTCCTCCTCTTCCTCCTCCTAC
The DNA here is from genome assembly GCF_031162955.1 of Sander vitreus. Taxonomy (NCBI): domain Eukaryota; kingdom Metazoa; phylum Chordata; class Actinopteri; order Perciformes; family Percidae; genus Sander; species Sander vitreus. Next base: position 3,719,260 of record NC_135878.1, on the reverse strand, counting down.
CCTCCTCCTCTTCCCTCTCTTCCCACCTCCTCCTCTTCCTCTCCTCATGAGGAAACCATCCCACCGCTTCCTCAAGGGGAGCAACACTCCACATTTCCTACACTTCCTCGTCATACCCCTCTCTCTACCCTCGCACCGGCGGAGGCAGCGGTGGATGAGGAAAACACATCACCTTGTATGGTCCCACATGACGACTTCACCGTGGTTACCCGGGCGGAGATGCATCAGCCTCCTGCTGCTGCTGCGAGAGACATCCGGAAGCCAAGTCGGGCCAGCAAGAGCAGCGGCGTCCGAGCTCGCCCCGATGACCTGGCAGTGTAGCTAAAACACACACACACACACACACACACACACACACACACACACACACACACACACACACACACACACATTTACACAACCATGCATGCATGCTGTGTACACAGAAAATCTACATGAGCAATTTTTTTCACATATGCACAACAGCATAAAACCACACACAAGCATGCCCTCCAGCAAAAGACATGCTTGCATGGAAGACGTGCAAAACACTACCACATTCAGCTGGAGGTGGCTGCTTATTTTAATCTCAGAATTATGAACTAGAAGTAGGGAGTTTGGCCAGACATGAGCTTCACAACTTGTAAGACATCAGCTCATAGGGGCTTTGCAGAAATCTCCTGGCAACACATCTGGAGTCATATCGGAGTCGGCTCTAGCTCCATAGTTAGCGCACAGACATGAGAGTGGTATCAATCTTCCTATCCAACTCTCGGTAAAATCGTGACTTACCATATTTTCTAAAATGTAACTATTCCTTCAAACAATACAATGAGCGGATGATCTCAAACATGGCTGCCAAAGAGTAGATTACAGTATCTACATTAGTTTTTTAATGATTAGTTGCTTGGTACAAAGAGAGAAATTAAGCGCCAAAATGGCTGCCACTTACTGTACTGGCCCTACTCTCACATTTCTTTGGAGAGGTTGGACAGGGGAGGTATAAAGGCCCATGAAATGGGAATCACAAACACTTACATACACATACTTACACACACACACACACACACACACACACACACACACACACACACACACACACACACACACACACATATAGCCAGCACAGACACAAATACGTAAAGGTTATAGTGATGATGATGATGATGATGATGATGATGATGATAATGATGATGATGATGATTACTATGATTGGACTAACTAATGAGTTTGGGAGCGTAGAGGCAGCAATGCCATATTCTTTTATTTTCATCTGTCTTTCATTTCTTTGCTGGAAGACATCAGAGGAGAGGTTTGCACTTTTGTTTCTTTATTTTTATTTCTCTTGTGACGTGATGATGGAGCTGAACAGTCCAGTGTGTTGTATTTGTCTGTCTGTGTGCGCGGCGCTCACCCAGCCTGTAGTTTCAATGAAGAGAGGGATGCACTGACGTTAGGACAGAGCGGGAAGAGAGCGATAAAGCAGTCCCACCCTGAGACATAGTCCTTAGGCTTCACAGGCTCTGTGTGTGTGTGTGTGTGTGTGTGTGTGTGTGTGTGTGTGTGTGTGTGTGTGTGTGTGTGTGTGTGTGTTTGGGTACCTTAATCTTGTTTCAGTGTTTACAAAAATGACATCTCTGCAGTTACATCAGGGTAAACTATATAAAGTATATAAATATGTAAATATATCATGATTAATAGTATTGATAGGCACCACAGGATGTTATACAGAACTACCTACATTTAAGAAAAAGTTAGTTTCTGGTCAAGCTGCAATTTATAGCGACTTTTACCTAGAAAATCAAAAGTGCTTTAGCGTTTTCTGACATTGGCTCCACAGGTCACTTTATGCAAAAAAATAAATTAAAAAAATCCAATGTTAGAAGACTTTAGGGAATTTAAAATAATAATAGTACACAATCAAGTGCTTAAACAACATTTAAAGCAATGTTAAGCTCTGCAGCTTGAACAGAGCATAAAAATCAGTACCCCTTCTTTCTGATGCTTGTGTTTGCAGTGTGTTACAGAACTGTCGAGTTCCCCCTAGCTGTTCTGTATAGGCGGACTCTAAGTTAATTTTCTAGACTAGCTGTAGATTACACAGTAGCTTTTTAGATTTTTTGAACAAAAAGAAAGCAATATGATCAACAAAAAAAGTGCTAACTTTTATTTCTTTGTCAGTTCTTAACAGACATCCCACATAGGAATGTTCATTTTTCCTGTTCTTCTCATTAATTCCTGCCAAATACAGAAAATGGCTGATATAAATTCACTTCCCAACAGCTTTAATTTATCAAATCAAATTATTAATGTTTTCATTCAGGAATAAAAATGCACATTATTAGCAAGTCAACAAAGGAGAGTGGTTTGGGGCGAACCGCGTTTTGGGTTTGTATATCTTTGTGTTTCTCTCTGAGCAGAATATTAGTTGATTATACTTGAAATAGTACTACTAGACTACTAGAAAAGTGCTAGATTACATCACATGTGCCTGAAGTAGCATTTGAACACATAACCAAAATAACCAAATGAAAGTAAAGAAAAGTCTGATTTAATATGTTTACATTTCGATATAAACAAAATGTTGTTTTTGTAGTTTGTAGATAAAATAATCTTTACTCAAGGTCCACTTATTCACTTTTTCTGAAGCTTTCCACCACATCTCACAGTCTTCATTGTTTTTGTAGTCTTGTCCAGGTCTGGTCAAATGTTGTACCATCAGGTAACTAACCCGTGACATTATCCTGGGTTCATTCTCCTCAGAAAAAGACTATCATGCTGCATGAGTCAGATCTTAGAGTGCCTCGATTAATGTTTGACTCTAAAATGGTCACATATCGTACAAATAAATCAATATACTGGGAATGCTGCTCATCTGCATTCATGGCAACTTGGAACATGTGTATGAGCTCAATAATTAGTTAAAACATTTGAGTATAATAGCCATGGCCTAAGTACATTAAGCTCAGAATTAGCATTGACGCTAACTTCTAAATTGCTAATGTTGATTGCATATTGTATGTTTATTACACATTATTAACTAAGTTAATTATTGCACATTGTCAAAACTGGTATCCTCAACGTCTTTATGCTTAGCAAAGCTAAGTGTCTCCTCAATGTTTTAGACAACAAGCAAAAAGTTACATATTTAAGCTTTTTGCATTAAGTAAGCAATTAACAGGTCCAGGCTGCAAAACGGCATTATTTAACAGCTCTCCCCTCTCTGTCCTCAGCCCCTCCCTTCATACAGTATGAGTACGAGTCATTCATTTCAACCATCCCGAGCGTGATTATGATCCCGATGTTGTTATATAGCGGCAATTCTATGAGAATTCCCATCCTGTTTTCTTTGTAAAGCCCTTTGGTGATACTGTGATTTGAGGCTCTAGCTAGCTACATTAATAAAAACTTGAATTAGCCACAGCCATAAACCTTTGGCTACGGTTAGCAGAAGGCTAAACTATAAGCAACACTGTCTCTCGAGCTCTGAAACGCTTCGCACGTTGACACGTCTTAGTGTTTATTGTCAGACTCTCTTTTAGACTCTCTATAGTGTTATTGTAGCCCATTACTGAGAAAAAATAAATAATTTCATTCATTGTGCCGCTGAAATAAATGATTTAAGGTGGAATTGTTTTCCTGCATGTTACTCAATGCATTTGCAGTTGACGTCGTGAATCAATCAAAACACCTTAAATGTCAATATGACAACTTTCCGGTGCGCTCCGGCAGCTCTACACCCCTGTCCGTCTTCCTTTTATTGGGCAGAAAAATTAATCTTGTCAGGTTTCAAGTAATGTGTTTGTGTCCGGTTTGGACCAATCAGCGTCCTGTGAGGAGCTACTGGCAGCTACGGGCGTGGTTTAGTTTACCCGACTACACGGAGAGGTGGCTGTTTGTTCAAAACAACATTGGTTGCTCTTAAAGAGGTTAGCATAGCTGCTGCAATAGCATCAGTTCTATCAGAACTGGAGAGTATTTAGTCATTGAAAGAAGAGCAAAGAACGGCACTGAAGGCTTTTCTCGATGGAAAAGATATATTCGCTTTTCTCTGGACTGGCTTTGGCAAGAGTTTGATTGACAGATGTTTCATCCAATCACCTGCCAGATATTTTTTGAAAGTACCTGCCCTTTTCCAAACTGTTTCCTATGACAACGTCATTTCTAAAGCCTGAAAACAGAGCCAAGAGGAGGTTCAGAAGTCCTTCAGAGTACTCAAATAACAATATGCTGAAAGGGTATTGTGGAATATTTGCCCAATGAGGCCATAAAAAAACTGCCTACTCCGGCTTTAATTATTGCATTTTATTCAGGTGTTCCAGTCCCAGGGACATGCATTGTGTGACTCACTGTCATGGCTAATTGAAATACTCAAATGAAATAGAGCCATCGTTAATGGTATTTGTTCCCCCTGTGCTTTCCTGCGCTGACAAAATGTCTGCTGTGAAAGATGTCTGTCACATTTGATCACTGTGTGGTCCTCATCTCAGTTGTGCTATGAAGCTACGCTTTAATTTGAGTATGAACATAAGGTTTGTGATTACAGGGCTTTTAGCACAGAGATCGGTAGTGTGTCAAAGGGCATTTTTAGAACTTTTAATTTGAAAATGTATTATTTCTAACTTGCCATGAATGCAACCATTTCACTTTTATAAACCAAATGTAACATGAGGTGACACATGAGAGGCAAGATGCAGTAAAAAAAGCACTTAAATTGAAATGTTGGTACATTTTTAGTACAACAAATGTTCTAAAGAAAGGATGAACCATAGACTGAATCTAAGCTGTTTGCTGACTGTCTAATGTTTACATTTCTCTGATCAAACTTAGGTGCCAATAAACAACTTCAGCACACTATGGCAGCTGAAGAACACAATCTATTTTTAGGAAATAAGTTATTAGCTGTGATGTGTAAGATTTAACCAAAGATATTTGTGCCAAAGATATCGCAATACAGTGATGGAATTTCTAAAGAGCTATGCTTGGGAACCTCACCCCTGAACCTAAAAATCATGAATCCAACCACAAGATCAGTTTACCAAGCCTTTCATGAATCTGGGAAAGGACACTTAAACTTAAAAATATATTATGTTGATCTTGTTCTCTAAAAGAGAACAAGGTTCATTTGACTAATTTCAATTGCTGAAATGTTTTCATAGCCTTGTTGTTCCAAGCTGTTCATAGTACTTTGGATATGTAGATACAGATTTGCACAATTAGATAGTTATAGACCACTGTTATGAGGTTATGAAGATATTATAAATAGAAGAGAAAAAGTGTGTCCTTGGAGGAGGGATATTAACACGTTTTTGTTTATTTATGGAAATAACACTATGACATTAGACTTGGAATGGACAAGAAATTAATCTAAAGTGACTGTTCTTTTTTTGTCCTGAAATATTGATTGAGAGACTTTTGGCTATTCCAACTTTTACACCATGGAATAAAAATCCTGCGATGGAAAACAGAGGTTGTGTGATGGGATTTTCATGGCGCCCCTATGCAGGGACACAGACTCCCGCGTGTTAGAAATGAAGAACAACCCCTGCTATTACTCCCGTTGTAAAACGACTGTCTTTGAAGAGAAGTGCCTTGCGTCTAAACCTTTTGTTAAAGAACATGTTGATGTAAATGTTCATTTACCTCAGATGTTTACAGAACTGTTACTGAATAAACTTTTTGTACCATACCTGTTTTCTGTCATGGTTCATGTTTTCTTTTTGGATTCTCTCCCTCTTTTTTCCTTCTTTTGTCTGAAATCAAGGACCCCAGAATTAAAAAAAAATAACTAAGAATTTCAAGTGTTAAATTTGCCACTTTTATCACTGAGCTGCGATCAACGTATCATCATGCTACGTTCGTGTGATATCTTACGAAATGTTTTGCACACTTTTTCGTGCGTTATTCTACAAACGCCCAGCAACACGAGCGATCAGCGCGCCTGCCCTAGCTACTGCAGTGCAGAACCTGTGCAGGTGGTTTGGGTTCAAATGAATACGTTTGTTACAAAACGTATGTACGTGGTATTAGTTAAGTACATAACTTAGGCAACACAAAGTTAAAATAAGTCCATATTGATTTTTGCTTTCACACAGGATACAAACAGAGGTCTCCTGGGTAAAAGTTCTGTGTTTATTTGACCCATCCATTGATTCAAAACCTCCTTCCAGCGTGGAAATTGTGTCTCTTTACGTCGCCTGTTTTCCTCCGAGGCAGCCCTGCATGTCCTGGCTCACGATTACGTGGGTTATATACAAATTCAAAAGTGCATTTATTTTATTAAGTATAAGTGCGAACAGTAAATGAGAACAGCCTGCTGTGCTAGTGGGGCAAAAATACAAGATCGATAGTGCCTAAACATGACAATGTCTGTTTATTCAACATTAGTTCCATCTTAAATCAAGATACTGAAAAAAACATGACTGGATTTCTGTAGATTTTCATGGTCCCCAGAGAATGAATGTTTTTGGTGACCCTGTGCCCTTTCCTGTAGTGCCACTGTTCAGCCAAAATTAATTCTTGTCCATGAGAAATATCAAATTCTAATATGCCCATAGGAATTTAATTTATTGATCGGATTCATGCTCTGCAGAGGATAAATCCTTTTCATTTTGGACACCTTATTTTTTTTCTAATGCCTACCTTAGGCTAATGTCAATTTGTTAGCAAAATGAAAAGAAATCAATAAAAGAATGCATGTTTAATATATTGCATTTTAAAGTGCAGCTCCACTTATCAATATTACTTGATAGCTGGCAGCTGTATGTGTGTGCTATGAAAACACTGTACTGTCTGCTATGCTTTTGTGTGTATGTGTGGTGGTGTTTCTATGTGCGTGCCTGTGTTTGTGTGTGTGTGTGTGTGTGTGTGTGTGTGTGTGTGTGTGTGTGTCCTCATGGCCTTGCCCATTAAGCTGTGCTGAGGCCAGCACTTCCTTTATGCTTGCTGAAAGTCCCAGGGATTTTGGCTGAACAAAAACCTCTCCCAGGGAGTGAAAAGGCCTTGAATGCCTGCTAATGCCGTCCCGACCTCTGGACTCTTACAGGCTGCTGCGTACATGTCCATATGGTCCAACATGAGCATGAACCGTTTGTGTAAATACTGTACATTTAAATAATAACAGAGAACAGGACTCCTAAATCAAATAACCACCATCTTTAGACATCTTGGCCTTAAACATTTTGACTTGTGAATGGTTGAAATGAAAAGCTTGACTTTGATGTTGCAGAGATTACGAAAATGAACATGAACATGAACTACATAGACATTAGATTTAGAATTATTGTTTCTTTCTTTTTGACGGAATATAAAGACCAAGGACAAAAATGCAGAGGATATCTATTAAAAACTAACAATAAAAATAGATAAAAAATAAATAAAAAATGAGCCCCATTGTTGAATGCTTGTTTGGTTCAAAACAATAAATGAATGAAAATGAAAGCTGCAATAATAATAATATTAATAAAGAACATGGAAATGTTTAACTTTATCGTCTTGGTGGAAACATCAAGAAATGTTTGGTTGGTTTTGATTGGGAGCAAATGTATCTGGGATTCTGTGGTTGCTCAGCTGGACAAGTGTTCCACTCTCAGTCTGCTCGACTATGAAGCCTGTTATGGTTTACGCAGCACTATCAAGATCAACCATGATAGCTGAAGGAAGCATGTCTGTGTTAAGTTGGTTTTCTGATCCAGCCTTATTGCAACAAAATAAATTTTTGGCCACAAGCAATTTCTCTAAATTGAGGCCATTGATGTAGAGCTTCACACCTGCCTGCACACATTTTACTACACCTGCAACTTGTTGCTAGAAACAAATTGATAGATACTACAGGGGAACAGCTGCCTAACATTGTGGCTGGACATACGTCTGTCTCTTTACAAATGTGCACTTACAAAATAGGCATTTAGACTACACCCAAACAGTGCCCTTTTAGTGTGACATCAGGGGAAGTGTCCCATTAGGGTTTAGATATACAGATAGTTTTGCAACCTGGAAATATTTAGGTAAAACAGTCACAATCGGCATGTGTAAGAAAAAATGCCTTCTTCTTCATACATTGATTGAGTCTATGTCTGCGTCAAGACTCTGTTACTGAAGCTGATTCAGGTTAACAGTGAATCTGATCACCTCATGACTCTGGTGAAACACATTCATTTGTACAGTAGGTCCTCTAGTGGCCAAACTCTGTCATCACTTAAAACGTTTCTTTTGGATTTTGTTCTTCCTAATTGTTCAGTCTCAGTTTCACATCTGCAACTTGAAAATATCAAACCAATAATACATTTTCTTTTTATAATAAAGACATCATAAATTGTTGACATAATAATCACTGAAATTGACAGAATGACTTACACTCCAGTGTGTAGTTTTCAACATTTTATTCATCAACAACTCAAACTCCACCATGCATGGGAGGAGGTTTTTTTCAAAAAATCTTACATATGTATTAATTTACTCTCCATTCAAAAAGTGATTTTTGATTCCATACCACCAGCCTGCTTGTAAAGATAGTGATAGATGTCACTTATTTTCTTTGGTGTGGAGGAGGAGAATGAAGAGTTTGATGCACTAATAAGCAGATGACTGGGAAGTCATCCCTGACTCCTATTCCTCACATCCTATCATTGCTTTGGTAATATTCTGAGGCAAAGGGGCGATTCTGCTTAAAGCCAGTATCGTGGGGCTTTCATAGTTGTAATACTGCGAGCCCTTAAACACATTAATTCCTTTTGCACTGCACCTAGCTGCATCGATGTCGGACAAGGGCATGGGCAGAACCTGGGTCACGGCCCTGGGTGTGGCGCTAAGGTCAACGGCGTGCATTTTCTGTCCTGTTGGAAGAAACGTGTGTAAAGATGTTTGCACATAAGACAATATATATACTAGGCCTATTTTTATTTTCATCAAACTTTTTCTGCCTAGCTATATTTCGAGTTTTGTTAATAGTCAAAACAAGTTCAACCCAAAAATTGAGGAAAAAGCACTCCATAATCTTACCTTGGATTACATGAACTGTATGTTCATTGGGACAGACAAAAGCAGCATCCACATGTCCTTCAATGCCTAGCTCCTCCTTCAGGGTTTTAGGGTAGCCTGCAATCAGGGTGTAGTGAGCAGCTGTTTTATAGATGTAAACCTGATCACCCTACACAGTGTTTGGCAGAAGAAGAGGTATTTAACTTCAACACAGATAGATAGATGGGTTGTGGTTTTTCAAGATTTTTTACTGGTTACTTCAAGGTCTACCTTAATCAAGTAGATTTTGTTAGTGTAGAAAA